>NC_133658.1:778260770-778915829 GCF_037893015.1 Macrotis lagotis
GAGGATTTCAATTTTTATCTATTTAAATTGTTTTTTTTCAAAAATGTCCTAACTTACTATTGATATGGGGAAATACATGTAGGAATGATTTTGAGGTATTACCTTATAGTTATTGGATTGGCGAATAGGACAGAATGTGAAAAATGACAAATATTGGAGGGCATTAGGAAAAATGAAACATTAATATACTATAGGAGGAGTTGTAACAGGATTCAATAATTCTGTAGATCAATTTGGAACTATGCTCAAGGGGCTATAGAACCATCCCTATCCTTTGACCTAGCAATGCCACTACCCAGTCTATATTCCAGAGGAGATTATAAATAGGAAGGAAGGGGACCTATAAGAATAAGGATGTTTTTAGTGGATCTTTTCTGATGGTGAAGAATTGAAAATTTCAGCTGGGTAATCAATGAACAGATTGTGGCCTGTAATTAAGGTGAAATGCTGTTTTGTTGTAGGAAGTGATAAACAGGATTCTCTCAGCAAAAAAATAAAATTGCATGAACAGATGCAATGGAAAATATACTATATGCAAAGCAACAGTAATGTTGTAGGACAATCACCTGTGAATGACTTAACTTTTTTCAGCAATGCTGTAACCCAAGTGAACTCTGATAGATTTATGATAAAAATTACTAACCAATCAAAAAGACAGAATTGATGATGTCTGAATGCAGATTGAAGCACACTTTTTTGTAAGTTCTAATTTTCTTGATTTCTTCTTTTTGGGGGGAGTGTTATCTTTTCTATTACAACATGACTATTGTGGAAATGTTTTTCATCACTGCACATTTTTAACCTATTTGAAGTATCTTGTTTTCTCAGTAAGAGGGATTCGGATGGGAAGAAGGGAGGGAATTCAGAACTCAAAGTTTTTAAAGTAACTGTTGAAACTTGTTTTTTCCATGTAACTGGGGAAAATAAAATAAAATGAAATATTTAGAGACTGAAAAAAAGTCTGCCAATCAAGGTATCTTTTTACTTGTCAGATAATTTCCATGTCAAAAGGAAAACACCTGATTTAAAGGTGTCTCAGAGCATCCCTTGGTTACAGAGAGAGAGAGATCATGGATTATCAAATTATTAATTATTGGTCACACTAATTAATAAACTAATTTTTAACATCTAGAAGTTTTACAACAAAAGATAGAATATAGATAGATAGATAGATAGATAGATAGATAGATAGATAGATAGATAGATAAATAGATAGATAAAGGAAAAAAGGGAGCATATGAGGATTTTTTGAGCATGGAGAAAGAATGAGTATATTTATAGTCAACAGTAAGGTTTTTCAATAGACAGAAAGAGACTTGATATGTGAGAGAGAGTCAAAATGATAGAGAATTCTGTTGGAAAAGTTAGGATGAAATTGGGTCATTTGTCCAGTTGTAAAAGTTGGCAAGGTAAAGCCATAAAACTTTTCATACTCTTTGACCAAGCAATTCCAAATCTAGCCTATAGCCAGAAGAAATCATAAAAATGGGAAAAGTACTACATATTCCAAAATATTCATAGAATCTCTTTTTTATAATAACAAAGAATTGGAAATTGAGGGGATGCCCATAAATTGGGGACTGGTTAATCAAGTTATGATACATTAATTTTTATGAAAAACTATTGTTCTACCAGAAACCATAAATGGTCGAGAAGCAGGGAATGGTTTACAGGATCTGATGTTGAGTAAATGGAGTAGAACCAAGAGAACACTGTAAAATGATCAAACCTGATGGATGCAGCTGCTCTCCACAGTTCAGAGAGCTAGGACATCTGTATTAGACCAACTGTGGACAATGTTATTCCCATCTAGAGGAAGAAAAGCAAAACAAGACAAAACAAAACCCTTCAGGATCTGATAAATATCATATTCACTTTTTGAAAAGTATCTCTTATGTACTTTTTCCCCCTTAATCCTAATTACTCATACCAAAAATGACTAAACTGTACATATGTTTAATACAAATACACATGTACAATATTAACCTGACTATTCACTGTTGGGGGAGGGGGGTGGAAAGAAATTTTGTAACTTAAAAATATACATCTGTATATAGATAAATGTTGAAAATCCTTCATAATATGTATTTGGAAAAATAAAATACCATTTAAAAAGGAAATATTGACAAGGAGTCAGATGAGTTCCTCATGTAAAAAAATATTGATGAAAGAGAAAATAGGGAACAGTTGAATGATTTGGGAAGAATAAGAGGAAAAAGCAGAGAGCTCTTGACAAATGCTATCAATTATTTTATGTAAATGATGGGCCAAGATTATCAGCTGAGAGGGTGACTAGAGGGGAGTTTTATAGATAATTTGACAAAGGATGTAAAATTTTGGAGTAGCTATCATAAAGAGTTGAACAATGTGTTTTTAAGGGAGATCTAAGGTTGTCTAGCTACACAGGTAGCTCAGGTGAGTTGGTGTAAGGAAAAAAAAGTAGTGTACACAATCAGAACAATGACTTGATTTTCTGTATTTCTGTTCAGTAGAATTTGAAATGCAGTCAAAACCTAGACTGTAGGAGTGAGTCAAGGCTAAGAGATGGTAGAGGGTCACCAATTAAATGAAAAAGAGGCCAGAAACTGAAGTAGAGGGGACAACATAGAGTAGAACTGACTGACCAGAGGGTCAATTTTAGGAAAAGAAAAATAAAGTGTCTAGTTCAGGGTCATTGACCCAGGAAAGAAGTAAGTACTCAGTTGATGGAAAGTGAAAATGTGGATGAAGATCTTGGTTTGGGAAGGCATAGAAAAGTTGGGAAGATTATGGTGGAATAAGTATATTTAAGACATCTTGACCATAAAAGTGATGAATTTGTGATTGATGGCAAAATCAAAGATATAGGAAGTGAATAGATTAAGGAACTGAACATTTAAGGGTTTATCAATGCATATATAGCTCTTCACCACCTATTACAAGGACAGGAGCTGAAGAGGAAAGAATGATTATAAAAGTAGAAGGATGTAAAATAAATGCACATAAATCATCAACAAAGTCCAGCAGCAAGAAATATAGAAAGAGAAATTACAGGTGAAGTATCTGTAGACAACATAAAATATTTGGCAATCTACCTCCCAAGACAAAGCCAGAAACTATATAAACACAATTAAGAAAAAACTTTTCATTCAAATAAAGTCACATTTATGCTAAAAAGAAATGCCAGTTGCTCATGGGTATGCTGAGGCATTACAATTAAAATGACAAATCTACCGAAATTAAGTTCAGATTACATTTCAGTACCATACCAATCAAAGTACTCAAAAATTATTTTACAAATATAGAAAAATAGTAACAAAATTAATCTGAAGGAACAAAAGATCAAGAATATCAAGGAAATTTTTGGAAAAATACAAAAGAAGGTGACTTAGACTTATCAAAGCAAAAATTCTATTTTAAAGTGGCAGTCATCAAAAATGTCTGGTACTGGCTAAAAAGTAGAGAAGTGGATCAATGAAAAAGAATAGGTTCAAAAGAAACAGTATTCTGCTAATAAACCCAAAGACCCTAACTTCTTGGATAAGAATTGACTATTTCAAAAAAACTGCCAGGAAAAATGAAAAATAGTGTAGCAAAAACTGAGTTAGATCAACATCTAACATCTTCTACCAAGATAAGATTGAAATGGATCCAGGTTCCCCCCCCCCCCCCCGAGTTCTAATTCTTCTTTCATAACATGACTAATATGGAAATATTTTATGCATGATTGGACATGTACAACCTATAGCAGATTGCATACTGCCATGGTGAGGAGGAGGGATGGGAGATTGGTAGAAAAATATGGAACCTTATCTTTGCATGCAATTAAAAATAATTAATTTTAAATTGTTTAAAAAAGAAAAATATGTCAGTTACTGAATTGTTGATATAGAGAGAGGTGCATCTGGAGATCTGTAGACAAGACCTGTCATGGTTAGATCATTTATCAATTGAAGATGATTTTTCTTCTTACATTTTGACTCAATTTCTATATATTTTAGAAATGAGTCTTATTAAAAACACTAGTTGTAAAAGTGTAATTTCATTCCTTTTAATCTTGGTTGCAATGGTTTTCTTTATGCAAAAAGTTTTTAATTTAATGTATGTAAACATAATTATCCAATTTGCATTTTATAACACTCTCTATGTCTTTTTTGATCATAAACTCATCCACTTCCCATAGTTCTGAAATCTCTGTTCTAATTTGAATTCTAATCATGGAATCACCTTCAACCCCAAATCCTATACCTATTTTGATCTTATCTTGGTTATTGGTCTATACCTAGTTTTTGCCATACTAATTTTCTGTTTTCCAAAAAATTTTTGTGAAATAAAGAGTTTTAATTCAAGAATTCTAATGCTAATTCTAATTCTAATTCAAGAAGCTGGAGTCTTCAATTTTTATCAAACAATAGAATATTATAGTCATTTACTGCTTTTTTTCTACTTGGTTTATTCCATTGATCCACTTCTCTATGTTTAGTACCAAATAGTTTTGATGATTGCTGTTTTTATTGCTAGGCCAATTTCCTAGCATTTTTTTCTTTTACTTTCAAATTAAATCCCATTTATTTTGTCCTCCTACAAAATTGAATATAGGACAATTGTACTCATGATTGTGGTGGGGAATGTGTGAAGAAGGGATCTTCCCTCTTCTTTTAGAAGAGTCATCTCAGACCAGGAACAACTCCTGCAACAGTGGTGTCCTGAGTGACTTGAAAAGTCAGCTAAGAAAAAATGCCACAGCACCCTCCCTAACTGTTCTTCTACAAGAGGCTCAAGGAGAAAGAAAAGCATAGAATTTCACTGAGAGCACTTGAGGAGGCAGGGTTGGAAGGATGACCACAGCCCTGGGCAGTGACTCACATGAGATGAGAAGCAATTGCCAGTTAAATACAAAGAGTGTTTCTAGGCCCCTTGTAGTACTGGTCAGCTGTTGGGACAAAAATGAGCTCTTTCTTTAGTAGAAGAAAGAGTCAAGAAAACCCATACCATGAGAGGTCTGATATTAATTCTACATTTATAACCATGCTAAAACATAGATCTATACTGATCATGTAGTGAGAAAAGAATCAACTCCAGATGAAGGAATAAAACAGAGAGGAAGAAAAAAGGTACAATATATGAGACAACTTTCAAAAATTGAAAATAATAAGCTTTGGCATTCATTGAAACTCTTCAGTTTCTTCTCTGGATATGAATTGTATTTTCCATCACAAGTCTCTTAAAATTGAAGTTTGACTGTTGCACTGATGAAATGAACAAGTCCATAATGGCTGCTCATCACCCCTTATTGTTAATGTTCTTAATGTTCTTCTGGTTCTACTTATTTTAGTCAGCATCAGTTCAAGCAAGTCTTAATCAAGTTTTTCTGAAATTCTGTCCTTATGATGTTTTATAGAACACTAGTATTCCATTAAATACATATACCACAAATTGTTCAACCATTCCTCAATTGTTGGTCATCCCCTCAATTTCCAATTCTTTGTCACTACTGCATTTCCCTTCCAATACTGATAATTTACTCTTCTTATCATCTTAGTCAATCTGAGAGGTGTGAAGTGGAAGTTCAGTAATGTTTTAATTTGAATTTCTCTAATCAATAATGATTTGGAACAAATTGTCATGTGACTATAGATAGCTTTGATTTCTGCACTTGAGAATTGCCTTTCCATATACTTTGACCTTTGTTCAATTGGTGATTGATTTGGTTTTTTATATATAAATTTTACTCAGATCTCTACATATTTTAAAAATGAGTCTTTTGTCAGAAACACTAGTTATTAAATGTTACCCAACTTACTACATTCATTTTTAATCTTAATTGTAGTAGTTTTGTTTGTGCAAATATTCTCTATCTCATCTTTTATCATAGATTGCACTCCTTTCCAAAGATCTGTCAGGGAAACTATTCCTTATTGTTCGTTTTTTTTTTGGGGGGGGGGGGTGGAAGGAAATGGGGTTAAGTGGCTTGCCCAAGGCCACACAGCTAGGCAATTATTAAGTGTCTGAGGTCAGATTTGAACTCAGGTCCTACTGACTCCAGGGCCAGTGTTCTATCCACTGTGCTACCTAGCCACCCCCTTATTGTTCTAATTGGTTTATACTATTGTCTTCTATGTCTGAATCCTGCAACCATGTCAACTTCATCTTGATGTAAATTGCAAGATGTCAGTCTATTTCTAGTTTCTGCCATACTATCTTCTAGCTTCCACATAATTTTTATTGAAGAATGAGTTTTTATTCCAAAAGTTGGAATCTTTGGTTTTATCAAACAATATATTACTTTAGTCATCCATTGCTGTCTCTTTTGTACCAATCTAAACCAGTGACGCACCAGTCTTGTTCTTAGCTAGTACAAAACAGTTTTGATGATTCATGCTTTATTTATTTTGGAAAGAGGAGCAATTTATGATCAAACATGAGATAGAGAACAATATAAAATGAAATGAAACAATTTTGATTGGATTAAATTAAACAATTTTTGCACAAACAAAACCAAGGCAGTTAAGATTAAATGTCATGTAGTAAATTGGGAAACAATTTTTGCAACTTATAAAACTAGTTGTATAGTAGAATTGCCATATAATATAATTTCCTATCTGATATGGCTAGGCTGTCTTCCTTTGCATTTTTTCATTTATTCCCTTGATATTCTTGACATTTTTTTTGCTTCATATGAATTTATTTACTGTTTTTTCTAGCTCAGTAATTTTTTGGAAGTTTTATTGGTATGGCAATGAATAAATTAAATTTAGGTAGATTTGTAATTTATACATACATACTGTAGTTAATCAGTTTTTCCCTTACTAAACATGGCTACAGATGTTCTAAAAAGTCCTTCCCATAGGGCAGCTAGGTGGCCCAGTGAATAGAGCACTGGTCCTGCAGTCAGAAGGACCTGAGTTCAAATTTGACCTCATACACTCAATTATTACCCAGGTCTTTGACCTTGGGCAAATCACTTAACCTCATTGTCATGCAAAACCAAATGAAAAAATCTGTAAAAATGTCCCTCTAGCTAATGACTCTGATGTATATTTTAACTTTCTCTAAACAGAAGCAGACCTTTTATTCATTGTCTGTTAAGCTATCTTCCTGATAAGCCTGCATCAGAAAGTACTTGAGACTAGGAAAATTTTCATTGCTATATCTCTTATATGTATTTTCTATGAACACTTTGATTATATTAACTATTTTCTATTGTCTCCCTTCTTGCTCTCAATTTAATTACCATGTATTTTATGCTCAAAAACCAATTTTAATTCTCAGACCTTATGTCTCTTCAGCCAGGACATTATTCCCAGGAATCAATGTTTTAGCTTCTTCATCATGTTCCCTTATTCTATGGTATAGTAGAGAGTTCTGGGTTTGGATTCAGAGGACTTGGGTTAGTATCTGAACTTTTAAACTGATTATATTTGTGATTTTGAGTATTGTAACTAACCTCTCTGTGCCTCACTTTTCTCATCATAAAATGAAGGGATTTGTCCAGATGATCTTTGCTATGGTCCTTTGTGATCCTTTGTTTTGTGATGCAATGATTCTCTGTTAACTAGAGAAAGCTGAAAAGGTTGCTAATCATCTTTCTACTTCATCTAAATCGAGCACATCCTGGTAACTCCTAGTTTTCTCTCACATATAAAAATGACCTGGGATATTGTCTGTGTGGCTATCTCTTCCACCAAGAAACACAGTGATCACTCTATGACCTATATGATAATATTCCTTATGCTATAAGGATAATTCTTAGCCAGTATGAAACAGTTTTGATAACTGATATTTTATAATATGATTTTAGATCTGATATGGCCAGACTGCCTTTAATACAATGTCTGATACCTAAGAGACAACTAATCCATACTTCTTATTGTCATAAAAGAGTTTTTAGAGGATACTGTGTATGAAGAATTCATCATCTTACAACAAATATGTAGAAGAAACTTTTTGAACTTAGTTTGACCCTACCACTATGTGTCCAATGGCAAATGAATTTTTGTTATAAGGTCTGTAATCAAAGGTTTTCCAGGTTGATAAGATCAGTCATAGTCTAGGCTCTGATCTGGCATCTTAATAAAATCTCAATGATATTGCTCTAAGTTTGAAGGAGGAATTCAGTGCAAAAAACATTAACAGGGAATTATAATTCCAAGTATTCACATATGCTAAAGAATTTTACATTTTCACCAAAACCTACAACAAAAAAAGTCAGAACCTTTGCTATGTGGATTTGGAGATTAATTTAACCAAATTTCATACATTGTTAAAGACAATTCAAATTTAATAATAGAACAGATTAGATAATACCTCAAATAGGCTTTGAGATACGAATCTCATAAGAAACTATGTTCATTTTTAAAGTGCTAACAAAAATCTAGTAACTTATCAATTGCTAATATGACAAAATTGGCACTACTTTAAATAAAATTTTTAAGCTGAGTTTTGTGAACGTGTTTCATACATAATGTATGTGTATATATATGCATGAATTTATATTTATCTATCTATCGATAGAGTGCTGTAATTGGAGCGAGTTAGGAATAGAAATATATCATATTCTACAAGAAAATATAAGAGGAAGGGAATAAAAGAATAGGGGTGTTAGATGGGAAGACAGTTTGAGGAGGAAAAAGTCAGATGCTAAACCTTTTGAGAATGGACAAGGTAAAAGGAGATAGATAATATGATAAATGGGTAGAGGGATATGATGGAGGGAAATATACAGTAAATAATGATATGGAATTAAAATATTTGGGGATTATCTACTTAGAGGTGAGATGAATTCACCAAGAGAAAAAATGGAGAGAGAGAGAGAGAGAGAGAGAGAGAGAGAGAGAGATTGAATGAGAATCAGACCAGAGAATGCAGTCACATATTTGAGGTGTGACAAGGATGATGTGTCCTAATATTTATAAATATATATTGTTGGTGACAGTCACATAACTAGTAAATAACAACAACAATACACACACACACACACACACACACACACACACATACACACACACACAAACATTCCAGGTATAAGTCGTGACTTTAAAATACAAGACTTAAATATACAATCTGTCTCTCACTGATTGACCAACAGTCAAGCTCCACTTTGTTAAATTTGTACCCAGATTGTCTCAGAGTATATATAAATAGCAATTGATAGCAATTGTTTTTGTTTTGACCAGACACTCTAATATCTTTCCTTCCCAAATTGAATTTTTTTGATGAGGTAAAAGAGGCTATTTTAAAACTCATCTTTTAAATCACTAATTGGGCATTGGTTGCTTCAGTCAAACTGAGACCTGTTAAAGATTTTAACTTGAAAAGGGAAAGATCTCCTTCATCCAGGGTCATTTCCAAAAAACTGATTATATCTTGCCACTGGAACCAGATGGTTTCAGAGAAGAAAGTGACACTGGTGCCTTTGCACAACCCTCCCTCACTTAAATATCACTTGCAATTAATGGCATCCATTTACCTGATGTCATGGTCCTCTTAGAGTGCAAAAGACAACCAACAAAGTTCATATATATATATATCTATATATATATATATGTATATGTATATACATATATATATATATGTATATATACATACTGAGATGTGAATATATGTACACATACATATTTGCATGCATGAGGATAGATGAGAGAAACAGAGAGATAGAGACAGGGAGTCAGAAAGAAACAAGAGGAAGAGGAAGAGGAGGAGAAAAGCATTACACTTCTCACAGTTCTTTATAGCCACAACTAGCTTAATTGAAACTATCAAATCACCAAGGCATCAAATATGCTTATAAAACTATAACTGTAGGAAGTACTATTGCTGTAAGAGGGGAATGAATAACTGACAACAGACGTGTCTGGTAATGAAAAAAAGATGAGCTGATGTGTTATGTTTCCCCTTCTCTTGATCCAGGACTATAGTGAAGGTTTACTGTGCTTTGGTGAGAGGACACCTTTCTCATTCCAATAATCCACAGATGACAGAAAACAGGTAATGACTGAGCAATAATAAATGTGTCCTGACAAAGTTTAGCACATGGATCATTCATATTTAAAGCATATGAGATTTTTTTCTCGCCTATCAGTTCAAACAAACTATAATCCCCTTTATCTGTAAAGTAGATGTAAGGAGAGATTTATCTCTCTATTACCAATGATAGATGATCATTTCAGGGCAATTCTTACAGAAACCCTTCTCCTGAGCCAAATAACTGTGATTGATTGATAGGGATAGTTGTTCCCTAGTGGGTCTTAACTTAAGAATTAATGCTTTGTTCAATTAGAATTACTCAACAAATCTACTAAAAAGAATAGTTGGTATTATTTAGAATGTCTTGTTTCAGAAAGTGCATGAAATATATGCATCCTATGTCTGGTTATCAGGGGATGGAGGTAATGAGGATGAATGGTTTTCTCCTTTTGGCATGATCAATAGGTCAATTCTTCATTAACAATCATCAAGACTGTATAAATAATAATCAAGGCAATGCAAAGGGGAAGAAACAAAGGCACATTCCTGACAACTTAGTCCCTGTTCCTTATCCCATTTTGGTCTTATTGGCCTACTTCTATTCTACTTAGTATGATGAGATGCACTGTACCCATGTTCATTCCAGCTAGGAAAAATTGTAAATCTTAGACCACAACCCATTTTACAAAAAGTCACTCCAGTGTTTCAATTTTTTTTTGAAACTTTCCCATATGGAATATTTTCTCTTCAGAAATAGCTACCTATAAGTGTTTCACCCAGCAAAGCAAATGAAAATGAAATTGAATGAAACAAAAATCTCATTAACTGGAATTAAAGGATTAGAGATTTACAGATGTAAGGGAATTTATGACTCAAATTCTCTATCAATATTATAAATGGGAAAATTGAAGTCTTAGGAAATCAAGTGATTTATCAAGCTACACAAGTGATAAATAGTAGAGCCAGGAGTAAAATAAAGTCCTCTGATATCAAATTCTTCATTCTCTTACATTACATCCCACTGTTTGTATTGTGCTATTTTTATTGAGATTTAAGAAACTTAAATACAGTGATCCATTCTTTTTTATTTTAAGAAAGATTTTGTTAATTTGAGTTTTACAATTTTTCTCCTATTCTTACTTCCCTTCCCTCCCCACAGAAGGTAGTCTCTTAGTTTTCATGTGGTTACCAGGGTATATACTGATCTAAGTTGAATGTGATGAGAGACAAATCATATCCTTTAAAGAAGAAAAAGAAGGTAATAGTCTTTGGTCTTTCTTCAAAGTCCACAATTCTTTCTCTGGATATAGATGGCATTCTCCAACACACATAGCCCCAAATTGTCCCTGATTGCTGCACTGATGGAATGAGCAAGTCCATCAAGGTTGATCATCACCCCATGCAGTGCTCCATTCTTAATCATAAACAAATGAACATCCATGAAGTCATCCAGCACCAAAGGTCATTCAGAATAGATCATTTTTATAAAAACTTTTTCATATAGTTTATCATTATGGTGAGAGTTAATATTCAGGTTAAATGATGGGAATTCTATAAGAAGTTGAGTTTATTCTATCAATTAACACGCTAACTCCCACCATTAGTCACTTCCTCCTGTAAATATGATCTTACTTTTATAACTCACCAAAATGCTTCATCTAAGCGAGCATTGTTCTTTTTGTTTTTGTTTTTCTTCTGTACATACTGTGTGTTGTTTTGTTCATTCTCTTCCTATTTGGAACTAAAAAAGAATCTAACACCCTTCCCAGGATAAATTCATTGCTTTTAATCTAATCACACAAGTTCTGATTTATATTAACTGCCTCAATCTTCTCCCCCTCTACTTGGAGGGTGAGAACTTTAAATTCCTTGAAATGCTTTTCTTCATAGGAATAGAATCTGAACTCTCTGCTTGCTCCACTTTGCATGAGCTGCTCTGCCTTGTTTCAATTTAATAGGACTATATACCCTACTGGGCAGTGGCTACCTTTATATTAGTTGTATTCCCCCAGTACTTAGCCAATTGCTTGATATTTAATAAATGTTCATTGGATTGGATTCCTAGAAAAGCATCTCATTCTCTTCTATGACATTTTGTCTTGTTTGTTTTAATTCATTAATATTTTATTGATAATTTTTCCAAATTATATGTAAAGATAAATTTCAACAGTCATGTTTGGAAATATTTTGAGTTTTATATTTTCCTCTTGCCCTCTTCTCCCTCTCCTCTCCCAATTACATCATATGTTCTGATATAGCTAAAAATATATATTAATATAATGATTTTGTGAAAGTAGAATAAGAGAAAATTGAAAAAACCACTGAGAGGGAATAACATAATATATAAAATAAATTTTGAAAACAGTAAGCTTTGGTCTGCATTCATAGTTCTTATCTATGGTTCCTTCTCTGGGAATGGATAGACTTTTCCAACCAAAGTTCTCTAGAATTGTATTTGATTATTCTACTGCTGAGACGAGCAAGTCCATCATAGTTGAACATCATGCAATGTTGTTGTTGGTGTGTACAATGCTCTTCTGGTTCTGCTCACTTCACTTAGCATCACTTCATGCATGACTTTCCAGGATTTTCTGAAGTCCCATACCTCATGATTTCATACTGAAAATAGTACTCCATCACAATCATATATAATAATTTGTTCAGCCATTCCCCAATTGATGGAAATTCCCTCAATATCCAATTCTTTGCCACTATGAAAAGAATGTTTTTTGTAAATGTGGGTTTTTTACCCTTTTCTGTGATTTCTTGGGGTACCTAGTAGTGGTACTGCTAGATCAAATGGTATACACGATTTTATTGTTGGGCCCAGTTCCAAACTGCTCTCTAGAAAGATTGGTTCAATTCCACCAATAGTGCATTAGTGTTCCAGTTTTCCCACATCCCCTTGAACATTGATTAATTCCTTTTTTAGCCATATTGTTCAATCTTATAGGTGTGAGATGGTATTACAGAGTTGTTTAATTTGTATTTTTCTAACCAATAATGATTTGGATTATTTTTTAATATGACTATAGATAGCTTTAATTTCTTTATCTGAGAACTGCCTCCTTAAATCCTTTGACCACTCAACAATTGGGCAATGACATATTCTTTTAAATTTGACTCATTTCTCTACATATTTTAGAAATGAGTCCTTTATCAGAAACACTAGTTGCAAAAAATGGTTTCCCAATTTACTACATTTGTTTTAATCTTAATGTCTCTAATTTTATCTGTGCAAAAGTTTTCCAATTTAATGTAATAAAAAGTAATTAACTTCTTTTAACCTGGGCAACTTATATTTTTGTAAATATTCATCCATTTCACTTAGATTGTCAAATTTCTTGGCATACAGTTGGGTGAAATAGCTCGGAATTATTAATTTAATTTCTTTCTCATTGGTGTGAATATATCTATTTCATTTTTGATATTAGTAATTTGTTTTTCTTTTTTAAATAAAATTAATCACAGATTTATTTATTTTATTGCTTTTTTCATAAAACCAACTCAGTTTTATTTATTAGTTCAATAGTTTTCTTTCTTTTGATTTTATTGATTTCTTCTTTGATTTTTCAAAATTTCATAGTTGGTATTTAATTGGGGATTTTTAATTTGTCCTTTCACTAGCTTTTTTAGTCACCTATGCAAGTCATTTATTTCCACTTTCTCTATTTTATTCATGTAAGCTTTTAGAGGTAGAAAATTTCCCCTAATATTTGCTTTGGTTATAGCCCACAAGTTTTGGTATGCTGTCTCTTATTGTCATTGCCTTTGGCAAAATTTTTAATTATTTCAATGAATTATTATTTGTTTCACTCATTCTTTAAGTTTAGAATATGTACCTTTCAAATAAGTTTTAGTGTATTTTTCCATGACAGTTTTCCATGACAGTTACATGCATTATTTTTATTGCATCATGATTGGAAAATGATGCATTTAATATTTCTGTCTTTCTGCCTTTGATTGTGAAGATTTTAATATCCTAATATACATGATCATTTTTTTCTGTAAGTCCTATGTACAGATGAGAAAAAGTATGTTCCTTTTGATCCTCCTGCTTCAGGTTTTGCCAGAGGTCTATCATATTTAACTTCCCTAACATTCTATTCACTCCTCTACCTTCTTTCTTGTTTATTTTGTAGTTAATATTATATAATTGTTAAAGAGGGGGGTTGAGTATGGTTTTGCTGTTTATGCCTTCTAGTAACTCATTTAGCTCCTCCTCTAAGAATCTGGATGCTAAACTATTTGGTGAATTATTATTTAGGCACTGAAATTACTTCATTAGCCATGACACCTTTTAGGAAGATGTTCTTTCCTTCCTCATCCCTTTGAATGAGATCAATTTTTGCTTTTGCCTTTTCTGAGATAAGGATTGTTACCCCCTGCTTTTTTTTTTACTTCAGTTGAAGCATAATACAACATGTTTTAGTCTTTTACCTTTATCTGTGTGTATGTCTCTGTTTTAAATGTGTTTTCTGAAAATATCATATTGTAGGATTCTGGTTTTTAATCCATTCTGCTATCTGGTTCTGTTTTATGGGAATGTTCAGCCCATTCACATTCAGTTATAAATACTAACTTTTTATTCCTATCTATCCTATTTCGCTTCCATTTGCACTTTTCTGAAGCCTTTCACTCTTTCCTTCCTCACTAGTATTTTACTTCTGAGTACCACCACCAGTCCCCTCTCTCCAATTTCCTGTTTTCCCGTTTACTTTTACTCTCCTTCCTTCCTCCCCTTCTTTCAGACCCTATTTCCCTCTCCTTCCCTTTCTCCTCCTAATGCCTGAAGAGTAAGATAAAATTTTAAATACAACAGAGTGTGTTATTCACTCTTTAAGCCAAATCCAATGAGAATAAGATTCAAGTAATTCTCACTTCCTCCTTTTTTTCCTCTAGTAGGATAGGTGCTTTGTGTCTCTTCATAAGAGGCAATTACTCCACTATGCTTCCTCCTTCCTTCTGTCTCATTACAAATTCTTTTATTTTTAATGCCTTAATTTTTTTAAAATCAAACATCATAATCAAGTTATGCCCATACTTTCAATCTAAGTATATTCCTAATAAGAGTTACAATTCTCTAAAATTATGAGAATCTTTTTCCCATGTAGGGATGTAACTAGTTATTGAATAACTATTGTTTTTCTTTTCCCTTATTTATCTTTTTTATGTACCTCTTAAGTCTTCTGTTTGAAGATCAAATTTTCTGTCCAGTTCTGCTTTTTCATCAGACAAATTTGAAAGTCATGTATATTGTTAAATGTCCATCTTTCCCCTGAAAGAGTATGCACAATTTTGATGGGTGGTTGATTCTTGCTTGTAATCCATACATCTTTGATCTTTGGAATATCTTATTCCAGACCCTTCACTCTTTTAATGTTGATACAATCAAGTTCTATGTAATCCTGACTGACTGGCTTTTTGGAATTTAAATTGCTTTTGTCTAGTCACCTGCAGAATTTTCTCCTTGATCTGATAATTTTTGCATTTTCATTTTGTAATTCTTTTCAGGAGGTTGTCAGTGGATTTTTCAAGGATTAGACTATTTTACCCTCTGTTTCTAGGATATTATAGCAGCTTTTTCTTGATTATATCTTTTTTTTTGATCATGACATTCAGGCAACTCAAAAAATCTTAAATTATCTCTTCTGGATGTAGTTTCCAGGTCAGTTGCTTTTCTAATGAATTTTTATTTATATTTTTCTATTTTTAATTTATTTGATTTTTTTGGACTGATTCTTAATGTCTCAGGGAGTCATTAGTCTTCACTTTGATTTTGTATTTCCTTTTCTATTTGAGTAATTTTATTTTATTTTATTTTTTATGGGTTTTTTTTTTTTTTGGCAAGGCAATGGGGTTAAATGGCTTGCCCAAGGCCACACAGCTAGGTAATTATTAAGGGTCTGAGGTGGGATTTGAATTCAGGTACTCCTGACTCCAGGGCTAGTGCTCTCTCTACTGTGCTACCTAGCCCCCCCCCAACTGCTAGTAATTTTATTTTAAAAGGATCTGTTATCTTTTTCCATTTGAATTTTATTTACATAATTGGATTTTTCAGGAATTGTATTCTGTTGAG
The DNA here is from genome assembly GCF_037893015.1 of Macrotis lagotis. NCBI lineage: Eukaryota > Metazoa > Chordata > Mammalia > Peramelemorphia > Peramelidae > Macrotis > Macrotis lagotis. The sequence goes on from NC_133658.1 coordinate 778,276,795, forward strand.
TTTTGTGATTCCTTTTGCAAGATGTTGAATTTCTCTTGCATTTCATTCCCCAGTGTTTCTACTTGATTTTCGAAATACTTTTTTAAAGTTCTTTCATGAAGTTGTATTTTTGGGGGGGAGTTGAAGACCCAAATATTAAAATATTTGAAGAAGTTCATCTTTTCCCTGGGAAGAGGATGTTCAGTTTTGCTCATTGATTCTTGGTTGCATTCCAAGCTCTTTTGCCTTACAGAATATTATATTCCAAGCCCTATGAGCCCTTAATACAGATACTATTAAGTCCTGGGTAATCCTGACTGCAGCTCCACAATATTTGAATTGATTTGTTCTTGCTACTTGTAGTATTTTCTCTTCAACTTGGGAGTGCTGCAACTTGGCTGTAATATTTCTGGGAGGTATTTTGTTTTTGGATCTCTTTCAGTAGAAGATTGATGGGTTCCCTCATTTTCTATTTTTTCCCTTCTGCTTCTAGGATATCAGGCCAGTTTTCCTGTAGAAATTCTTTTAAAATGAAGGCAAGGCTCTTTTCCTGTTCATGACTTTCAGGTAGCCCAATAATTTTTAAATTGTCTCTTCTGCATCTGTTTTCCAGATCTGTTGTTTTTTTCAATAAGATATTTCACATTTTTTCAAGTTTTTCATTCTTTTGATATTATTCTATTGTCTTGATTCCTCACAAAGTCATCAGCTTCCTTGAGCTCAATTCTACATCTGAAGGATTTGTTTTCTTCAGAGAGCTTTCTTATCTCCTTTTCTATCTGACCAATTCTGCTTTTTGAGGTATATTTCTCCTCATTGATTTTTTGAACTTTTTTTTTTTTCCATTTGACCAAAACTAATTTTTAGTGTGTTATTTTCTTCAGCATTTTTTTTGATCTCCTTGACTAAGCTGTTGATTAGATTTTCATGTTTTTCATGCATCTTCCTCATTTCTCTTTCTAATTTTCCTTTACCTCCATTATTTGATTTTCAAGATCTTTTTTGAGCTCTGAAATAGCCTGAGTCCAATGTCTATATTTCTTGGAGAATTTAGATGCTGAAGCTGGAACTTTCTCATCTTCTGATTGTGTATTTTGGTCTTCCATGGGACCAAAGTAAGTGTCTATGGTCAGGTTTCTTTTTTTCTGTTTACTCATTTACCCAGCCTGTGCCTGGTTTGGGGTGCTTCCCGAGCTGTTGAATATTATTGGGACACCCCTTCAAAGACCTTAGTATATGAGGCTCTGATTGCTCTCTTGCCTGTTTTCTGGTCTGTGGATGGCAATAGGGAGCTTTCAGACTATGACCAGGGTCTGAATATGGAAAAGGCCACAGAGTCCTATCCCAGGGCCAGAGGAGAGACCTTGACAGCCCCCCCCCCCCCCACTCCTTTACTTTCCATGGGCTGAGTACTCTGGTTGCAGTTGCCAGGTGGCTCCCTGATGGGAGACTCTCTAAACCTGCTTCTGTTTCCTGGGATCTGGGCTGCACTGATGGCCACAGATATTCTAGTGACTGCAGCTGCGCTGAGGGCCATGCTGGCTCCCACTCAATCTGGCAGAGGTTTCACAGCTGATCTTCCAAGTTGTGCTTGGTGTTCCCTGGGTTGCCAGGTGAGGAAACTGCTTCTGTTACCATGCTTCTGGGGACCCAAGTGTCTGGGTGCCAATAGGGCTATTCTAGGAAGACTAGAGCACCTTCACTCCAGTTCAATAATCCTTTGTTGTACTGCTGTCCCCTCCAACCCTGTGGAACAGAGTTTTCCAGTGACTTTTGAGGCTACCATGGGCTGGAGAATTACCTCACTGGATCTTTCTGTGGGTTCTGTCTCTCGGAAATTTAGTTAGAACCATAATTTTAAGGTTTTTGCAATATTTTTGAGAGAGCTCCTAGAAAGGCTGTTCTCATGCCACCATCTGGGCTCTGCCCCCTATACCCTTTGTCCATTCTTAACTCCGAGGGAACTTTGTATAGACCTAGCTTTTCTACCTTATTTTGAGTTCTATTACTTTCCCAAGTTTCTTTAGTTGATAACTGCTTGCAGACTTTCAGGGTTAAGAACACTAGAAACCTGTTCACTGACCTGGGGTTATCTGCTTTGGGAATTTCAGGGGGTTATTCACTGTCTATCCACATTGGGAATTCCAGTGGCTTGCTCTCTGGAACAGCCATATCAACAATGCCAGCAACTTGCTCACTTGTTCCTCTGCATTGAGAACACAAGGGCCTTGCTCACAGGCTCAGTCCTACTATGTTGAACATTCTACTAGCTTGTTATCTGGGCTGGATTGTGCAGTCCAGTCACATTGGACAAATGAGGGGTCTGGGGAACTTGCTTGGAGCTCTCCTAGCTGGTCTCTTTTGCCATTGTTTTGAACCTGGTTTCCAGGGGACTTAACTGGGGATGTCTCCTTTGTTTTTTTAGTTATTTTGCAAGGAAATGGGATTAAGTGACTTGCCCAAGGCCACACAGCTAGATAATTAAGTGTCTGAGGTCGGATTTGAACTCAGGTACTCCTGACTCCAGGGCCAGTGCTCTATCCACTGCACCACGTAGCCACCCTGGAGATGTCTCCTATAGATGAAAACCTCTAGTTGCTTCCTGCCTTATCCCACTGTTGGTATACTGGTTTTCCATTCTTTTCCCTGAGTACACTAACACATCACCTGTGTCAGACTTTACTGGAAGACAATCTACTACAGTCTTTTGTGGGTTCTGTAACTCCAAAATCTATTTAGAAGCTTGATTAATGTTATTTCTGAGAGACCTGGGAGAGCATTAAAAACATTCCTGCCTTCTCTCTGCCATCTTGGCTCTGTTCCCCTTTTCAATGTTATTTTGGATAATGCAAACTTTTACTTTTTCCAGAAAACTGTGGGTTCTTAGAATTATTCCATTGAAGGACAATGATTTATACATTTTATCTAAATTGATTTGCTGATGCAGACAAAGATGCTGTGTTCTTCCAATGTAAGTTAATTGATGAGGAGGAGTCAAAAGGCATACAATTATGACTCTAAAGATTTTTTCCATCAGTTAAAATGAACATTCTTAGCAGGATCAACATGTAGATATTATTTCCAGTAGGATATAATACTTTTGATTACAAATTAATGAGCTCCTTTCTCAAGAAAACATTGAACAGCTTCAACATGCTAGCACTACTTTGTTTCTATCCCCCAAATCCTGTTTCTGTTTTCTGAAAGTGCCAGAATCTTAGACATTCACTTAGACAAATAGAGTTTGAGATCAGGTGTTTGGCAGGGATTTGGATTAACTGAGATGGAATGCAGCTTCTCTTGGCATTTACTATAGACTCTCTGGCCTGGTTCTCATCAGAGTATGCATGCCTTCTGGCGAAAATCTATATTGAGAAAGTATAGGAATATTTCTAAGGAAGAAAATAACCACACAAGCAATGACAATGATGACAACAAAATCATCCTTGGTTTTGGGCTTCATCAAGCAAATTATAAAAGCCTTATCAAGGCAGTTTTAGCTATATTCTTGTATTAGTTATAAACAAATATTAAGACATGGGTTATTGGTCTTTTTAAACCTTTTACAACCCCATTATTAGTTTTAGTTCAAAGGTGGTTTTTAAAGAGATCGTTGAAATAGTGTGTATACAAATAGCTTTGATATTAAATCTATAGTTTCAGAAATGAATTCTGTTCCAAGTAACAAGGTTTTATAATACAACAACCTCTAAGATTTCTAAAACTTCAAGATATTAAAAGATTGTTCTTGTCCTCATAGAGGATGTAGCCAATGAGTTAGAGAAGCCACAAATACAATTAACTCCATTTCATAAAATGAATTAGATAAATATACTAGACAGGTTAACAAAAAGTATTCTGTGACATCTGAGGTGAAGGTCATTAATGAAGAGGACTTCATAGAAGAGGTGGCATTCAAATTGGTCTAAAAAGGACTGTTTGCCACCTAGGGGAGGGGGGAGGGAAGGGAGATAGTACAAAAATTTGCAAATGGATGAATGTTGAAAAAACTATCATGACACATCCATGAATTGGGGAATTACTAAACAAATTATGGTTCATGAATACTATTGAATATTGTTATTGTATAAGAAATCATAAATGTTAGAACTGTATAGAAGCATGGAATGAGTTATAGGATCTGATGCTAAATGAAGGGAGTAGAACAAAGAGAACAATGTACACATTAATAACAACATTGTGAGATGATCAACCCTGTTGGAAGCAACTCCTCCCAACAGTTCAGAGTTAGGAAAACCATTTTAGACTGGCTACAGACAATGTTATCTCCATGCAGAAGAAGAAAAACAAAATAAAACAAACAAAAATTCCAACCCTTAAGAATCTGATGTCCACTTTATAAAAATTATATCTTATGTATCTCTTTCCCTTAATTCTAATTCCACATATTGAAAATGACTAATCTGTAAACACGTTTATCAAAAATATGTATGTACAATGCCAATTTGACTGCTGCTGAGGGGACGATAATAGGAAGGAAGTTTGGAAGGAAATTTTGTAACCTAAAAATTTACACGTGCATATAGATAAAAAATAAAAATGCCACTCAAAAATAGAAAAAAAAAGAAAAACCACCACTACATGTATCTGGAAAAAATAAAATGAAATTTCAATTAAAAATAACAACAACAAATTGACTTGGAAAGGCCTTGAGTTGGATTTGCATATACAACACCATGGGAATATTCCAGGTACAAAATAAGCAAAATGAGAAAGTATATTTCATAAGACAAGTTTCATGGGGACAAAAAAAAGAGAATACTTCTGTGTGAAAAGAAGCAAAATATTTAATAAGTGTTTACTATATTCTAGTTAGTATATTAAGGGGAATCATAAGAGGAAATTAAAAAGATTGAAACTTAGGAAGGTCTTAGATATCAGTTCTTTCATTCATTGACCAAAAATGCTTGCCACATGGGATATGAAAAATTTGGGATACTAATACATTGCTGGTGGAGCTGTGAACTCATCCAACTTTTCTGGAGAGCAATTTGGAACTACACCCAAAGGGCAACAAAAATGTACATACCCTTCGATCCAGCAATACCACTACTGGGTTTATACCATGAAGAGATATGAAAAAGGGTAAAAACATCACTTGTACAAAAATATTCATAGCAGCCCTGTTTGTTGTGGCAAAGAATTGGAAATTAAGTGAATGTCCTTCAATTGGGGAATGGCTTAACAAACTGTGGTATATGTATGTAATGGAACACAATTGTTCTACTAGAAACCAGTAGGGATGGGAATTCAGGGAGCCCTGGAAGGATTTGCATGAACTGATGAGCAGAACCAGAAGAACATTGTACACCCTAACAGCAACATGGAAGTGATGATCAACCTTGATGGACTTGCTCATTCCATCAGTGCAACAATCAGGGACAATTTGGGGCTATCTGCGATGGAGAATACCATCTGTATCCAGAGAAAGAACTGTGGAGTTTGAACAAAGACCAAGGACTATTACCTTCAATTTAGAAAAGAAAAACATTATCTTATTATATAATTTTGCTCTCTCTTATACTTTATTTTTCTTCTTTAAGGACATGATTTCTCTTTCATCACATTCAACTTAGATCAGTGTATACCATGGAAAAAAATGTAAAGACTTCTGTTGAGGGTGGGGGTAGGGAAGCAAGAATAGGAGAAAAATTGTAAAACTCAAAATAAATAAAATCCGTCTTTAAAAAAATGCTTGCAACATAGACTGAGAGCAGAGATACTTTCCATTTTTTATTGTACCTCCTGTGGAGCACAGCCTAAGAAACAGTGCTTAAGCAATGTTCATTGAGTTTGACTTGATTGAATTACAAAGATTGTCCTAGGAGCTGGTGAATCTAGTAATGCAAATTCACTCAATGTTGGATATTCAACATATATTTACTAATATCATCAATCTTCCCTCTCAGAGAGGGGAGACAGGAGGAAGGGAGGGAGATAGGTAGAGAATTTGGAAGTCAAAACTTTATATTTATAAGTCTAGTAGACCTTAAAATATAAAAAGAATGTAAACTCCTTGATTTATAGTGGCTACTGAGAATGTATCTTTGGATCCCTAGGATTTACTCAATTCTTTTTATTTTGTTTTGAATCTTCTTGTGATATACTGCATCACTAAGAATATATTATGTGGATTTTATTTTGAGTATGCATTTCTTGTTCTCAGTATTTATACTGTGATATGACTTTAAAGAAAATACAATTAAATTAGAATATAATGTGAATACTTTTCTAATAATTAGTTTTTGCACTAGGAATCACCTCATATCATGAATGAATTTATCATTAGAACTCCTAATCAGAGAATTGGGAAAATAGACTTAAATATTTTATTTAAAGGTACTGCAAGGGTTGTTTTTATGCATTTCAGTTGTGTCCAACTCTGTGGTCACATGTGTTATTTCATTCTCCAATTCATTTTATAAATAAGGAATTGAGGCAAACAGAAGTAAATAATTTTCATAGAATTACATGACTTAAAAGTGTCTGAGATTAGATTGGAATTTAGATGAGTCTTTCTGACTTCAGATCCAATATTCTATCCAGTGTTTCAAGTAGCTGTTCTGTAAGATGATATAAACCATTAAATGCAAGGACAAGACATTCACCATTGGGTCAACTTCAAGGGAAAAGCTAATTTCAAGTGCAAACTCTTTTTTTAGGTTTTTGCGAGGCAAATGGGGTTAAGTGGCTTGCCCAAGGCCACACAGCTAGGTAATTATTAAGTGTCTGAGACCGGATTTGAACCCAGATACTCCTAACTCCAAGGCCAGTGCTTTTATCCAGTACGCCACCTAGCTGCCCCTCAAGTGCAAACTCTTAATGACTATTCCTATCACTGATCTGAAAACCCCTCCCCCCAGACCTTCTTTTATAGGGTTTTCTTTCTTTTTGAGTAAAATGAAATGCTAATATCTCTGTCTCAAACATTTCACAAGGCAGACATATATTATGTACATCTATCTTATGATATATTTAATATACTAGATATAAAATGTGATATATTTAATATACTAGACATAAAATGTATGTATACAATATATATTCCATACATATGTGTACATATTGTACAGTAGTGTAAATTAATAATCCTCAAAAGCATACAAATTCATTATAAAAAGAAAAGGCAGAGTTTATGTAAGATACTATGAGTTTCCACTTTGTGCAACTAATTAGAAGAAATATAAATTCACTGTTTGTATCCTATTCTTTTTGTCTTCTTCTGTGTATTTAAAAATGATTTATTGATGCTTTTTTCTTTAAGCATCACTATCTGTTTACTTACCTCCAACTTTCAATTTGAAACCTTCCCTTTCAACAAGTAAATATAGTCAAACAAGACAAATCAGCACATTCATTATGCCTGAGAATGCATGTCTAAATCTATATCTGAAGTGATCAGCCTTCTGCCATGAGGTGGGAGGGAGTCTTTTTAAATCATGATTACCTACCATCATTTTTGGATAACTCACATTGTTAGAAATTCTGGGTATAGAGACAAATTCTACCTTCCTAGAACTTCCACTCATTGATCCTCAGGTTGACCTCTGAAACTACACATAAGAAACTCTAGTTCTTCCATACCAAAGCCTTTCAAGCACTTGAAGAGAGTTTAATTTGTCCCAAAGTAGATCCTCTAACTTTTTATCTTTATAGGAAAATGTTAAGAATTCTAAAGCTGAAAGTATATCAGAGAAATTTACCATTCCAAATACCTTCATATTCACAGATGAAGAAACTGAAACCAGAAAGGTCAAGCAAATAGTGAGTGCAGTCTTAGCTCCTTCATTCCATAGCTGCTTTTCATACCACAGCATATATAATTCAACTAGTTAATTTGGAAACTACTTGTTGTAGGAAGGAATGCAAGGATGAAAATGAAATAAGATTTGGTTTTGGATACATTCATTTTAGTGGAAGGAAGGAGGATGAAGACAAATACAGTATATACTCAGTGTGGTGGAGAGGAATAAAACCAAGGGAATTCAATGACCTTGAAGACAAGGATAATGAGTTCAAATTCAATGTGGGATGCTTTCTACCTGTGTGACTTGGGACAAGTCATTTAATTTCCCTTGGCTTTAATTTCCTTATTGTTAAAATGAAGAGGCAAACTTACAGCTTCTGGTTCTAACAAGGTGTCAGAATAGATGAATTCTGAGATCTCTTTTAGTTTTTCATTCATGATTTTTTTTTGGGGGGGGATACAAAATACCACAAAGTAATTCCAGAGGGAGAGAACACTAAAAAATATAAGGGATCAGGAAAATATTCCTGCAGAAAATGGCACCTGTGTTGTAGCCTTTTGTAGAAGGCAACTTTGGGGTAGGGTGATGTATTCAATACATTTGGGAAGAGTATGTGGAAAACACCAGAGGCTATTTAACTAGTTTATCTAGTTGGTGAACATCAGAACCAATAGATATAATTTATATCAAAACATTTTTAAAGCATTTATTCAAACAAATATTATTTGGTCAGTTTCTCTGAATTAAACAAGGTAATATAATAATTGCTAAATACCTACTACTTTCCATGCTTTGCAGAAGGACCATGGCACAGTAAATTAGTTTAACTTAGAATCTTAATTATTTTTGCCAATCTTTTCTTCCATTGTGAACACATGGGGATCTCCACTGATCATTTTTATTATGATCAGCATGAGGTAATCATCCATATTCTAGTTGATTTCTTGGATATTGCAAAGTCTTCCCAGAGCAATATTTTTGTACATTAATTGAAGAGGAGAGAATGCGTAACTCTTCAGGTAATTTAAAAGATTTAATTTGACATAGATATTGAAGAGGGGATATATTTTGTCATATGGATCTTTCAGTTGAAAGTTTTTTATTTACCCTTTAGAATTATCCAGGCAGTTGGTCTAATGTGTTTAATTTTGGCTATATTCACTTATCTATATAACTATATCATCAATGGTAGGTGAAGGTGAAGAATATATAGAATTAGGGGAGGAGTCTTTAATTTACCCTAAAAACAGGTAAATAAACCTTGAAATGCTTCCAGGGCTCCTTAATGCAAGACCTTTTGCTCAAAGATAACTCCAAGAAAAGATCAAACACTGACTGATCAATCCTTTTTTTTGACTTGCAGACAATATGAAGTAGGTTCATTTATCTTACCTCTCCTTTTAAAGGATAGAAGGGAAAATATTAAATCTATTCCATCTTGATCTTCCAGAATATATCTCTAACTTCATTCGTAAAGAACTGATATTCAGGGAAATAATTTAAAACAATTTACAATTGCAGATATGATAAAAATGAAATAGATTTTAGGAGGGATAATGGAACTCAGTATGAATTTAGGTGACATCTCATGAAACATATTCTGACACCTTGTTAGAATCAGAAGCTGTAAGTATGCCTCTTTGTCTTCAAAAACTAGTTCTATTTTCAAGTTGATTTAGCAAGTGATAAACTTTTCAAAGTATAAATCAGGAGTGAATCTTTGGGAAATAAATGAATATATCTTCTTGTCTGAGTTTGTAAAACAATGTACTTAGGAATGGTGATACTTTTCAGGTCCATGAATTTTTGAAGGCCATAACACCTCTTAAATTATTGAAGATTATTTAAGTATTTAGAAAATCAACTTCTTAAGATTCTATATAACATTCAGAAGATCATTATGAGCTGTATCAAAAACAAAGCCTCAAAAGAAAATAAAAAATGAACATAAACCAACAAATATGCCTAAAAGAACTAAATAATGTGATCAAAATATTTTAAAATAAAATAAGCAGTAGATAGAAATGGGAAAACTAAAAAGATTTATGCAAGACGTAAAAGAGACTCAAAAGCTTGGTAAAAGAGGCACAAAAACATAAAAGAAAATTTCTCCTTAAAAGCCAGAATTGACTTTATAGCATCACAAGCACAAAAACACACTGGTAAAGAAAGCATCTTTTTAAAAATTAGAATTGGCTTCTGAGGCAATGAGATAGTGTCATGGTCCTGGAGCTTTTCTCTGCCAAAGATATAAAAGCCTCTGCATTGACATTGAAGCTACAGATCTTACCAATAAAGAGAAAATCCAAAGTTTTCAATGGTAGACATCTTGGAATATCTTCAGTGAAGGTCTGTCTCTTTGGGGGAAAAGGGGAAGTAAGGTCAATGGAGGCAAAGGAGCAAGAAAGACAGTGAGAAGCTTTAAGCCAGAGTGAAATTCAGGTCCTGAAAACTCAACAGCAGCATAGGTCCCAGCAGCTAGATAGCAAACCATCAAGAAGGGTCCCAACCTCAAACAAAGTCTGAACACTGGGACAAAAGACAAGATTGGGTTGGGAACAATACACTGCAAAGGAAGAATCTGGAGATAAAGAAGTAAATCTCTGCAAAAGCAAGGCCTAGACTGTATAAGCAACATCTTGGTCAATGACAGGTCAGGAATCAGACCCCAGCCCTAGAATAAAAAACTTGGTTCCATACTCCCTATGCCCCAGGAGCAAAACTAAAACAAAAAGCATTAGTAAAAATCTAAATCTAGTAAAAAAAAAAAGCTAAAAGTGTGTTCACTACAGAACACTATTTTGCAAATAAAGAGGATAACAGTATCATGTCAGAAGAAGAAATCAGTGAAAAATTACACACAGGGAAGTCTCAAAAGAGTCTATGAATTGGAATAAAACCCAAAAGCACATTTAGTTTAAAAATAATTTAAAAACAACAGAAGAGAGGAAGAAGAAAAATAGAAAAAAGAAATGAGACTCATGCAGGAAAATTATGAAAAATTGACCAAAGAAATCAACTCCTTTAAAAGTAAAAGTAACCAACTGGAAAATGAAACAAAAAATTTATTTAAAGAAAATAAAGCCCTAAAAATTAGACTAATAGAAACCAATGAATCTATGAGACCATAAGATTCCATAAAACAAAATAAAAAAGACTGAAAAAATTGAATAAAATCTAAAGTACCTTTTATGAAAAACAAACATCTTGGAAACTAGATCCAGAAGAGATAATTTACAAATAATAAGACTACCAGAAAACCTAGTTCAAAAAAAAAAAGGAACCTGGAAAACATTATGCAGGAAATCGTCAGAGAAATCTCTCCAAATATGGTAAACAAGAAGACAATATAGCAGTTGAAAGAAAACACAGAATCCCTTTAGAAATAAGCCCCAGGATATAAACTCCAAGGGCTGTTATAGCCAAATTCCAGAACTCTCAAATTAAAGAGAAAATACTGCAAGATCAAAAAGGAAACAATTTAAAAACAATTTAAAAACAGACTCAACATTGAAGGACTGGAGGATATCGAGTATCATAAATCTAGGGGCAAAGGACTTGGGATTACAACCAAGAGATTGCTACCCTGTAAAATTCAGCATATACTGTCAGGGGAAAAGATGAATGCTCAATGAAAAAAAAAGTCTTCCAAAATTTCCTGACAGAAAGACCAGAACTGAACAGAGAATTCCATCGCCAAATATATGACACAAGAGAGGAATATACAGGTAAATGAAAAGAGGAAGGAGAAAACAATACAAAAAAAAGTTAGTCAAGACCATTAAACTGTATACAAACCTTAAAGGGGATATATAACACATAACTCATGATAATTGTCCTTTTCTTAGAATAATTAAAAGGTCAAGTATAATTGAAGAGATTGGACTTAGGAAGTACTGAGTATGCTTGCATATTGTCTTTCCATTGAGGAGGTAAAGGTAAAAGTATGGAGCAAAATATATTATGCTTAAGCTGAAGTAAAAAAAAGATCTGGGACAGCAACCTGATCTCAGGTAAAGTAAAAATAAAAATAGATCTCATTTAAAGGGATAAGGAAGGAAACTACATTTTTTTTTAGGTTTTTGCAAGGCAAACAGGGTTAAGTGGCTTGCCCAAAGCCACACAGCTAGGTAATTATTAAGTCTCTGTGGCCTAATTTAAAGTCAGGTACTCCTGACTCCAGGGCCAGTGCTCTATTCACTGTGCCACCTAGCTGCCCCAGGAAACTACATTTTCTTAAAAGTCACCATAGGTAATGAAGCTATATCATTATTAAGCATGTATGGACCTAGTGGTATAGCATTGAACATTGTAGAAGAAAAGCTGAGTGAATTAAAAGGAGACATAGACAGCAAAACTTTACTAATGGGGGCCTTCAAACTTCCTCTCTTAGAACTAGATAAATCTAATCACAAAATAAATAAGAAGGGAATTAAGAAGGTGAATGAAATCTTATAAAATGTAGATATGATAGAACTCTACAATAAACTTAATGGGAATAGAAAGGAATCTACCTTTTTCTTAGCAGTGCATATCACATATAACAAAATTGGCCATGTACTAGGGCATTAAAAACCTTATAATCAAATGTAGAGAGGTAGAAATAATAATAATAATAATAATAAATATAATAATATGATATGATATATGACATGATATGGTGTAATGTAATATGATATAATAATATAATGATAATAACATAATAATAACAATAAAATAATAATATGATCCAGTAAAAATGACATATAACTAAGGTCACAGAAAAACAAACCAAAAAGTAATAGGAAACTAAATAACTTAATTTTAAATAATTAGTGGATCAAACAGCAAATCACAGAAATATTTAAAAATTATATCCAAGGAAATGATAGAGATGAGACTTCATTCCAAAATTTATGGATGCAGGAAGTCATTTTTCAGAGGAAATTTCATATCACTTAATACCTTCATGAATAAAATACAAAAAAAGGAGATCAATGAACTGGGAATGCAACTAAAAATGCTGGAAAAAGAACAAATTAAAGTTCACAAATTAAATACCAAATTAGAAAATAGGGAAAATTTAGGGAGAGATAAAAAAAATTGAAAGCCAAAAAAATATTGATCTAATAATGAAACTAAGAGTTCATTTTATGAAAAAGCCAATAAAATAGATAAACTTTTGGTTCATTTGATAAAAAAAGAAAGAAGATAATCAAATTACCAGCATCAAAAAATGAAAAGAGTAAAATAACAGAGGAGGAAATTACAAAGATAAATCAGATTTACTTTTTCCAAACTGTATGCCAATAAATTGGATAACCCGAATGAAAAGTATGAATAATTACAAAAATACAAACTGTTCAGATAGACAGAAGAGGAAATAATTTACTTAAATAACTCCACTTCAGAAAAAAGAAATTGAAAACAAAAACATCAATAAGCTCCCTCAGAAAAAGTCTCCAGGTTCAGATGGATCTAAAAGTGAATTCTACCAAATGTTTAAGGAACAATTAATTCCTAATCTACATAAACTATTATTTGTTTTATTTATCTATTTATTCATTTGTTTTTTTATTCATTCATTTATTTATTTACTGTGTTTATCCTGTGCTTTATTTTTTAATTATATAATTTTTTATGTTTTCCAATTATATACAATAGTTATTTCTACCAATCATTTTCATAATGTTTTGAATTTTATAATTTTCTCCCTCTCTCAATTCCCACCACCTCCAAACAACAGAAGGTAATCTGTTTAAAATCTTTACATTTGTTTCAAAGATATGCATAGATCAAATTGAAAGTGTTGAGAGAATTGAATGCCATTGAGAGAAAAATCATATCCATAAGGAAGAAAGAAATTATTAAAGATAGCAAAATTATGTAATACATAGGACAACTTTTTAAAAAATGAAGTTAATGATCTATGGTCTTCCTTTAAACTCCATAGTTCTTTCTATGAATACAAATGGTATTCTCTTTCACAAATCTCCTAAATTGCCCCGATCATTGGTCTGATAGAATGAACATGTCCATTGAGGATGATTATCACTCCATGTTATTGTTAAGATATACAATCTTCTTCTGTTTCTGCTCATCTCACTCAATATCAATTCATAAAAATTTTGCCAGGCTTTTCTGAAATCCCATCCTTCCTGATTTCTCATAGAAGAATTTTCCAATGCAGACATATACCACAATTTGTTGAACAATTTCCCCAATTGATGAACATTCCCTCAATTTCCAATTCTTTGCCAGAGCTATTTTTAATATTTTTGTCCATTTGGGGTTTTTACTTTTTTCATGATATCTTCAGGGTATGGCCCCAATACTGGGATTGGTGGATCAAAGGGTATGCACATATTAATTGCACTTTGGGCATAATTTTGCAATTTTCCCCTAATCTCTCTTTCCTTACCCCATCTACCACAGAAGGCAGTATGGTAGTCTTTACATTGTTTCCATGGGGTGGGGGGGCTAGGTGGCATAGTGGATAAAGCACCAGCCTTGGAGTCAGGAGTACCTGGGTTCAAATCTGGTCTCAGACACTTAATAATTACCTAGCTGTGTGGCCTTGGGCAAGCTACTTAACCCCATTTGCCTTGCAAAAAAACCCCCCTAAAAACAATACATTGTTTCCATGCTATGGCTATGCATAGATCCAAGTTGGATGTGATGAGAAAGAAATTATATCCTTAAGGCAAAAGATAATGTATAAGGGATAGCAAAATTACATACTAAGATAACGGGTTTTTTTGGTAATAAAGACAATAGTCTTTTATCTTTGTTCAAACTCCACAATTCTTTCTCTGGATACAGATTGTATTCTCCATCTCAGGTATGCCAAAATTGTGCCTGATTGTAGCACTGATGGAATGAGCAGGTTCATTAAAAGATTGATCCTCATCCTCAAGTTGTTGTTAGGGTGTAAAATGTCTTTCTGGTTCTGCTCATCTCACTCTGCTTCAGTTCATGTAAATCCTTCCAGGTTTCCCTGAATTCCCATTCCACATATCAAAATTGAATGTACTGAGAGGAAAAAAAACATCCTTGAGGAAGAAATAAAATATGAGGGATAGCCAAATTATATAGTACCTAAGACAACAGTTTAAAAGTTGAAGATAATAATCATTGGTTTTCATTTAAATCCACAGTTCTTTCTCTGGATACAGATGGTATTCTCCATCACAGATATCCTAAAATTTTCCCTGATTATTGCACTGATGGATTGAGCAACTCCAGGAAGTTTGACCATCACCCCCATGTTGCTGTTTGGGTAAACAATGTTCTTCTGGTTCTGCTCATCTCATTCAGCATCAATTCATGCAAGTTTTTCCAAGCTTCTCTGAAATCCCATTCCTTCTGATTTCTGATAAAACAATAGTGGGCAGTTTGTTTAGCCATTCCCCAATTCATGGACATTCCCTTGATTTCCAATTCTTTACCAGTACAAAGAGAGATGCCATGAATATTTTTGTACAAGTGATGTTTTTACCCCTTTTCATGATGTCTTCAGGATATAGACCTAGTAGTTCAGGATCAAAGGGTATGCAAAATTTTAATGCCCTTTGGCATAATTCCAAATTGTTCTCCAGAAAGATAGTATCAGTCCCAGAATTTTCTACATCCTTTCCAACATTGTTCATTGTCCTTTCTGGTCATAATGGTCAATCTTAGAGGTTGAATCAGTAATGATTTAGAGCAATTTTTCATATGATTCTAGATAGTTTTGATTTCCTCATTTGCAAGTTGCCTTTGCATATCATTTGACCCTTTATCAATTGGGGAATGACTTTTTTTGGTTATAAATTTGACTCATTTTTCTATATATTTTATAAATATATCTTTTGTTAGAAACACTGGTTGTAAAAATTGCTTCTCAATTTACTATATTTCTTTGGATCTTGGTTAGAGTGATTTTGCTTGTGCAAAAGATTTTCAATTTAATGTAATCACAATTATACAGTTTGTTTTTTATGATATATTCTATCTCTTCCTTGGTCATAAACTGCTCCCCTCTCCATAGATCTAAGAGTTAAACTGTTCCTTGTTCTCTTAATTTTCTTATAATATTGGCTTATATATCTAAATCTTGAAACCATTTTGATGTTTTCTTAATATGGAGCGTGAGATGTTGATGTAAGGAAAATTTCTGTCTTTCTATCCTACAGTTTTCCTAGCAGTTTTTTATGAAAAGTGAGTTATTGTCCCTGAAGCTGGACTCTTTGGGTTTATCAAACAGCAGATTGCTATAATCATTTTCTACTGGATTTTTTGCACCTAATCTATTCCCCTGATCCATCACCATATTTCTAAGCCTGTTCCAGACAATTTTGGCATACTTTAAAATATAATTTTAGATCTGGTGAGGCTAAGCTGCCTTCTTTTGTACGTTTTTCAGTAAGTCTCTTCATATTCTTGACTTTTTGTTTCTCTATATGAATTTAGTTAGAATTTTTTTCAGCTCACTAAAGTAATTTTTTGGAAGTTTTATTGGTATGTCACTAAATAAGTTTAACTTAGATACCAATAGATTAATTATGGCAGTAATAATTTAATTTAGGTAGAATTGTAAAATTTATTAAATTAGCCTGGCCTATCCAAGAGCATTTGATATTTGCCCGGGTATTTAGGTCTGATTTTATTTTTGTGAAAAGTATTTTATAGTTGTTTTCATAGAGTTTCTGAGTCTACATTGGCAGGTAGACTTCCAAGTATTTTATGTTCTTTTAATCTTTCTAACTCTTGATGCTGTATCCTGCTAGAAATATATATAAACGCTGAGGATTTAGGTGGGTTTATTTTACATCCTACTGCTTTGTCAAAGTTGCTAATTGTTTCCAGGAGTTATTTATCTAATTATTTATTTATTTATTTGTTTTGCAAGGCAAATGGGGTTACATGGCTTGCCCAAGGCCACACAGCTAGGTAATTATTAAGTGTCTGAGACTGGATTTGAACCCAGGTACTCCTGACTCCAAGGCTGGTGCTTTATCCACTACGCCACCTAGCCGCCCCTATCCAGGAATTATTTAGATGATTTGATTGCTACCCTTGCCTTTTTCACTTCAGCTGAAGTATAATATATTCTGCTCCAACCTTTTAACTTTACTCTCAATGTATCCCTCAGCTTCAAATGTGTATCTTGTAAGCAGCATATTGTAGGATTCTTATTTTTAATCCACTCTGCTATCCACTTCCATTTTTAAGGGGGAGTTCATCCCATTCACATTCAGTTATAATTACTAATTGTTTATTGCCCTCCATGCTATCTTCTGTCCATTTGTATTTTTCCCCTTTTTCTCCTCATCACTATTTCCCAGTATTTTGATTCTGAATACCACCTTCTTTGCTGTGTTTGCCCTCTTTTATATAACCCCCTCCCCTTTCTTTCCCCTTTCCCTTTTGTCCTTTCTCCCTTCCCTTTAATCAGTTCCTCTTTTCCTATAACCTCCTCTTTTCCCTTCTCAATACTTGAAAGGTAAATTAAGTTTCTAAACTCAAATGACTATGTGCATTAATACCTCTTTGAACCAAATCTGATGAGAATAAGTCAGGCTGTTCTCATCTCTTTTCTTCTTCTTCCCTATTACAATAGGCCTTTGAACCTTTTCATGTGATGTAAATTTCCTCCTTTCAGTCTCTCCCTTCTTCCCATCTCTTAACTGATCCCCCCTTTTTAAGGAGATATTACTTTTAAGCCATCAAAATCATGAACAGGTCTTGAGTGCCCATTACTTCTGGCTAAGTGTATTCTCTCTAATAGAGTTACAGTTCTCAAGATTTATGAGAACCTTCCACCCAGGTGGGGATATAGCCAGTTTCATCTTATTGGAAAACAGGTTTTTTTTTCCTTTCCCCCTTTTTACCTTTTCATATATTTCTTGAGTCTCATGTTTGAAGATGAAATTTTCTGTTTAACTCTGGTCTTTTCATCAGGATAAGTAGGACGCCTCTTATTTTTTTTTTAAATGTCCTTTTCTAGTGGAAGAGATGGGCCAGTTTTACTAGAAAGTGAATTCGTGCTCTCGTTGCAAGCTCCCTTGTTCTTTGGAATATCATATTCCAGGCCTTTCAATCCATTAATATTGATACAGTCAGGACCTGTGTAATTCTGCCTGTGTGTCCTTGGTATTTTCATTTGTTTTTCTGGGTGCATGTAGGATTTTCTCCTTGATCTGATAGTTCTGAAATTTGAACACAATATTACATGATGTTTTCATTTTGGGATCCCTTTCATGTTACTATCAATGAGTTCTTTCAATGACTTTTTGCTTCTGAATTGAGGCTATCAGAGTAGTTCTCCTTCACTATATCCTGAGATGCCAAGGTTTTTTGTTTGTTTTTTTTTTTCACTTCAAGGTTTTCAGGACATCCTTTGATTTTTAAATTGTTTCTCCTGGTTCTATTTTCCAGGTCTGTTGTTTTGCAGATGAGGTAGTTTATATTTTCTTCTATTTTTTTCATTTAAAATTTTTTTTAACAGATTCTTGGTATATATCATGAAGTCATTAGTTTCTACAGATTTCAATCATTTTGTTTTAGAGAAAACTTTTCTTAATTTATCATTTGCATCTAATTAGCCAATTCTGTTTTTGAAGGAGTTGTCTTTTTTTCATTTGCCCAATTGTCTTTTTGAGAATATCATTTTGTTTTTGCACTTGTCTAATTGTATTTTCAAAAGATTTATTTTCATGATGTGAGATTTTTCCCTTACATGATGTTAATTTTTCTTGCATTTCTTTTCCTAATTTTTTCATTTGATTTTTTTTGCAAGGCAAATGGGATTAAGTGGCTTGCCCAAGGCCACACAGCTAGGTAATTATTAAGTGTCTGAGACTGGATTTGAACCCAGGTACTCCTGACTCCAGGGTCGGTGCTTTATCCACTGTGCCACCTAGCTGCCCCTTCCGTTTGATTTTTAAACTCCTTTCTAATCTTTTCTAACAAGTCTGTCTGGTTTGGGGATCAATATATATTCACCTCTGAAGCTCCTGTCTTCTCTGAGTTAGGATCCTGGACTTCAAGTTAGCATTCAATGGACCTCACTTTGATCTGGCCTTTCTTCATTTTAGGGCCTTTCCCTAGGGTCTTGTGTTGGGTGAGGGACTGAATCACAGGCCTTAGGTACTGAGATTCCTAGAGGCTTTGCACAGTCTGGGGTGTTACTCAGTGTGCCAACCTGGATTGTCTGTAATATTGAATATTGGCCCACTGCTTAAGTGGGGTTGGGGGGGCTGTTGAGGGAGAGTGGCAAGATCTGTGCTGCCCTCAAACTATGTGGACTGGCTAGACAGTTAATCAACTTACAGTGAAATCAGAGCTGGGGGAGAACTGCCAAGAACAACTGAGCCTTGGGGAAAGGCTGTTACTGTATTTGTTCTGGAGAAAGTCACATTATCCCACAGGAATGGGGGAAGGCAACTTAGCTAGAAACATAAGGCCTTGTGGCATGGATCTTCCAGACTAGTTGAGGAGACCTGTTAGATATCTGGGCTGCAGCACTACAACTCTCTTGCCAATCATGCATACAGCAAATGTTTCCACTGATATTCTCAGGTCATTCCTGCAGCTTCTCCAAGATACCCCTGTACTGAGTCTCTGTAATATCTCCCCAGCATGCCTATGTTCCCCTGTGGCAGAGCTTTCTACCTGGTTCTTCTCTGGGTTCTCTGGATCCAAAATCTGTTAAGAGACTTGATTCATTTTAGATATGAGGGAAAGCCAGGAGAGCTTAAAATAATGCCTGTTTCTCTCCACTTCCTTGGACAGATGTCTCTACATAAACTATTTAAAAATATAAGGGAAGAGGGAATTCTGTCAAATTCTTTAAATGACACCTACATGGTGCTGATACTTAAACCAAGAAGAACCAAAACAGACAATGAAAATTACAAACAATCTCCCTAATGAACATTGATGAAAAATCTTAAATAAAATTTTATCAGCGAGATTATAGCCAGTGATTGCTAGGATAATAAACCATAATCAGGTAAGATTTTGCCAGGTTGGCAGGGACGGTTCAATTTTAAGAAAACCTTCAATATAATTGAACATATCAATAGTAAAGTCAACAGAAATCATTTGATTATCTCAATAGATACTAAAAAAAGCCTTTGATAAAATGTACCATTACAAATTTAAAAAAAGACTAGAAAGTTTAGGAATAAATGGAGTTTTCTTTAAAATAATAAATAGTTTCTTGTTCTTTGACCCAGCAATTCCAATTCTAGGTCTATATTCAGAAAAAATTATAAAAAAGGGAAAAGTCTTACATGTTCCAAAATATTTGCAGCTCTTTTTGAAATGGCAAAGAATTGGAAATTGAGGGGATGCATCAATTGGGGAATCACTAAACAAGTTATGGCACATGAATACTATGAAATGCTATTGTTCTATAAGAGACCATAAGGGGGGGGGCAGCTAGGTGGTGCAGTGGATAGAGAACCAGACCTGGAGTCAATAGGACCTGAGTTCAAAACTGGTCCCAGACACATAATAATTACCTAGTTGTGTGATCTTAGGTAAGTCACTTAATCCCATTGCCTGGCAAAAAATAAAAACGAAAAACAAAAAAGAAACCAAAATGGTTGGACTCTAGAGAACCATGGAATAACTTACTTGATCTTACACTGAGTGAAGGGAGTAGAACAAAGAGAACAATGTACACATCAACAACAACATTGTGAAATGAATAACCTCGAAGCAGCTCCTCTCAGAATTTCAGTTAGGACAACTGTATTAGACCATTATTGGACTATGGTATTCCCATACAGAGGAAGAAAAACAAAAACAGAACAAAAAAAGCAACCCCTCAGAATCTGAGGAACATTTTATAAAAATTATCTTTTATGTATCTCTTTCCTTTAATCCTGAATCCTCATGACAAAAATAAGTGAATTGTAAACATGTTTATGAAAGTATGTATGTACAATGCTAGCCAGACTTTTCATTGTTGAAGTGGGGGGTGGGTGGGAAGGGAGGGTGGAAGGACATTTTGTAACTTAAAAATATGTATAAGCATATGGATGAAATTAAATTATAAAATGGATCTTATGTTTATAGATATTATTACTGGAAAATAATAAGTAGTATCTATCTACCACTATCAAGAAATATATGTTACATGGATAAACTCAGGCTATTTCCAATAATATCAGGGGTGAAACAAGGATATGCATTATCAATAATACTATTCAATATAGTATTAGAAAATTTAGCTTTAGCAATAAGAGAAGTAAAAGGAACTGAAGGAATCAGAACCGGCAATGAGGAAGGAAAGATTTCACTCTTTGCAGATGATATGTTGTTTTATTCAGAGAACCTGAGAAAAATCATCTTAAAAATTCCTTGAAACAATAAATTTAGCAAAGTAGCAGGATGTAAAAATAAACTCACATAAATCATCAGCATTTCTATGTATGAACAACAATGTTCAAAATCAAGAGATAGAAAGATAAATTCCATTTAAAGAACCTGTAGGCAACATTAAATATTTGTGAATCTATCTCCCAAGACAAATCCAGAAAGTGTATGAACACAATTATAAAGCACTTCTCACCCATATAAAGTAAGAACTAAATAATTGGGAAAATTTCAATTGCTCCTGATTGATTTAGCTAATATAATAAAAATAACAATTTGAACCCAATTAAATTACTTACTAAATTAAACTATCAAATAATTATTTTACCAAACTAGGAAAAATCCTAACAAAATTAATCTGGAGCAACAAAAGGTCAAAGAATAGCATGGGAAGTGATAAAAAATAATGTAAAGGAAGGTGGGGAAGGGAGGGTGGATAGACATTTTATAACTTAAAAATACACATATGCATATGGATGAATGCTGACAAACATTCATAACACATATTTGGAAAAATAAATAACAAGAAAAAAAGAAAAAAATTAGAATTGGTTAAATAGAAGCATTGGGAATGCCCGAAATAAAGTGAAAAGCTGAAGAAAAGAAGAAAATTTGAAATAGAAAAAAATTTGAACAGAAAAACTGATTGAAAGGAGATAATTTAAGCAAATTTGGACTACCTGAAAACCATGATCAAAAAAATGGAAGTGTATACACACCATATTTCACAAAATTAGAAAAAATTTACCCAGATATTTTCAGATGAGAGGGAAGAGTAGAAATTGTGAATCAATTGGTTACCTCCTAAAAGAAATCCCCTAAAGGAATTTCCCAGGAATATTAAAGCCAACCCCAAACTTCTGAGAGAAGAACAAAATATTGTAAGGACCTGAAAAAAATAATTCAAATACCATGTAAATAGATTCAGTGTCACATAAATTTTTGTAGTTACCATTGAAGAGGAGAGTCCTTTGAATATGTTATTCCAAGGAGTTAGAATTATAAGCAAGAATAACATACTCTGCAAAACTGAGTATAATCTTATGGGGAAAATGAATATTTAATGATATGAGGACTCTGAGCTTTTATGTTGAAAAGACTATAGTTGAATAGAAAGTTTGACATTCAGATATTGGTTGAATCTTGTCCATCACTGTGTTAAAGAAAAGTTACAGTGTGTCTGACTGTGGCTGATAATACTAATATGAATTCAGAAGGCTCTACCACAGTTTGGGCATATGAACACCTGGGGTGGTCACTCTAAACTTAGCATGTTTCATCTTTTCTTTGAGATGCTTCAATTTTGCCTTGCTCTTGGAGCACATCACCCTCTTTGATGAGGGTATGTGCCAGCATCTCCCATGCTGCACAATCAAGTCCAAAGTTCTTAAGAGAGACCTTCAGGATGTCCCTGTATCTCTCCTTTTGACCCCATCTGAGCACTGAGTGAATTCTCCATAAAATATTCATTTGGCAAGTAAATGTTTGGCATTTAAACAAGGTGGACAGCCCAATTTAATTATGCTCTCTATTGTCACATTGAATGTGTGGCAGTTTAGCTAGAGAAAGGATCTCAGTATCTGATATCTTATCCTGCCAGATGATCTTCAGAATTTTCCTCATGCAATTTAAATGGCATGACATTGGTCAATTGTTTAAGTTTCTCAGGCATGCAGTAATGAGGTCAGCATAGCAGTTGTGCAGATGTTGAGATTGGTAGTCAGTCTAATACCTCTTCTCTCCCACACTTTCTTTTGGAGACTCTCAGATACTGAACTAACTACTGCAATGCATATATCAACCTCATTATCAATTTGTACCTCCCTGGAAAGTACACTGTCAAGGTAAGTGAATTTATCCACAGTATTCAAAGCTTCTCCATTTGCTGTAATCAATGGTTCCACTTTTGAATAGTGTGGTGTTGGCTGATGGAGAAACTGTGTTTTCTTGGTGTTAATTGTTAGACCAAGTGAAAGAAGCAGAAGAGACCCAATCCATGTTTTGTTACATCTCTGTGTCAGAGGTTGCATTAAATGCACAATTATTTGTGGACAGAATATCATGCACCATTTTGATCTTGATTTGTAACATTTTTAAGTTGATGTTGAATTAATCTCATTGATAACATGGCTGAAAGTATCATATTAAAAAGTATGGGACACAACCAGGTTTCACTACATTGATGACCCAGAAATACTGAAAGTATTTCCCCTATCTAGAAGCTGAGCAAGCATATCATCATCCAATTGATGTACTATACTGATGAATGTCTATGGGCAACCAAATTTTGTCATGGTTCTCCATAAATGACTGATGGTATCAAAGCCCTTAGTCATATCTAGAAATATATACAGAGCTATGTTCTGCTCCTGGAATTTTTCCTGGACTTGTGGAGCAGCAAATATCATGTTAACTGTTACTTGACACTTTCTGAAGCCTTAATAGCTCTCAGCTAGGTGACCAACTTAAGGTGAAGGGTCATCCTACTGAGCAGGACTCTGGTGAGAATCTTATCAGCAATGACTGAAAGAGAAATAGCCCTGTGTTTGACACATGGCAGTCTATTCCCTTTACTTTAAGCGGTGTGTAGATGAATCACCCTTCAATTCCTGGGTAATAGTATTACTTCCCCCATTAACCTGAGTTTCATCTTCCTTCTTAATGAGCCAAAAATGCTGAATATCTCTAAACTTCAATTGTATTTTACTTTTGATGAAATTAAATGCTGCCTCCTTGGAAATGGATGAACTATTCTTCTGGCAAACCCTGTGGAGTTCCCATTTTTCATTTAGCAACTTCTGCATTTCTCTACGTTTTTCATCATACCAGTCTTGATGTTTATCAGTATTCTGAAACAGATGAGCAAATACAGTGCTGTATACCAGATCTTTGAAAACTGCTCACTCTTTTTCTCTGTTCCACTGCTGCCAACTGTCTGTTGGTTCAACTTTCACTTCAAGTTAGCAAGAAACTGTTCCTGCTAAGAAAGGCAATCTAATTTTTTGACATTAATTCTTCTGTTAGTCATTTTGCCTTGGGGTCACTACTTCAATTGGATGTGAATATTGAAGAGGAAGAGTCTGTGATCAGTTCAGCACTCTGTACCACACATTGCCTTGTCCACTCTCACATCCTGTCTGATTTGTCTATTAGATACTAATAATTTTTGCAAGGGGTGATAAATTAGAGTCTATGATCCAACAGTATGATGTTTTCAAGAGATATCCTGGAAGAAGAAAAAATCAAACAGATTTGAAATAAGGGGCCCAAACAAAAACTATTCTATTTTAGTAATAAAAAAGGAGTAAAAAGGAAGGTGATAGTATTCATGAACCCAGACAAAGAAAAAAAGCAAAATGAAACCTAATTAAAAAGAACTTTCAGGGATACTATATTTTGCTAAAATACCATAAGCAATGAATTATTGTTTATATCAAAAATCTATGAACCAAATAAGAAAGTATAAAAGTTACTGAAGGAAAGCTAAATGAATTACTGGGGACAATAGACTGTAAATATAGACAATAAGGGTAAAGAAGGTTTCATTATCCATATTTAGAATATTCTAATCTGAAGACAGAAAAAAGTTAGGAAGATAAATACAATTTTAAAAAAGTTATATATAATACACTTTTAGAATATATTGAATGGAAATAGAAACAAATATACTATTTCAACTGTGAATGACACTTTTTCAATAGGTGACCAGATAGCTGGGCACAGAACTCTCACAAATACATCAAAACAGAAATATTAAATATATCATTTTTCTGTCTTAATGTCATCCAAATCATATTTAATGAAGTACCTTTGAAGCATACATCAAAATTAACAATTCCTAAGAATGAGTAGCACACTGGAGGGGCTAGGTGGTGCAGTGGTTAGGGTACTGACCCTGGATTCAGGAGTACCTGAGTTCAAATCCGGCCTCAGACACTTAATAATTATATAGCTGTGTGGCCTTGGGCAAGCCACTTAACCCCATTTGACTTGCAAATATCTAAAAAAAAAAGAGTAGCACAAAGAATAAAGAGAAAAATAAATAATTTCATTAAATATAATAACAATAATGAGATGATATTTCAAAATGAGCAGAAACCAGCCAAATGAGCACTTATGGGAAAATTTACATCTCCAAATGCTTAAAGTAATTGAAAAGGAAAAAATGTCAAAGAAAATCATCACCTTGACCAATATGAGGGGGGAAAAACAAACTGGAAAAAGGACAAATTTCTCCCAACCCCCAATTTAAAACCAAAAGAAAATGCATGGGAATGAGGGAAGTAATTATTTACACTGAAAGTAAAAAAAAAAAAAAATTACACGAAGAGATAAAAACAGGGCAGCTAGGTGGTGCAGTGGATAGAATATCAGCCCTGGAGTCAGGAGTACCTGAGTTCAAATCTGTCCTCAGACACTTTCTAATTACCTAGCTGTGTGACCTTGGGCAAGCCACTTAACTCCATTGCCTTACAAAAACCTAAAAAAAACTGAATAGATACAAACTAGGAACTAATTTTTATGAGAAAACTACAATAAAAATAAACCTCTTACTGATGAAAGATCAGATATCCCATATAAAAGATTATATAAATCCCATACAAAAATAGTGAATATTCAACAACTTTAAGGTGAAATTAAAGCAATTATTAGGAGGTAATTTGCCCCCAAATAAGCCAACAAAACTGATAAATGACATGATTGAATATTTATAATTAGTACAAATTATCCAAGTTAGCAGAAGAGAAAACAGAATACTTGGAAGAAAAGTATTATAAGCAAAAAACAAAAGAGCTTCATAAAGATAAAAAAATTAGATTAATCTTCAAATAAATTCTACCAAGCATTTTATTCTTTTTTTATTTAAATTTATTTTTTACTAAAGATATTATTTGATTTTTACATTTTTCCCCCAATCTTGCTTCCCTCCCCCCTCCCCTCCCACAGAATGCACTCTGTCAGTTTTTACTTTGTTTCCATTTTGTACCTTGATCCAAATTGGGTGTGATTAAAGAGAAATTGTATCCTGATTGAGAAGTTGCCCTTTGGACATAGTTTCAAATAGCTCTCCAGAAGGGTTGGATGAGTTCACAGCTCCACCAACAGTGTAGTAGTGTCCCAGATTTCCCACATTCCTTCCAACAACGATCATTATCCTTCCTGGTCATACTGGCTGATCTGAGAGGTGTGAAGTGGTACCTCAGGGAAGCTTTAATTTGCATTTCTCTAATAATTAATGATTTAAAGCATTTTTTCATATGACTGTTGATTGCTTTGATCTCATCTGTAAATTGCCTTTGCATATCCTTTGACTATTTGTCAATTGGGGAATGGCTTTTTGTTTTAAAAATATGACTCAGTTCTCTGTATATTTTAGAAATGAGTCCTTTGTCAGAATCATTAGTTGTAAAGATCTTTTCCCAATTAACCACATTTCTATTGATCTTGGTTACATTGGTTTTATCTGTGCAAAAGCTTTCTAATTTAATGGAACTGAAATCATCTAATTGGTTTTTGGTGATGTTCTCCAACACTTCCATAGTCATAAACTGCTCCCCTTTCCATAGATCTGACAGGTAAACTGGTCTTTGATTTTCTAATTTGCTTAGAGTATTTTTTTTTATGTAGAAGTCCTGTAACCATTTGGATCTTATCTTGGTAAAGGATGTTAGGTGTTGGTCTGATCTAAATTTCTTCTATGCTAACTTCCAATTATCCCAGCAGGTTTTAACAAAGAGGGAGTTTTTATCCCAATGGCTGGACTCCTTTGGTTTATCAAACAGCAGCTTACTATAATCATCTCTTGCTTTTACACCTAGTCTATTGCACTGGTCCACCACTATATTTCTTAGCCAATACTGAACAGTTTTGATGACTGATGCTTTATAATATAATTTTAGATCTGGTAGAGCTAAGCCACCTTCTTTTGCACTTTTTTTTCATTAAGCTCCTGGCAATTCTTGACTTTTTATTTCTCCATGTGAATTTACTTACAATTTTTTCTAACTTTTTAAAGTAATATTTTGGAATTTTGATTGGTAGGGCACTAAACAGATAGTTTAGTTTTGGTAGAATTGTCATTTTTATTATATTAGATCTACCTATCCATGAGCAGTTGATATTTGCCCAGTTATTTAAATATGATTTAATTTCTGTGAGAAGTGTTTTGTAATTGTTTTCAAAAAGATTCGGAGTCTGTCTTGGCAAAGGACTCCCAAATATTTTATATTGTCTGAGGTTACTTTGAATGGGATTTCTCTTTCTAGCTTTTCCTGCTGTTTTTTGCTAGACATATATAGAAAAGTTGAGGATTTATAAGAGTTTATTTCATAACCTGCAACTTTGCTAAAATTGCTAATTGTTTCCAGTAGTTTTTTAGATGATTTCTTGGGATTCTCTAGGTAGACCATCATGATATCTGCAAAGAGTGAGAGTTTTGTCTCTTCCTTCCCAATTCCAATTCCTTTAATTTCTTTTTCTTCTCTAATTGCTGATGCTAACATTTCTAATACAATATTGAATAGTAGTGGTGATAATGGGCACCCTTGTTTCACCCCTGATCTTATTGGGAATGCCTCTAGCCTCTCCCCATTGAATATAATGCTTGTTGATGGTTTCAGATAGATACTGCTAATTATTTTAAGGAACAGTCCATTTATTCCTACACACTCTAGTTTTTTGTTTTTTTTTTAACAGGAATGGATGCCGTATTTTGTCAAAAGCTTTTTCAGCATCTATTGATATGATCGTATGATTTCTGATAGGTTTGTTGTTGATTTAATTGAGTATACTAACAGTTTTCCTAATATTGAACCAACCCTGAATTCCTGGAATAAATCCTACTTGATCATAATGTATTATCCTAGTGATGACTTGTTGTAATCGTTTTGCTAAGATTTTATTTAGGATTTTTGCATCTATATTCATCAGGGAGATAGGTCTATAATTTTCTTTCTCTTTTTTAACTCTTCCTGGTTTAGGTAACAGTACCATATTGGTTTCATAGAAAGAGTTAGGCAGAGTTCCATCTTTCCCTATTTTTCCAAAGAGTTTATATAGGATTGGAACCAATTGTTACTTCAATGTTTGGTAGAATTCACTTGTGAAACCATCAGGCCCTGGAGATTATTTTTAGGGAGTTCAGTAATGGCTTGATGAATTTCTTTTTCTGAGATATAGTTGTTTAGGTATTTAATCTCTTCTTCATTTAACTTGGGCAACTTATATTTTTGTAAATATTCATCCATTTCACTTAGATTATCACATTTATTGGCATAGAGTTGGGCAAAATAATTTTGAATTATTACTTTAATTTCCTTCTCATGGGTGGTGAGTTCACCTTTTTCATTTATGATACTAGAAATTTGGTTTTCTTCTTTTTTTATCAGATTGACTAGACGTTTATCAATTTTATTGGTTTTTTCATAATACCACCTTTTGGTTTTATTTATTCATTCAATAGTTTTTTGCTTTCAAATTTTTTTAATTTCTCCTTTAATTTGTAGAATTTCTAATTTGGTACTTAGTTGAGGATTTTTGATTTGTTCTTTCTCTAATTTTTTAGTTGCATGTTTAGTTCATTGATTTCATCTTTCTCCAACTTATTCATATAAGCATTTAATGCTATAATATATCCCCTGAGAGTTGCTTTGAATGAATCCCATAGGTTTTGGTATATTGTTTCATTATTATCATTATCTAGCATGAAATGGTTAATTCTTTCTATAATTTGTTTTTTGGTCCACTTATTTTTTAAAATGAGGTTATTCAGTTTCCAATTTGTTCTGGGTCTATATCTCTTTGGCCCAGTATTGCATATGACTTTTATTGCATTGTGTTCTGAGAAAGATGTATTCACTATTTCTGCCTTTCTGCAGTTGATCATTAGGTTTTTATGTCCTAGTACATGGTCAATTTTTGTATAAGTTCCATATACTGCAGAGAAAAAGGTATATTCCTTTCTATCCCCATTCAGTTTCCTCCATAAGTCTACCATATCTAATTTTTCTGACAATCTATTTACCTCCATAATTTCTTTCTTGTTTGTTTTATGATTCGATTTATCTAGATCTGATAGTGGGATATTGAGGTCTTCCACTAGTAGATTTTTGCTGTCTATGTCTTCCTGTAATTCTTTCAGCTTCTCCTCTAAGAATTTGGGTGCTGTCCCACTGGGTGCATATATATTCAATATTGAGATGACTTTATTGTCTAGGGTACCTTTTAGGAGGATAAAGTTTCCTTCCTTATCTCTTTTAACACTATTTTTGCTGCTGCTTTGTCTGAGATAAGGATCACTACCCCTGCTTTTTTTACTTCTGTTGAAGCAAAATATATTTTACTCCAGCCTTTTACCTTTACTTTATATGTATCTCTCTACTTCAAATGAGTTTCTTATAAGCAAAATATTGTAGGATTCTGGTTTTTTAATCCATGCTGCTATTTGCTTACGTTTTAAGGGAGAGTTCATCCCATTCACATTCAAGGTTATGATTACTAATTTTTATTGCCCTCCATGCTATCTTCCCTCTGTTTGTATTTTCCCCCTTTCCCCACCTTTTATCCATATTCCCCAGTCTTTTGTTTCCGAAAACCACCCCCTTCAGTGTGTTTTCCCTCCTATATCACACCCTCCCCTTTCTTTCCCCTTTCCCTTTATCCCTTTTTCCCTTCCCTTCCTTTTGTTATTTCCCCTTATTTCCCCCACTCCCCTTCCATTTCTTTGTCCCCACTACCCTTTTCCCCTTTTAATACTTGAAAGGTTAGATGTTTTATAGGTTAAATGGGTATGTGTGGGTTGACTTTAAGCAAAGTCTGATGAGAAGATTCATATGTTTCTTCTCTGCTCCCTTCTTCCCCACTATTACCATAGGTTTTTTGTATCTCTTAGTGTAATGAGATTTACCCCATTCAATCCCCTCCCTCCTCCCATCTCTTTCCTGTCCCCCTTTTTAGGGCAGTAGTGTTTTTTTTAGATCATTCTATCTAAGTCATAGAAAATTCTAAGCATCTGTCCCTTTTAGTTTTGTATATTCTATTGAATAGAGTCAAAATTCCTGAGAGTTATTAGAGTCTTTCTCCCAAGTGGGGTTAAAGCCAGTTACCTCCCATTAGATAGTAGTCTCATGGATAGGTCATGAATGTCCATCATTTCTGGCTAGGTGTATTCTCTCTGTTAGAGTTATATTTCTCAAGGTTTATGAGAATCTTTTTTTTTACCCCCATGCTGGGATATAGCCAATTTCAACTTACTGGACTGCAATTTTTTTTCTTTTACCCCCCCCCCTCCCGGTTTTTTTGACCTTTTCATGTATCTCTTGAACCTCCTGTTTGATGCCCAAATTTTCTGTTTAGCTCTGGACTTTTCATCAGAAATTTTTGGAATTCTTCCATTTTGTTAAATGTCCATCTTTTTCCCTGGAAGAGAAGGCTCAGCTTTGCAGGAAAGTAGATTCTTGGCTGCATTCCAAGCTCCCGTGCTCTTCGAAATATCTCATTCCATGCCCTTCGATCCCTTAAATTTGATGCAGCCAGGTCCTGCAAGATCCTTACTGTGGCTCCTTGATATTTAAATTGTTTCTTTCTGGCTGCTTGCAGGATTTTCTCTTTTATCTGATAGTCCTGCAGTTTGGCAACAACATTC
Source organism: Macrotis lagotis (assembly GCF_037893015.1). Classification (NCBI taxonomy): domain Eukaryota; kingdom Metazoa; phylum Chordata; class Mammalia; order Peramelemorphia; family Peramelidae; genus Macrotis; species Macrotis lagotis. The sequence goes on from NC_133658.1 coordinate 778,307,533, forward strand.
CTAGGTGTTTTCATTTTAGGATCTTTTTCTGGTGGGGATCGATGTACTCTTTCAATAACTACTTTGCCCTCTGATTCCATGATATCAGGGCAGTTTTCCGTCACTAGATCCTGTAATATTAAGTCCAGGCTTTTTTTTTTCTCTTCAATGTTTTCAGGAAGTCCTATAATTTTCAGGTTGCCCCTCCTCGATCTATTCTCAAGGTCAGTAGTTTTGTTGATGAGGTATTTTACATTTGCTTCTATTTTTTCTATTTTTTTTATTTTGTTTAACTGACTCTTGCTGTCTCATGGAGTCATTAGTTTCTGTAGACTCCATTCTTTTTTTTGGGGGGAGGAGTTTTCTTCTTAACCTTTTGCAACTCCTTTTCTAATTGGTCAATTTTACTTTTGAAAGAGCTTTCCATTTGACCAATTGAGGTTTTGAGAGAATTAATTTCTTTTTTTTGCATTTGCCCATTTGAAGATCTGAGAGATTTGTTTTCTTGTTGCAAGGTATTAATTGTCTCCCCCAAATTTTCTAGTTGATTTTTAAACTCCTTCCTTATTTCTTCAAGGAAGTCTTTCTGTGCTGAAGACCAGACTGTATTCTCCTCAGAGTTTCCAGGTCTCTCTGAGTTAGTGTCTTTCCCTTCCAAGAATTTTTCTATGGATCCACCTTTCCGCTGACCCTTCTTCATTTTGCTGAGACATGAGTTTTGGAGGTGCTGGTTCACAGGGGCTTGGGATTGCTAAAGGCTTTACTCACTGAGTGCAGTTTCTCTGGCTGGCCAGTAGGAGGTGCTGGTTGCTTTCTCTGGAGTGTCTGTGACCATGGTTGAGGCCCTCTCCTTTTCTTTGAAGAGAGGAGTTGGAGGTATTGAATTCTTTTGCCTTCAATCAATGGTGGGCTTTACCCTGGCCTGAGGTCATTCCTCAGCTGGGCTGGTTCTTCTGCTCACACACCTGGGCCTGAGGCAGAAGTAGTTTGCATTTGTTTGTTAGGGGAGAAGTCTGGGTTGTAATGGGACTCAGACCAGAGGAGCCCAGGGATGGCGTCAGCTGCTCCCCTGCTCCAGAATTCTCACCCCAGCCCTGTCTGGGATCTTCAGGGGGACAGCTCCAGTACCAGCGCCTCTGCTCCCCACAGGCTCACGCCCCTGCGGTCCAGCCCCACCTCTGATACAGCGGGTCCGGCTCTCAGGCCCTCAGACTCCTGGTTCCAATTCAGCTGCTAGTCTGGTTGATCCGGGCTGATGTTCCCTCTGGGCCCAGACTCACCTGCCCAAATTCAGCCACAGCTCCTGCTGGAGACAAATCCCAAGGTAGATGTTCTTTCTTCTGGCTTTTCTTTCTGGGTTTTTTTGAATTGGATTTCTTTTAAGAGGTTTGTTTCATGTGGTAGATGGGGAAGAGATCAGGAGACTTTAGAACTGTGCCTGTCTTCTCCCCTCCATCTTGGCTGGAATTCTCTACCAAGCATTTTAAGGAAATAAGAAAATTAATTTCAGCCATCTCTGAATAATTTGACAAAAATTGTAAGTTTCCTACCCAAGTCCTTTTATGAGGAAAATTAGTCAAATTAATAAAACAATAAGAACCATATGACTTTTTCAATTAATCCAGAAAAAGGTTTTCCAGCATACATCACTATTATAAACACCCAAAATTATAGAAAATAATTTTCTTCTTCTGATATGTTTGGATTCTTTTCTCTAATCAATAGTGATTTAAAGTGTTTTGTAATATATGACTATAGATAATTTTGACTATTTTATCTGTAAACTGCCCATTCATATCCGTTGAACATTTATCAACTGGGGAATTGTTTTTACAAATTTAACTCAGTTCATAATAAAATTTTGAAATGAGACTTTTATCAAAGAAACAATTTTTTAAAAGTCATAATTGCTTATTGTATGTTTCCCTCTAACCCAAACCCCCTGTTTTTCTCACTTTTATCCATTTCATCCTCAAAATTTTTTGGTCACAATTTTATGATACTCAGCTAAGATGGATTCAGTTACTTTCAGCATTTCAGTGATTAGGGACAACTCTGAAGGACCTTTTATGGAAAACACTTTCCATATCCATAGGGGGAAAAAACAACTATAAAGTCAGAATGCAGATCAAAGCACATTAATTTCATTTTATAGAATCTGTTTTATGTTTTTTTTTCTTTCTCACACTTTTTTCTTTATTTTTTATTCTTTTACAATATGACATATGTGGAAAATGTTAAACATGATTATCTATGTATAAGCTATATCAGATTACTCACTATCATGGGGAGATGGCATGAAGGGAGAGAGGCAGAACAATGTGTAATTCAAAAGTTTACAAAAATGAATATTGAGAATGATCTTTCCATGTAATTGGAAAAAATAAAATAAAATAATATTCATAAAAGGAAAGGAAATTAAAATGTATTCACCAGGACGGTAGTAAGAAAATCAACAAAATACACAATGAGAAATTAAGTATTAATTTTGTTTTAGGAAAGTTCAATTAAATGTATAATTGACATGAAAAAAATTATATTACTTTTGACTACCACTTGCTCCAATAGGGCTTTGCTTAAATGAACTTCACCTCTTCTCCTTTCCCTTCCCCTTCCTACTTTCTCTTGGGATAGCTAGATTTCTATTCCAATTGTTTGTTTTTATAATTCTTTGAACCAATTCCAGTGAGAACAAGATTTAAGCATTCTTCCTTGTATTATCTTCCACTATAAAACCCTTTTCCCATCTCTTTTATAAGGCTAATTTACTACATTCTACCTTTTCATTCCTTTTTCTAGCACACTTCTTTTTGTTCACTCTTACTTATATTTTTAGATATAATCCTATCATATTCATCTTACATCTAAGAACTTTGTTTATATATACTCCATCTAACTGCTTGATAATGAAAAATTCTTTGGAGTTATAATAATCTTATTTCCAAATAGGAATGTAAACCTTTTAGCCATACTGAATGCCTTATGATCTCTTTCTTTCATTTCCTAACTTTTTATGCTTTCTGGAGTTTTCTATTTGAAAGTCATTTTTTTATTCCATGGTCTTTTCAACAGGAACTCTGGAAAGTCCTTTATTTCACCAATGTCCATTTTTCCTTTAAAGGATTAAAATGAATTTTGCTGAATAAGGGACTATTGGTTTTAATCTTTGTTTATTGGTTCTAAGGGATATTATGTTCCAATGCAGTTTATCCTTTTATTTATAAGTTCAGAAATCCTATATAATACTGACTATGACTACACAATATTTGAGTTATTTCTTTCAGTCTGCTTGCAGTATTTTCCTTTTTACTTGGGATCTCTGGAATTTGGCTAAAATATTCCTAGGATCTGCTTCAGCAGGTTAATGATGTATTCTTTCAACTTATATTTTACTTTCTGATTCTAGGATAGAAAACTTTTAGGGAAATTTTACTTTATGATGTTTTTGAAAGATGATGTCTGGGATCTTTTGTTTAATAATTATTTTTAGGTAGAGAAATAATTCTTAAATAAGCTCTCCTATTTTTCCGGATCACTTGTACTTTTCCCAGTGAACAGAACTGGGAATTTATATTTATTTTCTTCTATTTTTTTAAACTTTTGATTTTGTTTTATGGATTCTTGATGTCTTATGGTGTCATTAGCTTCCAATTATTCAATTCTAATTTTTTAAGGAATTATTTTCTTGAATGAATTTATTTCTATTTTTTCCCTTGTTCACTCAATTCTGCTTTTTAAGGAGTTATTTCCTCTAATGAATTTTTAGACTTATTTTATCATTTGGTCAATTCTGTTTTTTGAAAGTTATTGTTTCATCAATTTTGTATGTGTGTATGTATTAAAACAGGTATAGCAATGCACCATTGGTGAAACTGAACAGTCACTCTAGAGATCACTTTGGAACTATGCCTAAAGAGCAAAGTTGTGTCCCAGGTCACAAATTGGATTTTGTTCTATCAATTTATGTTAATCTCTGAGTATTTCCTTTGCATATATCCTCCATTTTAAAATTCTATGCCTTCCTCCACTCCTCCCCTCATTAAGAAAGCAAGAATTACAATATCCATTACATATGAAGTCATATAAAAGCTTCTGCATTAGATCTCTCTCTCCCCTCCCTCAAGCAATATGCAAAAGGAAAAAAAAAACAAGTGTAGTTTGATTGGGACTATGAATTTATCAATTCTCTATCTGGAAGAAGATAGCATTTTTAGCATGATTCTTTCAGAATTGTAGTAGATCACTGTATTGATTAGTTGTTAGGATACTTTACTTGAAAGCCATGCAATCTTAGTGGGAATCTTCTTCTAATGGAGAAATTGGGGTGGTAACTTGGGAATCCATGAATATTTCAAGGGTAGAAGGCAAAAAAGTTTAATCACAATCCTTTCCCTTGGAGATTAAAATGTCATAGTGTAATAAAAAAAAAGAAAGAAAAACAAACTAAACTAAGAATCTGGAATCTGAGATACCATTAAATATTGTTTCACAAGAGTTCATATACCTTTATTTTCCTTAGTATAAATTGTTTCATTTCACCATCTCCTAAAAAATTATTTTTCAGATTTTCTTAGTTATTAATTCTTTCTCCTCTCTCAAAATTACTTTATATTACTCTTAGTATTTGATGTTTATTTACATATGTACCATTAGAATACCCAGAGTAGTATGTAAACTCCTTGTTTCTGAAGTGTATAGTACAGCACCTCTCATATAATCGTTGCTTAATGTATGTTATTGTTTAATTGGTTTCTTTTGGGGAATCCATTTTACCACACTGGGACATGATTATTTATATGTAAAAAATGTAGGAATTATATCAGATGTTCTCTGAAATCTCTCTGGTTCTACATGTTTGAATCTATGAGTTAGAGTGAGGCATGGTCAGGGAAGAATAGGAAGATAGGGGGTGGAGATAGGAGACATGGAATTAAAGGCTAAAAATGCAGCAAATCCTAAAAAGAATGAGAATCATATATTTATTTTCTAACCAAAAATAATATTTAAGATCATTATCCATGTGCTGTTTAAGAAGATTATGCTTTCTATCCTTTCCTTTTATCTTCTTTTTTTAGCATCGAAACTTTGGGATAACACAAAACATGTCCATTAAAAATTCAGTCACTGAAAGAGCTAAATAGGATTTGCTAATAACACAAAATAAACTCAAAGATACTGTGATGTATTTTAGACTATTTGCAAAAGAAATTCTGAAGCTAAATCTTCTCCTAACCAAACCAGTTTTAATTTGCTCACCTAAAGGTAAGCATATTAATCTCTTGTTCTGCTAATAATCCTATTGTGTAATGGTTGAGGTTAAAAGTTGTTCACAAAAGATAACTTCTTGGATTTATCTTGATGTGTGGAAGAGAGCACAGAAATTGCTGACTAAAATTTAACTAGTTACCGGATATACAATTTGGCATTTGGTCTTGTTAATTACCAGTTCTGATATATATACTAAAGCAGAATCAGATTTGTAATGTCATTTCAATAAAATGTCAATAATTTTTTGTAATTTTCAGTTTCAGATTTCACTCTGATCTATTATGTTATTTTAAAGGTCCCAGCTTTTGTAAAACAGAGAACAATATTATGCTTTCAGAACAAGGCCCATTTCTTTCCTGTGTGCTCTGGGAGCTGAACAGATTCTGAAATTAATTATTTACAAGTCATTTCTGAGTTGGGATTTTCTAATCTCAAAGCTAAGAGTTAGAAAATATCATTGTACAACTTATTTTATGTTATGTTGGTGTTTCACAAGAGGAATATTATCACTGACTACACCAGGGCAGGGTATTTTGGCATTTATAATGCCCTTCAATTAAGTTCAATGAGACATACACCAACTATAAAGAAGTAATTTCAACTTCATATTTTCTCAATGGAAAAAAGATAGCTCTCTTCCTTTCAACTTATCATCTATGTACAACCAACAATAGCTACAGCTGGCAGCACTAATCTGTTTATGAAAGAGAAGATGTCTTTTGAAGTCATTTGTTCTATATTTCCTAGGTTAAAAAAATTAATGCAACTTTTTCCTACCTCTCTCTCACATGAAATTAATTGTAAAAGAATCTCCATATAAACACTTCAAATGATACTGCTTTACTAAATAAACTCTTGATCTAAATATCCCATTTCCAAGTGAACTGTGGCACCATTATTTACATGATGAATTTCTTTTTTTTATGTTATGATCATTGAAAATTATAAGAAGCGTATTTCAAAAATTACTAGTGCTATAAATAAAAGATTGAAATCAATTAAATTCATTCTTCTGCATGAAGTCAATATTCCTTGTTGTGCTGGCTACTTAAATACAAGATCATTTTTATTTAGAGGTGCTGCCCCCAAAAGAACTATACATGAACTTTGAGGCTTCCTTTGGGAAGAGATATATACAAATCATTTCCTCTCCTTGTTCCTTCAACTTATCAACTCTAAATTAATTTTTTTCTTAGTAGTATTTAGTGACTACTGGCAACAGATAATAATCTCTTGTTTCTTATACTATATGTAAAGAAAGAGTGAAATATGTTCTGGTCATCTGAACTATGCCTTTTCCTCTTTCTGGATATTCATAGTTCAACATCTGATGAAGGTAAAAAGTGTTACTACTATTGTGCCCTCTAGTTTTGTCTCATTATGGGCATGACAAAGGAAAATTTGTCTTGAATGCAGTTGGTCTCCTGGGTTAGCATAGGATTCTTTTTTTTATTATTTGAGGGACAATATCTTGTTTTCATGTCCTACCTCTGCCACTTAATAAGCTCTATATAATCAAAACAGATTTGTTACATAACTGGTATAGGGAACAGCCTAAAAAAGAAAATCTCAATAATGAAGCAAGCTAGAAATCCTCTCCTACTTAAAATTCCTAAAGGCCTGGATATATTACTTGACATAGATTAGCTAAAAACAATGTGTCAGAGGAAATATTTGAACTTCACTATTCCTGCTTTTGAAACAGCTTCCCATCCACTATGCAAAAATCTTTCTCACTTGATATTTCATATTGGGGAAACTTTGAATTGTCAGAAACCACATAATTAAGAAAAAAATCTTTGTATCTTTTAGGCACATGAAATTGTTTGTCTAGTGGAACTTTACCTATTCCTTCTTTGCCTTTTCTGATATAGGGGTTGATGAGAGTCCAGGAAAGTAGTAATCCTGAAAAATAGGAGGTCAAAAAGAAAAGCTTTTGTGGGACTTCATAGGTAAAATCAAAATGGCAAAGACAAGAATAGAAGCATTAATATAAGTTGCCTTCTGGAATGGATCAATCAGGAATGAACTTTATATAAATCACATTCAGTTAGAACTGAAGCTTTTAGAATCAATCAAGATGATGGTTTGAAGCTAGGAAGTTCCTGGATCTTTCCCCAAAATAACTTTAAATCAATCTTCTACAGAGACACTGAAGTACACAAAAATAAAGTGAAACACATTCTGAACTCAAGATACCATGGAAGAATTTCAGTAAAGGTGTGTCTTACTGGGGTAAAATCAGAATATAGTCCAGTATAAGTGGGAAGGTTGTAAAGCGAATAGAATGCTCTTTGCTACAGCTCAGGTCAAAACTCAGCAAGGTAGCACTGTACTAGACCATCAGTGAGGATCCTAAATCCATATGGTAAAGAATGTTTGAGTCCTGGGAAAACTGGTGCAACAGACATAATTCATTTGGGCTAACCTAATGAATGACACAAGTTACTGCAAGACAAGACAATAGGCAAACAGAAAGTCAGGGCTAACCTAAAGAATAGAAAAATTGCTACATAGACAACACCTTGTCAAGCAAAAACAAGAGCTAACATAAAGGATAGAATAAACCATTGCATAGGCATTGTCTTGGCAAACTAAAAGCAAAGGCTACCCTAAAGAAGGGAAACAAATGACTACATAGGCAATGCCTTAAGCAAGAAATAAATAAGAGTCTAGAAACAAAATCCAGTACAAAAAGCTTGGGATTATACTTCCTGTGTTAAAGGAGCAGAACCCAAATATCAAAATGATCAAAAAAGAAATCCAACCAAAAAAAAAAAGCATCAACCATAGGAAGCTATTTAGGGATGATAAAAATGTCATCCCAGAGGACAAAAGCAGTGACAAAATATAAAGCCCCAAAGAAGTTTATGAATTGGCCTTAAATCCAAAATGACTTCTTAAAAGAAATTTTAAAAATGATTTTTTTAAAAAACAAAGAAGAGAGGAACAAGGAAAATAAAGAAAAGAAATGAAAGCTGTTAAGTAGAATTATGAAAAATTGACTGATGACATCCATTCCTTTTAAAGTAAAAATGAAAGGGAGTGGTTACAAGATGGCAATGTAAGGACAGAATTCCCAGAAACTCATCCCTAAAAAGTTCCAAAAGCTGTGAAATTGTGACTCTAGCCAAAATTTTGGGGGGGACAGTACCCACAGAAATATGGAGTGGTACGATTTCCCAGTCCTAGACAACTTGGAAGATTTGAGGAAAAGGTCTGTTTCACTGAGACCATGGGTTGGAAAAAGCTGCAGTACTGCTGGTTCACAGCCATGCTTCACTGGTACAGAGAAGCTCCAGTCTTTCAGGAACAGCCTGCAGGGAAACTGGGTACCTGGGTTCACCTGGGTCTGTGGCAACAGGGCTGATTACCAGACCTCTTGGTGCAGGGATCACTGCGGATGACTTGAAGAGGTAGGGAAAGAACTCTTGTCATCAGAGTAAACTCAGAGCCCAGGCCAGTACTGGCATCATAGCAGCCTTGTGAGTGCTCAGCCCACAGAATGTAAGGAGGTTGAGAGAGATTTTAAGCATCTAATTTATGCTATCCCTAGGGCAGGGATCTGCTGCTTTGCCCATATCCAGATACAGGTTATAGTCTGGGCCTCATACTACTGAGGGATATGGTGGTGTTTGGCTTCCACAAGAATATGAAGGGAGATTGTTAGTTTACCTTACAAAGATTAGACTCTGGCTGTATTGCTGCTTATGGGCAGATATATGAATATAATACAAAAGACAGCATCAAACTAAACAAAACCTGTGATTAGATAGGTTCTACCCCCACCTGGCTCTGAGTTAACCTAGTTCTGAGTTCTGTCTTTGCTCATGTTCAAGGAGAGTAATGTTCCCTTCTCTGTGCTCATCAGCACAATGAGCAGGGTGGTGGGAAAAAAAAAAAAACATATGGAGGTGATTGTATGAATTAGATTGTGACCCTGGCCAATGATTGGCACAAAGGCAGAGGACCAAGCTTTTGAAACTGCAAATAGCACCAGCATGCCATGATTCAGTTGCCCTTTCCCTTTTTTTTTTAGGTTTTGCAAGGCAAATGGGGTTAAGTCGCTTGCCCAAGGACACACAGCTAGGTAACTATTAAGTGTCTGAGACTGGATTTGAATCCAGGTACTCCTGACTCCAGGGCTGGTGCTTTATTCACTATGCCACCTAGCCATCCCCCCACCTTTCCCTATAAAAGAGGTGGTCCTGTGGTTGAGATGTCTTAATAAAAGCCATTTTAATTACTCTGGACTAAGCATTTATGAGCCATTGATAACACTATAATATAGGAGGAAGGAATCCTCCTCACAGCTCCAGGGCAGAAGGGGGTACTATGGTTATCCACAAACCAAAGCACAGGTCAGAAAATTAGTCAGTCTCTCAAAAAGACCTTGGAAGAATTGGGGTGAGGGAGTATCCCCAAAACCCCTCCAAAATTTTGAAGTGATAAACCAGTCATAGGTTGAGAAAAATGAGCAAACAAAATCAAAAGAAGAACCTGTCCATAGAAAATGGTCCCATGGAGGGTCAAAATATGCACTCAGAAGACCACAGATCAAAGCTTCTGGGTCCAAAGCCTCCAAGAAAAGTAGGAAATGGGCTCAGGCTATGGAAGAGCTCAAAAAAAGACTTTGGGGGGGTAGCTAGATGGTGGAGTGGATAGAGCACTGGCCCTGGATTCAGGAGGACCTGAGTTCAAATCCGGCCTCATACACTTAATAATTACCTAGCTGTGTAGCCTTGGGCAAGCCACTTAACCCCATTGCCTTGCAAAAAAAAAAACAAATAAAAAAATACTGTGAAAGGCAAGTAAGGGAAGTAGAGGAAAAATTAGGAAGAGAAATAAGAGCAATAAAGTTAAATCATGAAAACCAATCAGGAGCTTTGTGAAGGAGATACAAAACAATTGGCAAAGAAATTAACATGTTAAAAAGTAGTTTAGGTCAATGGGAAAAAAAGTAACCTGAAAGGCAAATGAGGAGAGGAATGCCTTAAGAATCAAACTGACCAGTTGGAAAAGGCAATAAAAAAGCTCTCTGAAGAAACTAACTCCTTCATATGTAGAATGGAGCTAAAGGAAGCTGCTGATGACTTTGAGGGAAATCAAGAAACAATAAAACAAATCCAAAAGAATGAGAAACTAGAAGAAAATGGGAAATATCTTATCGAGAAAAAAATTGACCTGGAAAACATATTCATGAGAATTTTAAAATGATTGTACTATCTGACAGTCATGTCCAGGAGAAATGCCTGGACTTCATTTTTCAAGAAATAGTGCAGAAAAATTGCCCTGAGATCCTTGAAACAGAGGGAAAAATAGAAATTGAGAGTATCCACCAGTCACCTCCTGAAAGAGATCCCCTCCAAAAAACAATGTCCCAAAATTATTATAGCCAAATTGCAAAATTCCCAAGGCAAAGATCAAATGCAATAATCTTCCATAAAGAAAGAAAGAATTCAACTACGGTGGTGCTACAGTCAGGATAACACAGGATTTTGGAGTGTCTAAATTAAGAGTTTGTAGGACTTAGAATATGATATTCTGGAGGGCAAAAGAGCTTGAGTTACAACTGAGAATCAACTGTCCAGGAAAAATGAAAATCTTCTTTCAGAGGAAAAGATGAACTTTCAATGAAACAGGGGACTTTCAAACTGTCATGTTGAAAAGACCAGAACTGAAAAGAAATTTTGATCTCCAAGCACAGGACCCAGGTGAAGCACAGAGAGGGTGAATGTGAAGGACTAATTGTGAAGGATTTAATGATACTGAATTGCTTATATTCCTGCATAGCAAGAAGATACTGATAACTCATATGAACCTTCTTATTTATAAGAACATTTAGAAAGACTGAAATCAATCGTTGATAAAAGAAAGTACTGTAATGAAGGAAAAGGCGAGGCAGAATGGGATAATATATTTCACATAAAAGAGGCAAGAAAAGCTTTTGCAATGGAGTAGAAGGGGGAAATATGAAGAGAAATGAGTGAGCCTTCATTCTCATCAAAAATGGCTTATTCAACAAATAACATACACACTTAATAGGGTACAGAAATTTATCTTACCCTAGAGAAAAATGAGAGGAAAGGATGGGATAGGGAGAACAGGGAAGGGGAGAATAAGTGATTTAAGAAAGGGAAGATCATGGGAGAGAATAGTCAGATACAATACACATCTGAGGAGGGACAGGGTGAAAAGAGAGAGAGAACAGAATAAATGGAAATGGGGAAAATCAGAATAGAGGAAAATACAGCCAGTAGTAGCAACTGTGAAAAAAAGATATTTAAGCAACTTCTCTGATGTACTTATGATAAAGAAGGCAACTCATCCCAGAGACAGAGTTGATGGAATCTGAACACAGACCAAAGTACACTTTTTTCTCTCATTTCATTTTTCTTGAGGTGTTGCGTTATTTTTGGTGGTGGGGGGGTTGTGTTTACTTTCATAACAAGATTATTATGATAATATGAAAATAAGTAAATAAACTCATAAAAAGAATGAAAAAAAAAGTAAAAAATGACCAATGGGAAGAGGAAATAAGAAAAAATAACTGAAGAAAATAAAACACTAAAGATTGGAATTGGAAAATGGAAACTATTGACTCTGTGGGACACCATGATTCCAGCAAACAAAAACCAGAAGTTGAAATAAATAGAAGAAAGTGTAAAGTACCTCTTAGGAGAAAAAACACCTGTTTAAAAAAAAAGAAAACAACTATTCCGGAAATTAGATTCATAAGAAATAATTTTTGAATTACTGATTTACATTAAAAACTCAATCAAAAAAGAGGCTGGAAAATATCTTCCTTGAAATTAACATGTAAAACTATCCTAAACTCCTAGAACAAGGAAGCAAAATAGTGCTTTAAAGAATCCATCAATCATCTCCAGAAAGAGACCCGAGAATGACAATTCAAGGGATACTGTAGCCAAATCATAGAAGTTTCAACTAAAGTAAAAAAATAAGTACTGCAAGCATTCAAAAGGAAGGAATTTAAATACCAAATAGTCACAGTCAAGATTACTCAGGACTTATCAGTTTCAACATTAAAGGATCAGAGGGGCTTGGATATGATATTCTGGAAGGCAAAGGAGTTTAGAATACAAACAAAAATCAACTACTCTAAAAAATTTAGCAGATCAGATTCTTTTGGAGAAAAGAAGGGTTTTCAATAAAATTGAAGATTTTAAAAATTATTTAGATTTTAAAAATAATAATAATAATAATAATTATTATTATTATTATTGGGATATATAGTCCAATATAATTTTATAAATAATAATATAAACCATAACTGAACAAAAAATTGATCTTTAAATGTAAGACTCACGACCTACTTTAAAAGGTATTTAGAAAGGGGGAAAAGGTTAGCCAATAGCACTAATCTGTATCCATCCCCAAATGGGAAGACAGTTCTTGACAATTTTATTTAACATGGGATAATTAAAAATAGTCTACTTAGAGAGAGGGTATAGATGTAGATTGGTCATGAAAATATTGATGCTTTAGCTGACAATTTAGCTCACGAGGGTTTAATATAGTTGGAGAGAGTGTATTTAGAGGGCTTGTGTATAAATGAATCATGGACTCATTTTGCTTTACAATATTAGTTCATGGAGATTGTATTTTATAGAGGATAACCTGAAAAGAGGACTTATTACAAACTGATTATAATTTGATGATGTTTATGGCTCTTAAGAATTGTATTTCTAATTGAATGTTGAGGGGAATTTATGTGGACAGAGGCTCTGAATATGAGAGACTATGAAGTAATGATGATTATAATTCATTAATTCAACCAATCAATCAACCTTGGAGAATTGTAATTCTGTCAGGAAGCATAAAAGGAGTATAACTTGACAGAGGTTGTGGATACAAGGCAGGTTTAAAACAAGACATAAAAAGAAGAATTATACTAGGAAAGAGTGAGACACTAGAGGAGAAATAATACCACAGGAAGAATCACAAAGACCTTTTACAGTAGAGGGAAAGGTGGGAATGTGTGAACACTGAGGAAATTTTATTCTCAATATATTTATCCCAGAGTGAATAATACACATTTCCAATTGGTTTTAAAATGTATCCTACCCTAAAGGAAATAGAAAGAGGAAGAGGAAAAAAGGAGAAGAAGGGACTGATAAAAGACAGGCCAAAAGTAAAAGTAAAGGTAAACAAACTAAAAATTAAAAAAGAGAGTAAAAGGGTAAGGAAAGGGCAAAGGGTATTAGAAAGAGGGACTGATTAAGATAAAGCAATAAGAGGTGAAAAAAACTAATGAGGAGGGATAAGGGGAAAAGAAAGAGAAAAGTTCAAATGGGGGAGATAACATGGACAGAAATACAAAGTGCATAAGCCTAACGGTAAATGTGAAAGGGATGAATTCTCCCTAAAATGAAAATGAATAGGAGAGTGGATTAAAAATCGCAATCCTGACTTATGTTTTTTTTTTTTTAATAAGAAACACATTTGAAGCTGAGAGATGCATATAGGATAAAGGGTAGGACAAAAATCTATCATGCTTTAGTAGTAATGAAAAAAATCGTGATCTTAGACAAAGCAAAAAGTAAAAAAAAAGATATCCCATTAAGAGTGTTAAAGAAGGAAACTATATTTTCTTAAAAGCTACCATAAACAATGAAGTAATATCAATGTTGAACATATATGCACCAAGTGGTATAGCATCCAAATTGTCAGAGGAGATGCTAAATGAGTTATAAGAAGACTAAGACAGTAAAAGTATAATAATGGAGACTTCAATCTCCTGCTTCCAGAATTAGTTAAATCTAACCACAAAATAAACAAGAAGGAAGTTAAGAAAGTGAATGAAGTTTTAGAAAATTTAAATTTTGTAGACTTCTAGGGAAAATTGAATGGGGATATAAAGGAATAGACCTTTTGCTTTGCAGTAAATGATACAAAAAATGGTGATGTATCAGGTCACAAAAGTCTCACAATTAAATGCAGAAGGGGAGAAATATTAAAGGCATCCTTGCCAAACTATGAGGAAAAAAATTACATATAATAAAGGATTCTGAAAATATAAAGCAAAAAATCAATTTAGAAAATAAGCAATATAATTTTAAAGAATGAGTGTATCAAACAACAAATTATAGAAAAAAATCAGCTTCTTACTCTAAGACAGTGTCAGTGATGAGACATCTGGGATGTAGTCACAGTGGTTATAAGGGGAAATTTTATACCTCTAAATGTTTACATGAATAAAATAGAGAAATAAGAGATCAAAAAATTGGCCAAAAACTAAAAAAGCTAGAAATAGAATTACTTAAAAATACTGAAGTCAATATCAAATTTGGAATTCTGAAAATCAAAGAACAAACAAAAGAAATTAAGAAATAAAAAAATTAAGAAAACTTGTATTAAATAAAACTGAGTTTGTTTTTTTTTAAAAGCAATAAAATAAATAAAACTTTGGTGAAATTCATTAAAAACAAGTAATTAAATCAAATTACTAGTATCAAACATGTAAAGACAAAACTGAACAATGATGAGGAGGAAATTAAAATAATATTTAGGAGCTTCATTGCCCAACTATTTAACCAAAAATTAACATGAAATGGATAAATATTTATAAAATATATACTACTTAGATTAATAGAAAATAATTTTAATTAAAAAAATCATTTATTTTTGAGTGTTACAATTTCCCCCCTAAATCTTGCTTTTCTCCTCAACCTCCCCTCCCTAGAAGGCAGTCTATTAATCTTTACATGCTATACATTGATCTAAATTGACTGTATTGAGAGACAAATCATATCCTTAAGGGAAAAAATAAAATACAACAGATCAAAATTACATAAAAATACCACTTAAAGAATTAATAGTAATATTTTTTGATCTTTGTTCAAACTCCACAATTATTTCTCTAGTTAGAAATGTATTTACCATTGCAGATGCCCCAAATTTACCCTGATTATTGCAATGATGGAATGAGCAAGTTCATTAAGATAGATTATCAACACTATGCTACTGTTATGATGAAAAATGTTCCTCTGGTTCTGCTCAACTCATTTACCATCAGTTTATGCAAATCCCTCCAGACTTCTCTGAATTATTATCCTTCCTGTTATATAATAGAACAATAGTGTTCCATAGTGTACATACAAAACAATTTGGTCAGCCATTCCCCCAACAGATGGACATTTACTCAATTTCCAATTCTTTGACACCACCGAGTTGCTATGAATATTTTTGTACAAGTGATGTCTTTACCCTTTTTCATGATCTCCTCAGAGTATATAGCCAGTAGTAGTGTTGCTGGACCAATTTATATGCACTTTTTGTTGCCCTTTGGGTGTAATTACAAAATGCTCTCCAGAAAGACTGGATGAGTTCACAGTTCCACCAACAATGCATTAATGTCCCATATTTCGCACATCCCTTCCAGTATTGATCATTATCCTTCCTGGTCTTATTGGCCAGTCTGAGAGGTATGAGGTGGTACCTCAGAGAGGCTTTAATTAGAATTTCTCTAATAAGTAATGATTTAGAGCAATTTTTAATATGACTATAGATCGTTTTGATTTCCTCATTTGGAAATTGCCTTTATATATCCTTTGGCCATTTGTCAATTTATGAGTGACTTGTTTTATTTTTTTATTAATTTGATTCAGTTCTCTGTATTTTAGAAATGAGTCCTTTATCAGCAATAATAGTTGCAAAGATTGTTTCCCAATTTACTACATTTCTTTTGATCTTGTCTATACAAAAACTTTTAATTTAATGAATCAACATTACTTAGTTTGCTTTTATTGTTGTTCTTCATCTCTTCTTTGGCCATAAACAGCTTCCCTTTCCATAGATCTGACAGGCAAACTATTCCTTGATCTCCCGGTTTGCTTATAATAGTGTCTTTTATGTCTAAATCCTGTACCCATTTTGATTTTATGTTGGTATAAGGTGTGAGGTATTATCTAATCCAAGTTTCTTCCATACTAACTTCCAATTTTCCCAACAGGCTTTATTGAAGAGAGAACTTTTATCCCCAATGTTGAACTCTTTGGGTTTACCAAACAGCAGATTACTATAATCATTTCCTGTTATTGCACCTAGTCCTTTCCAATGATCAACCACTCTAATTCTTAGCCAATACCAAATAGTTTTGATGATTGATGGATTATAATATAATTTTAGATGTGGTAGGGATAATCCAAGTTCTTTTGCACTTTTTCCATTAAATCCTTGGAAATTCTTGACTTTTTATTTCTCAATATGAATTTATTTGCATTTTTTCTAACTCATTAAAGTAATTTTTTGGAATTTTGATTGGTAGTACACTAAATAAGGAGTTTAATTTAGGTAGAATTGTAATTTTTATTATATTATCTTGGTCTATCCATGAGCAGTGATATTTAACCAGTTTTTTAAATACGATTTTATTTCTGAGAGAAGTGTTTTGTTATTTTCATAGAGTATCTGAGTCCACCCTGGCAAGTAGAGTCCTAAGTATTTTATATTGTCTGAAGTTATTTTGAATGGGATTAATCTTTCTAGCTCTTGCTACTGTAACTTGTTAGTGATATACAGAAATATTCAGGATTTATGAGGATTTATTTAATATCCTGTGACTTTGCTTAATTTGCTAATTGTTTCTAGCAGTTTTTAAGATGATTATTTTAGGATTGTCTAGGTACACCATTATGCCATCTGCAAAGAGTGAGAGTTGTATTTCTATCTTTTCAATTGAAAACCTTCAATTTCTTTTTTGACCTCTTATTGTTGAAGCTAATATTTCTAACACAATATTGAATAGTAGTGGTGATGACAGACATCCTTGTTTCACCCCTGATCTTATTGGGAATGTCTCTGGCTTATCCCCATTGCCAATTGCAAATAATGTTTGTCAGATGGATACTGCTTATTATTTTAAGGATCAATCAATTTATTCATATGCTCTCTAGTGCTTTTAGTAGGGATGTAATTTTTCAAAGGCTTTTTCACCATCTATTGATATAAACATATGATTTCTGATAGATTTGTTAACTAAGATAACAGTTTTCCTAATATTGAACCAACCCTGCATTCCTGGCACAATTTAGCTGGGTCATAGTGTATTATCCTGGTGAAAATTTGCAGTAATAACTTTGCTAAGATTTTATTTAAGATTTTTGCCTCTATATTCATTAGGGAGATAGGTCTATAATTTTATCTCTCTGTTTTGATCTTTCC
Source organism: Macrotis lagotis (assembly GCF_037893015.1). NCBI lineage: Eukaryota > Metazoa > Chordata > Mammalia > Peramelemorphia > Peramelidae > Macrotis > Macrotis lagotis. The sequence goes on from NC_133658.1 coordinate 778,324,966, forward strand.
TTGTGTAAGTATCAGCATCATATTGGTGTCATAGAAAAAATTAGATAGAGCTCTGGCTTCATTTATTTTGCCAAAGAATTTATATAGAATTTGAATCAATTCTTTATTACATGTTTGATGGAATTCACTTGTGAATCTGTATGGCACTGGAGATTTTTTTCTTAAAGAGTTCAATAATGGCTTCTTGAATTTCTTTTTTTTCTGAGATAGTCTTATTTAAGTATTTAATTTCCCCTTAACTTAACCTAGACAACTTACATTTTTTTACCTATTAATCCATCTCACTTAGATTATCAAATTTGTTAGCATACACCTGGGCAAAATGATTCTACATTGCTACTTTAAGTTGTTTTTCCTTAGAGGTGAGTTCACCTTTTTTCATTTGGAATATTGGTAAGTTGTTTTTTAAACTTTCTTTTTTTAATCACATTAACCAGAGGTTTATCAGTTTTATTGGTTTTTTCATAAAACCAACTCTTGGTTTTATTTATTAATTCAATAAACTTCTTGCTATCAATTTTATTAATTTCTCTTTTAATTTTTAGAATTTTTCATTTGGCATTTCATTTGGAATTTTTAATTTGTTATTTTTCTAATTTGTTTAGTTGCACGTTTAGGTTGTTGATTTCCTCTTTCTCCAATTTAATTATGGAAACATTTAAAGATATAAAAAAATCCCTTGACAACTGCCTTGTCTATAGCCTAAAAGTTTTTGTATGTTGTCTCATTATTTTCATTATCTACGATGAAATTATTAATTCTTTCTATAACTTGTTGTTGGATCCCCTCTTTATTTTTGAATTGAGGCTATTTAGTGTCCAATTAATTTTAGGTCTATCTCTTCCTGGCCCATTATTGCATGTGATTTTTATTGTATTATGACCAGAGAAGGATATATTCAGTCTTTCTGCCTTTCTGAATTTGATTGTTAAGGTTTTATGCACCAGTTCATGGTCAATTTTCATGAGTGCAAAGTACTGCAGAAAAAAGTATATTCTTTTCTATCCCCATTCAACTTTCTACAAAGGTCTATCATGTCCAGGTTTTCTAATACTCTATTTACCTTCTTAACTTCCTCCTGTTTATTTTATGGTTAGATTTATCTCAATCCGAGAATGGGAGATTGAGTTCTCCCACCAGTAGAGGTTTACTGCCTATGTCTTCCTGTAACTCATCCAAATTCTCCTTAAAAATTTGGATAGTATACCACTCCATGCATGCATATTTAGCATTGAAATTGCTTTATTGTCTATGGTATCTTTTAGGAGGATATCATTTCCTTTCTCATCTCTTTTAATGAGATCTATTTTTGCAGCTGCTTTGTCTGAGATAAGGATTGCTAACCCTGCTTTTTTCACTTCAGCTGAAGCAAAATATGTTTTTGCGCTAGCCTTTTACCTTTACTCTCTATGTATCTCTCTGCTTCAAATGAGTTTCTTGTAAGCAGCCCATTGTAGGATTCTGTTTTTTAATCCAGTCTGCTATTCGCTTACATTTTATGGGAGAGTTCATCCCATTCACATTCAAAGTTATAATTAATGACACTTTATTGTCCTCCATGCTATCTTCCCCATTTATATTTTCCATTTTTTCTGCTTCATCCACTCCCCAGTATTTTGTTTCTGAATATCACTACCTTTAGTATGTTTGCCCCCTTGCATGCAACCCCCCTCCCCTTTCTTTCACCTCACCCTTTGCTGCTTCTTCCTTCTGTTCATTCCTCTTTTCCTCCCCCTCCCCTTTCCCATTTTAATATTTGAAAGGTAACATAAGTTATTGCAACAGGTCCTCTGTATGTCTTTATGTATTGTGATTAACCCCATTCAATCTCTTCCATCCTCTTGTCTCTTTACTTTCCCTCTTTCTAAGGAGATATTGTTTTTAAATCATTCTTTCAGACTCACAGATGTCATGAGTGTCCAAAAGTTCTGGGCTAAGTATATTTTCTCTAATAGAGTTACTATCTTCAAAAGTTATGAGACTCTTTCTTCCAGGTGGGGAATATAGCCAATTTTGTCTTATTGGATAGCAATTTTTTTCTTTTACCTTTTTTTTTAATCTTTGCATGTGTCTCTGGAGTCTCCTGTTTGATGTCCAAAATTCTATTTAGGTCGGGTCTTTTCATCAGAAATAGTTGTAAGTGTCTCTTATTTCATTAAATGCCCATCTTTTTCCCTGGACGATAAGGCTCACTTGTGCACGAAATTGGTTTCTTGGCTAGATTCCAAGCTCCCTTGCTCTTTGGAATATCTCATTTCAGGCCCTTTGACCCCATATTGTTGATGCAGCCAGGTCCTGTGTAATCTCTACTGTGGCTCCTTGGTATCTAAATTGTCTCTTTTTTGCTTGCTTGCAGGAATTTCTCTTTGATCTGATAGTTCTTGAATTTGGCCACAACATTTCTTGGTGTTTTCATTATGGGATTCCTTTCCAGGGGGGGGATCAATGTATTCTTTCAATAACTTTTTTTCCCTCTGGTCCCATGATATCAGGGCAATTTTCCATTACTAAATCCTGTAATATTAAGTCCAGGCTTTTTTCTCTTCAATGTTTTCATGAAGAACTACAGTTCTCAGGTTGTCCCTTCTTGATATTTTCTCAAGGTCAGTGGTTTTGCTGATGATGTATTTTACATTTTCTTCTATTTTTTTTTATTTTTTCTTGTTTTCTTTAATAGATTCTTGTGGTCTCATGAAGTCATTAGTTTCCACAGATTCTATCTTTTTTTGAGAAGAATTTTCCTCATTTCCTTTTTTGTAACTCCTTTTCCAATTGATCAATTCTATTTTTGAAGGAGTTTTCCATTTGCCCAATTGAGGTTTTGAGAGAATCATTTTCTTTGAGTGAATTATTTGTGAATTTGAGAGATTCTTGTAGTAAGATGTTAATTTTCTCTTACAAAGTATTAATTTTCTCTTGAATTTTTTTCCCAGTTTATACAATTTATTTTTAAACTCCTTCCTGATTTCTTCTAGGAAGATTTTCTGGCCCCAGAACCAATTCATATTCTCCTCTGAAGTTCTAGATCCCTTTGGGTTAGTATCTGTGACGTCAAAGTAGCTTTCAGTGGATCCCTCTTTCATTGGCCTTTCTTCATTTTCCTAGGCTCTTGTCTTGGGGGTTGAGGCTGGCTCACAGAGGGTTCGTTTTGAAAACCCTAGAGGATTTGCTCACGAGGTTTATTAACTCCAAGTGTGCCAGCCTGTAGGAGATGCTGGTTACATTCTCTGCAGTGTCTTTGGCCTTGATTTGAGGCCCTCTCCCTAGGTCTGGAGGGGGTGGAGAAAACATCGGGGTCTCAATTATTCTTGAACCATGTGGGCTATACTCTAGGGTAAGGATGTCAATTTCCCTATTCAGCTGAGGGAGCTCTGCTGCTCACACCTTAGCCTTTTGTGGGGTCTGTTACTGTGTTTTTTCTGGGAAGAGGGATCTGCTAAAAGTATGGAGCTGACAGCCCAAGAGATCAATATCCAATAACTCTCTGTGATGGAGCTCATCCTCCAGTTCCACTGGGGATCTCCAGATGACTGCCCCTGCAGCCAAAGCTTGGATCTTGGCTCCCACAGTCAATTCCTCTGTAGCTAAGGCCAGCCCTCTGGTTTTACCTGGCCCCTGTTGGCTTTCTGCTCTATGATCCAGATTCACCCATGGTCCCCAGAAACAGACTCTATTGATGTTCTCCTAGTTTCTCTTTCTGGGTTTTGTCAATTGAATTTCTATTAGGTTTCTTTCATATTATTTCTGAGGAGAAACCAGAAGAACTTAACACAGTTCCTGTCTTCTCTCCACCATCTTGGCTGGAAATCTGAAAATTTCTTAAATAATCCTATTTTGGAAAAATGAAATTGAATAAATCATCAATAAACCCACTAAGAAAAATCTCCAGGGCCAGATGGAATTGCATATGAATTTTATGACATATTTAAAGAACAATTATTCCAGTTCTATAAAAGTTATACAAAAATATGTAAAGAAGGAATTCTATCAAGTTCCTTTTATGGCACTAATTTTGTGCTGAGCATGGAAGAACCAAAATAGACAAAGAAAATTATGGAAGAAACTCCCCAATAAATATTACTGCAACAAGTTATTATTAGAATTTTAAACCATGATCAGGCAGGATTTATATCATATTTGCAGGGATGTTAAAAATTAGAAGAACAATCAACATAATTGACCATATAAATCACAAAATTTTCACATATCAAAACATCATCTCAAGAGATGTTTAAAAATACCTTTGACAAAATATAGTACCCATTTTCACTAAAAACACTGAAAAGCACAGGAATAAAATAAGTTTTTTTCCTTAAAATGATAAACAGATCTACCAAAAACCATCATCAAGTTTTGTATATTATAGGAAAAACTATTAATATTTTCAATAAGATCAAGTGTGAAACAAGGATATCTATCATCACCACTATTATTCAACATTGTATTAGATATGTTAGCTTTGAAGCAAGAGAAGAAATAAAATGAAATTGAATGAATTAATACTATCCAATGAGGAAATAAGACTTTCACTCTTTGAAGACAATATGATGGTATACTTGAAGAATCCTAGAAAATCAATTTAAAAACTATTTGTAATAACTTTAAAAAAATCACAGGAAAAACATAAATTAACAGAAATCATCAGCATTTCTAAATAGGATGAATTGGATAAAAATATATATGACAAGAGAAAGAGAAAGGACAAGAAATCCCATTTAAAGCACCTGTTGACACTGTACAAATCTTGGGAATCTTCCTGCCAAGTAAAACCCAGAAACTATATAAATATAATTATACAATACTTTTCACAAAAATAAAGTCCCAACTAAATAATGGGAAAAAGTGCTTTTTGCTCCTGGGTGGGCTGTGTTAATATAATAAAAATGAAAAATCTACCTAAACTAAATTATTCATTCAATGTGATATCAACAAACTACTGCAGAGTTGTTGTATAGAGTTAGGAAAATAGTAACAAAATTCATCTGGGAACAAAAATAAAGAATATCAAGGGAATTGATGAAAAAAATGCCATGGAATGTAATCTAGTTCTACCTGACCTAAAACTATAGTTTAAAGCAGTAGTCATCAAAGCTATCTGATACTGGCTTAGAAACAGAGAAGGGGATCAGTAGATTATATTGGGGATAAAAGGAACAGTAGTAAATGACTACATTATTTATTGACTGATAAATCCAGAGACATGAGTTTCTGGAATATAAATTCACTATTTGACAAAACCTGCTGGGAAAACTGGAAAATAGTATGCAAAAACAGTTTTAGGCCCATGTCTTACAGCCTATACCATGACAAGGTCAAAATAGGTATAGTGTTTAGACATAAAGGGTGACATAATAGACCAATTAAGAGAATAAGACATACTCTATGTGTTGATTCTATAGAGGGGGAGAAGTTTGTGACCATATAATAGAAAATATTATAAATTGAAAAATGAATGATTATTACAAAAAAGTATTTGCACAAAGGAAACTAATGCAACCAAGTCTAGAAGGAATAGAAAGCTGGGAAACAATTTTCTCAGGTACTATGTTTGATAAATGATTCATTTATAAAATATGTAGAGAGACTTGAATCAAAGATTACAAGGTCATTCTTAAATTGAGAAATGGCAAAAGTATATAAAAAGGGTATTTTCAGATGAATAAATTATTTTTTATTGATATATGATAAAGGCATATTTTAAACAGTTCTGAGATATCACCTGAACCTCACAAATACAGATTGGCTAAAACTAATGAAAATGATCAATTTTGGAGAGGATGTAGCAAAATAAATATCACATTATGTGTTTTTCAATATATACTGAAAAAAAATCTTTTAGCAAAATCTAGCACCAATTCCTCTTAAAATCAATGGAGAGCACTTCTGGCCAAGATGGCGCAGAAAAGACAGGCACAGTTCTAAAGTCTCCTGATCTTTCCCCATTTATCATATGAATTAAACCTCTTAACAGAAATCCGACCCACAAAACCCAGAAAGAAAAGCCAGGAGAAAGAACATCTACCTCAGGATTTCTCTCGCTCAGCAGCACTGGATGAATTCAGGCGGGTGAGTCTAGGCTCAGAGGGAGGATCAGCCCTGGATCAGCCAGATTAGCAGCTGAATTGGAGCAGGAAGTCTGAAAGCCAGATTGCTGGACCTGCTGGATTAACAGTGGGACTAGATGGCAGGGGCTTGAGTCAACTAAGCAGCATAGGCACTGGTGTTGCCGCTGACCTCTGTAGTTTTCCAACAGGGCTGGGGGGGAGAGTTCAGGTGCAGGAGAGCTGCAGACACCATCCCTGGGCTCCTCTGGTCAGAGGAACTCAGAGTCCAAGCCTCAATTATAGCTGAGACCACTTCCAGGAACAAACAAATGCAGACTACTTCTGCCTTAGGCACAGGTGTGTGAGCAGAAGAACCAGCCCAGCTTATGAATGACCTCAGGCCAGGGTAAAGAGCACCATTGACTGAAGGCAAAAGAATTCAATAGCTCCAATTCCTCCCTTCAAGCAAAGGGAGAAGGCCTCAATCAAGGTCACCGACACTCCAGAGAAAGCAACCAACACCTCCTACTGGCCAGCCAAAGAAATTGCACTCAGTGAGTAAAGCCTCTAGTGATCCCAAGCCCTGGTGAACCAGACCCTTCCCAACTCAAGGTCTTAGCAAAATGAAGAAGGGTCTGTGGAAAGGTGGATCCATAGAAAAATTCTTGGAAGTGAAAGACACTAACACAGAAAGACCTAGAACCTCTGAGGAGGATTTGGTCTTCAGCACAGAAAGACTTCCTTGCAGAAATAAGGAAGGAGCTTAAAAATCAACTAGACAATTTGGGAGAGACAATTAATACCTTGCAACAAGAAAACAAATCCTTAGAAAGTACAATTGGATAAATACAAAAGGAGAATAAATCTCTCAGATCCTCAATTGGACCAACACAAAATGAGAATAAATCTCTCTCAAATCATCAACTGGACAATTACAAAATGAGAATAAATCTCTCACATCATCAATTGGACAAATACAAAATGAGAATAATTCTCTCAGATTCTCAACTGGACAAATGCAAAAAGAAAACAATTCTCTGAAAACCTCAATTGGTCAAATGGAAAGCTCTTTCAAAAGTAGAATTGACCAATTGGAAAAGGAGTTGTGAAAAATTAATGAAGAAAATTCCTCCCTAAAAAAAAAAGAATGGATGTGGGTACACAGGCTATTCTAACAGCCATGACACAAATCATCTCCAAGTAAACCACCACCTGGACAGTCTCAGGAGCTGGCTTGCCGCCCTGAGAGATAAGGTAAGCTGGAGTCCTTGGGAGCCAGAGTCCTTGGGAGCTGGACATTCCACCCCACTGTCCAAGGGCACTAGACACAGCTGTACCTTATCATCTCCTCCCTAACGTACCCTCCTACCCTGTAATGCAAGAAGCTGCATATACACATCACTTGCACCCCCTAACCATTACCTCATTATTCTTTGTTCTACCCCGGAAGACCTAACAGTATATATGTAATAGCTAAGCAATAATAAAATTGAGCTGGAGGCATAAGGCAGTAGTGGCTTGACTCCTTATTCTTAGCTCCCCTCCTGGAGGGAGGTCGCAGCTGTGGGCCCCAAGGAAGCAAGCCACAATAAATGGTGCTGAAAACCTGGGATCCCCCTCTGAATAGCTCTTCAGACTCACACTCCTCCTTGCTGGCCAAGGTAAGTGCCCCATTAGGGCTGGTGTCTCGACAGACCACCGCCCCAGCGGCTCCACGGCTATTAGAGCCCCCTGTAGTCCCTTATCCTAAAGAGGAATCTTCCCCCTTCTTCCCAAGATACGCAAGTAAGGGTTCTTAAACAACTCCTGAGTTACTGTCGCCTGAAATGCACTGAAAAAGAATGTAAGATAACACTCCAGGTGGTTTTGGCTTTGGCCCCCTGGATTGAAGCTGGTCACATCCTGGATCCTGAAGTTTGGGGGTGTGTTTTGACACTTGCCCGCAGAGCTTAGGTCCGTGGCGACTTTTCTCCCCCCGCTGCCCTTCTATCCTATTGTCACTGCAATGCATGCCTGCCTTTCAGGGAGAGAGGAAAAGCCTCAAGATATTTTACAGGCAGCTTTAGATGTAGAAAAGGCCAGAGCAGAAAGCCCGTGCCACCTCACTGAGGTCCACGATGAGGGCACTCAAACTGATGAGAAATCTACTTGCCCCCCTCCTCCTAAGCCCTCCCCGGATCCTCCGCCAGACAACCCCCCCCCCCCAAAGCTTCCTCGTCTCTACCCTGAGTTGCCTCGGGGAGATGGCTGGATCCAACTCCCCCCAACACTCTCCCCCAGAGCCACCCTGGGCACACAGTAAAATCCCTGACAAGCCCATTGATGATATCCCCTAGGGCCTGAAACAGCAAGATGCTTCCCCTGCCCCCTCAGCACCTACTAATGACTTCACGGAAGCCTGCCAGATGAGAGATTCCTGCTGGGGTGCATCTTCTCCCAAGCCAGAAACTTTCAATCAGGCATTCCCAGTTAATGTTAACCCTACCCCACAAAGACCCTTAAGGTGGTATCCCACAGATGCTAAGGTCCTGGAAAGGATGAGGAAGGTTGCCAGGGAGGAAGGCCTTAATAGCCCCTACTTGCAAAGCATGTTAGACACTTGGAGTATTGATTTTAATTGCCCAGGGGACTATAAACAACTCATGTGGACCCTTTTAACCCCTGGGCACTTTCTCATGTGGAAGGCAGACTTTTATGATGAATGTGAACAACAGGCTGAGCACAATAGTCGCACAGGTGTCCAGCTAACCTTTAACATGCTGGCAGGGGAAGGGACCTTTAGTACTACGAACATCCAGTCCCAGGGCCCCCCAGAGTACTTTGATCAGGTCAGGCTCTGTGCACTACAGGCTTGGCGTCGCACACCACGATCAGGCCCATCTAAAGAGCCCTTGTGCAAACTCATCCAAGGACTGACAGAGCCCTTTTCTGATTTCATTGCTGGGGTCCAAGAGGCTGTTGAATTTAAAGTCACTCACACAGGAGCAGGGAATGCCCTTACTAAAGAACTCATTAAGGAAGGCTGCTCCCAGGAATGCTGGAGGCTGATTGATCTTTCTAAATCTACTCACATAGAAGATTGGGTTTTAGCCTGCCTGGATGTGGGGTCTATGACCCATCAAGCCTCCGCCCTAGCCCAAGCCCTAGAGACCTTGCAGATACAAGTTCAGAGTGCACAGACAGGGGAACAAGACAGGAAATGTTATGCATGTGGGGGAACGGGCCACTTAGCACAAGAATGTGCTAATGGGCAGTGCCAATTCCCTGGTGCTGCCCCCAGCCATGGGCCCCAGCTCTCACAGGCAAGGAAGCCAAGGACACCCTGCCCCAAATGTAAGAAAGGCCTTCATTGGGCTAAAGACTGTTGTTTGGATCTCGCTCTCCCTCCTCCTTCCCCCTTGGGAAACGGGATGTGGGGCAACACTCAGCCCTGCGCCTAAGAGGGAACGACCTCCTCTGCACAGCACCCATTCAACTTGGGCAGCCCAGAATGTCCCTAAAATTGTCCAGGTCAGTCTGGACTGGGGTCATTGACACAGGAGCTGACACTACTGTTATCCCTGCCAATTAGGCCCCCAGTGAATGGCCCACTGAAAAAGGACCCACCATCATGGGGGTCTGTGGGGAAACATCCACTTGGATTCTATCCAGAGACCTCCGATGGGAGGACTGGGAAGGTCATTCAGGATCCATCCAACCCCTCCTGGTACCAGGTGCTCCCCATGTCCTTTGGGGAAGGGACCTCCAGAAACAGATGGGTCTCCACATATCCACTGATGTCTCTACCGGTCACCCCCAATTCTAGAGGCCACTGCCCTGCCCCTGCCATCCTTCCCTCCTTGCCCCCCCCACCTACCCCAATGCAATGGAAGGATGAGACCCCCTTATGGACAGATCAGTGGCCTTTACCTACTATTAAATTGACTGTTCTCCACTCCCTTGTCTCAGAGCAGCTTTCCTTGGGACACATTGCTCATTCCACCAGTCCCTGGAACTCCCCGATTTTTGTTATCCCAAAAAAGACACCAGGAAAATACCGTCTCTTACATGACCTCCGGGGACCCAACAGCCGGCTGGTCCCTATGGGCCCATTACAGCCAGGTCTCCCTCACCCATCGGTTATACCCCAAAACCAACCTATTTTTGTCATAGACATTAAAGACTGCTTTTACAGCATTCCCCTGCATCTTCAGAATGCTCCCCACTTTGCTTTTGTTCCTGCTACAAACTCTGAATTTCCAAATGACCATTTTCATTGGGTGGCTCTACCTCAGGGCATGGCAAATAGCCCCATCCTTTGTCAGACTTAAGTTGCAACTGCCCTCAAACCCATCCGTACCTACCCACATCTAACCTGCATCCACTACATGGACGATATATTATTGTCCCACCCCTCTCAGGCCACCCTTAAGATTATAGAGGCCTGGGTTATAGAGAGCCTTTCTAATTTTGGCCTGAAGATACCTCCAGATAAGATTCAGAGGCACCCCCCCCCATTTACCTACCTGGGCTTTACGGTACATTCTTCCTCGGCCCTCTTAGGCTGGCCAGTCATTACCATTCCAAAGACCCTCACTCTTACTTCCCTCCAGATTTGTGGGAACATTAACTGGCTTCACCCCTCCCTGACTGTCTCCACTAAAGACTTGCAGCCTCTCTTCAACTGCCTTAGAGGCTCTCCTGATCCCTCTAGCCCCTATGTGCTAACCAGAGAGGCCGTGGCAGCCATTGACAAAGTTATCTCGGCTTTACGCCTAGCTACCATCTCCCAAAGGGACCCTCACAAACCTTTCTCCCTGATTGTTTTTCCATACGTTGCCCTCCTCTGGCAGAGTGCACCCCTGCTTTGGATACACCTATCACGGTCCTGTCTTCCCCATATAGCCTCACTGGTGTTGTCCTTGGCTCATCTCACCCTAAAGGGTCAGAAGGCTGCCAAAGTTCATTTTGGAACCGACCCTGACGAACTTGTCCTCCCCATACCCCTTCACCATATCCTTCACTGCTTTTCTGACTCCCCTGATCTCGCCTTGGCACTCCTGGGCTTTACTGGGTCTGTTGGTAACCATTACCTGCCCTCCCCTCTCCTCAAGGGGATTTCAGCACTCCCTGTCAGCACACTCCCCTTCTCATTTCCCTCCCCTCGACCCATTCCACAGGCTTATGTAGCCTTTACAGATGCAAACAGAAAGAACCTGGGCTATGTGATCTACAGAAATGGCTCTGTTTTGTTCACTCATAAGAGCCCTCACACCCAGTCTGTGCAATGGGGAGAACTGCAGGCCCTGGCCTTGGTCCTTGCCCACTTCCCCTCCAATCCCATCAACATTTTCAGTGACAGTACTTACACTGTGCAGGTGCTTTCTAGCCTCCCCTTTGCATCCCTGCCCCCAGAAGAGGCCAACCTCATCTCCACTCTGATGCATTCCTGACAGTCACTTCTACACAGCAGAGCAGCACCGTGGTTCCTCTCCCACATCTGCTCACATACCGGGCTGCCAGGCCCCTTGTCTGCAGGCAATGGTCTCGTGGACAATCTTATCTTGTTAACTACCCCCTCCGACCCCCTGCAACAGGCAAAGGAGCTCCACCACAGGTTTCATTTGTCCCCAGCATCCCTTCACCGTCTTTACCCTGATCTAACCATTGAGACATGCAAACACCTCTCTCGACAGTGCAGTAAGTGTGCAACCTTTTTACCCCTTGGCCCACTCACTAGGACAGGAGTCAACCCTCGCAGACTCCGACCCAACTCTTTGTGGCAGGCTGATGTCACTCATTTTCTACCTTTTGGCTGGCACAAATACATATTTACTTTTATTGACACTTTTTCTCACTTTCTTTTTGCTGAGGCCATGACTTCTGAAAATTCCACAACAGTTGTCAGTACTCTGATGTCCACCTTCTGCACCCTAGGGGTCCCTCACACTATAAAAACAGATAATGGCCCTTGCTTTACCTCTTCCCCCTTTGCCGCATTTTGTTCCCAGTGGAGAATTAAACATGTCACGGGAATCCCTCACAACCCACAAGGCCAGGCAATTGTTGAATGGACTCACGGCACGTTAAAGAACACTCTCCTAAAACAAAAAGACAGTGATGCCCACAACTGGCATGGCCCGAAAATTGCCCTGCACAGGGCCCTCTTTACTATGAACTTCCTGACTTTTGATTCTGAAGGGTTTTCTCCCGCCTTTAAACACTGGGGAACCCTTTTCCCGGACACACCTCTGCCCATGGTTCACTGGAAGGATCCTATTTCTAACAAATGGAGGGGACCTGACCCTATCCTAACACAAGGGAGAGGGTTTGCTTGTGTTTTTCCCACAGATTGCACTGCCCCGCTGTGGATTCCTGACCATTTGATCCGCCCTGCCTCTCGAGATGACGCCCCATGTTGCAACCCTCACCAAAGAGATGCAGAGAATGTGGCTGAACAACAGTAGACGAGACCCAAGACGCAGAGGACGGAGGGGGAGGAGACAATTTCCCCAACCTCCCATAGCACTCCAAGACGACCTCCTCACCTTGGCAAAAAGAGCAATGGACTTTAAACCCAGAGGACACTTGTGTCTTCACCAACTCCTCATTACTATGTTGTTCCTGCTGAATACCCCCGAAGTACGGGCCACCCCCCGATGGGTACTTATGCCTTTCCCCCAATTCTTTTACCCATAGGTTATGATGCATCTCTCTTCCCTGCACTCTTTGCCAGTAGTGGAACTGTGGGTCTCCCCACACTCTCACCAGAAGAACAAGCAGCTACACTGTTTCCCGGGACTCTTAAAATTTCCAGTTCTGTTGGTTTCACCTTTAACTGGTCCTTTGCACATCCATACTGCATCCTGTTATCCTGCTCATTTCAAGGGGACCTTTTTTGCTTTTCACTCTTCTGACATAATATTCCCAGCTGGAAGTCTATGGGGATACAATAGTACTGGTGTGTGTGCTGGCCCAAGGATTTTAGAACACTGTATACTAGTCACCCCAAATTCCACACTCCCCTCCCTGCCCTCTTCTCCCTAACGTTGGACATTTCCCCCGGACCTGGTCTCCACAGATCCCCTGGGCCCCATGCAGAGGCCCCTATGCATTCCGTATCGGTTCCCGGCTCAGTATCTATTCTGCTATAGATGAGGTTGGGGTACCCCCATTGAGATATAGACTCCCACCATATACAAAATACACCGCCCTGTCTCAGGTCCCTCTGTGCGGCCCTTCCACCTGCACAGACATTAGGCTTCTTTTTTTCATGAGAGGGCTTGTCTGGTATAATGGAACTTGGGGAAAAACGGACCCTAGGCGGTCCAAGCTAGCACTGGTTGAGCCTACAATACAGCCAGAAAAATCAGTATTGTTACACAGTCAGGCCTGCCTCACACCCCCCATTTTTCTGGGTAGCTACCAATCTGACCCCTGACCACTCTGATATCCTGAACTGCTCCAGTAATAATTCTTGCTATCTTACCTCCTGCACCCTGCCTGAAGCTGACACACATGTCCTGGTCTGTACACCCAGGTATCTATGGATTCCTGTGACCAATGATGGGTGGACTCAACAAGTTACAATCTATCACAGGGAATCCTGAGCCATTGGCCTACTTACCCTGCTCATAGCATCCCTTATTACATTTATAGCTTCTGCAGCCACCTCTATAGCCACCACCCTTGCCACCACCCCACAGCCGGAGGATATAGAGCACATGGCCAGACAAATGGCTGGAATCTTTCACCAGCAAAATGAGGTTAATAATCTCCTGAGAGGAGCTATCCTTAACCTAAACCAACAGCTAGCCCTCACTAATGAATGAATCTCTTTTGTAGAACAGCAAATTAGGACCATGTGTGATGCAAGATATACCTCCTTTTGTGTGACACTGTTCCTTGTAAAAAACCTTTCCCATGCTCAAACTCTTCTCAATAGGCAGCTTTCCTCCCAGTGGGACTCCCAATTGCAATCCCTGCTTGCCAACATGACATATAAGGTCCTGGACCTCAATGACACAGTCATCTGACCACGACTAGATAGTGATTCCATAGACATGCTCTTGCATGATTTTTTTAGCTGGACTTCCCCAACCAAAATTGTTCTTGGGGTTCTCATTCTTATTTGTCTATTACTCCTCCTCTGTTCTTTGATTAACCGGCACAGAGCTGCAAAAGCCCTCATCAGCTCTGCGATGACTATCCAGGCCCTCCAGGTCCTAAATGAAAAACGGGGGAGATGTGGGTACACAGGCTATTCTAACAGCCATGACACAAATCATCTCCAAGTAAACTGCCACCTGGACAGTCTCAGGAGCTGGCTTGCCTCTGTGAGAGATAAGGTGAGCTGGAGTCCTTGGGAGCCAGAGTCCTTGGGAGCTGGACATTCCACCCCACTGTCCAAGGGCACTATCATCCAAGGGCATATTATCATCTCCTCCCTAACGTACCCTCCTACACTGTAATGCAAGAAGCTGCATATACACATCACTTGCACCCCCTACCCATTACCTCATTATTCTTTGTTCTACCCCGGAAGACCTAACAGTATATATGTAATAGCTAAGCAATAATAAAATTGAGCTGGAGGCATAAGGCAGTAGTAGCTTGACTCCTTATTCTCAGCTCCCCTCTTGGAGGGAGGTCGCCTCTGTGGGCCGCAAGGAAGCAAGCCACAACAAATGGAATCTGCAGAAACTAATGACTCCATGAGACAAGAAGAGCCATTTAAACAAAATAAAAAAAAATAGAAGAAAATGTAAAATACCTCATCAACAAAACTACTGACCCCGAGAATAGATTGAGGAGGGGCAACCTGAGAATTATAGGACGTCCTGAAAACATTGAAGAGAAAAATATCCTGGACTTAATATTACAGGATCTAGTGATGGTAAACTGCCCTGATATCATGGAACCAGAGGGCAAAGTAGTTATTGAAAGAATACATAGATCCCCTCCAGGAAAAGATCTTAAAAAAAAAACACCAAGGAATGTTGTGGCCAAATTCCACAAAGATCAGATAAAAGAGAAAATCCTGCAAACAGGCAGAAAGAAACAATTTAAATATGAAGGAGCCACAGTAAGGATCCTGCAGGACCTGCCTGCATTAACATTCAGGGATCAAAGGGCCTGGAATGAGATATTTCAAAGAGCAAGGGAGCTTAGAATGTAGCTAAGAATTTACTATCCCACAAAGCTGAGCCTTCTCTTCCAGGACAAAAAGATGGACATTTAATGAAATGGAACAATTCCAAAAATTCCTGATAAAAAGACCAGAGCTAAATAGAAATTTTGGACATCAAAATGGAGGTTCAAGAGACACATGATAAGGTTAAAAAAAAGAGGGTGGTAAAAGTAAAAAAAAAAAAAAACTGCTATCCAGTAAGTTGAAACTGGCTGTATTCCAGCATGGGGGAAAAGATTCTCATAAATCTTGAGAATTATACCTCTAACAGAGAGAATATACCTATCCAGAAGTGATGGACATTCATGATCTAACCATGAGACTGCTATCCAATGGGATATAACTGGCTTTATCCCTGCTTGGGAGAAAAACTGTAAGAATACTCAAGAATTTTAACTCTATTAGATAGAATATACTTAACTGGAAATGACAGACACTCAGAATTTTCTATGACTCAGATATAATGATCTAAAAAACACTACCCCCTTAAAAAGGGGGACAGGAAAGAGATGGGAGGAGGGAGGGGATTAAATGGGGGTAAATCTCATTACACTAAGAGATACAAAAAAAACTATGGTAATAAAAGGGAAGAAGGGAGCAGATGAGAAACCCGTGAATCTTCTTCTCCTCAGACTTGGCTTAAAGTCAACCTACACATACTCAGTTAATTTATAAAACATCTAACTTTTCAAGTATTTGAAAGGGGAAAAGGTAAGGGGGGATGGAGAAAGGGAAGGGGAGTGGAGGAAAAAAGGGGAACTAATAAAAGAAAGGGAAAGAAAAGGAAATGAGGGAAAGAGGAAAGAAAGGGTAGGGGTGATATAGGAGGGCAAAGACACTGCAGGGAGTGGTATTCAGAAACAAAATACTGAGGAATATGGATAAGGGGGGAAGGGGGAAAAATACAAACAGAGGGAAGATAGCACAGAGGGCAATAAATAATTAGTAATAATAACTTTGAATGTGAATGGGAAGAACTCTCCCTTAAAATGTAAGCAAATCGCAGAGTGGATTAAAAACCAGAATCCTACAATATGCTGCTTACAAGAAACTCATTTGAAGCAGAGAGATACATATAGAGTAAAGGTAAAAGGTTGGAGAATAATATACTTTGCTTCAGCTGAAGTAAAAAACAGCAGGGGTAGCAATCCTTATCTCAGACAAAACAGCAGCAAAAATAGAGTTAAAAGAGATAAGGAAGGAAACTTTATCCTCCTAAAAGTTACCATAGACAATAAAATTATTTCAATACTGAATATATATGGCCCCAGTGGGACAGCATCCAAATGCTTAGAGGAGAAGCTAAAAGAACTACAGGAAGACATAGACGGCAAAACTCTACTAGTGAGGGGCAGCTAGGTGGCGTAGTGGATAAAGCACCGGCCCTGGAGTCAGGAGTACCTGGGTTCAAATCTGGTCTCAGACACTTAATAATTACCTACCTGTGTGGCCTTGGGCAAGCCACTTAACCCCATTGCCTTGCAAAAAAAAAAAACAAAACTCTACCAGTGGGAGACCTCAGCCTCCCTCTATCACATCTAGATAAATCGAATCATAAAATAAACAAGAAAGAAGTTAAGGAGGTAAATAAATTTTTAGAAAAATTAGATATGGTAGACTTATGGAGGAAACTGCATGGGAATAGAAAGGAATACACCTTTTTCTCTGCAGTACATGGAACTTATCCAAATATTTACCATGTACTAGAACATAAAAACCTAATAATCAACTGCAGAAATGCAGAAATAGTGAATACATCTTTCTCAGATCACAATGCAATAAAAGTCATATGCAATATTGGGCCAAGTAGATATAGACTTAGAACAAATTTGAAACTGAATAACCTCATTTTAAAAATGAGTGGACCAAAAAACTAATTATAGAAAGAATTAACCATTTTATCCTAAATAATGAAAATAATGAAAAAAACATGCCAAAACTTATGGGATTCATTCAAAGCAACTCTCAGGGCATATATTATAGCTTTAAATGCTTACATGAATAAATTGGAGAAAGAGGAAATCAATGAACTAAACATTCAACTAAAAATTAGAGAAAACAAATCAAAATTCCCCAATTAAATAACAAATTAGAAATTCTAAAAATTAAAGGAGAAATTAATAAAATCAAAAGCAAAAAACTATTTAATAAATAAATCAAACCAAAAGTTGGTATTATGAAAAATCCAATAAAATTGATAAAATTCTGGTCAATTTAATTTAAAAAAGAAAGAAGAAAACCAAATTCCTAGTATCATAAATAAAAAAGGTGAACTCACCACCAATGAGGAGGAAATTAAAGTAATAATTTGAAATTATTTTGCCCAACTCTATGCCAATAAATTTGATAATCTAAGTGAAATGGATGAATATTTACAAAAACATAAGTTGCCCAGGTTAAATGAAGAAGAGATTAAATATCTAAACAAACCTATCTCAGAAAAAGAATTTCAAAAAGCCATCATTGAACTCCCTAAGAAAAAATCTCCAGGTGCTGATGGATTTGCAAGCGATTTCTACCCAACATTTAAGGAACAATTGGTTCCAATTCTACATAAACTTTTTGCTAAAATAAGGAAAGATGGAACTCTGCTTAACTCTTTCTATGAAACCAATATGCTGCTGTTACTTAAACCAGGAAGTGCTAAAACAGAGAAAGAATATTATAGACCTATTTCCCTGATGAATATAGAGGCAAAAATCCTAAATAAAATCTTAGCAAAACTATTACAAGAACTCATCACTAGGATAATACATTATGATCAAGTAGGATTTATTCCAGGAATGCAGGGTTGTTTTAATATTAGGAAAACTGTTAGTACACGCAATTATATCAACAACAAACTAATCAGAAATTATATGATCATATCAATAGATGCTGCAAAAGCTTTTGACACAATACACCATTCATTTCTACTAAAAACACTAGAGAGTGTAGGAAGAAATGGACTGTTCTTTAGAATAATTAGCAGTATCTATCTGAAACCATCAACAAGGATTATATTCAAAGGGGAGAGGCTAGAGGCATTCCCAATAAGATCAGTGGTGAAACAAGGGTGCCCATTATCACCACTACTATTCAATATTGTATTAGAAATGTTAGCTTAAGCAATTACAGAAGAAAAAAAATTGAAGGAATTAGAATTCAGAAGGAAGAGACAAAACTCTCACACTTTGAAGATGAACTGATGGTATACCTAGGGAATCCCAAGAAATCATCCCCAAAACTACTGGAAACAATTAGCAAATTTAGCAAAGTTTCAGGTTATAAGACAAATCCTCATAAATCCTCAACATTTCTGTATAAGTCTAGCAAGATTACATCAGGAAGAGCTAGAAAGAGAAATGCCATTCAAAGTAACCTCAGACAATATAAAATATTTGCGAATCTATTTGCCAAGACAGACTCAGAATCTTTTTGAAAACAATTATAAAACACTTCTCATGCAAATTAAATCAGATTGAAATAACGGTAAATATCAACTGCTCATGGATAGGGAGAGCTAATATAATAAAAATGACAATTCTACCAAAACTAAACTATCTATTTAGTGCCCTACCAATCAAAATTACAAAAAAATTACTTTAATGAGTTAGTAAAAATTATAAGTAAATTCATATGGAGAAATAAAAAGTTAAGAATTTCCAGGAGCTTAATGAAAAAACGTGCAAAAGAAGGGTGATTAGCCCTACCTGATCTAAAATTATATTATAAAGCATCAGTCAACAAAACTGTTTGGTATTGGCTAAGAAATAGAGTGGTGGACCAGTGGAATAGACTAGGTGTAAAAGCAGGAGATGATTATAGTAAGCTGCTGTTTGATAAACCAAAGGAGTCCAGCCATTGGGATAAAAACTCCCTCTTTGTTAAAACCTGCTGGGATAATTGGAAGTTAGCACAGAAGAAATTTAGATAAGACCAACACCTAACACCCTTTACCAAGATAAGATCCAAATGGTTACAGGACTTATACATAAAAAAACAATACTCTAAGCAAATTAGAAAATCAAGGACCAGTTTCCTGTCAGATCTATGGAAAGGGGAGCAGTTTATGACTAAGGAAGTGTTGGAGAACATCACCAAAAACCAATTAGATGATTTCAGTTACATTAAATTAGAAAGCTTTTGCACAGATAAAACCAATGTAACCAAGATCAATAGAAATGTGGTTAATTGGGAAAAGATCTTTACAACTAATGATTCTGACAAAGGACTCATTTCTAAAATATACAGAGAACTGAGTCATATTTTTAAAACAAAAAGCCATTCCCCAAATGACAAATGGTCAAAGGATATGTAAAGGCAATTTACAGATGAGGAGATCAAAGCAATCAACAGTCATATGAAAAAATGCTGTAAATCATTAATTATTAGAGAAATACAAATTAAAGCTTCTCTGAGGTACCACCTCACACCTCTCAGACTGGACAATATGAACAGAAAGGATAATGATCATTGTTGGAAGGGTTGTGGGAAATCTTGGACACTATTACACTGCTGGTGGAGCTGTGAACTCATCCAACCTTTCTGGAGAGCTATTTGGAACTATACCCAAAGGGCAACAAAAATGTGCATACCCTTTGACCCAGCAATACCACTACTGTGTCTATATCCTGAAGACATGATGAAAAAGGGTAAAAACATCACTTGTATAAAAATATTTATAGCAGCCCTGTTTGTGGTGGCAAAGAATTGGAAATCAAGTAAATGTGGTATATGTATGTTATGGAACACTATTGTTCTATTAGAAACCAGGAGGGATGGGATTTCAGGGAAGCCTGAAGGGATTTGCATGAACTGATGCTGAGTGAGATGAGCAGAACCAGAAAAACACTGTATACCCCCACAGCAACATGGGAGTGATGAATAGCCTTGAAGGACTTGCTCATTTCATTAGTGCAACAATCGGGAACAATTTTGAGCTGTCTGCAAAGGCGAATGCCATCTGTATCCAGATAAGGAGATGTGGAGTTTGAACAAAGTTCTAAGACTATTCCCTTTAATTTAGAAAAAAACAGATATCTTTTTGTCTGATCTTGTTACCTCTTAGACTTCTTGTCTCTTCTTTAAGGATATGATTTCTCTCTCATCACACTTAGTTTGGATCAAGGTACAACATGGAAACAAAGTAAAGACTGACAGATTGCTTTTCATGGGGGGGGGAGGGAAGTAAGATTGGGGGCAAAATTATAAAACTCAAATAATATCTTTAATAAAAATAAATTAAAAAATCAATGGAAAGCTCAGTAATAAAGGAAGTGTTTCTCAAATCATAAAAAGTATCAATCTAAAACCTTCAGCAAACTTTATATGTGAGATAAGAAAGAACCATTCTCATTAAAATTAGGATTAGAACAAGTATGTCTTTTATTTCCACTATAATGAATATTGAACTTGAAATATTAGGTTTAGCAATAAGTAAATGAAGTAAAAGCAACCAAAACTAGATATAATTCTCATATTTTGTAGATGATATGATGGCATACATAGAGATATATGGAAAATCAACTAAAAGATACTTGAAACAATTAGTTAAATTATGAAAGTTGCAGGATATTCAATAAACCCACATATATTGTTTGCATTTCTATGTTAACAATAAAATTCCTCAGTAAGAAATAGTAAGAAAATATCTATCTTAAATAACAGTAGACAATATATAATATTTGAAAGTCTATTAACAAAGAAAAACAGGAACTCTGTGAACACAATTAATAAAAAGTTTTCATGCTAATAAAATCACATCTAAACAATTGGGGAAATGTCAAATGCTCATGGATAGACTGAGCTAATATAATATAAATGTCAATTCTACCTCAGTTAATTTACTTCTTCAGAGCCATACAATCAAACTACCAAAAACTACTTTACACAGCTTGAAAAAATAGTAATACATTCATCTGTAGGAGAAAAATGTCAATGATTTCTAAGGCATTAGAGAAAATAATGCAAAGGAAGGTGGCCTAGCCACAACAGATATAAACCATAATATAAAGCTGAAATCATTGAAACAACTTGGTACTAAGAAATAGAGTGGTAGATCAGGGGAATAGTTTAGGTACACAAGACACAATGGAAAATAACTTTAGTAACCTATTGTGATAAAACCAAAGATTCCAGAGTTTTGGGATAAGAACTTGCTATTTGTCAAAATCTGCTGGGAAAACTGGAATATAGCATGGCAGAAATTAGGTGTAGAATAGTATCTGACATCCTAAACCCAGGTAATGTTCAAATATGTACATTAAAGGACGATATTATAAACTAATTAGGAGTGCAAGAATAATTTTCCTTTCAGTTCCATTAAGAGTGGAAGAATTGTTGACTAAACAAGGGAATAGAGAACATTATAAAATGCAAAATGAATAATTTCAATTACATTGAAATTAAAAATTTTGTATAAACAAATAAAATGAAAGCAAGATTAGAAGGAAAGCAGAAACAGTAAAAAAAAACCTTTACATCAATATTTTTGACAAAAGTCTTGTTTCTAAAATGTATCTAGAGAATTGTGTCAAATTTATAAGAATACAAAAGTCATTCTACAACTGCCATTTGGTTGAAGGAAAGGAACAGAAAGTTTTCAAATGAAAAAAATTAAAGCTATCTTTAGTCAAATAAAAAATAATATAAATTACTGTTGATTAGAGATTTACAAATTACAACAACTTTGAGTTAACTACCTCACAATTATCAAACTGGACAATATGACAAAAAATAAAAATGATCAATGTTGAGGGGATGTAGAAAAACTGGGATATTAATACACTTCCTGGTATACTGAACTGAACTAAACAAACCATTCTGGAGGACAATGCCTAAAATGATTAAAAAATAAGTATATCTTTTGATCCAGTAACATAATTGCTAAATTATCTCAAAATACCATTAAACAGAGAAAAAGACCCAAATAAGCACAAATAATAACAACAACTCTTATTTGCCCATCAATTGGAAAATGACTCAAGAAACTGTGATATATGAATGTAATGGATTACTATTGTGCTACAAGAAAGGATTAGAAAATGGATTTAATAAAAACCTGGAAAGTCTTACATGAATTAACATTGAGTAAAGTGATCAGAACCAAGAGAATGTTGTACACAGTAAGAGTAACATTGTGTCATGATCAAGTATGTTAGACTTAGACGTTCTCAGCAATACAATAATCAAAGGTAAGCCTTTAAGATTTGTGATGGAAAATGTCCTCCCCATTCAAAGGAAGAGCTAAGACATCTGAATGCGATCAAAGCATACTATTTTTACTTTTTAATTTTTTTCTTGTAAGTTTTCACTTTTATTCTTATTTTTCTCCATTTGACTAATATGAATATGTGTTTAAAATGATGGTACATGATGCTCCAATACATTATTGATTAGAGAAATGCAAATTAAAAACAACAATGAGGTATCATCTCACACCTATCAGATTGGTAAAGATGAGAAAATGGGAAAACGATCAATATAGAGAAGTTGTGGGAGGATTGGTGCATTGCTGCATTGCTTGTGGAGTTGTGAATGGATTCAAACTTTCTGGAGAGAAATATGGAACTACTCCCAAAAGCAATAAAACTGACCAAACCCTTTGACCCAGCAATTTCAATTCTAGGTCTATATTCAGAAGAAGTTATGGGAAAAAAGAGAAAAGTCCTATATGTTCCAAAATATTCATGGCAGCACTTTTTGTAGTGACAAAGAATTGGAAATTGAAGCGATGCCCATCAATTGAGGAATGGCTAAACAAATTATGATACATGAATACTATAGAATAATATTCTATAAGAAAACATAAAGGGTTGGACTCTAGAGAAGCATGAAATGACTTAAGGTATCTGTTGCTAAGCAAAGGGAGTAGAACCATTAGAACAACTTAAACATCAACATTGTGAGGTGACCAACCTTAATGAAGCAGCATCTCTCAGCAGTCCAGAGAGCTAGGACAACTGTATTAGAAAAACAAAACAAAACACCCCCAAAACCCCCAAGCCTTCAGATGAATATTTTATAAAAATTATCTCTTATGTATCTCTTGCCCTTAATCCTAATTCCTCATACCAAAAATTACTAATTTGTTTTACTCTGAGGAGAGAGGGGTGGGGTTGGAATGGAATGTGGAAGGAAATTTTGTTACTTAAAAATATACATGTGCATATGGATGAAATAAATCAGTATGTTCATGGCAACATGATCTTTTTTTTTAGACTTAGGTCATTTGATCTTTCTTTAGTCTGCTTGATGCCCCCTCTTTATATCCTGAGACTTAACATATTGCTGGTGGGCATAATGAATTTAGATTACAGCAGCTCAAAATTCCCAATTTTAAGAGATTTTCCAGTGTTTCCGAGGCAGTTGGATTAAAAGAGTACTCCTATCCCCAGTCACTTCTAATTGACCATGAGTTTATAGTCTAAAGTTGAAATCAACAAAAAAGTGAATCAGTTCCCAGTCTAGGAAAATCTAATGCAAAGGGACAGAGAGAGGAAATGGAGTTTCATATGTCAAACAACTCCACTTTAAATAGCTGGACCACAGAATAGGGGTAGGAAAAGCATTCAATGAGGTTGGAATGATAGATTGGTGCTAATCAGCATTATTTCACATAAGACGCAATTCGGAGTCAATGAAATTAATTGCGTAGGGAAGTAACATGGAGAAGATTGCCACTGGAGTAGAGGCCACTGAGAGACTCCCATACAAATGGGTTTGGCATCAGGATAGAAAAAATTGCCTAATTTATCCTCACAGCAAGTCTGGAAAGTAAATGTTAATCCAGTGAGGGAAATCAACCAAGTGCCTAGTACAATTGGTGCATATTACATTATTTTTGATTGCTTGGTGGTTTGCATTCACTGAATTTCTGACAGTTTGCATTCTTCTGATACCAACATGTCTAAAATTATAGAAATATCAAGATTTTCTGTAACTGTAAAAGTTACAAGGATAGAAAGAGTCTTTCATAAAGGGTATAAATGACCCAGTCAACATCCAAGTATTTTTTTTTGGTTGAGGTTTCCACCTTTTGCTTTCCTTTGCCCAACTTATGAATAGTTTTTGATAGGCCATTTATCACAATGATTAGCATCATGTATGGATCAGATGTAACACACAAATGCTTAAGTTTCATTATTTCACAAAATAAATTACCCTGGAGAATTACTCAAAAAGCACTAAAAGCAAACATTAATCAACATCTGATTTAAATGAGGGGACAAGACAGGGGAAATGTGATGATTGACTTTTTGGTAGAATGGAAAATAAGAGAAAAAAATAGTTGATGAATTATACTTTTCCCAAAGAATTCAATAGTTATAAGCAAGTCATAAATGGTTATAAACAAGTTTCAAAATAGCCACTTATTCAATTATTTTGTGTTATTTTTTTAAAAATGTTATTAACATTAGGCAATGACTACTATGAAGGATCTACTGAAGAACAGAAAGGGAGGGGTTGGGAAACTTGTAAAGCTAAAGGAGGATTTTGTTATTAATGTGGATATTATCCTCTTGGTTCTAGTCCCTTGTCTCAGGAACAGATTCTGTAAGATATTCCATTCTTTTCTACAGTCCAACCTTTATGGTTTCTTATAGAACAATATTATCCTGTGATTTTCATGTACCATAACTTGTTTAGACATGCCCAAATCGATGGGCATCCCCTCAATTTCTAATTCTTTTCCACTACCAAAAGAACTGCTAGGAATATTTTGGAACAGATAGGACTTTTGCCATTTTTTATAATTTCTTCTGGATGTAGAAGTAGAATCGGACTGGGTCAAAGGGTATAAAGAGTTTTATTGCTCTTTGGGCATAGTTCCACATTGCTCTCCAGAAAGTTTAGATCTCTTCACAACTCCAACAGCAATGCATCAAAGCCCAATCCTCCCACAACCTCTCCATCATTGATCATCTTCCCTTTATTTCATCTGGGCTCATCTGATAGGTGTGAGATGATACCTCACTGTTGTTTTAATTTGCATTTCTCTTAAAAATAGTGATTTGGAGCATTTTTCATATGATTTTATCTATATATAATATATATAGCTTTAATTTATATGTAATATTTATATGTATTTTATATATTTATATATATTTTATTTATTATTTATTATTATATTATATATATATGTATAGCTTTAATTTCTTCATTTGAAAATTGTTCATATCCTTTGACAATTTATCAACTGGGAAATGACTTGTGATCTTATAAATTTGATGCAATACATTATATATTTTAGAAACGAGACCTTTATCAGCAATCCTGGTTGTGAAGACTGTTTCTCAGCTTTCTGCTTTCCTTCTAATTTTGGCAGCATTGATTTTACTAGTGCAAAAACATCATAATTTAATATAGTCAAAATTATTCATTTTGCATTTTATAAAGTGCTTTAATTTTTGTTTGGTTTTTTAAATTTATCCATTTCCCACAGATCAGAAAAATAAGAGTATTTTTGTTCTATTAATTTATGTATTTTAATTATGTCTAAATCCTATACCCATTTTGAATTAATTTTGGTTAAGGGTAGGAGATGTGCATATATGCCTACTATCTTTTGTCATATTACTTCCCAGTTTTCCCAACAATTTTTATTGAATAGTGATTTCTTGTCTCAAAGGCTGATGTCTTTGGGTTTGTCAAATTGTGGATTGATGGAGTCATTTACTGTAATTTCTTTTGAACCTGTCCAACCCACTGATCCATTACTAGATTTCTTAACCAGTACCAGGTAGTTTTGATGACTGCTGCTTTATAGTATAGTTTTAGATCTGTTAGAGCTAGGCCACCTTCTTTTATATATTTTTTCCCATCAGTTCCCTTGCTATTCTTGCCCTTTTGTTGCTCCAGATGAATTTTGTTACTATATTTTCTAGCTCAGTAAAGTAGTTATCTGGTAGGTTGATTGGTATGGCACTGAATAAGTAATTTAATTTGGGTAGAATTGTAATTTTTATTATATTAGTTCAACGTAATCATGAGCATTTGACATTTTTCCAATTAATTTAATCTGAATTAATTTGGATGAGTAGTGCTTTATAATTGCATTCTTATAGCTTCTGGGTTTGACTTTGTAGATAGGTCCCCAGGTATTTAATGTTATCTGTGGTTATTTGAAATTGGATTTGTCTTTCTATCTCTTGCTGTTGGGCTTTGTTGTTCATATATAGAAATTCTGATGATTTGTGTGGGTTTATTTTATATCCTGTTACTTTGCCCGAATTTATTAATTGTTTCAAGGAGTTTTTTTATATGATTTTCTCAGGTTCTCTAAGTATACCATCATATCATCTGCAAAGAGTGAGTTTTGCTTCCCCATTACCTATTCTGATTCCTTCAATTACTTTTTCTTCTCTTATTGCTATTGCTAACATTTCTAATTCTATATTGAATAATAACAATGATAAATAGCTTCCTTGTTTCATCTGTTATTTTATTGGAAGTGCTCCGTTTATTCCCAGTAAATATAATAATTGCTGATGTTTTAGATAAATATTATTTATTATTTTGAGGAAAACTCCAAATATTCCTAAATGTTCTATTGTTTTTAAAAGGAATGGATGTTGTATTTTATCAAAGGCCTTTTCAGCATCTATTGAGATAAACATATGGTTTCTCTTGGTTTTACTGTTGATATGTTTTATTATGTTGAGTGTTTTCCTAATGTTGAACCATACCTTCCTGTCTGGTATACATCCAACCTGGTAATGCTGTATCATCCTGGTAACAACTTGCTGTAGTCTCATTGCTAAAATTTTATTTAAGATTTTTGCATCAATATCCATTAGGGAGTTTCATCTATAATTTCCTTCATCTCTTCCTGGTTTAGGTATCAACACCATGTTAATGTCATAAAAAGGGTTTGGCAGAACTCCTTCCTCTCCTATTTTTAAAAATAGTTTATGTAGAGCATGTATTAATTGTTCCTTTTTCATAGAATTCACTTGTAATTGTTCATGTTCACTAGAGTTCACTTGTAAATCCAACTGGACCTGGAGACTTTCAAGTAATTTTTATGAAAAAATCTCTGTAAAAAATTTCTACAAGTAATAGGTTGATGAGTATTATTTACTTGCACAGTTTGTATCTGATTAATGTATTTCACTGTTTTATACTTTTATTTTTAAGTTAATACAAGATTAATTTGAAGTTTAACATAAATTTGCATCTAAAAATGTTATGCTTTCTCCTTTCAAACTTTTGTGTCATTTTCTTTTTTGATATTGTAGATCGTTTATTACTCCAAAATAAATTCTTTCTCTTGTTTTGTTTATAACATATTTTCTTGATTTATTTGCATATGCATAGCAATAAATCTGTAAATTAGATTAGCTTGAATTGTAATTTCAATATACTTCAAAGCAAATTATAAATAATAACTGTGTTTTTAAACCTTCAATCATTCTCCATTTCTTCAAAATAATTAAGTTCTTGCTTTCCATAACTCTGCAGTGGCAAATTTGATTTTCTTTGGAGTGGAGAAAGGAGTAGATACTAAAATTTCTTGGATTGCTAGGGGGTCCAGTCACTGAAAGAACTTGGACTACCTTCCCTGGTTCCGAACCTACAAGGAGTGGGGCTACCCTGAGCTTTGGGAGTAGAAAATGAATTCTGTAGAATGGTCATCTTATGATAAGTAAAATATGAATATAATGTCTTGCAATTATATTTATATTAACTAGATTTTTTGGACACTGATATATTTATTCCCAAATATTACAAAATTTTTAATCATTTTAAATTAAATTTCCCCTCTTCATTTTCTCTTGAAAATTATTATTACCATATAGAATTGATTTTTGTTAATTTATTTTGTAATCTGCAGTTTTAATGATGCTATTAAAGGTCTCAAATATTTATATTTTTCCTGATGGGGTGTGAATTTTTAAGTAAAATATCACATCATCCATATATTTCTCTTCCTTTTCAATGTTTCTACCATTAATTATTTCATCTGTGATTGATACTGCCTATACTTTTTTAGAAATAAGTAGAATTATATTTCTTTACCCCTCTGAATATTCAGAAAATTTCTAGTGTTTTCTCACTGATAAAGCTAGCATTTTCTTTTAATTGTATATTTTTATGATATTACAATTACCCTTCAATGACTTTATCTTTATAATTATTATCATAAAAAAGGTTTTTAAAGGAGACTTTTTCCTATTTTATCGGTATAAGCATCGTTTTTGATGTTTTTATGTTGTGATGCTGTCATGTTCAATTTTTCCTAATATAATTGCCATCCCGGAAGTTGCAGGATATATCCAATCACAGTGAATATCATATTAATAGTTCTAATAGATTTTTATAAAGAAAGTCATGATTAAAATATAAACTAAATTGACAAATTGACATATTGACCTTAAACAATATAAAATCAAAGCTATCAAGATTAAAAAATCTGATTTAATATAAAAATATGGTTAAAAATAAAATAAAAAAGAGAACTTTCAAAGAAGAGAACTATGTAGCTCTCATCTTTGCTCTAGTTCTCTTCTTTGTTTTATTCTTATTCTTAGGCATTTTAACCATATTTTACATATTAAATCAGATGTTTTAATCTCAATTTATATTGCCAGTAACTAGGAAGATGATA
Source organism: Macrotis lagotis (assembly GCF_037893015.1). Taxonomy (NCBI): domain Eukaryota; kingdom Metazoa; phylum Chordata; class Mammalia; order Peramelemorphia; family Peramelidae; genus Macrotis; species Macrotis lagotis. The sequence goes on from NC_133658.1 coordinate 778,353,770, forward strand.
TGAATTGATGTTTAAATGTGCTGTTGAATTTTCCTAAAACTAAATTTGGATGAGCAATCACACATTTGTTTAGTTGTTCCTTTATGTCTTGAACAAATTATGGTTGTGATATTATATGTTTAAGGACTCTTTCATATTCTATTAATAAATATAATTTATAGTTCTGTAATCATCATTTTCTTTAAATTCTTAACTTTTATAGCATATAATAATTGTATATAGCAAAATGTGATAATTTTTATTATCTCCAGTACAATATAACACATTTTTCTTTTGAAAAAATTTTCTTCCCTATTTCTTTCATTTTAAATTTTTTTTCTTAGGATTTTTTTTTGCAAGGCAATGGGGTTTAGTGATTTGCCCAAGGCCACACAGCTAGGTAATTATTAAGTGTCTGAGGCTGGATTTGAACTCAGGTACTCCTGACTCCAGGGCTGGTGCTCTATCCACTGCACCACCTAGTCACCCCTATTTCTTTTATTTTTAAATCACATAACAAGTTTTAATCATTTTAAAACATTTTCTAATTTATCTGTTTCTTCTGATTGCTATTTTTTCTTATACTTTTAATTTGTAGATTCCCCATTTTTTATTGTTCAATTGTTAAATCTTTTTTCAGTTTCATTCACACACACACACACACACACACACACACACATATATTATATATATATATATATATATATATATATATATATAATTATATATTTTTTTCAGAGAGACAATTTTGTGTTATGAATGGACTTTCCTATAAAACACATCCCAAAATTGCTATTTGTTTTTATAACATATAGCTTATCCTTCATAAATTTGTATTCTATGACACCATATGTAGATTTAATATGCAAATTATTTTATTGACTTGGGTGCCTTAAAAATTGATTCTTGCACACTTTTGCTAATTATATCACCTAACATCATGAATTTTTCAATTCCTGATAAAAGTAATCAATGCTTATCTTAGTTTGTAGAGCATGCAAAAATTCCCCTTTTCATTCTTTAATTACAATGCAAAGTACCATGCTTCAACATTAATGCAGATATGAGTTTTTTTTTTCTTTTTAAATTGTCTTTTTAATTTATGGAATAAAACAAGACTTTCCTTTTACATGAAACTGAAAATATACTATGCACAAACTTGCTATTCCTTTCATATTTACTACAAAATTGTTACATATACTTCTTTTTTCTTTCTTCCTCCTACACCTTACTATTAAACACAAATGTCTTATTCATATTTTTAGGTGACTCCAAAAAGTTTTGTGCTCAACTGTTCATCTCATCTTCAAGATCAGTCATTTTTACTATGCCAAGAGTTCATTTCTTTTTGTTTTCAATTTATTATATTTCATTTCTCTTCTCACTTTCTTTTATTTAATGTATTTACTCAAAAATTGCTGCTCTTTTTTTAGCACTTCTACTTTTTAGGTATATTCTGTCATCTGTTGCAAATATTTGATGCTGCTTTTTCTGTTGTCTTTAATTCCATTATGATGGTTCCAATTTCTTAAGTAATTTTAAATATGTTTTCAAAGTTTATTTTTCTTTTAAGCTCACTTTACATTTTAAACTATTATTTAATTTCAATATTAAGATCTCAAAGAATTCATAGAATTGTCATTTTCTTTCTTTTAAAATTTTATTTATTTAAGGTAATGGGGTTAAGTGACTTGCCCAAGGTCACACAGTTAGGCCATTATTAACTCTCTCAGGTCAGATTCAAACTCAGGCACTCAGGCAATCCTAACTCCAGGGCTACACTGCATTAACAAGCTGCCCCAAGAATTTTCATTTTCAACAGAGATTTTGGTTTACTTTTTTGACCATGTACTTATTCCATGTGTTTTGGTAATTCTTCCAATCATTGTGAAGTTCACTGAATTTTATTATGGGAATTGTCTTAAGATTGTCCTATATCTATGACTTAATTTACTGTTATTATTTTTTTATCTTGTTGTTTCTAGTAATTTGTCTCTAACTTTCTTTCTCATTATTGACCCTCCTCCTCTCTTACTACAGATAATTCCATCACTGAATAGTCACAAGCTCTCATTACATCCAGCTCTGTCATTTGTGTCTAAAGCGCACCAAACCTCTCATCAACTCTACACATGATGACATCTTCTCGGGACCATCTTCCAGTGCCTAAGCTTCAATCTATACATGATGCATGGCTGAATAAAGCAATTTTATTTGCTTTTTGTGGAATGAAAGGTTTTTCAAATGGATTCATTCCAATGAGGGACCAGGCAGGGATTATGACTGCTAGACTCTGAAACATGAAATATCATACTTTTTTTCTTTTTTTTTCTTTTCTTTTCTTTTCTTTTCTTGTCTTTTCTTTTCTTTTATTTTCTTTACTTTTCCTTTCCTTTCTTTTCTTTTCTTTTCTTTTCTTTTCTTCTCTTTTCTTTTTTCTTTTCCTTTTCCCTTTCCCTTTCCCTTTCCCTTTCCCTTTCCCTTTCCCTTTTCCTTTCCTTTCCTTTCCTTTCCTTTCCTTTCCTTTCCTTTCCTTTCCTTTCCTTTCCTTTCCTTTCCTTTCCTTTCCTTTCCTTTCCTTTCCTTTCCTTTCCTTTCCTTTCCTTTCCTTTCCTTTCCTTTCTTTTTCTTTTTTCTTTTTGCTTACTAAATTTATTGCTCCTCTTTTAAGCTAGAAGTTGGAATTCATGAATAAGAACTCCAGGTATTTTGGTTTTTACATTTTTTTCCTGAGACTTTTATCTGTGTTGTGTTTTTGATTAACCTTGTTAGTTCAGCTTTTATTATATCTTATGTAAGTAGAACCAATTTTGTTGTTGTTGAATTTTTTTAATTTTCAGTACTTTTTAGAAAATTACTGCCTTTCCATCTTATCTGTCATACTATCTATTTATATATATTGGAAAAGTATATTTTGGTGGGAGAGAGCATTTAAGAACATTGCCATTCCTAGAATACTATGGTCTCTGAGAGGTGGACAAAACAATAGACAGATCTTGATAAGACCATTCAGTATACTTTGACAGCCTGGAAACATTCTGAATCTTCGGGCATCTAGATTGAAAGATCGAAGATTTTTAGGAAAAAAGACAGGTAAAATTAACGGTTTTTTTGTTACTCCACCATTTTGGTTAGATTGACTTTGAGTTCAGAAGAAGTACATTTGTAGAGAAAAGTAACCAAAAAAAGTGAAAAAGAGGGAAAAAATTACAAATTTGGAATTTCCAAAAATTGGTTGGTTAAAAGGTAAAAGAAAATTGGGTAAGACTGACAGATCAGGAAAGTTAAATGATTTTAGCTATTAATATAGCATAATGCATACCTGGAGGTGGGTAAGATAATGTTACTATTGCAAGTCTAAGTTCTGAATTTCATGATGCTCTGCATTTTACATTTGCAGTTTTATTAATGTAATCTGGAATAAATTCCCATAGGGACTAGGTCTCCCTCACCTCATTTCATGAAATTCTACATCTAATTTGTTTTTGTGGTGAGTTTCTTTTCTCCCCAAACAGTATAAATTGAGAAATGAATTGGAAAAATAGCTGCCTGAGTCACAAATCACCCTGTGGGTAACAAACTTTCTGCACACTTTTCTTCTCTTACAAATACATTTCCTTTTTGGAATTCAAACTCTGCTTCAGAAGATGTTTGTGAGAAAGTTCTTTCTTAAACATGATGTGATATAAGTTTTTATTCAGTAAACTATATTGTTTGAGATAGAGCAGTAAACTTGGAATCATAACTATCTTGGTTCAAATAATGTCACAGACAAATTACTAAACCTTTCTCTTTGAGTCTTCATTCATAACATAAGGATGATAATAGGACTTATGTTCCAGAGTTATTTTGAAGCATTTGAGATAAGGATTTCAAAGAGTTTTTGAAAGACAACAGAATACAATGGAAAGGACATAAAATTTTTGGTCAGAAAACACAGCTCCATCACTTACTTCCTTTGTCATCTATACAATTCATTTAACTACTTTGGTTATCTCTTTCTTTATGTGTAAAATGACGGGGTTGGGTTTGATAAATATTTTCGTATTAGGGGTTTTTTTTGCAAGGCAATGGGGTTAAGTGGCTTGTCCAAGGTCACACAGCTAGGTAATTATTAAGTGTTTGAGGCTGGATTTGAACTCAGGTACTCCTGAGTCCAAGGCTGGTGCTCTATTCACTGTGCCACCTAGCTGCCCTGGGTTTGAAAAATATTAAGGTCATTTCTAAAGGGAAATGATTAAGGGCTAAATAAAAACAATTGTTATTATGGAAGTTCAGAAGTTAGAACACTAAACCTATGGTTGAAAAGATCTGAGTTCAAATGTAACCTCCAGACATTTGTTAACTATGTGAACCTTGGCAAGTCATTTATACTTTACATTTGTCTACTTCATCTCCCTCTTCTTTAATATGAGAATCATAATAGGTATCATATTTCTTGAGAAGATAAAATGATAGAATATTTTAATTTATTCTATAAACCTGAAATGATATAATTGTTGACTTTATTGGTAATGTTGTTGCTAACTTACAATATGAAGTTTCACTGGCTTACTTATTTATCGTTGTGTGAATCACAGTAAAAAATCTTTGCACATATGCTCAGGGTAGTTTGAACTAGGAATATGAGGAAGCCAGAGTCAGAGAGCACAAGAAAACTACTAGGTAAAGTAAAACTAGAATTCTGGTGGCAGATGAGCAATTTTGAAATGAGGATGACTGTCCAAGGCTAGAAGAACATAAATGTCAAAGAGCCAAACAAAGCAGTTGGGTAAAGTTTAACAGATAATGAGAAATTGGCAAAATAGAATAAACCTTAGGAGAAAAACTCCTCTATAAGAAGAAAAACTTAATTCAATATCTATCTCTCCAATTTTAAGACCAAGATGTCATTTGAAATCTTGCATTTTTTATTTTTTTGCATTTAAAGCATTAATTCTGAGAAGGGGTCTATAAGTTTATTCGAATACTCAAAGTCCAGAAAAGAAAGTATTAGATTTTTTCCACACCTGTTCTGTTAATAAGGTTATTGTAAGTACTGACCTAAATTGTTAAGAAGAACTACTGAGAGGACTTAATATTAATGTAATCACAGGTCCAGTACAACACATTGCAAATAAATGAAAATATACTTGACATTTACCAAAAGGATAAACCGAACACTATATGAGCAAAGCATCATTTATTAACAGGGCAAGTGGCTTGATCATAAAGGATATTTCAAATGCCCTGCTTCTGGCCAGAAGACCCCAATCTTGAAGTATTATATCTTTTTATGAGCATAGAATAAAGAACAGAATAGAAACTGGCTTTAACCCTCGTCATTGAGGTGAAAGATCATTATTAGTAACACTAAAAAAAGCAGTCCCCCTAAAACATAGGAACAGTCTTTCTTTCTCTAAGGAATATTTCCACAAATTTACAGGTCCTGACTATAGCTTGAGTTTGCTGATGAGGATAGACTTACTGGCAATTAGGGATTTAGATAAGGCCACCTTAATTATTACAGATGGAACAAGATTAGGTTGGCCTAACTTCTAAGGAAACCTCACTGTCCTGGGTTCAGGGGCACTCACAAATTTTACAGGATTTGTGGAATAACATTTTATGAGAAGAGTTTTTCTTTAACTTGAAAACAGCAGTTATGGGAAAGCTTAACTTTTCATATCTAATTAGAGAGAGGGAAAACCTAAACATTAGCACAGAGTACTAAGCTTGTTATATAGCATAGAGATTACAGTTAAAGAATAAAATCACAGAATAAAATCAGATATAATATATGGATCAAGAATTATTTTCCTTAAATACAAACCAAAAATCCCAACAAAAACAAATTATGCTCATAGAGACCTGTAGGGGGCTGAGGGATTGATTTACTTCTCAATGGTAATGCAAATTAAGCTTCTCTAAGACTAACAGTTTCAAAGATACATAGGGTGCTTGCTTTCTAGAGGCTCCCTATACCAATAAAGAAATGAAATCATAGGGTCAGAGATATGGTCAATATGTGTAGGTATCTGAAGGTACCTTTGCAATGGGATAATATATATTTTTCTATCTACACATACACACAAACACTCACATAAACCTATATATCTATATTTACATAATCTATATCTATATCTATATCTGTGTGTATTCATCAAACTCTTTAAGATTTTTTGTATCTATTGAAAAAATTATATCATAAGAGCGTTATCTGCATATCATCAGGGAACTACTTTCCTTTTCTAGGGCAACTAGATGGAGCAGTGGATACAGCACTGGCCTTGGAATCAGGAGAATGGGAGTTCGAATCCATCTTTGACACCTATTAGCTGTGTGACCCTGGATGAATTACTTAATCCAGATTGCCCTGAATCCAGGGTCATCTCCAGTCATCCTGGTTCGTATCTGGCCACTGGACCCAGATAACTCTGGAGGAGAACGTGAGGCTGGTGACTTAGCAAAGAATCCCCTCAGTCAAATCCAATTCAAGTGCTTGTCATGGTATCACTTCCTTGATGTCCTTTGAAAATGAAGGAGAAACTTTATTGTTACTTTCCTTTTCTAGAGACTGGTCTTGTATATAGAGGAGGACAGCATGGCAAAAGGAATAGGAAGAACACACAAAGACATGAATACAAAACTCACAGAGACATACATCCATATATACCCATCTTATAAATATGAAAATTTAAAATCTCTTTCCTCTCTCTGTTTCTCTTTTTATTTACCCCTTCTCTCTGACTTCCTGAATTAGGGATTCATCACTCAGTAATAGTGTCTAACATCCTATTAAAATAATGGCATAATTATTTGTATTTTCATGTCAACATTTTGGAAAATTCATCTTTATTAAATGCCCCCCAAATTGAGAAAAAATAGATCTAAAAGGCAATATCTTCTCAGAGAGAATGAGGAAAAAATAAAAATATTCACTTTGAGAAATCTAGAACATTGGTTTCATGCATCATAGTACCATGCAATGTGAGCATACACTGAATATCTGCTTATTAAAGACTCATTATTGTCTAATCTTCAGATGATTAAAAAACCTATGGGGGATGCTTTCTCCTGCTTGGCTCTTAGATGGTTATTAAATGAAAGCAGTTGGGTAGTGGGGAGTGAGTCTGAGTCTCTCAAATGTAACTAGAAAATAACATTCTTCCATTTTTATGATACAGCTTAATAATTGAATATGAAAAATGAAAAAGAGTCTGATCTGAATCAGCACTGGCCAATGATACACATTTGCAAGGACAGACTGAATATCAATTTTCAAGGTCTAGCAAATCAACAAAGAAAGCTGATAAAAAATACTGCTCGATGGTGCATGATATAGTGCTCAAACATGATGGAATAAATGTAACCCATAACATATTTTGCCTCCTCTTATCTATTTTTCTTGTTATTTTTCTCTGATATATTTTTCAGTTGAATATTGCAGTCACTGGTAGCTGGAGGCAAACAACATTTGAAGTACAAATGTTGCTGTCTAGGAGATTCTGTTTCAAAGATACCTAAACTTTTTCTGCTCAAGAATTTATGAGTAAGTTGCTAGGAATATGAAATTGATACCCAATCTCTAAGAGTGAAACTGTAATGGTGCCTATTTTTAAAATTGACATATAGCCTGGTAGAATTGGAAAAAAATATTCTTATCAATGATATCTTTTCACAGAATTTCTCATCAGTTATATAGATTCACAGGCCTTGACCATGTTGATGGTTGCTATTTCTATTATTATCTGTATTTGATGTGACATCAAATGTTTAAATGTATAAGTTTTATAAATTGACATATGAATTTTAAATTGATCAGAAAATAACACAGTTAGTTAATTAAAGCCTGAGTCTGTAAATTTATATGTGGTGATTGGCTTGGAGAGTACCAGTTCAGATTCTAGGTTGCATAAATATTTGATAAGGGTAAGAGAGTTGTTTGAAGCTGTGCAGTTTTAAGTGATCTGCCTATGTATGGCCAAAAAGATTTAAAGCTATTTTATAATGTGACTTTATTTTATTTTTTCAATCTATTTTCAAAAATAGTATTCAACACGCACTTTTTTTGAAAATTTGAGTTTCATATTTTTCTCCCTCACTTCCTGTCCTGCACCCTCCCACTGACATCAAGTAATTTGATATAGGCTATACATGGACAACTATATTACATGTATTTCCAATTAGTTATCTTGTGAGAGAAGAATCCAAACAAGGCGGGGAGGGAACTATGAGAGAGTAAGCACATAGTAAAATAAATGAAGCATAATAAAAAAATGAAAATAATATTCTTTGGTTTGCATTCAGTCACCATAATTTTTTCTTTGGATGCTGATGGGTTTTCCAACAAAAAGTCTTAAGAATTGTCTTTGAGGGCCAGCTAGATGGCGCAGTGGATAAAGCACCGGCCCTGGAGTCATGAGTACCTGGGTTCAAATCCAGTCCCAGACACTTAATAATTACTTAGATGTGTGGCCTTGGGCAAGCCACTTAACCCTGTTTGCCTTGCAAAAAACTAAAAAAAAAAAAAAAAAGAACTGTCTCTGATCACTGAACTGCAGAGAAGCCTGGATTGATTTAGTTGATTATTATGCAATATTGCTACTAATATATACAATGTTCTGCCCCAAATAAGAAAGCAAGCTATTTGACATAGATCTATATATGTATTCATAAAAAACTCATTTTCATAAAAGTCATACTATAAAAGAAAACACAGACAAGAAAAATAAAATAACAGAGAGAAGTAAGGAACTTTCTTAAGCTCTCCTGCATTTCCCTCATAAATGACATTAATCAAACTTGTTAATGTACTGGGTCTGGCAATCTGGCAAAGAATAACCCAGGGGAAACCCCAGTTGTCCCCACTATTGCAGTGGTCCAAGGAGTGGGCAGCTGATATCCCCCGGCATGTAATCCAGAAAGAGAGCTCTCTGGCATTCCTTACCAGTTGGTTCACTGAGTAGTCCTTTAGACATTCTAATATTGATTGACAAAGGCCAATAGACTAGTCTCTAGGGTTCTTAACATGGAAGGTCTACAAGGAAATCCTTTCACCAACAAAAGAACCTTGGGTTAGTGTCTGATAAAAAATCCCACAATGTGTAAGAAAGATCTGAGAAAAGTAGGGACTAATGAAAGTTACCATAAAAATGGGGAACACACTATCTCAGAAAAGGAGTGCAGAAGGGTGCTACATGTGAATCTTCAGAGAATATGAATTGGTCTCCAGTCCAGAAAGACTTCTTGGAAGAGTTCAGAAAGAATTTTAAAAATAAAATGAAAAATTAAGAAAAGAAATGCAAGAGAAGATTAATATCTTGCAACCAAAATTAATAGAAGAAAATAAGTGTTTTAAAAATACAATTGGACAAATGCAAAAAGAAGATAATTCCTTCATAAATACAACTGGATAAATTGAAAAAGATAATAGCTCCTTTAAAAATAGAACTGATCAAATGAAATGGAGATGCAAAAGTTACCTGAAGAAAATAATTCCTAGAAGACTAAACTGAGGCTAGTGAACCTAATGACTTCATGAGACAAGAATCAGTTAAACAAAACCAAAAACAAAAAAAGAAGAAAACATAAAATTCTTAACTGAAAAAAACTGACTGGGAAAATAGATATAGGAGAGATAATTTTAGAATTATTTGACAATCAGAAAACCATGATCAAAAGAAAAGCCTGAATAGTATCCTTCAGTGTATATAGTTAAGGTAAATTGCCTCAGTATCCTGGAACCAGAGGGTAAGACAGTCATAGAAAGAATGTGTCATTTACTTCCTGAAAGTGTTCCCAGAATGAAATCAACAAAGACTATTATAACCAAATTCCAGAATTATGAGATCAAGGAGAAAATCCTGCAAGTGACAAGAAGAAGTAATGCAATTACCAAGGAACCACAGTCAGAATTACTCAGGACTTGGCTGAATGGACATTAAAGGATCAAAGACCCTGGAATATGAGATTCCAGAGGATTATCATATTGGATTACAACTAAGAATCAACTATTTAGCAAAACTGAGCAGACTCTTTTAGGGGGAAAAGCTGGCAATTTAAATGAAATAGGTGACTTTCAAATTTTTTTGCTGAAAGTACTGGAACTGAAGAGAAAATTTGTGCTTCAAACAGGAGATTCAAGAGATACCGTATTTGCTTTCAATTACAAACTTCGGTGTCTCTAAAATATGAATTTTTATATAAAATATTGAAAGATGAAAAATTATATTGCGACTATTTATATGTTTAAATAATCAGAAAAAAATAAAGTCTCTTAAAGGACATAGAGACCCTGGACATAGATTAGGCAAGAGTTCTCATTTGATATTTAAGACAACAAAAGCCAGGAAAACAGAAGACCATTTGCCACTATTTTATCACCTCAGAGAATAGTGAGGATATGTCATATTACTATAGCAACTTTTGTTTACTCCTTTCTACTAAAACTATGTATGTATATGTGTATATATACACATATACATACACATATACATACATATATATATATATATATACATATACAGGGCAACAGAAAATCATGCTTAGCTCTAAATTAGACATCTTGTATCTAATGTAGATAATGAGTTATCTTCATCACTACTATAAATTCTCCCTATTTATCAAATCAACCAAAGGCTGATTTCTTGGTTCTTATTCTTTTTTTTTTATTATATAAGCATTTTATTTGTTTTCCAATTATATTCAATAGTAGTTTCTACCTATCATTTTTGTTAAGGTTTTGAATCTTATGCATTTCCCTACTCCCCTCACCTTCTTTCACCCCCCCCTTCCCCCAGGGAAGGCAGTCTGGTTCTTATCCTTTTTTATCAAAGATCAAAATGATATCACTATGTTTGAGACAAATTAAAACATGTCTAACTCTGACTGATCATACCAATGAGAACTCAGAATGTTCTTCTACTTCTGAGCTCAAATAGTCCATATGAATACCTGGGGTGGGTACTCTAAATTTATGAATGTTGCATTTCCTTTGAGTTATTTCTATTCTGCCTTCCTTTTATAGTGCAGCACTGTCACTGATGAGGACACACCATGCTGGGCAGTCCTATGACAGTATCTCCCTTGCTGTACATACAATTCTAAAGTTCTTTAATGAGACCTTCAGGGTGTCTCAGCGTCACTTCTTTTGACCTGCTTGTGAGCACTTGCTCTGTGTGAGTTCTCAATAAAATAGGTTTTTTGGCAAGCTTATATCTGGCATTCCAACATCATGTCCAGACCATTGTAGTCTCACTTTCTTTAATAATGTTAGAATGCCAGGCAGTTTAGCTAAAGAAAGGGCCTCAATAATTAATGAAAAAGAAATTAAAGAGATAATGCCTATCTACTTTCCTGAATTGTATGCCAATAAATTGGATAACCTGACTGAAATGGATGAATGTTTACAAAAATACAAACTGCCCTGATTAATAGGAGATGAAATAAAATAATTAGATAACTCCATTCTAGAAAAAGAAATTGAAGAAACTATCAATAAACTCCCTAAGAAAAAATCTCTGGTCCTGGTGGATTTACAAGCGAATTCTTCCAAATATTTAATAAACTATTAATTCCTATTCTATGTAAACTGGCTAAAACATAGGAGAAAAGAGGGTTCTGACAAATTCCTTTCATGACACCAACATGGTGTTGATACCTAAACCAGGAAGATCCAAAGCTAGACAAAGAAAATTATAGACCAATCTCCCTAATGAATATTGATGCAAAAATCATAAATAAAACTTTAGCAATGTGATTGAACTATCAACGAATATTATATGTAATGGAGATAAACTCAGAGAACTACCAATAAATCAGGCATGAAACATCATTGCTATTCAGTATAGTATTAGAAATGTTGACTTCACAAAAAGAGAAGAAAAAGAAATAGATGGAATCAGAATTGGCAATGAGGAAGCAAAGCTTTCACTCTTTGCAGATGACGTGATAGTTTATTTAGAGAACTTGAGAAAATCATCCAAAATCTCCTTGAAACAATTAACCCATTCAGCAAAGTAACAGGATATAAAATAAAACCACATATATCATCAGCATTTTCAAACATATGAACAAGTCTAAGACCAAGAGATGGACAGAGAAATTCCATTTAAAGTAACTATAGACAACATTAAATAATTGGGAATCTACCTCCTGTATGAACACAATTATATAAAGTGCTTCTCACCCAAATAATATCTAAATAAGTGGGAAAATTTCAATTGCTCATGGTTAGGTTGAGCTAATATAATCAAAATGACAGTTCCACCCAAATTAAATTATTCAGTGCCATACCAATTGAAATACCAAATAGCTACTTTATTGAAGTAGAAAAAAGTAGTAACAAAATTCATCTGGAGCAACAAAAGGTCAAGAGTATCAAGGGAACTGATGAAAAAAATGTAAAGGAAGGTAGCCCAGCTCTATAAGATCTAAAGGTATACTATAAAGTAGAAATCATCTCAACTTCCTTGTAATGGTTAAGAAATAGAATAATGGATCAGTGGATTAAGATGGGTTCAAAGGAAACAATAGTAACTGACTACAGTAATCTACTGTTTGACAAACTCAAAGACATAGCTTCTGGGATAAGAACTCACTATTTGACAAAAATTGTTGAGATAACTGCACAGTAGTATAGTAAAAACTAGGCTTAGATCCACATCTCATAACCTATACCTAGATAAGGTCAAAATGGTTACAGGATTTGTACATAAAGGGTAACACAAATTTATGGCCAAGAATGAGAGTACATCATAAACAGCAAAATGATTTTGACTATATGAAATGTAAAAAGTTTTGTACTAATGAAAACAATGCTGCCAAATTTAGAACAAAAGAAGAAAGCTGGGAAACAATCTTCACAACTAGAATGGCTGATAAAGGTTACATTTCTATACTCTATAGAGCATCGCATCAAATATATAAGGTTACAAATCATTCCCCAATTGAAAAAATACTCAAAGGATATGAATAGACAGTTTACAAATGAAGAAATTAAAACTTTGTTCATTCATATGAAAAAATTCTCCAAATCATTTTTAGGGGTTTTTTTGCAAGGCAGTGGGGTTAGGTGGCTTGCCCAAGGCCACACAGCTAGGTAATTATGCAAATCATTATTGATTGGAGAAATGCAAATTAAAACAACTCTGAAGTATAACCTCACACCTATCAGATCGATTAAGATGTTAAAAGGGGGGGGATGATCAATAATGGAGAAGTTGTGGGAGGATTGGGACATTAGTGTATTGCTGGAGGAATTGTGAAATGATCCCAACCATTCTGGAGAGCAATATGGAACCATGTCCAAAGACCACTATTCATTCCCTTTCATCCAGCAATTCCAATTCTAGCACTATATCCAGAAGAAATCACAAAAATGGGAAAAGAATATGTTCCAAAATATTCAGAGCAACTCTATTTGAAGTGGCAAAGAATTGGAAATTGAGGGGAAACTAATCAATTGGGGAATGACTGAACAAGCTGTAGTAGATGAATACTATGGAATATTATTGTTTTATAAGAAACCAGAAATGGTTGGACTTCAGAGAAATACGGAATGAGTTACAGGATCTGTAAAGGTACAAGAACCAACAGAATAATGTACATGTTTACAAAATTGTGAGATGATCAACCTTGATGGAAACAGCTCCTGTCAGCAATTCAGAGAGCTAGTAGAACTGTATTAGTCCAGCTATGAAATATGATATACCCATCCAGAGGAAGAAAAACAAAAGAAAGCAAAATAAAGCCAAAAACCAGAATCCAGTGAACACTTTATAAAAATATCTCTTCTGAATCTCTTTCCAATAATTCTAATGCCTCATACCAAAAATGACTAATCTGTAAATATGTTTATCATAAATATATATGTATCATATTAACCTATTTGCTGCTGAGGGTAGGGAGGTGGCAAGGAAGGGTGGAAGGAAATTTTGTAACTTAAAAATATACAAATACATATGGATGATTTTTTAAAAACTTTCAAAGTATGTATTTGTAAAAATAAAATATCACTAAAAATTAATTTAAAGGGAAAAAACATAAAGAAAGCACTTCAGTGTCTGGTATCTTCTGCCAGGTGATTTTCAGAAGCTTCCTAAGATAATTTAAATGGAAGCAATTCAGTTTCCTGACATTGCACTCTTAGACCAGGTTTTACAGGCTTATAGCAATGAGGTCAGCATAACAGCTTCGGTTTGGTATTCAGTCTAATACCTCTTTTTCCCCCACATTTTCAACCTCATTATCAAATGTGTACCTTCTTGGAAAGGATACTGCCAAGGTAGGTGAACTTGTCCAGAGTACCCAAAACTTCTCTATTTGCTGTAATTGATGGAATCAACTATGAATGGTTTGGTGCTGGTTGATGGAGCACCTATGTTTTCTTTATGTTATTAGACCAAAATTAGCAAAAGCAGCAGAGATTCAATCCATATTTTGTTACATCTCAGCTTCAAAGGCTGCTTTGAGTGCACAATCATCTGCAAATAGAAAATCACATACAACACTCTCTTCACTTTTGTCTTGGCTTGTAGCCTTTTCAAGTTGAATTATTATTATTAGTTTAAATTCTCCCTATTTAGCAAGTCAACCAATATTAGCACAAATAAATTGTATTCTTCAGTCTAGGATTACAACAAAGCCACAATTATACTACAACAATGAATGACTAAATAATAGCTCTAAGGAGTCAGAGGGTTATTTTTTTTTTGCTCATAACTTAGAATTTTTCACTTTCCTAATCAATGTATGATATTTAAGATTCAGGTATGGATCTGATATAAAACATCAATTTAAGATGAATCACCTGAATAATAACCAAATAATAACTAAATCACTTCCCCTGATTTATCTAAAAACTGAAGGGGAGAGTAAAAACAAACAAACAATATGGATTAGTGTCTATCACTAGAAAACTGTCATGAACATCGTTTTTTTTATCAGAGTAAAAACTCAAAACTATTTTTGAAAGCTCTCTTTGAAAACTTGAGTGAGACATGTAAAGAATGACAGACTCTTGCATTATACATTTATAGACACAGAATTGTATGTTTAAACTATTCAGATATGAGAGCAGAGGAGATAAAATAAAATAGATGCTACTGTAATCTATCCATATTAAGAATGAATGTTAGATTACCTTTAAGTTCTTCACCAAAATGATTACTGCTTGGTTTCACCTCTACTATTTTATTATTAGATTAGAACAATAATTTATTTTGGAAACTATAGTTCTTGTCAGTTTGTTCTAAGACAGAGATGGACTGACAAAAAAAAATACCCAGACTGCTAACCCTCAAAAAAGAAAAAGAGCAGAGAGAATCAATGTATCTTTGTTCAATTTTTGATCATTTTAATAGAAGAAAGAGACAAATGACCTTTCCATTGGAAAGAAGATAGATGAGCCTGAGTCTAGGTAGACATTTCCTTTACTTTGATAGAATTGCAATAATAAACTGGATGACTTTTCAGAGGGCTGTCCTCTGCCTGAGTAGGTTTTATCAATAGTCCTTTCACCATGCTGAAATGGGGGAATCTTTTGCTACATTGTTTCATAAATCAATTTATCTGAGATGTCTGTACTCTCAGGAAAAAAATGCATTTGAAACAAGAGTGAAATAGCCTTCCCACTCCCCAATTTAATATTTAGCTGTATCTTTTGAATTACCACATTTTCACGATATTCCAAAGATATTCCTCAGTCATTCTAGGACTAGAAATAAAACTGAGATGTTCTCATCTATTATCTGGAAAACTGGCAAGTTGTTTGAAAACATGTCATTGTTTTTTTTTTTTTTGCTAGGGTAGAAATGATTTTCAGAGAAGATACAGGAATTAGATGTCTGCCCATGTGATCAGATTGAAGAAGAATAAAATTTTTTAACACCCCAGATATCTCTGCTGTTGCTTTGTAAAAGCATGTGAAATTCTACCATTAAAAATTCATTCCTTTTTGTAAAATCATTGTGCTTTAAGTAATCTTTGTAAGTTTGGAAAGTATCTTGGAAGAAAAATTATTCTTACATAATTAAATTCTTAGCAAATAAGATAACAGATTCCAAAGACCTCTACACCAGGGAAGTGACGCTAAGTGAATGAAATTAATCTAGAGAGGTAAGGGGAGATAATAGTCCAGATCATGAGTCTGATCATGGAAGATAGAGACCAATGAGACAACATGTGACAGGTGACTCTTGAAGCAGCCAGGATTTAGCATGAGCATACTGCCTCCCTAAGGTCATTGAACCAGATTTATTGCTTCATAATTTGTCAGGTTTTTATTCATTAATATTTGACATCATTTTCTCCTTTTAAGTCTATCATCGAAATTTCAACAATGTACTTTTCACGCTGAAACAGAATAAAGATGACAATCACCACTGTCTTCTTCCTTTGATTTTAGTAGCAATGGTCAAGATTCATTTTATACTGAGCAGTACTTAGTGGTTGCTTGAAATTCTAAGCACTGGTTGCTTCCAACCATCTGTCTCCAGTTTCTTTCCTCTTCCCTAATATGTCCTAGGGGAATTTAATCCTGCTTAGCTTCCCTCAATGATATTCTTAATGTATTCTTTATAGGATGCAAATAGTTGACTTGAAAAAATTGGTTTTAATATTTGATGAATATTTTATTTCTAGTGCCAATGATGACCTCATTGTAATCACTAGATTCTTGGAATTTACTGAGAAGTGAAATATTTTCCTATTACTCAATCATTCTTTGCTTAAGAACTTCTATTGAGAGGGACCTTACTACCTCCAGAGGCAGTTTATTCATTTTAAATAGCTCTGATTGCAAAGACACTTATTCTTATATCATTTTATTTGTCTAATTGCAACTTCTAGCCACTGTTCTTCAATTTTCTCTGATATGTAACTAGACAATTCTAATCTATTTTTCCTTTTTACCTCTTTAAATAATTTTGAAAAGTTTCTCATATATTCCTTACTTTTTTCTTCAAGCTAAATGTTCCTACTTCTTTTGAGTTCTTGAGATCTCTCATCATCCTGGTTCCTCTTCCCTGGAATATTCTCTCACTTATCAATGACCTTATAAAATGGTGATCTGGAATCAGAACCAAACCCAGATAAGACCTGACCAAGTCAGAGTATAAAACAAAATACTTCTTTATCTCAATGCAGGGTAAAAATCATATAAGTTACTTTTGGAAATATATATATAATATATATATATATATATATATGTAGATATATACACATATATCTATGCATATGTGTAATGTGGGTCATATTAAGTTTGTAATCCATTAAAAACCTTTAGGTCTCTTTTCAAAACAATCACTATCTAACCATTCTTCCCTGTTATATTTATAAAGTCAAGTTTTTAGAACTATCAATGCTCTGGAATTGGTTGTGGATTTTAACATTAAAGTATATGCAGAAAACATCCTAGCAGGAGGACAATTAGGTGAAAGATGAAATATGAAATGCTTTCTCAACTCTCCAGAACATGATTTAAAAGAATAATTCATTTTTCCAAAACTCTCCTGAAACAGCTTCATTATTCTTTCTTCCAGTCTAAAATGCCAAAATAAATTGACATAAACTTTATTAAAATCAGCAAGCAACTTGAGTTGCTAAGAGGTATTCTATTTGTCCTATTTTTTCAATACTTTTAAATTGTATATACTTCCCATCAGAGTTCCATTATTTATAATGTTAAGAAAAAGTGATTTAGAGCCCAAAGCATGTATTTTACTGTTCTTAGTGGAACTTTCATTTGTCATGGCCCAGTAAAAATTCCTTTTGGAATAATTTTTAATTGGCACTGTAGAATTTTAAAACTGGAAAAAAAGCGAAGTAGGAACAAATGATGCTCACCTAAAAGGACGAGTTTTATCTAGAATAATATGTCATTTTTATTGAATGTTGATGCTTTTATTGGTCTGTTTAACTGAAAATAGGGTACTATTCCTTATCAAATAAATGTTCATTCAATAAAGTTGATGCCAATTGAGTGAGTATCCTTATTTTCTTTGAAGTAGAAATATTCCTCTAATACCTTTGTGTAGAAAATAGTAGCCAAAAAAGTCAAAAAAAGGGGAGAAAAATATTACTTTGACTCTTCCTTCTGAGGCAGGAATGATGGAACTGAGTGAGAAAGGAAAATTAAATGTTTATACAAGGGTGTAATCTTAGATCTCATATCTTTGGCTTATGCATGACTAAATTATCAATCTGGCTATTAATAACACTTGGCATTTCCCATCTAGGCTTAGTTTCTCAGTATTTTTCCTATGTATTTCTTAGAAAATACAGAAAAAAAAGACTCAGGAACACTAACTTGTGTTGTTCATGTTTTGTTTTTAAAGAGGACCAATGATACCACAGTGTGATGCTTTGATTTGCACCAGAGTTGAATACAAGTGAGTAAGATATGTGAGGTCTTTCATCTCACTCTATTTTATTCAGGGGCAAGACAAAAATCAAGATGATTGACAATGACCTGGTATGCAGAGGAAGATCTTCATGTCTCCAATTTCTGATCAAGTTTTAAGTACTTCATAGTCAATGAAACAAATTGCTCTCACCCAGCCCATTTTCCTGAAGATGGGCTCACATGCTGGAGTACATTTCTCAAATTCATGGATGAATTTGAAGCCTGTTAATAACCCTTAATCTGGTTGAGTCTCTTTTCTATTCATTCTGTTCTCTCTCTCTCTCTCTCTCTCTCTCTCTCTCTCTCTCTCTCTCTCTCTCTCTCTCTCTCTGTGTGGGGGGGGTTTCTAAAATCCAACTGTATGTATGTTATTCCCCCTTTGAAGCAATTCTGATGAGAGTAAAGTTCACTTACTCTCCCTTGTTAAAGTGTTATGATAATAATAGTAATTTTTCACAACCATATTCCTGGTCTAATATTTATTTTCTTAGCAATTATGAGAAATGGAATATGTCTTCCTTTGGAGCTTGAAAGGAATACTTGCAGTGTCCTCCTTAATCTATGAGAGAATGTGTCTCCCTTTGGATTTTGAAAGGAATACTTTATTAGCCTCTTCGTACTTAAACACAGGAAAGAATGTGACTTCTCTAAGACACGATAGCATTGTAGAAGGATGATTCTGTAGTTGTTGTAGAAAATAATCGAATGACCTCCAGGGAAGTTTAAGGTTTGGTCTATTCTAGCTATGTATATTCTGTTCTTCTCCCATCCCTTGCTACTATATATAAGTAACCTGAAATCCCTCAGTTCAGGGTGGACCTAACCATAATGACCTCCACCTAAAGTCTAATGACAAATCTCAGAGATTAAACTTTCATGTCTAAACTATATTTCCTTTCTTTTTTATTTTTATACTTTTTATTGTTCTTTAATTTATTTACACATTACTAAAATATTCTTGTTTAGCAGTAAACACAATATGCACTCCCCCATAAAAAATATAAAACCTCATGAGAAATAAAGTAAAAGAAAGAAGAAAAAATACGTTTCAGTCTGTGTTCTGATACCATCAGCTGTCTCAGGTGGATCACTATCTTTAACATAAGTTCATCATAGAAGTTGCTTCCATATTTATCCATAGTTGCTGTTGCTGATTGTAATTCCATCCATCCAGTCCTCCCCAGTACCATCTGTTATATTTTCTCTCTCCTTTCACTCTGTCCCTTTTCAAAAATGTGCTGTGGGGCAACTGAGTGACTCAGTAGACAGAGTACTGGTCGTGGGGCCAGAAGGCCCCAAACCAAAATCCCAACCTAGAGATCCAGCAACCACCTAGATGGGGCTACCCAATCCCAGCATCTTGCAAAAAGTAAAAAAAAAAAAAAGAAAATGTGTTATATCTGACTATCCTCCCCTATGATCTACCCTCTCCTCTGTCACCCACAACCCCCCCACACCTCCCCCATCCCCCTTCTCTTTTTTCTTCCAGATATCTATACCCTATTGAGTGTGTATACTGTTTCCTCTCTAAGCCATTTCTGATGAGAATGAAGGTTCCCTCTTGTCCCTTTCATACCATTGCAAAAGCTACATAGAATATCTTTCATATGAAATATCTTAGCCTATTCTACCTCTCCTTTCTCTTTCTCCCAGTACAGTTCCCTTTCATCCATTGATTCCATTTTCACAATATATCATCTCTTCAAATTCAGTTTTCTACTTTACCACATTTATAAAAGCTCCTTCTATCAGTTCTATTAAATGAGAAGGTTCAGATGAGTATTATTAATGTCATCTTTCCATGCAGGGATACAGGCAGTTCACCATCATTAAGTCCCTCATAATTTACCCTTCTTGTCCACCCTCTCTATACTTCACCTGAGTCCTGTACTTGAAGGTCAAACTTTCTGTTCAGCTCTGGTCATTTCAACAGGAACATTTGAAAATCCCCTCTTTCATTGAAAATCCATCTTTTCCCCTGGAAGAGTATATTCAGCTTTGCTGGATAGTTGATTCTCGGTTGCATTCCAATCCTTCCAGAATATTATATCCCAAGCCCTACAAGCCTTTAATGTAGATGCTACTAAGCCCCATGTGATCCTGACTCCAATGCCATGATAGTCCTTCTGGCTGTTTGTAATATTTTCTCTTTGACTTTGGAGTTCTGGAACTTGGCTATAATATTTCTGGGGGTTGGGGTTTTTTTTGGATCTCTACAGGGGAGAATGGTGGATTCTTTCAAATTCTATTTTACCCTCTGCTTCTAGGATATCAGGACAATTTTCCTATAGAAATTCTTTAAAAATGAGGTCAAGGCTCTTTTCCTGATCATGACTTTCAGGGAGCCCAATAATTTTTAAATTATCTTTTCTGCATCTGTTTCCAGATGAGTTGTTTTTTCAGTGAGATATTTCACATTTTCTTCCAATTTTTCATTCTTTTAGTATTGAACTATTATGTCTTGATATCTCACAAATTTATCAACTTCCTTTATCTTCATTCTACATCTGAAGGATTTGTTTTCCTCAGAGAGCTTTCTTATCATCTTTTCCATTCTGCTTTTTAAAGCATTCTTCTCCTCAATAACTTCTTGAACTGTTTTATCCACTTCACCTAAGCTGGTTTTTTTGTTTGTTTTTTGTTTTGTTTTGTTTTTGCAAGGCAATAGGATTAAGTGGCTTGCCCAAGGCCACACAGGTAGATAATTGTTTTGTCTGAGACCAGATTTGAACTCAGGTATTCCTGACTCCAGGGCTGGTGCTCTATCCACTGCACCACCTAACCACCCCCTAAACTGGTTTTTAATGTGTTATTTTCTTCAGCATTTTTTTATTGAGCATTTGATAATTTTTCTAATTTCTCAGATCTGATTTTATTTTGAAAATAATGCTGTTACATATTCATATAGTTTCTGTATTTTTCTTGCAATGAAGATTCCCAAATATTTTATTTTGTCTACTAGAATTTTAACTGAAACTTTTACATTTCTTTTGTTTGGTTTTGTTGGTAATATATAGAAATGCTGCTGATTTATATGAGTTTATTTTATACACTGAAACTTTTCTAATGTTGTTAATTGTTTCAAGTAGTTTTTAGTTGATTTTCTATTATTAACTATACCATCATGTCACCTGCAGAGAGTTATGTTCCTCATTGCTTATTCTAATATCTTCAATTTCTTTTTCTTCTCTTATTGCTTAAGTTTTTATTTCTACAATATTATTGAGTAATAGAGGTAACAGTGGGCATCCTTTTTGCACCCCTAATCTTATTTGCAATGCTTCTGGTTTCTTCCCATTATATGCAATGATTGCTAATGGTTTTAGATAAATATTGCTTATAATTTTAAGGAAAATTCCTTTTATTCCTATATTCTCTAGTATTTTAAATAGGAATGAGTGCTGTATTATGTCAAAGGTTCTTTCAGCATCAATTGGGATAATCATAATTTCTGTTAGTTTTGCTATTGTTATGATTAACTATTCTGATTGTTTTTCTGTATAACTGTAATATAAATCTTGCCTGATTATAGGGTATTGGTGTAATTTCTTTGCTAATATTGTATTCAAAAATTTTGCATCAATATTTGTTAAAGCGATTGGCCTACTATTTATTTGGGGTTTTTTAGGTTTTAGCACTATAATGATATCATAAAAGAAATTTGGCAGAACTCTTTCTACACCTATTTTTCCAAATAATTTATAAACAATTGGAATAAATTGCTGGTAGAGGGACAGCTAGATGGCACAGTAAATATTGCAGTAGTCCTGGAGTTAGAAGGTCCTGGGCTCAAATCCAGCCTCAGACACTTAATAATTGCCTAGATGTGTCTTTGGACAAGTCGCTTAACCCCATTGCCCTAAATAAATAAATTTTTTAAAATTTGTCTCTGGAGATTTTTTCCTTATGGAGTTCATTGGTGCCTTATTGAATTTATTTTTCTGAAATGAAGTTATTTAATTATTTTATTTTCTCTTTAATTAATTTGGGCAATTTATAATTTTTTGTAATTATTCATCCATTCCACTTATATTGTCAGTCATATTGGCATACAATTGCTCAAAAATAGCTCTACTTTCCCTCCTTGCTGATGGTGAATTCACCCTTTTTCATTTTTGATACTAGTAATTTGGTTTCCTTCTTCCTTTTTATTTTTCAAACTTAAATCAAAGTATATCCATTTGATTTTTAAAAAATAAAACAACTCAGTTTATTTAGTAGTTCAATAGGTGTTTTTTTCCAGGAAGAAATAAAAATTTTTTTGTCAATTTCTGTGGATGATCATAATTATCATCATATCTATCATCATATCTAAAAGTATGAGTAGGTCTAAGTTAAGCTATCTAAAGGAAAAAAGGGAAATCTCTATAATGGGAGGAAAAGCAGAAGTGCCACTATTATGCACCTTAATTGAAGAAATTTCATTTTTAGAAAGACACTGAACATTGTCTAATTAATTCGATGTCTGTTTTAATTTTAACAATTGCAATAATTTAAATTTCATTAATGGTGGAAAATTTGAAGACAGCAATAAATAGCTACAGTACTGAGTCAGAATCATTTGTCCCTCATCTACCAATCTGAAATGAATTGATAATACATTAGAATTTTGCTGTTGGTGTTGTTGTTTTTACTAGCTGGTCATTCATCTAAAATTAGGTCACATTGCAATGTTTCTATCGAATGAACAATGATACCTCAATTAACTTGTATCATAAGAAAATACAACATTCTTTATCAGTGAAACTATTCTAATAATTTTGCAATAGAAAGCTTTTTTTAAATGTATGACACTATCCACAGCAATTTAAATAAAATGATATAGGTTCACAAAAATCTTTGCTTTATAGTCATTTATCTAATATTGAAGTAACATTTACCTCTCTTTGTCACTCCTACCATGGCTCGGGTGTGATTGAAAAAAAGAGGAAAATTTTGATCTAGATTCAGTGACTACACAATGGTTTTCTTAATGTCAATTCTCTTAATTTCACTTTTGACTTTCAGAATTTCTAATTTGAATTCAAAAGAAGAGTTGTTCTTTTTCTAGCTTTTTCAGCTGCATATCTAATTCATTGAAGTTCAATTTAGAGATATAAAATTTCCTTTAATAGCTTCTTTGGCTGCGTGCCCAAGTTTTTGCATGTCATTGTCTTGGATGAAATTTCTGATTATTTCTGTGCATGTTCTAGGCTATTTAGTTTCCAATTAATGTTTGGTTTATCTTTCCTTGGTCCTTTATTGCATGAAATTTTTATTGAATCATGATCTGAAAAGGATGAATTTAACATGCCTGATTTTCTCTATTGATTTTGATAATTTAATGACCTAAAACATGGTTGATGTTTGCATAGAAGCCAGGTGTCATAGAAAAGAATGCATATTACTTTCTATCACTATTTAGTTTCCTGCAGAGATCTATCTTATCTATCTTTTCTAAAGTTCTAACCACCTTCTTAACTTCCTTGTTTATTTTTTGTGTTTTAATTTGCTTGATTTTGAGAGAGGGAGGTTGAGATGCCTCACTAATATAGTTTTGCTGTCTATATCTTTCTGTAACTCATTTAGCTTCACTTCTAAGAATTTGGATACTATACCACTTGGTGCAAATATGTTTCATATTGATTTTACATTTTAGAAAACTGTAGTTTCCTTCATTATCTAATTTAATTAGATCTACCTTTGACTTTGCTTGTTTGCTTTTTACCCTGTGTATATCTATCTCTCTGTTTCAAAAGTATTTCTTGTTTGTTTGTTTTTTAGTTTTTTGCAAGGCAAATGGGGTTAAGTGACTTGCCCAAGGCCACAGGGCTAGGTAATTATTAAGTGTCTGAGACCAGATTTGAGCTCAGGTACTCCTGACTCCAAGGCCAGTGCTTTATCCACTATGCAACCTAGCTGCCCCTCAGAAGTGTTTCTTGTAAAAAACATATTGTATGATTCTAGTTTTTAATTTACTTTGTTATTTTTTTCTCCTTTCCCTCCTGCTTTTCTTCTCCCTTTTGTCAGTCCCCTTCCTTCCCCTTTCCTTCTCCTTTTCTCTTGTACTTGACCTTGTAGGGCAGGATAAATTTTTAAAACCAATTAGCAATGTATTCCTATTTGAGCTAAATATTTTGAGAGTTAAAACATACTCAGTACTCAAACCCTTCCTCCTTTTCCTCTACTATAATTTAATGCCTCTTCATATCATGCCAATTATTCATTTATGCCTCTGCCTTCTTCCAGTATAATTCTTAATTGTCTTAATTATTTTATAACTGTCTTTTATTCATATCTTCTGTCCAAGCATGTTACCTTCAACTGTTCCAATAGAAATACACCCTCAAGAGCTAAAAGTAACATCATATCACACAGTCATTTTATATCCACATTCTCTGTTCAAGTACACTCCCTTAAAATGCTCCAATAGGAATTTGATTCTCAAGTGTTACATTATTGTCTATCCATTGTAAGGATGCAGACAGTTTAGTCTTAGTGATTATTTTTTCTTCCTGTTTACTTTCTTAGTCATCCCTTGAGTCTTATCTTTGAAGATCAAATTTTCTGTTCAGTTCTGATCTTTTAATCAGCTCAGTTTGAAAGTCTTCTATTTCATTGAATGTCTTTTCAATGACATCTTCCCCTGAATATTTGTTGAATTTTTCATGTTAATTGATTCTTGATTGTATTTCAACTTCATTTGCCATTCAGAATATGCAGATTTTCTGATCCTTTAATGTTGAACCTGATAAGTCCTAGATAAACCTACCTATGGTTCCTTATTATTGAAATTCCTTCCTTTTGGCTGCTTGCAGTATTTTCTCCTTTAGGTGATAATTCTGAAATTTGGTCACAATATTCCTTGGAGTTTGAATTTTGTATCTCTTTCTGGGAATAATTGGTGGATTCTTTCAAAGACTATTTTATTTTATTATTCTAGAATATTATAGAATATTATGGGGTAGTAGATCAATAATTTGCAAATTTATCTCTCCTGGATCTATTTTCCAAGTTGGCTGTTTTTTCCTAAAAGTCACTTTATATTTTCTTCCATTTTTCCAATCTTTTCTTTTATATAATTTTGGGGTCTCTTAGGGTCATTAGTGTCCATGTGTCCAATTCCATTTTTAGGGTTTTATTTTTTCTCATTATTCTTTGTGTTTCCATTTTCAGTTAATTTAATTCTACAATTAAAGTAATTATTTTCCTTTTTTTCAGTTGGTCAATTTTACTTTGAAAGGAGTTGCTTTTTTTGCACTTGGTCAATTTTACTTTTGTAATATTTTCATCAATCAATTTTTGACAATTCTTCATGACTCTCATTTCTTTTCTCATTTTTCTTCCTCAGTCTTTTTCATTTTAAATTCCTCTTTGAACCCTTTCAATAGGTCTTTTTGAGATTTGAGACCAATTTGTATCCTTTGGGACTTCACATGTAGGTATTTTTTCACTGCTTTCCTTTTCTAAGATGACCTTTTTTATATTCCCTTTATCTTCCTTAATGTAGCTTTCGTGCTTGGAGCTCTTTATTTTTTGGCTAATTTGAAAGTTGAGTTCTGTTCCCGGCGCACACAGAGAGTTTAAAACTTTTGGATTTGGGAGTGGAGTGTCTGGTCTGTTTCTTCTCTGATATCTCAGGTGTTCATAGTTTGAGCTTTTTTATAAGGGTAACTCAACCTTAACTCACATATTGAACCAGTATTCTCACATACAAACTTTGCAAAACTTTGCCATATCAGTGGGGGTCAGTACCTTCACTGATGACCAGCTGAGCCAGAACCTGATCTGCACTATATCAAAGCACCTCCTACTGATTTCCCAACTCTACCTCTTACACACTGGACTTTTATACACATGATACAGAACTTTCTGGAAATTCCCCCAAGATGTTTTGAGCTGAAAAATTGTTTTATTCTGGGTTTTTTTTTTTTTTTTGGGGGGGGGGGGTTGTTTGTTTGCTTGCTTTGGTGAGGTCTATCTATTTAGGGTTTGCTTAGAATTTCATTTAAGCCTGTTTTGGAAAAAGCTCCCAGACACTTCTCTAAGCTTTGTGCCACCATCTTAGCTCAGCCAAGGAAGTCCCTCTTTTCATCCCCTTTTAACTGAACTGCAAAAGTACAATGAGCTGCATTTTGAGCTGAACCCAAGCATGGGTGTGTGTGTGTGTGTGTGTGTGTGTGTGTGTGTGTGTGTGTGTGTAGTGTAACCAATAATTTGGGTAAATTTTCTTTAAGAAATTGAAAAGCTTTTAAATTAAAACCAAGCTTCTCCTTAAATAAAGACATATTTTCCACCCCCAAATTCTCTGATAATTATTGAATTCCAGAGTCTTCAAAGAAATAAAGCTGATGGACCAAAAGATAATGAAGAGAAACAAGGCAGGCATAAATAAGGTGAAATATATTATTAACAAGCAGTTATCATAGAGAGCATAAATTTTACTATCAAAAGTGAATTTTTTTTTAAAAAAAGAAGCAGTCATATGGCAAGAAAAGAGGATAATAAGTAGATAACATGTATTTTCAATTGTTATTCTTGTCAGGAGAATAAGGGAAAAACACTTATTGTCTAAAGTGATTCTCCTATGAGAACTTGTTGGATGACATCAATAAAAATCTCAGAGGATTAACAGGTACTTTTCATTCTTCTCCAACATGCACTAATTCCTTCCTGGAGTGGAGGCAAAAGTTTAACTACTTTGGTCTCCTAACAGAGGATGATTATGATGATATTGGACAAGATATATCTCCATTTGCTCATTTAAATATTATTAGTCTTGGGTATACAATCAGGTTTTTCTAATATCTAATTACTTTGTCATTATTATTGGTAGGAAGAGGGATATCAAGCTTAATATCTAATGTTTTACCCCTTTCCCTCTAAATGCCAGCTCCTCAGTGAATACACAGAATGAATAGCAATGAAAGAAAACCATTTATTTAAATAAGTACCAGAACAGAAATCACCTTCTGATATCAATTTATTTATTTTTTTAATTTATTTTTTATTCTAATTTTGTACAAATGTTTTTTTTACATTAAAAAAAATTCTTGTTTACAAGTAAACAAAATACCCCTCCTCCCCCATGAATATAGATAGACTTGCTTGGGCGAAAAAAGTAAAGGGGAGAGAAAAAACATTAAAATAAAAAAATAATAGTAATAATTGTAGGTATGGCCAGGTGGCACAATGGACGAGACACTAGCCCTGGAGCCATGAGCACCCAAGTCCATATCCAGCCTCGTAAAACCACCAATCACCCAGCCGTTTGACATGCAAGCCACCCGATCCCCACTGCCCTGCAAAAACCAAAAAAAAAAAAAAGAAAAAAGACCCAAATGAAATAAAATAGTAATAATAGTAGGGGTGGCTGGGTGGCAGACAGAGCATTGGTCCTTGAGCCAGGAGCACCTGGGTTCAAATCCAGCCTGAGACACCCAAAGATCACCCTGCTATGTGGCCCCAGGCAGGCCATCCAGCCCCACTTACACTGCACCCTCCCCCAAATAATAACAACAAAAAATGTGCTTAAGTCTTTGTTCCCACACCAACAACTCTGTCATGGGTGGATCTCATTCTTTATGATAAGTCCATCACAAAAGTTATTTCCTTATTTTTCCACCATTGCCATTGCTGATCTCAACTCCCTCCTTTCTTATTTCTCCATTACCATGTACTCTATTTTCTCTCTCCTTTCACTCTGAATCTGCTGTAGGGTAGCTGAGTGGTGCAGCAGACAGATCCCTGGTCCCGGGGCCAAGAAGCCTTGAGCCCCCATACCACCCCTTAGGCCCAGAATCTACCTGGCCCTGTGGTCCTGGGCAAGCCTTCCAATCCCAGCCCCTTGCAAGAAGTAAGAAAGAAAGTGTGTTATATCTGGCCACTCTCCCCCCATGGTCCATCCTCTCCTCCTTTATTCACATCCCCACCCCTTCCCCCCCTGCTCCCCGCTCCTTCTTACTCCAGATGTCTATACCCCATTGAGTATATATGCTGTTTCCTCTCCTAGCTATCTCTGATGAGAGCAAAGGTTCCCTCATTCCCCCTTGACTCCCCACTTCCATATCATTGCAATAGCTCATTGTAATAAAAAAAAAAAAATCTTACGTAAAATATCTGGGACTATCCCCCCCCCTCCTTTTTCTTTCTCCCATTCCATTTCCCTTTTTTTCTATTGACTCCATTTTTACACCATATTTTATCTTCAAATTCAGCTTTCTCCTGTGCTTCAACTATAAAAGCTCTCTCTACCTCCTCTATTAAAAGAGAAGGTTCATATGAATATTATCAGTGTCATTTTTCTATGCAAGAATACATGTAGTTCAGCCTCATTAAGTCCCTCATATTTCCCCCCCTCTCCTCCAATCTCCATGCTTCACCTGAGTCCTGTGTCTGAAGATCAAACCTTCTGTTCAGCTCTGGCCATTCCAAAAGGAACATTTGAAATTCTCCTGGTTCATTGATAGTCCATCTTTTTCCCTGGAAGAGGACATTCAGCCTTGCTGGGTAGTTCATTCTTGGCTGCATTCTAAGCTCTTTTGCCTTCCGGTATGTTGTATTTCAAGCCCTATGAGCTTCCAATGTAGTTGCTGCTAAGTCCTGTGTGATCCTGACTGCAGCTCCACGATATTTGAACTGTGTCCTTCTGGCTGCTTGTAATATTTTCTCTTTCACTTGGGAGTTCTGGAACTTGGCTATAATATTCCTAAGGGTTGGTTTTTTGGAATCACTTTCTCTGGGGGGATCAGTGGATTCTCTCCATTTCTATTTTGCTTTCTGCTTCTAGAATATCAGGGCAATTTTCCTGTAGTAATTCTTTGAAAATGATGTCAAGGCTCTCTTCCTGATCATGACTTTCAGGTATTCCAATAATTTTTACATTATTTTTCCTAAGTTTGTTTTCCATATCAGTTGTTTTTTGAATGAGATATTTTACATTTTCTTCTAATTTTTCATTTTTTTGGTTTTGAAGTAGTGATTCCTGATTTCTGGTAAATTCATCAGTTTCCCTGAATTCTATTCTTTGTCTGAAGGATTTGTTCTCCTCAGAGAGTTTTCTTATCTCTTTTTCCATCTGACCAATTTTGCTTTTTAAAGCATTCTTCTCCTCAATAACTTTTTGAACTGTTTTATCCATTTGACCTAAGCTGGTTTTTAGCATGCTATTTTCTTCAGCATTTTTTTTAGATTTCCTTGACTAAGCTGCTGACTTCATTTTCATGTTTTTCCTGCATCTCTCTCCTTTCTTTTCCCAGTTTTTCTTCCAACTCCCTCATTTGATTTTCACAGCCTTTTTTGAGATCTTTCATAGCCTGAGCCTAATTTCTGTTTTTCTTGGAGTCTTTAGATGCAGGAGCTTGTGCTTCCTCATCTTCAGACTGAGTATTTTGATCCTTCTTGGGTTCATTTGTAAAATATTTCTCAATAGCCTTCCTTTTGTTTCTTTGCTTGCTCATTTTCCCAGCCTGGGCCTGGTTTTAGGGGTGCTTCCTGAGCTTTTGGGACACTCCCACAAGGGTTTCAGTGTGTGAGGCTCTGTCCTCCCTCCTGGTCTGTGAATGACCATAAGCACCCCCCTCTGCCAGAGGTCTGAGGTGGGGGGGGCCCTGCTGTTCTATGGGGGCGCCTAGCCTGGGATCAGGATCTGAATGTGGTCAGAGTCCCAGAGTCCTGTTCCAGGGGCAGAGAACAGAGCTCTGCAGTCTCTCTTCACTCCCCTCCCTCAGCTCAATGGGCTCATGCCCTGGGGGCTCCTGCTTATGGGTCTGCCTGCTTCTGTTTCCTGGATCTGGGCTGGGGAAAGACCATGCTGCTTGCTTTGTGCCCTGAGGGCTGGGCTCCACATGCTTGCTCTGGCAGAGGTCCCCCACTGTTCCCCCACTTGGTGCCCGGTGCTCCTCGGGGTGCAGCTCAGGAGACTCCCCCGCTGCTGTGAGCTGAGACTCCCAGCGCCCTGGGGCTGCCTCCGGGAGGCTGAAGTTCTTTGGCTCTGGCAGGCCACCCCTCTGGCGGGCCGCCCCTCTGACCCGGGTAGCAGAACCTTTCTGCTCTTTTCCAGGTTACCTTGAGTAGGAGAACTGGGTCCCTTTGTGGGTTCTGTCTCTCAAAATTTAGTTAGAGTCCTTAGCTGATGAATTTTATGAGAGAGCTCCTAAGACTTGATCCCTTCTTGTCGCCATCTTGGCTCCGCCCCCTCTGATATCAACTTAAAAAAAATTAAGGTTATGCGTGTGTGAGTGTGTGGGGGTGTATACACACAGATGTAAACATATATCTTCTGAGTTTTGTTTTGTACCAATTTAAAATTATAAATAATTTCAATTTTTCATTTAAGAATAAATTAATACAATTTAGTAATAAATAATTTCAATACAAATGATGAATAAAATTTACTAATGTGACATGGATATATATGTAGGTATAGATAACTAAATACATATATTGTTGAACACTAATATGATTCTCCTGATTATATCAAGGATCATTCAGAATCCCGAACATCCTGAAGGGGATAGCTTCACAAGCTTTGTGGAGGTTTTTAGAAAAATTGATGTCACAAATGTCTTGGGAGTAGTCATTTCTCCTGGCGTGTCCTTCTGGACATACTTGCTGATATCCACCTCCATTCTGAATGGAGAGCAGCTCCCTTGATGGACAAAGTCAGAAAATAGTTTTTCAGATCCCTCCTTCTGATAGTATAATTTATAAAAACCTTTTTTCAAATCTCCATTAGGGATTGGGGGATTTGGTTTTCTAGCTGGGTCACCAGGAACATCATATCAAACTTAGATAAATTGTAATAAACATATATGTCAAAATGTTTCTATTTGTTCTTATTTGAGAAATTTGTTCCTTATTAGGATTCTGGGGATAAACATATTTTAAGGTTGAACTAGTAGAGGAGGTTGTCAATATGTGTGTGTGTGTGTGTGTGTGTGTGTGTGTACACACTGTTTGGTTGGTTCTCATTCTTTGCTATCGAAAAAAGACTAAAATAGCATCACTATATTTGAGACAATTACAAGGTGCCCAACTGTCACTGATCAGACCAATATAAGTTCATAATGCTCTTCCATAGTTCAGGCACAGATAATCTATGTGAACACCTGATTGTTTACTCTAAACTTACGTATACCACATTTCCTTTGAGCTGCTTCAATTCTGCCTTCTTCATAGAGCACAGCACCCTCACTGATGAGGACATGCAATGCTGAATGGGGTGTGAGTGTATAAAATGAAAAGGATCTTGAACACTTTGCTTCCAATCACACTATTAATGTTTGCCTGAATGGTTGAAAAGTTCTCAGAACTACCCTGACAAGAGTATAAATTTGGTCTCAGACACTAGAAACATTTGCTCAAATTGCAAAGAATTGTAGTTTTTAGAATTAAGAAAATAGTTGATATATCTGGGTTTACACTGTCTCTTCTGATAGCTTAACATCACATCTATGAATTGAATCCTTATTCAAGACTATGCATTAAATGACAGTGATTGGAACAGAACTCAGGTTTAATTGTTTGTATTTTAAATGCTAATTCCAGTCCCAGTTATCTTTCCACAGTTGCTCAACTAATGATTAGGAAAGATGATTAAAAATGCCAGGACTTGTCTTCTTTAACCCTAGTCCAAATTTTGAAATGAAAAACTGAAGTAAATGGGTATTTAAATAGATCAGTTTGTTTTTGCCAGTCTTTATGTTTCCTAGATGAATTAACTTTTTTATATATTTTTAAAATTTTTACCCCAGCTATATGCAAAAGTAAGTTTCAACAATTCATTCTAAAACATTGAGTTTCAAATATTCTAATTTCCTCCCCCCTCACTCCCCCAATTGAGAAAGCAAGTTACTTATTGTAGGTTAAAAATGAATAGCCATGAAACACATTACTTATAATGGTTGTATTCTTAAAGTAGACATAAACCTCTCTCCCTCCCTCCCCCTTCTCAGGAAAGAAAGAGAAACCTCAAA
The DNA here is from genome assembly GCF_037893015.1 of Macrotis lagotis. Taxonomy (NCBI): domain Eukaryota; kingdom Metazoa; phylum Chordata; class Mammalia; order Peramelemorphia; family Peramelidae; genus Macrotis; species Macrotis lagotis. The sequence goes on from NC_133658.1 coordinate 778,386,089, forward strand.
AAAAAAAAAATAAAGTGAGAAAAAGCGTGCTGCAGTCTGTATTTAGACACCTTCAGTTATTTCTTTATCATGTCGATCAGGGAATTTGCTTCAATATATTTTTCTACATCCTCATGCCAAAAATTACTAATTTTTAAAAAATGTTTAACAAAATATGTATGTAAGATGCTAATCTGACACTTCCCTGCTAAGGAGAGTGGGCTGGGAAGGGAAGGTGGAAGGAAATTATGTAATTTGGAAATATGTATGTACAAATGAATGAAAACAAATTAATTTCAAAAAGATATGTTTTCCTCAGCTGCTACTGCTAGTTGTATTGCTATTCTCCCACACCTCCATTTACCCTACTCTGTGGTTCTCCTCTCCCACAATCTTCCCTCTCTTCTCTCACCTACACCCACTCCCCTCCCCCTGCCTCCTTTCTTTCATCCCTTTCCTCTCCTATTTTCCTTTAAGGAAAGATATATTTCTATACTCAATTGAATTTATATTTTTTTCTCTTTGAGCCATTTCCAATGAGATTAAAGTCTCACTCGTTCACTCCCACTCACCTTCCCCTGCTTCCCCTCCTTTGCAAAGCTATTCCTTGCAACTTTTATGTGAAATAACTTATCCCATTCTTCCTTTCCTTTCCCTTTCCTCCAGTGCATTCTTTTCTAGTCTGGTAACACCATTTTTTTACATATATTATACCTTCAAATTCATCTCTCTCCTGTACCCTGTCTATTATATGCTCCTTTAAAGTGCCCTAATATTGGTTATCAGTATCATCTCCCAATGCAGGAATATGAACAATTCAACATCATGAAGTACTTTATCATTTGCCCTTCCCTTTTGCCCTTTCTATGTTTCACCTGAGTCTTGTACTTAAGAATTAAGAATAAACTTTCTGTTCAACTCTGAACCTTCCATCAGGAAAGTTTGGAAGGCCCCATTTCCTTGAATGTTCCTCTTTTCTTCCGAAAGAGTATGCTTACTTTTAGTGGGAGTTGATTCTTAGTTGTAATAAAAGCTATTTTATTTTCCAGAACATCATATCCCAAACTCTCTAAGCCCTTAATGTAGAAGCTGCTAAATCTTGTGCTATCCTGACTGCAGTTCCATGATATTTGAATTGTTTCTTTCCATTACTACTTGTCTTGGGAGTTATGAAATTTAGCCATAATATTCCTGGGAGTTTTCATTTGGGGATCCCTTTCAGGAGGTGATGAGGAGATTCTGTCAATTTCTATTTTGCTCACTGTTTCTAGTATATCAAAGCAATTTTACTGGAGAATTTCTTTAAAAATGAATTCTAGGCTCTTTTCTCAATTCTTCATCTGTTTTCCAGATTACTTGTTTTTCCAAAGAGATATTTCACATTTTCACGTAGTTGTTCCATTATATTGGTTTTGTTTTATTGTTTCTTGAATTATAACAAAATCATCAGTTTTCCTTACATCCATTCTTCATTTTAAGGACATTTCTTCAAGGAAAAGTATCTCCTGTTCCTTTGTATCTTCTTTGCCATCTTCCCAATTCTCCTTTTTTTAAGATCTTCTCCTCATTGGCCTTTCAGATTGCTTTTGCCATTTGACCAAAAGTTGTTTTTAAGATTTTATTTTCTTCAGGATTTTTTGATTTGTAATTCCTTCAGCAAGCTGCTAACTTGGCTTTCATTATTTTACCAAATCATTCTCATTTCCCTTCCCAATTTTTCCTCTATCTCCCTTATTTTATCTTCAAAATCTTTTTTGAGCTCTTCCATAGCATGGGACCAATCCAAATTTTTGTTAGAGGCTTTGGATACAGTAACTTTGGCAGTTTTATCTTCTAAATGTGTATTTTGATCCTACATGGAATCAAAGTAGGTGTCTTGGGTCAGATTTTTTTCTTCTATTTGTTCGTTTCTCAAGTCCATGATTTGATTTTAACTCTTTGTTAAAGTAGAGGCTCTGCTTCCAGAATAGAGGAAGAACTGTCCCAAGCTTTTGAGAGTTCTGCAGCTGTTTTCAGGGACATGCCTCAAGAAACTCAGTTCCTCTAAAAGTTGTTTTTTAAAAAAAAAGATTGCTTCAATTTATTTGCTTAAATATTATTATTATTTTTAAATTTTACAATTTTGCCCCAATATCACTTCCCCCCACCACCACAGAAAGCAGTCTAATAGTCTTTACATTGTTTCTATGCAATGATCAAAATGATCTAGTTTGTTTTTAATGATGTTTTCAATCTCTTCCTTGGTCATAAACTGCTTCCCTTTCCATATATCTGACAGTTGAACTATTTATTGATCTTCTAGTTTGCTTATAATATTCTTTTTTTTGTCTAAATCCTGTATACATTTTGAATTTATCTTGTATGAGGTGTTGGTTCTAATGTAAATTTCTTCCATACTAACTTCCAATTTTCACAACAGTTTTTATTGAAGAGAGATTTTTATCACAATAACTGGACTCTTTGGGTTTATCAAACAGCAGATTACTATAATCATTTCCTGCTATTGCACCTAGTCTATTCCACTCATCCGCCACTCTATTTCTTAGCCAATACCAAACAGTTCTGATGAATGATGCTTTATAATATAATTTTAGATCTTATAAAGCTATGTCATCTTCTGCAATTTTTTTCATCAAATCCCTAGAAATTCTTGACTTTTTATTTCTCTATATGAATTTTTGTACATGTTTTCTAACTCATTAAAGTAATTTTTGCAATTTTGATTGGCAGGGCACTAAATAAGTGGTTTAATTTAGGTAGAATTGTCATTTTTATTATATTATCTTGGCCTATCTATGAGCAGTTGATATTTGCCCAGTTATTTAAATGTGATTTTATTTGTATGAGAAATGTTTTGTAATTGTTTTCAAAAAGTTTTTGAGTCTGCCTTGGCAGGTAGACTCCGTACTATTTTATATTGTCTGACGTTACTTTGAATGGGACTTCCCTTTCTAGCTTTTGCTGCTGTATCTTGCTAATAATAAAAAGAAATATTCAGGAATTTTGAGATTTTTTTTATCCTGTAATTTTACTGAAGTTTCTAATTATTTCTAGTAGATTTTTAGATGCTTTTTGGGGGGATTCTCTAGGTATACCATCATGTAATCTGCAAAGAATGAGAGTTTGGTCTCTTCCTCCCAAATTCTAATTCCTTCAATTTTTTTTTTCTTCTCTTGTTGCTGAAAGCTAACATTTCTAATAAAATATTGAATAGTAGTGGTGATAATGGACATAATTGTTTCAACCCATGAATTTCTTTTTTTCTGAGATAGGGTTATTTAGCTATTTAATTTCCCCTTCATTTAACAAAGGCAACTTAAATTTTTGCAAATATATATATTCATTTCACTCATATTATCAAATTAATTGGCATACAGTTGGGCAAAATAATCCCAAATTGTTACTTTAATTTCCAATTCATTGGTTGGGAGTTCACCTTTTTTCATTTATGATAATAGCAATTTTGTTTTCTTCTTTCTTTTTTTGAATCAAATCACCTGGAGGTTTACCAATTTAATTGATTTTTTTTCATAAAACCAAATCTTGGTTTTATTTATTAGTTCACTTGACTTTGGTTTTATCATTTTCTCCTTTAATTTTTAGAATTTCTAATTTGGTTTTTAATTGGAGTTTTTTTATTTGTTCTTCTCTAATTTATTTAGTTCTATGCTTAGTTCATTGATTTCCTCTTTCTCTAATTTATTCATGTAATCATTTAAGTTTTGCTGTGCTCTCTCATTATCTAGGATGAAATCATTAATTCTTTCTATATAATTTGTTGTTTGATTCACTCATTCTTTAAAGTGAGGTTATTTATTTTCCAATTAGTTTTAGGTCTATCTCTCCATTGCCATCTTTTGCATGTGATGTTTATTGCATTATAATCTGGGAAGGATGTATTCCCTGTTTCTGCCTTTCTGCATTTTATCATGAGGCTTTTATGCCCTAGTACATGGTCAATTTTTTGTGCAAGTGCCATGTACTACAGAAAAAAAAAATATTCCTTTCTATCCCAATTCAGCTTTCTCCAAAGGTCTTTCATGTCTAAGTTTTCTAATATGCTATTTAATTCCTTAACTTCCTTCTTGTTTATTTATGTCTATGCAAAATATATTTTGCTCCAACCTTTTACCTTTACTTTATAAGTATCTCTCTGCTTCACATGAGTTTCTTGTAAGCAGTAGATTGTAGGATTCTGCTTTTTAATCCACTCTACTATTTGCTTACGTTTTATGGGAGAGTTCATTCCATGCACATTCAACATTATAATTACTAACTCTTCCCTCTGTATTTTTCCCCTTTTTTTCACTTTATCCATATTCTCCAGGATTTTGTTTCTGAATAACACCTCATTCAGTGTGTTTGCCACCTTATATCCAGCCCCCACCTCCCTTTCTTTCCCCTTTCCTCCTTCTGTTAGTTCCTCTTTTCCTCCCCACCCCTCCCTTTTTCCCCTTTTAATGCATGAAAGGTAAGATAAGATGATCTTATGAATGTTAATTTTAGGTCTAATCTGATGAGATGAGGATTCAGGCAGTTCTCATCTCCTCCCTTCTTACCCTCTATTGCAATTTGTCCTTTGTACTTCTTTATATAATGTGATTTACCCCATTCAATCTCCTCCATCCTCCCTCCAATTTTACTCCCCCCCCCCTTTTTGATAAGGCAATGGGGTTAAGTGACTTGCCCAAGTTCACACAGCTAGGCAATTATTAAGTGCCTGAGGCATAATTTGTACTCAGGTACTCAACTCCACAGCTGGTGTTCTATTCACTATGCCACCTAACTGCCACTGTATCCCCTTTTTAAAAAGATATGATTTTTAAACCATTCTTTCAGAGTTATGGATAAATCATTAGTGGCCATTTCTTCTGCCAATGTATATTCTCTCTAATAGAGTTACAATTCTCAAGAGTTATGAGACTCTTTCTCCCACATGGGGATATAGCCAGGTTGATCTTATTAGATAGTAGGTTTTTCTAAATTTACCCTTTTTTCCATTTTCATAGGTTTGAAGTCCAAATTTTCTATTTAGCTCTGATCATTTCATTAGGAAAATTTGGAAGTCTCCTATTTTGTCAAATGTCCATCTTTTCCTCTGAATGAGAAGGTTCAGTTTTCAGAGATAATGAATTCTTGGCTGTATTTGAAGCTCCCTTGCTCTTCAGAATATTGAATTCCAGGCCCCTTTGATTCCTTAAAATAGATGCAATCAGGACCGTTGTAATTATTAATGTAGCTGATTAATATATAAATTGTTTCTGTCTGTTTGCAGGATTTTCTCTTTAATCTGGAATTTGACCACAATATTCCTGGGTGTTTTCACTTTGGGATCTTTTTCAGAAGGATATCAATGTATTCCTTCAATAACTATTTTTCTGTTCTCTGGTTACATGATATCATGGCAATTTTCCATCACTGTATCCTGAATCCTGGCTTTTTTTTCCTCCTCTATGTTTTCAAGAAGCCCAATGATTCTTAAGGTCTTTTTTCTGGACCTATTCTGGAAATCAGTGGTTTTGCTGATTAGATATTTTACATTTTCTTCTTTTTATTTTTGGATATGGTTTAACAGATTCCTGTTGTTTCCATGAAGTCAGTTTCCACAGATTCTGTCCTTTTTTTGAGAATAATTTTCTTTCATTTACCTTTTGCCACTCCTTTTCCAATTGGTCAATTTCATTTTTGAAGGAGTTTTCCATTTGCCCTGTTATGGTTTTCAGAGAATTATTTTCTTGTTGGGAGATGTTAATTTTCTCTTGCAAAGTGTTAATTTTCTTGTGAGTTTCTTTTCCCAATTTTTCCAATTGATTTTTAAAATCCCTGATTTCTTCTAGGAAGTCTTTCTGGGATGGAGACCAATTCACACTTTCCTCAGAGGTTCTAGATCTTTCTGAGTTAGGATCTTTGACACCCCTTTATATGCAATAGAAGTTTCTAGTTATAATTTTTGTAATGTTGTTAATTTTACAATTTCCCTCCCCCCCCAAGAAGACAATCAGATCATCTTTGCATTGTTTCTATGATATGCATTGATAAAAATTGAATGTTTTGAGAGAAAAACATATCCTTGAGGAAGAAATAAAATATTTAGTGAGAGTAAAATTATGTAGTACATAAGAAAACTTTTTTTTTTAATTGAAGGTAATAATTTTTGATCTTTGTTTAAGTCCTCAGTACTTTCTTTGGATACAGATGGTACTCTTCATCACAGATACCTTAAATTTGTCCCTGGTCATTGCACTAATGGAATAAGCAAGTCCCTTAAGGTTGATCACCACCCCATTTTGATGTTAGGATGCTTCTTCTCATCTCGCACAACAATTCATGCAAGTTTTTCCAGGGTTCTCTGAAATCCCATCTTCTTGATTTCTAATAGAATGATAATGTTCCATCACATACATATATCAAAATTTGCTTAACCATTCCCCAGTTTTTGGACATCCTCTCAGTTTCCAATTCCTTGCCACAACAAAGAGAACTGCTGTGAATATTTTCGTACAAGTGATGTTTTTACCCTTTTTTTTGTGATATCTTCAGAGTATAGAACCGACAGTGGTATTGCTGGATTAAAGGATATGCACATTTTAATGCCTTTTGGGAAGAATTCCAAATTGCTCTCCAGAAAGTTTGGATGGGTTCACAGTTCCACCAACAATGTATTAGTGTCCCACATTTCCCACATCCCTTCTAACATTGATCATTGTCCTTTCTGGTCATATTAGCCAATCTGAGAGGTATGAGATGGTGTCTCAGGGATTCTTTAATTTGCATTTCTTGAATCAACAATGATTCAGTGCAATTTTTCATATGACTACGCATCACTTTGATTTCCTCATTGGCATATGGCCTTTGCATATCCTTTGACCATGTTTCATTTGGAGAATTTTTCTTTTTTTATAAATTGAACTACATTCTCTATATATTTTAGAAATGAGTCCTTTGTCTGAAACACTAGTTGTAAGCATTATTTCCCAATTTACTACGTTTATTTTGATCTTAGTTAGAGTGGTTTTGTTTTTCCAAAAGCTTTTTAATTTAATGTAATCAAAATTATCCAATTTTTTTCCATTTTTGTTTATTTAAGGCTATGGGACTAAGTGACTTGTCCAAGGTCACACAGCTAGGCAATTATTGTCTGAGGCTGGATTTGAACATAGTTACTCCTGACTTCAGGGCCAGTTCTCTATCTACTGCACCACCTAGCTGCCCCTCCACCATGCTTTTTTATGATGTTTTCTCTCTCTCTCTTCATTGGTCATAAACTGTTCCCCTTTCCATAGATCTGACAGGTAAATTATTCCTTGTTTTCTGAGTTTGCTTATAATATTATCTTTTATGTTGAGATTTTGTATCCATTTCAGTCTTACCTTGGTATAGGGTTTGAGGTGTTGGCCCAATACAAATTTCAGCCATACTAACTCCCAATTTTCCCAACAGTTTTTATTGAAGAGAGAGCTTTTATCTGAAAAGCTGGACTCTGGGTTTATCATATTGTAGATTTGTGTAATCATTTTCTGCTATTGCACCTAGTCTATTCTGCTGATCCATCACTCTATTTCTTAGCCAATACCAGACAGCTTTGATGACTGGTGCTTTATAATTTACTTTTAGATCTGGTAAGGCTAAGCCCCTCTTCTGAGTTGTCTTTGGTTGGAAAATTCTTTCATTCAGACTTTTTGTGGGTTCTGCCATTCCAGAATTTGTGTAGTGTCCTTATTTAAAGGTATTTCAAGTAGTATGGGGGAAGACCTTGAGAAAATTCCTTCCTTTACTCTGGCATCTTGACTGTCTGAATTATTGTTTTTAAAGTAAATTGAGTTATTCATAGGAAGTCTTTTCATATATTCTCAGAATTATAATATATCCATCTTGTTCATTGATGACCAAATCATTAGCAACTGTTCTTTGCAAAGTCTTTAAGATAAATGAATATGCATAAGTCAAAGAAAGAAGGCTCATTCTCCTAGTGCTTGAGGTATATGAAGGAAAAAGTAATGTACCCTTTGAGTTCTAAAGAAAGATTATTCCCTGGGTGAAGGGAAAATTAAAATTTTGATATAATTATAATCATGAATTATTTCTGTTTTTCTAATGTATTAGATTTGTGGGAGTGCTAAGAAATGTTACAGAGTTTATTAAGTGCTAAAATCCTAGCTGCTGAATAAACAACAAATAAGATGACATTTCTGAAAACAAAAATTTCTTTTTTTTCTATTATCATAATTTAACATGAGGAATAAGTACTTCCTAATTAAAAATACTTTTTCTCTGACCATGAAATCAAACTTGGGGTCACATATTTCCACAGAGTCACTGAACCAGTCACATACATGATATTTCTCCTAATCTGCTACATAAGCCTCAATTTGGTTTCTCAGCATCAGCAAACATTCAGGTGTTCTCTTGACCCTCAGTTTTTCTTCATTTAAGCAATGAAAATATCACATCCATTAATATTTCAGTTCTCAGTGTTTTGCTCTACTAATTCAAAGGGGAAACAGGAAAGTTCTTTTATTTTTGAGGTTTCTTTTAAAAGCTCCAAATACCAAGGTGGAAAGAATTATGACTAGTTTATCAGCATGATTCTTTTCATCCATGCCTAGGAAACCAGGACAATTATTTGTGCTCATTCTCATCATCATGATTAACACTAAAATTATTTTGATAATAATTAACATTTATATAGTACTATTCATCTTTTAAAACTTCTGTACCCCAGTCTTGTGAACCTCACTCTCTTGTCTCATCATGGGGCTTTCAGAATAAACATATCTAGCTTCATTTTCTCCCCACCTTTTTTCTAAGGGACTTTACTTCCTGCCCTGAAAAGTAAGAAGGCAGTAGCCTGAGGCAAACTCTCTGCTCTCATCAAAGAGAATGGGTACTGTGCTAGAATTATATTTATCAGCTCCCTTATATTATTAGGTTAAGAGGTGAAGTTTTCATGATCAATGTAGTATCTAATCACTTCAATTTGTGGAGGATGGCTCCAAGTTTTATATATATAGGGCTTTACAGCTTTCCAAACAAATACAAATTCTACAATGAACACATATAGCAAATATTAAAGAATTCCATTTATCCAAATCATAGCTGTATACTCTAAAATTGTAAAAGACTTAAAAAATATAGGGTTAAAACACAATCGACAAAAAGTATAGATTAATCATGTAGTTTTATTCTCTGGGATTTACCATCTAATCCTTAGGGCTTTGCAAACCTCCTGTAATTACAGCAATTGAGAAAATGATCCATGTATAATACTATGTCATCTTTTGTTGTCTCTTCTAGGAAGGACACGTTTCCAGTATCCTGATCATTGTCCTCCTGAGTTTGTTATTAACATTGGGGGAGATACCTATGAGTCTTAATTTTTCATAGATATATGAATGCTGAATATTCTAGAGAAACCAATCCTTGATGAGTAATATAGTTTTGAGAAACATGTTTTTGACATAGCAAAACAGAAAATCAGAGAAATTATATTCATGAGAACAAACCAGAAAAGACACAATAGAGTTGTTGATTTTTTTTTCTATTGGAAGTAAAGTAAATCAGGTCAAGCAATGAAGTAATCACTAGGTTTCATCTAAGTGGAAGTTACCCTCAATTTCTAATACAACAAACTAGGGACAGGGACATGATGGATTTTGCCCTGTCTTTCACTATTCCCCCTCCCATGTCTTACCAGAGTCATTTCTTCAGCAACCTAAAGTACAGTTGTCTTCTTTTGTCTTCCATCTTCATTCAGAGAGCATTTAAAGAAGAATAGAAAAAAAGAATGAAGTTATCCCAATGTCATTAACTCCACCTTGCCCCTCACTCAGTGCAAGCAAGGGCATTTATTTCTATTAAGAAAGAATACTAATGAGCTTTGGGACTGAGTTGCACATATATAATGGTAATAATAATAATAGGTAATGTTGGTATTACTAATAACTAGCATTTAAATTGTGCTTTATGCTTTGTTTAGTGCTTTACACACATTAACTCATTTAATACTAACAACTTAGTAAGGAATGCACTCACTGAGGGAGATAGAGTTTGGATCACTTGTCCTAAGTAAGAGAGCTAGAATGTGTTGAAGGAAGGATTAGAATTTAGATATTCCTTGCTCCAATTCCTGCTAGTTATTCATTGAACCACCATTGCTGATCTTATGAACAAACAAACAAAGAAACAAATGAACAAAACATCAAAGATTAAGGATGTGAAGTAAAAAGCATCATAGATTTAAAGTTAATTTGTAGCACAAGCCTCTCATTTTTCCAGATGATGGAAACAGTCCCCAAATTTAAGTGATTTGCCTTGGTTCCCACAACTACTAAATGTTTAAGATAATCTTTGAACCAGTCTTCTTGATTCAAAGTCCAGGACTTTTTATTTGACCATATCTCACTTTAGAGCCTATATTATCATTCCCATTTGATGAGTGAAGGAACAGGCTCAGAAAGATGAAGCAATGCTTATAGTCAAATTATCAGTAAGTAATAAAACAAATAATCCCATGCATATCTTTAACTCCAATCCCTGGAGACAAAGAAAATTTGGCATCAGAATGAAGGAGCATATTAGAACTGTTACCTCCAGGACTGTGCAATTAAGAATTCATAGATTCATAGTGGTTTCAGTTTTGCCAATCACTTTGCTTAATATAATTTATTGAGATAAGTAGTACAAGAAGTATTCTTCCCATTTTATAGATGGGGAAAGAAAAGTACTGAGATAAGAGATTTGCACACAATTGAGTAATGAACACATTTCTGGGAAAATATTTTAACTGAAGACTCCTAATGCTAAGTTCAGCAGTATTTTGATAACACTTAATGGTTTTCAAAACCAGAAAAAAAACTGTACAGGGATATGAAGTTTGATGGTAACTGAACATGATGTTTTAGGAGTGTTTCAGAAATATGAAAAAGTATCTTGTACATAGCAAGTAGACATATAATAGATATTAGTTAGATTTCGAGTACTGAGTTGTATTTCAGAGTTTTGAAGTATCGGAGAAGAGGTGGGCAAGGAAGGAGTTTTCTCATCATGCAGAATGTGATGTCAAATGTAAATGTGACAGTACATGCAAAGTAAAGGATTGTTCTGCTTTCCATTAAGAACAAGTCACTTACTCAGACTTGAAATGTTATGGATATTTTTGGTATTGTCGCAGCAGAACACCATACGGCTACTAATCCACACTGCTCTATTAATTCTTCATAGTGGGGAGAAAAACTGTAAGTTAAAGAGCTAAGAATATTTCAAATGCCATATATTCCGAAATGTTTCTCTAAGATAAACCAAATTGTGAAACTGTAATCATATATTAGTTCCTGTATGCTGCACATCATGAGCAAAATGGATTTACATGGTCATGATTCATAAGAGCCTAGTCAAATGGTCCAGTCATTCTGATCTGCCACATCCTGTCTATATAACCCTGAGGAAAGAAGGAACCTTGGGTTACCTGTTATTATTGCTCTTAGCTCTATCTTAATGAACCATGATGAATAAGACCAAACATTTCTCTTCCTTTCAATCACATTGACATTCTCATGAGCTAAATAAAGAATCTATAAATAGGAAACTTTTCTAGGTTCCATTTTTAATACAACCTCTAGCTTCTCTTTAATTCTGGAAAGATGAGAAAAAAGGATATTTAGAACTGTAAGTTCATAAAAAAATTCAATTTCTGTTGCTTTTTTTGGTTTGTTGGTTTTTGTTTGTGCAGATTAAGAGAAACAGAGGACCATTGAAGGTAGCTAAGTTTCTGAAATGTTACATAGAAATAATTTGAATGCAGATTTCCCAAATCCCAAGTTGTGGGTAATTTAAAATTTCTTTAATATTTTGCCTAAATAATGTGATATTACTTATCAATATCTTTTAAATCTCAGAGATTATTTTTGAACAAAAATTCTCTTTAGGATCTGTGCAATATGAAGGTTGCCTGACTCATGAAAGAAAGACACTTGACATTTTTGATGTTTTCTCTTTCTCATCAGCATGAGGAAAGGAGGGAAGTTTGTGTATCTACTTCCATACATAAACACATAAATTCATAAATAAATGTGTGTATATACATTTATATAGTACATTGGGTGCAAACATATACAAATGCATGGACATAGATACATAAATATGCAAACACATATACAATACAACCTGCACATGCACATATATATTCCTATTTCTATGCTGTATTGCTATATTTGCACATGTCTATTTACATGTTTATGTAAATATATATATATATATATATATATATATATATGTATATACATACACAAATATTTAGACCTACACATAATGTTTTGGGAGAAATGTGCAAAATGTTGGTGGCATCTTCATAGTTTGTATGTCAAAGATTCACATTTTTAAAATTTAAAACTAATTGAATTAATGGGGATTACTGAGCTTTAGAATGACAATAAGATTCACAAAAAAGTTCCTGTGTGATGTGATTGAAGCCAGCAGTAACTGTAGGACTGGATATGGTTAAAGCCAAAGAAACTGTTCACTTCATTTGGAGAGGAGAATTAAACTGATTGATATGTTGTCAGATCTTTCCTTTTCAAACAGATACACTAGTATGTTGTAAATAATATAATCATATATGTTTATATCTTCTCCCTTATCACCCAAACAATTATGACAACCCTTTAACTGGTCATCCTACTTTCAAATTAGAATCATGGAATATCAGAGGTAGAGAAAACCTTAGAGATCATCCAGCTAAATCCCCTTTGTGACATACTGCTATATTTGCCTATTTCACAGCTTTATTTAAAACACTATGTAAATTTTAAAGTACTATAAAGATATTAATTTTATAGACTGATATAGATGTAGTTAGAGCATTCTACTATTGACTGCATGTGTGACATTAAAGTAGGTTTACTCACCTCTCTTGGTCTCAGTTTTCTCATCTGTCAAATGAAAGAATCTAGCTTGATAGTCTTATGTTTGTAATTATTGAAAGTATTGTTATCCTATTTGAGTTAGTATTATTATGATTTTCTGAGTAATCATTAATGTTAATTTCCTCAAACTACTAATTTTACAAATTGTTTTGTCAAAATTAAATTAGTTGAACAGAAATATATGCAGTAAATATCTCTGGTAAAATCATTTGAAATCTATTGAATGAATTTAGAAAATGAGTATATTAGCAACAACAAAAAATATGAAAGCGATTTTCATATTTTGGTTCTTTACTCTTTCCAACACTTCCAAGGACATGAAAGAACTAAGTTCCTCTGACTTCATAGAATTAAATCACTTTTAGTGTCCATCAGCTACAAACTCCTATTTTTCCTTTATTAAAAAGTGATGCTTTAAATTCAAGTTAACATATTTCATTAAATATATACACTTTCCAATTATCATATATATTCAATATCTGAACATTTGGATTATATTTCTCTTATTCCAGAAGTCAGGCCCTGTATAGGACTAGAAGAAATTTGTTGACAATAATTGCCCAAAAGGGATCCTCAGAATTCATTTGAAGTGTAACCAAAATCAACAAGTACCTAATATCAGGCACAAAAATAATGCACCATGATGCATGGAAAGGTTATACAGAAGTGAAGAAATCTAAAGTAGCAGTGAACTTTCATTAAAAATTAGAAATCCATTTTTGTAGGAATTTCCAAATTTACTTTAACATTTCAATAAATGTCTCAAGATAATGCATTTTTACAACATTTATTCTAATATGATAAGCATTATAAATCAATTATTTCTGTGATAACATTTGGCTATTTCTCTTGTGATGTTTCTTCTGGGGCAATTAATTTCAGTCAACTTTCTTTAATGAGTTTTTGTTTTTTTCCCAATTCTGCTATGATAGATTCTCGGTTATATATTGTAGTAAATACTTGATACCTTTTCATTGTTTCTATTTTTGTTTTTAATTAGAAAATTATTAATAATTTAGCTAAATTTAGCTATTGACAGTAACTTTAGATGTAGTAAGTTTTTTTTCACAGGCTGATTGCAGAAAGGGAAATGCTATCTAGATAAATATGCAGGATATATTTATATGTCTACATACTCTCCTTGATTTCTAAGATACTACTTGTTGTTATGCTATATATGTTTCATTTGATATCCATGTGTTGTTCAGGAGAGTAGAAGAAGGCCTTTTGCATGTTGGATGACTCACTTTGAAAAACTTACAGGATGATATGGCAAGATTCACACTGGTTGGTTACGTTGAAAATCTAGAATTATTCACTTTGGAAATATCATAGATTCATTATATCACTGAAATAAATGTAGAAAGCTATCATAAATGTCAGTTTCTAGAGAAAGCTATCATAAATGTCAGTTTCTAGAGTTTTACAGATTAGAAAGAGAAAGAAGGCAATGTCACCCAATGGAAAGAATACTGGCTCAACAATTTTGTGGAGTATGGAGTGCAATAATAACTACCCTCATTTTGCAAATGATGACATTGAATTTCAATGAGTTGAAAGCACTTGCCCAAGACAATACACCTAATAAGAGTTAAAATCTTTGCTGTCTCCAATTTCAGTGAATACTCTTCTCATTATTTCATGCTACTTCTCATAGGAAACTAACTGACTAAAATGCGTATAAGGTAGATGTACAGATAACATGGAGAACAATGTGAACATAATAAAATCCCACTAGTGGAAATCAATTGCTGGGCAAAGTCTTATTTAAATAGTTTTGATGGACAGAAAAGATGATGCAAAGCTTCTTGATGTAACTAGCAATAGGGATGGGTTGTAGATGATGGAGGAAGAATTTACTGGGGAATTGTGGAGGGAAGAAAATACTAACAGAAAGAACAATATAAACAAAAGTAAGTAAACATCTATTTGATGGCAAAGATGCAATTTTTAAAAATATCATAGACTAGAATATTTGACAAAATTGAATAGGATACAGGTAATTGGCAATAATTTTATTTTAATTTTGATACATCATTTGATTTCTTTTTCCACTATATTTGAGATGATAGAAAAGAGTTCAATTTGTCTAGGATCTAGGGCTCGGAGACACAATTCAAATATAGACCTACCCTGAGTTCAAATTTGACCTCAGGCACTTAATAATTACCTAGCTGTGTGACCTTGGGTAAGTCACTTAACTCCATTGCCTTAAATAGACAAAATAAAAAAAGTAAAACGCACAGGATTTATTATAGAAATCTTCCAAGTTTGCTGATTAAAACTTTAGGGGCAGCTGAGTGGTGCAGCACCGGTCCTGGAATCAGGAGGACTTGAGTTCCAATATAGATCTGCTCTGTTGTGAACAAGTTTGAATATTAGAAAATCAATCAATAAACATTTATTACATAATTATATACTAGTTATTAATAACTAGTCAAGGACTCATGAAGTTTAAACTTTATTTGTCAAGAGGAAGGGAGACCAACCTTGTTTGCTTGTCTTCAGAGGGCAGCATAATAGAGAAAGTTGGGAAATGGCAGATGAAAAATGATACAAGGGATGACTTCATAAAAATTGCAGATAACTGACTTTGTATGAGCTTCCTCAGAAATTCATGAGATTTTCTGTACTGAGCATCTTCACTCAAAGATTACATTAACTACATGTTATGAATATTTAGATGAAATTCTTTTTAAGTTATGTGTTGGACTCAATGATATTAGTGTCTATAACATGGATTCCATGACTACGAAAGTGTCCAATCCTTCTTTATATATTATCCCACCAATTATTTAAAACTAGTTATTACATAAACCCTTCAGCTTATTTACTGAATCACCCAGCTTCTTTCAAAATATCATATTTGAAATGGATTCAATATCCCTCACCTGCCTCATTGCTTTTATAGGGAAAGCCTCTAGTTTACTAATGTCCTAACCAATCAAACAAGCATGATATAGGGAAGAATCACTATTCATTTACAAGTGCTTTTGCTCTGAAAAATATCTACCATGGTGTTTAGTAAAATCAAAATTCATAAGTAATGTTGATAACACACATGCACACACATTCACACACACCAATACACTCATGCAGGGATGTAAGCACACACAAATCCACTTTCTTAAGAGACTAGCATCCAAAATGAGGGAGCTGATGTTACTGTTGAACTCTCTGCAAACAAGTTGGTGGGTGAGTGCTAGTTATGGAGGGAAAAGATTTGAGTTAAAATCTTGCTTCATATGTTCATTATTTGCATGACTCTGAACAAATTACTTAATATCTGACTACCTTGGTTTCCTCAAATGTAAAATGGGAATATTAATAGTATCTTCCTCCTAAATATGTGATAAGGATCATATGAGATAATAATTTAAGGGACTTGACTTAATAATATGTATATTCTTCCTCCCTTTCTTCTTCTTTCCTTCCTTGTCAAATCACATGCAGAGTATCATAGTCACTTTCAGTACCATTGAGGCACCAATGGCTGCCAAATAGAAGTTACATCATGTTTCTTTATTCAAGAAGCTATTCACAGTCTAGATGCTGCAGAAGCACATGTCTACGACTGTATGTCATCCAAAAGTCTTAGCAGATGGTAGCATAGTCACAGTAAAAGTAAAAAGTTAAAAAAAAAGAAGGTACAGAATTAGAACTAAATAGAAAAAAAAATGCACAGTCCTGGAAAGATTTCACAACAGGAGGAGGATGAGGAGACATGATGTTGCTAAAACATATTTTTACAGACAAGATGGTATTTTATAAATGAGTGACACATAAATTAATTCAATATTAATTATTTGTCCTTCAAGCTGTTAAACATGTAAATTGTAATCTTCAGTTAAATTACAGAAAGATTTTTTTAAAGAAAGCTAGTAACAGGATTCTTTCTTTGAGATATTAAAAGAAAGATTTATATTCTGTTTGGGAATGCAGGACAAGGATACAAGAATATCTTGTCTATTAAACCAGTCAATCTGTGTTTGTGGTTTGGATTAGATTATATTAGATATTTTATGCCTGAAAATCTTTCCATGTACATGGGTATTTTCTCATTTTTCAACTTATATAGTATCTCAAGTTCAATTATGAAACAATAGCTCTCAGTGTTTGTTATTATGGAGGTCTTTGAATATTTAAAATTATATGAGCGTATTTCAACTTCCTGCTTTTGCAAACCTCCTGTATTTACAGCAATGGGAAACATATTTTAAAATGTGTCCAGCTGTCTGTATTACAGAACTCCTATATGCATATCAAACATTTTTATATGAGTCTCTTCATTATTTGCATAATGCAAGTGAAAATCATAATGTTATTACTATTTCATAAGTCGTACTCATGTCTGGAAAAGAAAGATTAAAGAGTTTTTAAACCTTCACAATTAAATGAGATACTGCTTCAAATAACCTCCCAAAGAAAATCTATGGAGTGCTAACTTGCAAACAAAAGAGAAGGTAGATATCTGTGACAGAGAGAAGGAAACAGGCAAGTCTTTCAAATATCTGTTTATGAAAAGTGTAAACATATATTCTGCAATATAAATTATTTTATCTATTAAACTGACTTAGATTTCCATATATATACACACTGCATTCCTCCAAAAGAATGCAAGCAAATTTAGGAGAAATAATAGTCTAATTTGACTTTTTATTACCAGCACCTTGCACAGAAAAGATACCTATCGTGTGCTGGTTAAATTGTTCATGGATCTGGTACTGTGTAGCAAATAATTGTGGGAAAGTACTTTTTATTTCAGTGATTCAATCTGCAGGAAAAGGATGCATAAGTGACATTTCAAAAGTATTATTCTTTTGATTTTCTTTTCTCCAATAGAAAGTTTGCTAAAAGATATTGTAGCAGTATCACATGAGACCACACTGATTTGGAATTTTTTCTTTCTGTCATTCATCAGCAAACAAGTCATTTCATTAGTTCAATTAACGTTTTTTTATAGTTGGGCTTCTCTATGTAACTGATAACAGCTGATACACCAACACAGGTTTTCTGGGCTCTAAAATATTGTGGAATCCAAAGGGGTGGCTTAGATTGCTATTTCTCAGAGTGCAGCTTACAAATAGTACAAGACCTGTGTTTACATAAGAAGGTATTTCCTATACAGAAATTTCACATTTGCATCATCTTCATCTAGACTCTGAATACCAAGATCCATGAACTATATTCAATCCTGAAAGTTCTTTCTTAATAATCTTTATGTCTTCACTCCAACTCAAGGTTCAGTCCTTGGGAACATTTGAATTTGGCTAGAGATCATTTCTCTAAGGAGCCTATTTTTCCTCTTCTGTGTTTCCTGAAAAATATACTTATGCTTTAAGAAACATTTAACAAAGAAAGGATTTATTAAAGGTAAAAATAACACAATTTGAAAATAAAGCAGTAAAATTAATTTCCATCTTCCCACTATCCTCCCAGGAAACAATGAGGTCCCACTACCTTGTTGTTTGATCCTATCTCCCTATCAGCACCTGTCATAGACCACATTTAGTAGTAATTCAGTCTTCAATCACCATAGGATTATAGTGGTATGAAGAATTAATTAGACAAGGGATAGACTAGAAGCAGGAAGATTAACCAATCCAATAGTTTATACTAACAATGATGAAGTTCTTTCCTAGGATTTTGCAATTAGTCTGTCACTCTGACAATGGAAATATAATTAACTTCCTTTCTCAGATTGGGATGTTATGAAATAGAAACACCAGATAGTAGTTTATGTTAAAGGGCAGTAGCATGGGAATCATTAACCTTTTATTTTATTTCAACTGGCACAGATTTTTGGATTAAATAAAAGAGAGAAGGTATGGAGAGGTTAAAGACAATTCTCACTAATTTCACTCAATTCCTTTTCCACTTGAGGAAGTAGATCATGGAAATACTTGCTTCAATAGATGGAAGAGGAAAAGAATGCATATTAAAATGAAAAATTTACTTCCGGTTAGATAAGAAAAGAACTGAGGGAGAGCAGATATTAGATTGAGAGAGGAATTCAAAAATTCAGCTAGGTGGCAGAATGGATAAAGTACTAGGTCTCAAATAAGGGAATCCTGAATTCAGATTTGACCCAGACACTTACTAGTTCTATTATCTTGGACGAGATACTTGACCTCTCTCTGCCTCAATTTCCGAGACTGTCAATTAGGATTAAAGAGTATCTATCTCATAGGGTTGCTCTGTGGATCAAATGAAATTATATTTAAAGTATTTTTATTATTTTTATTTTTATTATATTATTAAAGTATTTAACTCTGGATCCAGTCCATTGTAGATAACATATGCATGTTTCCATCTCCTCCTTTCCCCCAAGACATATATGATTTAACCCTAATTATGTTATTGTCTGCAGTAACCATATTGAAGGAGAATTCTTCAGTTAGAGGCATGGAGAGCTATTGCTTCTTTTCTTTTTTTTAAGATTTTATTTATTTTTAATTATACAATATTTCCCTTAATCTTGCTTTCATCCACCCAACCCCTCGCCAAAGAGAACTATTGCTTTTTGAAGAGAAAGACTCATCAAATAAATCTTGGTGGGTGTGAAATAAAAAAAATTATGTGACTCTAAAGACTGTTCGATAGTTACAGACCAGTTGGTGTCAAGGTGGCTGTTTGGCAAGGTCCAATAAAAAGGTGTCCAGAGACAAATGGACCTAGTAGAGAGCAAGATTTTGATGTTACCAAAAGACATTATCAAATCTAAAGTTATGAATTCTTTGCAATTTTTGCCTTGGCCATTCATATTTCCTTTGTGCAATTATTGTCCCTATGAACCTATGTTTTATCTTGCTATATGTATCCATATGATCAACTTTTTCAACAAATAATCTTACAACTCAGGCTGTGTTTATTCATTGAAGAGTGACGTATAAGTTCATGGGAAATTTTCATATCATATTTATTGTTGTATAAAATATGTTGTTATATTTGTTCCTTTAAGTGACTTTGTTTTGAAATGAATTACCTTCCAAAGACTTGTAAAAGTAAATACTTTGTTAAGGTCTCATTATATATTGTGTGACAAGGATTTGGACAAACTGAATAATCAGAAGTTGGGGTAGGTTGCTTTTTGAGGGTCTATTGGCATTGAATGCTCTAATGTAATCCAATTATAAATGTGGGCATCTTGGATTAGTTACTAACTGACTCTTTTTTCTTGATTTTTTCGGTTTATTCATTTTATATTATTACAAGAATTCTGTTGTGATAGCAAATATAACCCCCTTCCCCCCAAAAAAGGTGAGAAACCTCAAGAATAGTGGGAGAGAAAAATAATGTACTTCAATGTCTGTTCAGATTACAATGGCTCTGTCTCTGGGATAAATTATCTTCTTTATCATTAGTCCAACAAATAAGTTGCTTCAATATTTTTTCCCACAGTTGCTATTAGTAACTGCATTTCCCTCCAATCTATTCTTTTCCACTCTTATTTATTCTACTCTCCGCTTTCAACCTATCCCTGTTCAAAAATGTGTTGTATCTGAGGATTCTCTCCCATGATCTTCCCTCTCTTCTATCATCTATTTCCCCCTTCCCTCCCCCCAATTACCCCTTATCCCATTCATTTTCTCTCACTTTTCTCTAGGGTAAGATAGATTTCTATATTCAATAAGTGTGTGTGTTAGTTCTTCTTTGAGACATTTCTGATAAGAATGAAAGCCCACTAATGTTCCCTCACCTTCCCCCATTCCACTCCATTGAAAAATCTTTTTCTTGACTCTTATGTGAAATATCTTAGTCCCTTCTTCCTCTTCCTCCAAGTGCTTTCCTTTATCACTCATTGACTCCATCTTTTTACTATATTATACTATTATATTCAGCTCCTTCCTGTGAATTTTCTATATATGCTCCTTCTAACTGCTCTTATAAATTAGAAAGTTCATATGACTTATCAATATCTTCTTTCCATGCAGGAATACAAAAAGTTCAACACCATTAAGTTCTTCTTATTTATTCCTTTTTGTCTGCCCTCTTTTAGGTTCATCTGAGTCCTGCACTTGGAGATGAAACTTTCTGTTCACCTCTGGTTGTTTCAATAGGATACTGTGAAAGTCCCCTGTTTCATTGAAAATTCATCTTTTTCCTCTGAAAGAGGATGTTCAGTTTTGCTAGGAGTTAATTCTCATTTGTAAACCAAGATCTTTTGCCTTCTGGAATATCATATTCCAAGCCCTATGAGCCCTTGATGTAGATGCTGCCAGATCCTTTGTAATTCTGACTATAGATCTACATTTGTTGAATTGTTTCTTTCTGGCAGTTTTTAGTATTTTCTCTTTGACTTTGAGGATTTGAAATGTGGCTATAATATTCCTGGAAATGTTTCTTTTGGGATCTCTTTCAGGAGGTGATAGATGAATTCACTCAATTTCTATTTTACCCTCTTCTTACAGGATCTCAGGACAAAATTGCTGTATTATTTCTTGAAAAATGAAGTCTAGGATCTTTTCCTGGTCATGACTTTTAGGTAGCCCAATAATTTTTGAATTATCTCTTCTGGATCTGTTTTCAAGGTCAGTTGTTTTTCCCAATGAGATATTGCACATTTTCTTCTAATTTTTGGCTTTTTGGACTAGTTTTATTTGTTCCAGATTTCTTGGAAAATCATCAGCTTCATTTAATTCCATTCTTCTTTTGAAGGAGTTATTTTCTTCAGAAAGCTTTTTTGTCTCCTTTTCCAATTGGCTAATTCTGCTTTTTAAGGCAATCTTACCCTCAATTGCCTTTGTGTTACTTTTTTCCATTTGACCTAAACTGGTTTTTAACATATTTTCTTCAGTATTTTTTTTATTTGTTTATTTCACCAAGTTGCTGATTTGGTTTTCATGATTTATTTGCATCACTCATTTATCCTACCAATTTTTCCTCTACCTCCTTTAATTTCTTTTAAAAGTCTTTTTTTTTACCTCATCCATAGCCTGAGTCCATTTTTCTATTTCTCTTGGAGGTTCTGAGTATCAACTGACTCTTGATAAACTTGATACTTTCATATTTTGGAGCAAATATGTTATTATGATTCATCAAATCTATCAGTAAATTGGTTTTAATCACTTATTTTTAAATTGCGCCATATCAAAAAGTTATTTGGATCCTTACTGTACCTTATAATCATTCATATAGTTAATACACAGTTACTGACTGATTAGATCATAGTTGAAGTGAAAGCAGTTTGACAAAGACTTGTCATTATCCAGTAAACAAAGATATGTCATTAACCAGGTCTTTCCATATAGGAGCAAGAAATTGTTCTTTATTCTGAAAGAAACAATTTGAAATACCTTTTAAAAAATTATTTCATATGGTGGATAAATTTAATATATGTTTTTACTCTTATCTTGAATTGACAAATGATTAGGAGAATGAAAAAGAAGAGAGTGGATAGAGGCAAGATGGAAGAGAGAAGCTTGGAAGCACTCTGAGCTTTCCCCAGTTTTCCCTTGAAACAACATTAAATGAAATCTCTAAATAGAATCAAAAGCAAAAGAATTCACAAAAAGACAAAGTGAAACAAGTGTTCAGCTCAAGATATCTAGGTGAGACTTTTATAATGGTCTGTCTCATCTGGGTAAAAGAGGAATGCAGCCCAGAATATGAAGAATTCAGTGGGAGGCCCATAGCCTTAGTGAAGATCTCATATCAATAAAATGGGTCAGTGAAGAATACAGCCCCAATATGGTAGACACACAGTGAGCACTGAAATGTTGGTACAACAACAGATCTGGGTCAAGTTACCCTAAATCAATGAACAACTGAAGACCCCAGTGCATAAAGCCAGTGACAAGTCCCCTGACCCACAGCATAAAAAACTTAGAATTGTAGCCCCTATGCTCCAGGAGCAGATCTGTTAGAAAAACCACAAAAAGAACCCTAGTCATAGAAAGCAACTATGACATCAAAGAAGATAAAAACACCATCTAAGAAGAGGGAAATAATGACAAAATGCCTAAATATGAAGCCTCAAAGGAGGCTATGAATTGACCTCAAATCTCAAAAGGCTAAGAGTCATGATAATAAAGTCACAAAAATATTTTAGATTAATTAAAGAAGGAATTGGACAATATCTTGCATGAGATTATCACGGAAAAGGGTCCTGGTTTCTAGAATTAGATGGTAAAATAGATATTGAAAAAAATCCATTGGTTACCTCCTGAAAGATATCCTGAAATACAGCTCCAAATCATATTGCAGCCAAATTTTGGCATTATTGGCTAAAGCAATAAATACTGCAAGAAGTCAAAAAGAAAAGATTTAAATATCAAGAAGTTACAGTCAGTTGATCCTAAATATAGGAATAAGCAGTTTCAATATTAAAGTATCAGAGGGCCTGGAATATGATATTTTTGGAGGGCAAAGTAGCTGGGATTACAACTAAGAATAAACTTTTCTGACAAATTCATTATGTTGTTTCAGGGGAAAAGATGGATAATCAACTGAATAGGGAGACCTTTCAAAATTTCTATTAAAAAAGTTTATAACTGAACAGAAAATTTGATCTTCAAATACAAGACTCAAGAAATGTATAAAAAGGTAAATGGAAAGAAAAAAATTAGTCAATAAGACTGAACTGTTTACTTCCCTACATGCGAAGATAACCCTTGTTATTCTTGATAATTATATTTTTATTGGGACAGTTGAAAGGAGTATACATAGATTGAGAGTATATGTTTGAGTTGATAATGATGTGATAATATTAAAAACAATTAATTTAGTTTAGGGTTTTGCAAGGCAGTGAGGTTAAGTGAGTTGCCCATGGTCACACAGCTAGGTAATTAGTAAGTGTCTAAGTTCAGATTTGAACTCTGGTCCTCCTGACTCCAGGATTAGTTCTCTATTCACTAAACCTCCTAGCTGCTCCGAATTAATTTTTTTTTGCTTTTTTAAAAGATTTTATTTATTTTGAGTTTTACAATTTTTTCCTCTATTCTTGTTTCCCCATTGATCGCACCCCCCCCCCCCCCCCCCCGCAGAAGGTAGTCTGGTAGTCTTTACTTTACATTATTTCCATGATATACAATGAATTAAGCTGAATGTGATGAGAGAGAGAGAAATAATATCCTTAAGGAAGAAAAATAAAGTATAAGAAATAGCAAAATTGGGGTGGCTAGGTGGCACAGTGGATAAAGCACTGGCCCTGGAGTCAGGAGTACCTGGCTTCAAATCCAGTCTCAGATACTTAATAATTACCTAGCTGTGTGGCCTTGGGCAAGCCACTTAACTCCATTTGCCTTGCAAAAACCTAAAAAAACAAAAGAAATAGCAACATTACATAATAGGATAACATATTTTTTCCCCTCCAAAACTGAAGGTAATAGTCTTCGGTCTTTGTTCAAATTCCAAAATTCTTTCTTTGGATACAGATGGTATTCTCCATTGCAGATAGCCCCAAATTGTCTTTGATTGTTGCACTGATGGAGTGAGCAATTCCATCAAAGTTGATCATCACCCCCTGTTGCTATTAGGCCATACAATATTTTTCTAGTTCTGCTCATCTCATTCAGCATGAATTAATGCAAATCCTTCCAGGCTTCCCTGAATTCCCATCCCTCATGGTTTCTAATAAAACAATAGTTCTCCATGACATACGTATACCACAGTTTGTTAAGCCATTATCAAATTGAAGAACATTCACTTAATTTCCATTTTCTTGCCACAACAAACAGTGCTGTTATGAATATTTTTGTACACGTGATGTTTTTATCCTTTCTCATGATCTCTTCAGGCTATAGACCCGGTAGTGATATTGCTAGATCAAAGGGGATGCACATTTTTGTTACCCTTTGGGCATAATTCCAAATTGTTTTCCTGAAAATTGGATGAGTTCACAGATCCACCAAAAATGTATTATTGTCCCAGATTACCCACATCCCTTCCAACATTGCTTATTGTCCTTTCTGGTCATACTCAATTAATATATTTTTAAAATTATACTGAGAGAAGAAGGAGGCAGAAGAGGGTAAATCTCATCACATGATGAGGCACAAAGGACCTTTTTTTAATAAGTGATGAGAAGAGAGGGGAGAGAATTGATTAAATCTTACTTTCATCAGATTGGGCTCAAAGAGGAATGACATACTTCCATTTGAGTTTAGAAATTTACCTTCCATTATAGGGAAATAGGAGGAAAAAGGGAAAAGAAGGCAAGAAATTGTTGATAAAAGGGAGGTATGATGTAGCAGAGGAAAGGAGAAAGGAAAAAAGAGTGGATAAAGGGTACCTAGATTGAAGGAGGAGTCAATCAAAGCAAAATATTGGTGAGGAGTGATAAGGTGGAAAGAGGGAGAAAAGTCCTAACAGTAGGAAGCAGTAACTACTAATAGTAGGAAAATAAGATGAAGGATAAAATAGTCAATAATCATAACTGTGAATGACATGAATTTATAGAAATGGAAAACAGAGGGGATTAAAAACAGAATTCCACAATATGTTGCTTATAAGAAACAAAGTCAGAGAAAAATATACTATGTTTTTGCTAAGGTTAAAAAAAAAACAGTAGAAATCCTTATCTCAGGCAAAACAAAAGTTAAATTGATCCTAATAAAAGAAATAAGGAAGGAAATTACCTCTTTCTAAAAGGCACCATACACAAATAAATAATATCAATATTAAATCCAAAATCCAAATAGTATACAATCAAAATTCTTAGAGAAGTTAAAGAAATTGCAAGAAGAGACAGTAAAACTTTACTAATAAAGGGACCTCAACTTCCCACTCTCAGAGTTAGATAAATCTAACCACAAAATAAACATGAAAGAAGTTAAGAATGTGAACAGAATCATAATAATGTTAGCTATGATAGGATTCTTGAAAAAAACTGAATGTAGATAGACATGGAAGCAATGCAAAAATTGACCATGTATCAAGGCTTAAAAACCTCAACACCAAATGCACAAAGACAGAAATACTAAATCCATATTGCTCAGATCATGAATAAAAATTACATTTATAAAAGACTCAATTTAATTGCCTAAATAGAAAATGAGTGAGTCAAAAAAAAAAAACAAATTAAAGAAATAAGTAATAATTTCATACAAAGAAAAAGACAATAAAAAGATAACATAACAAAACTTATTGGATGCTGTTAAAGCAGTCTTTCCAAGAAATTTTTCATCTTTAAAGCACACATTTAAAAAATAGAGAAAGAGTAGGTCAATGAATTTGCCATGCAATTATAAATTCTACAAAAGGAACATATTAAAAATCACCAATTATATGCCCAGTTAGAAATTCTGATGCTCAAAGGAAAGATTAATAAAATTTGAAGTAAGAAAACTATTGATTTAATAAATAAAACTAATAGTTGATTTTATGGAAAATCTCTAAATAGATGAACCTTTGGTTAATTTGGTTTAAAATGAGGAGAAAACCAAATTATCAGTAACAAAATGAAAAGTTTGAACTCACCACCATTGAAGAGGTAATTTGAGCAATAAATCAGAGTTATTTTGCCCAAATATATGACAATAACTCTGACAATTTAAGTTTAATGAATGAATATATACCAAAATATAAATTAGCCTATTAGGATAAGAAGAAATAAAAATACTTAAACAACCACATTTCAGAAAAATTGTCCTCAGTGACATCCTGAAGATAAAATTTCCAGGGTCAGATGGATTCACAAATAAATTCTACCAAACATTTAAAGAACAAGTAATTCCAACAATTTATAAAATATAGGTGAAGAATCAATCCCACCACGTTCCTTTTATAGTACAAATATGGTACTGATAAATTAAACCAGGAAAAGACACAACTCAGAAAAATATATCATGGACTAATTTCCTGAATGAATATTGATGAAAAAAAATTTAAGTTTAGCAAAGAGATTATAGAAAGTTATCAGCAAGATAATACTCTATGACCAGGTGAGATCTGAATCAGTAAGGCAGAGCTGGTCCAATATTAGGAAAACTATCAACATAATTGTTCATATCAAAAAAAGTATCAGAAATCATATAATCATTATCATAGATGGTGCAAAAATGTTGACAAAATATATCATCCATTACTATGAAAAACACTAGCGAGCAGGCAGTCAAGCTGATTTAGTAAAGACAAGGAGTTGCCCAAGTTTTCCTCTAAGACTCTTCAAATACATTTAAATAGTGACTCCAAACAAATTATAAAGTAAAAAAGACTGAAACAATTTCCCAACTTAAGACAACTTGGAAAATCTGGACAAGGGTCACCTGTACCTGAGTGAGAGTAGTGAAGAACAGAAATCGCCATGCTGGTCCCAGCATTCAAGGAACAAACAGCTGTGTGCCTGAGTGAGTGACAGAGGTGGCAGTTTCCAGGCCTCTGAGTCCAGAGATAGTCACGGACAATTTGGAAGGTCAGCAGGGAAAGTTTGCTGTACCAGGGTGAACGCAGAGCACATCAGATCCCAGTAGAACAGGAGACAGCCTTGAAAGATACTGAATTAGTTATTGTAGCTGCTTCTGGAGATCTCAGTCTATGGACAATAAGAGAGAGTTGAAAGGAGGTAATAAGAATCTCATATTAATTGGAGAAACTGTAAATGGACAGACTCTAGAGAAGCATGAAATGAATTACAGGATCTGATATTCACAAAAGGAAGGAAAACCAAGATAATGTTTTACACATTAACAACATTGTGAGTTGATTAACCTTGATGGATGTAGCTTGTCTTGGCAGTTCAGAGTTAGGACAACCCTATTAGATGGGCTATGGACAAGCTATCTCCGTCCAGATCAAGAAAAATAAAACAAACAACAAAAAACTCTTCAGAATCTGATGAACACTACATTTACTATAAAGAAATATCTCTTATCAAATTCTTTCCCTTAATCCAAATTCTTCATACCAAAAATCATTAATCTATAAACATGTTTAACAAAAATGTATATGTACAATATTCACCAGATTGTTTTCCACTGAGGGGTGGGAGATGGAAAGGGAGGGTGGAAGGAAATTTTATAACTTAAAGATATACATATGCATATAGATGAATGTTGAAAAACTTTCATAACATGTATTTCAAAAAATAAAATATAATTTTAAAAGAGAAAGTCATGATCAAAAAAGATCATTTTTCAATTAATTAACAATATTTCAAAAGCAGAGAGTAAAATAAAAATTGAATGCAGTAAGTTATTTAATATAAAAAAGTAAGATAATTTTTGAGGTGGAGCGGAAAAGGTGGGGTGTTGAGGGGAAGTGAGTGAGCCTCACATCCAAATTGACACAGAGAGGGATAAAAGCATCCACAGTATAGAAAGCTAGCTTACTTTTGAGAAAAGTAGGAAGGGAAAGATATTGGAGAAAGAGGAGGGGAGGTGATAGAAGGAAGGCATGGTTATGGTAGGGGATAGTCAGATATTGAACACTTTTGAGGAGGGATAGGATGAAAGGAGAGAGAGAACAAAGTAAATGGGGTGAGGGAAATAGGATGGAGGGAAATATAGTTAGCAATAATAACTGTGGGGAAATATTGAAATAGTTTCTCTGTAAAGAACTCACTTCTCAAACATAGAGAACTGAGTCAAATTTAAAAAAAATAAAAAAGCCATCCCCAAATTGATAAATGATTAAAAGAAATGAACAATTTTCCAATGACATTATCAGTGCTGTCTATGATCATATTTAAAAAATATCCTGTCACTACTGAGAAATGCAAATTAGTACAATTCTGAGATACTTCCTCCTACCTCCTATCTATTGGACTGGTTAATTATATAGAAGGAAAAATGATAAATGTCAGAGTGGATGTATGGAAGATGATATATAAATTCTCTGTTGGAGAAATTCTGAAATGATTCAACCATTCTGCAGAACAATTTGGAACTATGCCCAAAGGGCTATAATCCAGGGCTGTGCCCAACAGCTCAATAATCCTGGATATATGAAAAATAGGAATGAAAAGAACCTTTATGTATAGGATAAGCATATTTCTTTGAACTCTGTTCTGGTAGCAAGGAACTGGTAATTCAGGGGATGCCCATCATTTGGGGATTGACCAGACAAATTGTGGTATGTAATTATGATAGAATGATATTCTACTATAAGTAATCATGAACAAGGTGCTCTCAGTAAAACCTGGAAAGACATAAATGACCAGCTGCAATGGGAAATGTACTATATACAAAGTAACAGCAATATTGTAAGATGATCAAATGTGAATGACTTACCTTTTCTCAACAAGGGTATAACCCAAGACAACTCTGAAAGACTTATGATAAAGAACACAATCAATTTCCAAAGACAGAACCTAAAAAAAAGAAATAAGAATGCAGAGTATACTATCTTCACCTTTTAAATTTCATTTTTTTATTTTTTGTGGTTTTCCCCTTTTTGTTTTGATTCTTCTTTCACAGTCTGACAAATACATGTAACATAATGTAACATGTATATCCTATATTAAATTACTTGTTATTCTAGGGTGGGGGAAGGAAAGGTTAAGAGAGAGAACTTTATAAAAATGAAGGTTGACAATTATCTCTATAAATAATTGGAAAAATAAATAAAACAAAATAAATAGGAAAAATTAAAATTGAGAAAATAAAAATAACACAAAAGAAGAGAGTAGAAGTAAAGAGGAAATTAAAAAATCCATTTATATCAACATGTCTTTTATACATTATAATAGTGATAATAAATAAACTTTATATGACACTTACCGTGTCAATCATTAAACTAATTCTTTCACTATTATTATCTCATTTGATGCTCACAATATAAATCCATACATTCATTCACATTACAGAAATGTAGAGTACTAATATCCTGTTAATATTACATCACTAAAAATTGAAGCTGATGTTCATGGCATAATCTACATATTAAAGTAGAATTTATATTAATCATCATAGCAAAATAAATATAAATATTGATAAAGATATATCTATATTTTATAAATATGTTTACATACAAATATGCCTCTTTCTTTTCTTCTTCTCACCTTCTTCTTCTTCTTTCCTCCTCCTCCTCCTCCTCCTTAGGCTCTTCCAAAGAAGTTATTATCCTCACAATTTTCTATTTAGTCTTTTCTTAGTGAACTAGAATAGTTCATTCTCTCTTAAGTTCTAATATTTGATGAGCACCTTGGCATTTTGCTGAAAAAACAAAGACTGAAATGTAGTTGATTTTAAGACCTCCCATGGTACTTTTGATAGAGAAAGGTATATGACATTTTTGATAGAAAGAAATAAAATTAGCAATAATTTTAAATTTATTAAGACATAAAGTGGGATTCACTTTTTATCATATATTGATGAATTTAGTAAAGGATTTTAGTAAAGGATTTCTCCTATATTAAACATGTCTACAATGTTCAAATATTTTGGCAATACATAAATTGCCTTGGAAAAAGATGAAACATTTAAAATATTAACCTATGATCAAGGTAGTATTTAGGATCACTTATGGGAAGCATATCACTGTACCATTTAACAGAGAATAGATTGAGATTAAGTTTTCTTTTGAGGCAACAAAGTGATGTAGTGGATTGAGCACCAGGTCTGAAGTTGGGAATAAATGAGTTCAGATTTAGTTTCAGATATTCACCAGCAGTGTGAACCTGGGAAAAAACCTTAACCCTACTTACCTTCTCAACTGTAAAATGATCTGGTGAAAGAAATGACAAACCACTTCAGTATCTTTACTAAGGAATTCCCCCATAAAGAGGTCACAAAGATTCAGGTGTGACTGAAAAAAGTGATAACAAAAACAAACTTTTTTTGAGATTTTATTTGAAAATTCTAAAACTATTGGTTTCAACTTTATGTTCTTTAATATATGTGTACAGTCATGCCTAATCTTCAAGTCAAAGCTGAACACTGTTCTTCTTCCCTACTATGTCTTAAAAATCATAGGAATATAAATTTAGATCTCTAGAAAAGGTATGAATTCCTCTTTATTCTGCATCCATATTGCCCAGAATTATAGAAGCTGAGGAAAGGAAGAAGCTTTTGAGGCTAATTTGTCTAGTTCATAACCAACACTAGTCTCCACTAAAGCATACTCACCTAAAACTGCAACTGAAGGCGTCAAGATAAGGAAGATCTCACCAACTCAGGATTATCCCATTTCACTTTAGAACAGTTCTATTCTGAAACTTTATTGTTATTATTTTTTTCTTGACAGCAAATCTGAATATGTAACATCATTTTGTTTCAACCACCCATTATTTTTGGTTCTGTCCTTTAAAGTTACAGAGTAAAGTGAAATCCTACTTTACATATGATTTTTAAAATAGTTGGATATAATTATAAACCCTACTCTTTCCCTTTTTTCTTCTCATGGAAAATACACAATTATTTCAAGTAATTCTTTATTCAATGGACTCAAGGCATTTTGCTAGGCTTGTCCCAATCCAGATGCTCTCCAATTTATCAAAGGTCATTTTCAAATAATAATGATTAGGTTTGACAAGGGCAGAGAATTTGTATGTAACTCTCATATTTCTGTAACCTATGCCCTTCTTTGTGCTTCCCAAGTATATGTTATTTTTTAAATAATCACACTTAGTCAATAAATTAAGACCACCATATATAATTATATATCTATATCTATAGATATATACATATAAGTACATTTCTTTTTTTAAGTTAAAGACTTAATTTATTTTGAGTTTTACAATTTCCCCCTAATCTTACATCCCTCCCTGACCCTGAAAAGAAGGCAATTTGCCAGTCTTTACATTGTTTCCATGGTAAACATTGATCCAAATTGAATATGATGAGAGAAAAATCATATCCTTAAGGAATAAGCATAAAGTATAAGAGACCGCAAGATCAGACAATAAGATATCAGTTTTATTCTAAATTAAAGGTAATAGTCCTTGGTCTTTATTCAAACTCCACAGTTCTTTCTCTGGATACAGATGGTATTCTCCATTGCAGATAGTCCCAGATTATCCTTAATTGATGCACTGGTGGAATGAGTGAGTCCATCAAGGTTGAGCATTGCCCCCATGTTGCTGTAAGGGTCTACAGTGTTTTTTTCTGGTTCTGCTCATTCTCACTCAGCAACAATTCATGCAAATCCCTTGAATTCCCATTCCTCCTGGTTTAGTGATCCATGACATACATAATACCACAGATTGCTAAGCCATTCCCCAACTGAAGGACATTTACTTGATTTCCAGTTCTTTATAACCAGAAACAGCTGATGTGAAAATGGGGTTAAGTGGCTTGCCCAAGGTCACACATTTAGGTAATTATTAAGTGTCTGAGGCTGGATTTGAACTCAGGGACTTTGGACTCCTGAATCCAGGGCCAGTGCTCTATCCACTGCATCACCTAGCCACCCCTGCTATGAATATTTTTGTACAAGTAATATTTTTCATGACCTTTTCAGGGTATAGACTGAGTAGTGGTATTGCTGGATCAAAGGGTATACACAATTTTGTTGCCCTTTGGGCATAGCTCAAAATTTCTCTCCAGAAAGGTTGGATAAGTTCCCAGCTCCACCAACAATGTAAATAGTGTCAAAGATTTCCTATAGCCCTACCAACAATGATCATTATCCTTCCTAGTTATATTGGTCAGTCTGTGATGTGTGAGGTGGTACCTCAGAGAAGCTTTAATTTGCATTTCTCTAATAAGTAATGATTTAGAGCAATTTTTCATATGACTATGGATTGCCTTGATCTCATCTGTAAATTGCCTTTGCATATACTTTGATCATTTGTCAATTGAGGAATGCTTTATTTTTTTAGATTTGCCTCGGTTCTCTGTATATTTAAGAAATGAGTCCTTTGTCAGAAACATTAATTGTAAAGATTGTTTTCCAGTTTACTACCTTTCTTTTCATCTTACTTACAATGGTTTTATCTGTGCAAAAGCCTTTTAATTTAATGTAATCAAAATCATCTAGTATTGTTTTTAGTGATGTTCCCCATCTGTTCCTTAGTTATAAACTGCTTAGATTTCCATAGGTCTGGCAGGTAAACTAGTCCTTGATCTTCTAGTTTGCTTATAATATTTTTTCTTGTCTATAAATCCTGTATCCATTTGGATTTTATCTTGGTATAGGGTGTGAGGCGTTGGTCTAATCTAAGTTTCTTCCATACTAACTTCCATTTTTCCCAGCAGTTCTTATCTAAGAGAGAGTTTTTAATCCTAATAGCTGGACTCTTTGAGTTTATCAAACAGAAAATTGCTAGAATTGTTTCCTGCTATTGCACCTAGTTTATTCCACTTGTTTACCCCTTTATTTCTTAGACAATACCAGAAAGTTTTGATGACTGATGCTTTATAATATAATTTTAGATCATCTACCTTCTTTTCTACTTTTTTTTTCACTAAATCCTGGGAAATTCTTGACTTTTTTATTTCTCTATATGAATTTACTTACAACTTTCCCTAACTCATTAAAGTAATTGTTTTTAGAATTTTGATTGGTAGGATGCTAAACAGGTAGTTTAGTTTTGGCAGAATTTTCCTTTTTATTTTATTAGTTTGACCTTTATGTTTGCCCAGTTAATTAAATGTTTAAATTGTGTGAGAAGTGTTTTGTAATTGTTTTCAAAAAGTTTCTGAGTCTGTCTTGGCAAATAGACTCCCAGGTACTTTATATTGTCTGAGATTACTTTGAATGGGATTTCTCTTTCTAGCTCTTCCTGTTGCATCCTGCTTGTCATATGTAGAAAAGTTGAGGATTTATAAGGGTTTATTTTATATCCTGCAACTTTGCTACAATTGCTAATTGTTTCCAGGAGTTTTGGGGATGATTTCTTGGGATTCTCTAGGTATACCATCATGTCATCTGTGAAGAGTGAGAGTTTTGTTTCTTCCTTCCCAATTCTAATTCCTTCAATTTCTTTTTCTTCTCTAATTGCTGAAGCTAACATTTGTAATACAATATTGAATATTAGTGATGATAATGGGCACGCTTCTTTCACCCCTGATGTTGTTTGGAATGCCTCTAGCCTCTCCCCGTTGAATATAATGCCTGTTGATTGTTTCAGATAGACACTGCTTATTATTCTAAGGAACAGTCCATTTATTTCTACACTCCCTAGTGTTTTTAGTAAGAATAGGTGCTGTATTTTGTCAAAAGCCTTTTCAGCATCTTTTGATATAATCATATAATTTCTGAAGGGTTTGTTGTTGATATAATTAATTATAATAACAGGTTTCCTAATATTGAAGCAACCCTGCATTCTGGGATAAATCCTACTTGGTCAAAAGGTATTATCCTAGTGATAACTTGTTGTAATCATTTTGCTAAGCTTTTTATTTAAGATTTTTGTATCTATATTCATCAGGGAGATCGGTCTATGATTTTCTTTCTTTGTTTTAACTTTTCCTGGTTAAGGTATCAAAAACATATTGGTGTCATAGAAAGACTTAGACAGAGTTCTGACTTCACCTATTTTTCCAGAGAGTTTATGTAGAATTACAACCAATAGTTTCTTAAATGTTTGGTAGAATTCACTTGTGAATTCATCTGGCTCTGGAGATATTTCTTAGGGTGTTCAATGATGTATTGTTGAATTTCTTCTTCTGAGATAGGGTTATTTAGGTATTTAATCTCCTCTTCATTTAACCTGGGCAACTTATATTTTTGTAAATATTTGTCAATTTCAATTAGATTGGCAAATTTGTTAGCATAGAGTTGGGCCAAATAATCCTTAATTTTTACTTTAATTTTTCCTCATTAGTAGGATTTCACATTTTTCATTTATCATACTAGCAATTTGGTTTTCTTCTTTCCTTTTTTTTATCATATTGACCAGAAGTTTATCAATTTTATTGGTTATTTCATAAAACCAACATTGGGTTTCATTTATTAATTAAATAGTTATTTTGCTTTTGATATTAATAATTTCTTTAATTTTTAG
This sequence comes from Macrotis lagotis, assembly GCF_037893015.1. Taxonomy (NCBI): domain Eukaryota; kingdom Metazoa; phylum Chordata; class Mammalia; order Peramelemorphia; family Peramelidae; genus Macrotis; species Macrotis lagotis. The sequence continues at coordinate 778,420,814 of NC_133658.1, forward strand.
AATTTCTAATTTGGTATTTAATTGGGGGTTTTTAATTTGTTCTTTCTCTAATTTTTTTAGTTGCATATTTAGTTCACTGATTTCCTTTTTCTCTAATTTATTCACGTATGCATTTAAATATATAATATATCACCTGACAGGTGTTTTGAGTGAATCCCATAGGTTTTGGTATGTTGTTTCATTATTGTCATTATCTACGATAAAATAATTAATTATTTCTATAATTTGTTGTTTATTCCACTCATTCTTTAAAATGAGGTTATTCAGTATCCAATTAGTTCTGGGTCTATATCTCCCTGACCCAATGTTGCTTTTGATTTTATTGCATTGTGGTCTGAGAAAGATGTATTAAATTTTTCTGCCTTTCTGCAATTTATTATTAGTTTTTTTTATGCCCTAGTACATGGTCAATTTTTGCATAAGTGCCATACAATGCAGAGAGAAAGGTATATTCCTTTCTATCCTCATTCATTTTCCTTCATAAGTCTATCATTTCTAGGTTTTCTACCAATCTATTTACCTCCTTAACTTCTTTCTTGTTTATTTTATTGTTCAATTTATCTGAATCTGAGAGTGGGAAGTTGAGGTCTCCCACTAGTAGAGTTTTGCTGATTATGGCTTCCTGTAGTTCTTTCAGCTTATCCTCTAATACTTTGGATGGTATCCCATTGAGTGCATACATATTCTATATTGAAATCACTTTATTGTGTGTTACCTTTTAGGAGGATATGATTTCCTTCCTTATCTCTTTTTGATGCTATCTATTTTTGCAGCTGCTTTGACTGAGATAAGGATTGCTACCCCTGCTTTTTTCACTTCAGCTGAAACAAAATATATTTTGTTCCAAACTTTTTACCATATAAGTATATTTCAAAAACAAATGCTATATTCTCCTGTCTCTCCCAATCTTAAACTAGTAATGTCTATTTTTTTTAACCAATGGCATAATTCCAAAACTAAATTTATTCCCATCGAATTTCATCTTTTTAAACTCAACCCTATGTATCATTACCCCTAACATGTCAAGGTCTCTTTCAAACCTTACTCTATTATCTAGGATGTTAACTATCCCTCCTAGGTTTCTGACATGCCATCAATATCATGTTCTTATAAAAATAATTTATATAAACTTTGATCCTAGGGCAGTAGTCAAATTCCAGTAGAAATGAAGGAGGTCACTAAACAGGATATAAATATCCATGCAGCTTTATATTTACTTAGGAAATTAAAATCTATATTCTATTGCATTTTTCTTTACTTTGTAAAATATTTTCCAACAACATTTTAATCTGGTTCCAATGACACTAAGAGATAATAGTGGTGGTAAATGGACCAAGTGTTTGACACCTCTGTTCAAGGATTCAACTACTATTATTTTGATAGTACACTTGTCACAGTAACACTTACATTTAGTCATCCAACTAATTCAGAATGTATAAGTAGTCTACATAGGAATAGAATAGATATTAAATCAAAGGACTTGTTAAAAATCCATATAGCTTCATCTGGTACATTCAACATTCATTAAAAATGAAATATCAGTATAGGATACACCCTTTTAATTTTATTTTTATGCCTGCATTGAATATTACAATATTTTTAATATTCATGCATTTTCAGGTTTATGAACTCCATATTTTTTTCTACCACTTTCCTTTCCCACCACACTCCCTATAGCTTTGTGTAATTTGATAAAGATTGAACATGTATAATCATGTTTAATATATTTCCATATTTGTCATGCTGTGAAAGAGGAATTAGGATGGAAAAACAGCCAAGAGAAAGACAGGAAAAATATAAAAGATATTTTAAAAACTGAACATAGTATTCTTTGTTCTCATGCATACTCCAATTTTTTATCTGGCTGTGAATGATATTTTCCAAAAGAGGTTATTCAGTGTTGTCCTGATCATTGACCTGCTGAAAGGAGCTAGAGCTATTGTTGTTGATCATATCAAAATGTTACTCTTTATGTGCACAATATTTTTTTAGATTATGCTCCATTTGACTCAGCATCAGTTCATGCTAGTCTTTCTAGACTTTTCTGGTCTCCTTATTTATTATTTCGTACAGATCAAGAGTAGTCCTTCACATTCATATACCAAAACTAGATTAGCCATTCCTTAATTGATGAGCATTCCCTCAATTTCCAAATTTCCAATTCTTTGCCACTACAAAAAGATTTGCTATATATATGTCTGAACATATGAATATTTTTTTTACTTTCTTATTATCTCCTTAGAATATAGATCTAGTAATGATAATCCTGAATCAAAGGGTATGCACAGTTTTCTTGTCCTTAGAGTATAGTTCCAAATTGCTCTCTAGAATGATTGGATCAGCCAACAACTCCACTAATAGTCTCTAGTGGATTTAATAGGAATGGGTACTATATTTTATCAAAATTTATTCAACATCTATCAAGATAAACATAAGATTTCTGTGAGTTTGGGATATGACATATTTTTGGTGAAGTCATAGTCCTTCTCTTTCTAAATTTTCACAAAACATCTCTTTAGTGATCAGTTCTAGAATTTTTCAAGGATTCAAAGTCAGGTCTATTGTTCTATAATTTTTAGAGTATCCTGTCACTTTTTGTTAATCTTAATAGCATTTTATTTTTTCCCAATTACAAAAAAAGATAGTTTTCAACTTTCATTATTATATTTTTTTTTATTTCAGGCAAATGGGTTAAGTGACTTGCACAAGGTCACACAGCTAGGTAATTATTAAGTATCTGAGACCAGATTTCTGAAGTACAATATCAATGTTTGTGAAATTCCTGTATAGAAAGGGGTCCATGACAGCCCTCTGGACCCTGAGAAATTCCTTAGAAATATAACTTTGGCTAGGTGCCTTTGGGTCTGAAAATAGTCTGAATAGGACTCAAGGGGTCACAGATATACCATAAAACTGTCTAAAGATTTACAAAGCACCCTTGTTAGCCTAATTATCTTGCTGTATCTATTAAATTCCAGGACTGCCTCCCCCTTCTCCAGATGCAGCTGGAACCATAAGATAGTAAATTCCTGACTCCTTCCATCTCAGAAAATATGTTCAAACATTACACAAAGACCCTGACCCCTTCTCACACCTAGCTATATGGAACCCTATGTTTACATATGTATATGTCAACATATCTAACTGCTGTCTTTGCTTCTGTATCTTCCTTGCTCTCAGTACCCTCCACCCCCAAAAAAACACTTATAAGAACCCTATCCCCTGAACACTCAGGTGCTGTCTGATTTGGGTATTCTTTATCCCCAGACAGTCCCTGGGAATATTAAAGATTTACAGATTTATCTAATTCTGGTCTCCGCCTTGCTCTTTGGGTACAACATTTGGAGGCCCCAGCGAGATCTTGGTGTTTTGTGTCAACAAAGGAGACACAGTCTTAGTATGGACCTTTCCTCGACTGCCATCCCCCATTCAGACTAAGTGGAAATCCTGTTACACCTCCAGAGGTAAGCTTGTTCTGGGTCTGAGTCTAGACATTTGGTTGAAGGGGAATTCCATATCAGACATCCGGGTCCCCTCTTTTGGGTGCTCCTTGAAACAGCAGGCAACACATTTGGTTGGTCTTTGGGAGAAAAAGTTGGTTGGATGGGACATTGAAATCTCCCCTTATGGCATTCCTGAGACATCAGGAATTTGCCATTGGCCTGTGTTTGTGGATATGTGTTAAGATTGTCCGTTTGGAAAATTCTTTTGTGTTTGTGTGATCTGTGCTTATGCCTCATCTGTCTTTAGGTGTTCAGAGTGTCTATGTGTGTTTGGGTTCTTTTATTGACTTGTTAGATGGGGAGAAAAGTTCCCCTAAAAATTTCCTTGGGTTGCCTCATTTAAATTGTTTAGATATCTAATGCCCTCCCTGGCTCTTCCCTTGAGCCTGCTTTCTGCCTGTGTTACAGTGGGAAATATGATCCTTTCCTCCTCAACCCTGAGTTGTCTCTTGAGTACTTCCAAGAGGGATTTTTTTATTTTTATTTAAAAAAATGAATGGATTTTGGTGTTAAATTGACTGAGACCAAACTACTCACTCTGTTATTTTACTACTATGAGAAAGGACCCCCCACATTCCCTGTTTATGTTCCCTTCTCTAAAACCTCTCAAGGAATACTCCAGATACTGGGAGAACTTGACTACTTTTTGAAAGTTTAGAAAGTAACCCTATTTAATGTATTCTGATGACAGGGACACTCAGAGTAGAGATATGTGATATATGTGTCAGGAAGGGAACTGATTGATTGTGACCCCCCCCAATCTAAATTGTGAAGTGGATTCACTTGGAGATCTAATTAGGTAAAACAACTATTTTAGATCATGGGAATTTTAATCAATTTTCTTTTTATATCAGATACCAGGATGGTCAGCAAATTTACTGGTTAAATGTCATGTTCTTGCAGCCAAGGAAGCCAAGATGTCAGTTGACTGGGATGTGCAGCCAAAGGGGTGACTTCTCAGTATGACTGAGGTTGGACCCCTTTGACTTGATTCCCCCAAAATGACACTTGGATAATATCTCATCTGGAAGAATAAATCTGACCTAGGACATTTGACTTACCCACGGGACCTCTGACTGGACACTGACATTCAATACTTATATCTGTAAAGAAATTTTCCTTTAATGTCCTGGATATTTATAGTTAGTTACTAAGCAAACTAGATAAAGAAATTTTAGGTAAATTGGGTCTAATAGTCAGAGATAGGTTTGGTGTGTTAAGTGTGTGGCTCTGACACTTGCTAAAAGCTACATGTTAAGATAGGAATTAAGTTTCTTTAATTTTTAGAAGAGATATTTAGGGAAGAAGAAAAAAGGGAAATTCTTAGGATAATTACAGTTTTAAAGTCTAGCTTAAGGAAAGGAATATGAGTCAGAGAAGTATATCAGGAAAAGGAAAATCAGTGTTATATCTGGGAATATTTTGAAAAATTTCGTTTTGGTTAAGGATGTTTGAGTCATTATTGTAATAAAAACAAAGGCTAAGATTGTTTTATTTTTAAACCATATGCTGAGTACTCTGAACTAAGATGATTGTTGAATGTATGTTATAAGCTTAAGTCAGTATGATCATTTTCATTGGGAGTTTGCTCATCTAATAAAACACTAACGAAAGTTTGTTAAAGTATATGCATCAATATGGCAATAAGGCAAAATGTAAATTACAACAAACTCCAAAATCTCATTGTCTTGTAATGAAAATATATGTTTGGATCTAAGTAAAATGTTAAGCAGTTTCTTTACCAGAAGACAAAGTCTCAACTAGTCACCTGAGCTGGAGAGGACTTTTTGGAACAGATTCGTAAGATACAGAAGGACATTGGAGGTCTCCAGGAGAGAAGAGAGGAGAGACACTGGAGCAGTTCATCTCTACCATTTCTCACCTATCCATACATTGTATAGTCGAGGGATCTGTTTTTGTAACCTCCTCTTGAAAATGTAAGTGTGACACCCCTACTTATGCCCTTCTCCTTATGAAAAGGAGGAGAGGCAGGGTGCAGATGTTCTCCATTGAAAGAAAAGGAGGGAGAATATTGGGTGGTATGTTTATATCCTATCTAAGGATAGTCTTATCTCTGATTTAGCTGGCCTCTCCAACTTAAAGAGCTAGGTGGATTGATATGAAATGATGAAACCTGGATCCTTTGTAAAGATGCTTGTAGTTCATGCTTATGCAGGTTATGAAGATGATAACTCAAGGGTTTGAGTTATTTTGAAAAAAAGTGGGGAATGAAGTACAAAATCAATGTTTGTGAAATTCCTGTATATAAAGGGGTCCCTGACAGGCTTCTGGGCCCTGAGAAATTCCTTAGAAATATAACTTTGGCTAGGCGCCTTTGGGTCTGAAAATAGTCTGAATAGGACTTAAGGGGTCATCGATATACCATAAAATTGTCTAAAGATTTACAAAGCAACCTTGTTAGCCTAATTATCTTGCTGTATCTGTTAAATTCCAGGACTGCCTCCTCCTTCCCCATATGCAACTGGAACCATTAGATAGTAAATTCCTGACTCCCTCCATCTCAGAAAATATGTTCAAACATTACACAAAGACCCTGACCCCTTCTCACACCTAGCTATATGGAACCCTATGTTTACATATGTATATGTCAACATATCTAACTGCTGTCTTTGCTTCTGTATCCTGCTTGCTCTCAGTACCCTCCCCCCCAAAAAAAGCACTTTAAGAACCCTATCCCCTGAACACTCAGGTGCTGTCTGATTTGGGTATTCTTTATCCCAAGACAGTCCCTGGGAATATTAATTATTTCCAAATTTATCAAATTCTGGTTTCCATCTCGCTCTTTGACTACAACATTTGAACTCAGGTCCTCCGGACTCCATGAAGGGTGCTCTATCCACTGTGCCACCTAGGTAGCCCTTTCAACATTCTTTTCTGAAAAATTTTCTTCCTTCCTTCTCTTCTCCGTTCCCAAGACAGCAAACAATCTGATATATATACAAAATCATGTTAAGCATATTTTCATATTAATCATGTTGTAAAAGAAGAAGCAGAACAAAAAGGGAAAGCTCTTTTTAAAAGTTGGCATACCATTAGTCCTTTAATCAATCTCAAGGCAACTCTTCTCAAATCCTTTCAAATATCATTGATGAAGCTTCAGTAACCACAGCCATCATTTTATTTGAGACATGCCCTATTAAAAAATCCTTTCTCACTCTTTTTGGGGACAGATATTTTGAACAGATATCATAGACCACTGAAGGCTTGCAGATTACCCAGTCTGAACTATCATTGAGAAAATACCTCAAGAAGACAGAAGAACAAAAACTCACCTCAGGCATCTTTCCTCTCCAGAAGATCAGAGAGTCAACCCTAAAATGATTTCCAGACTCAGTAGATTAAACTGGAAAAATGAGCAAAGAAAGAATCCCACCATAAAGATCTGATGGTGGGAGGGATTGTCAGGAAATTTAAAACAAATCTAGTATAAAAGTATTTCCCAAAATCTATAACAGTGTATCTAATTTTCCTTTAAAAGGTTGTGATCTTGAGAAAATTCTAGAATACATCATTAATAAGATATATGATGCTTGATGAATTTATAGAAAAGAATGTAGTAATTATCAGCTAATATCACATTATCTAACCCTAATAATATGTAATATTTTTAGAACAGGCACTGTTGCATTTTACTTTTGTATCCCTAGTACCTAGCAGAAAACCATAAAAAACAGTAGCTTCTGTTACATGCTTGTTAAATTACATGGAACAGTTTAGGCTAATATTCAAATTGCTTTCCATTTCCTAAAAGTACATACACCAGCAATTAAGATAGTACTTGGTGCCAAGATAAAAAAAAAAAAGTTGTTTTAGAAATGAAATTTTATGATGAACTACTTACAAACTGCTAATCAGCATGAAGGTAATCAAAACTTTTTGCAATTCTATAGAAGGAATGCAGTGTAAACTAATTAATTCTGATATAGTCAGTGTTACCATGGAGAAAGCAGGTACCTTTGATTCTAGTTGTACAGGCACTTAAAGAGTTAAGGAGATCTGTTAACACAGATTCTCACTATACTTAGAATTTAATTTAATATAGGAAGAGCAGTTTACTCCCTCTATGATGCTAGCTGGGTCCAGGATACACATACACATACACACACACACACACACACACACACACACACACACACAAACACACACACACACACACACCCTCCAACAAACAGAAGATTTGTTTATTAAATATTTTTGATTAATTGACTTATGTATAATTGGAAACTTTGAAACTGATGAAGATCAAGTATCTTGCCCAAGGTCAGAAAGGTGGCAATTGAATACATATTATAAACAAGAATCACATCCATGTCCTCTAATCTTGATGCAATGCTCTAGCTATTTCTGGCTTAAAGTTTTGTCCGTTTCAAACAAAACAAAACAAAATTAAGCAGAATTGTCAGGTTAACATTGTAAACTGTTATTACACTGTAGGCTTGTCAGCCTCAATTGAGTGATTGAGAATACAGAGAAAACCAAAAATGAATACATAATATTTGCCTGCCAATATTTCCAAAGCATAAGTCTGCTGACCTCTAAGGGACCACGATGGTCCTCCAGGGACTTTGTAGGCTGTTTGTTTACTTTTACTTCTGCATGTGTGCCCAAGTTACATTTTTTCTGCTCATTGATCTACTGATCGGGATTTTGCAATTACTGAAAGCAGTCTGACTTTGAGCAAGATACCTGTTATCTTCTTCTTGGTTGGAAGCTCCAGTATCCTGTTCCTGCATTCAGCCAATATCATCTAGGTGGTAACCTCTAGTCTACAGGTTCAGAGCAATCAAACATCAAAATTCTCTGTGCCTGGGATGTCTTCTCCTCTTGCTCTAATGAAGAGAAGCGTCTAGGTTTGTGCCTTAATTAAATTTATCTATTTCTGGATTCAGGACTACACAGACTCACCACTGTTCTCTACCACTCCTAGGTATATGTCCCCTTCTCAGTCTCACCTAAACCTGTGAGACACAGAACTTGATGGTGAGTGACAGATAGAAGCTATCACCTGTTTCTTTTTTGTTTAATTAATATTAATATTAATTTTCATCCATATCCACATGCATATTTAAAAATTACAAAATTTCCCTCCATCCTCCCTTCCCACCCCACCCCTGCCCTCAGCAGAGAAGAGCTAGGTTAGCATGGCATATTTGGGTAAACATGTTTACAAATTAGTAGTTTTCAGTGTGAGGAATTAGGATTAAGGGAAAGAGATATATAAGAGATGATTTTTATAAAGTGTTCATCAGATTCAGAAGGGTTGTTTTTTTTTTTTTCTGTGTGTTTTATTTTGTTTTGTTTTTCTTCCTCTGGATGGGGATAATAAAATCTATAGTCAATCAAATATAGTTGTCCTAGTTTTCTGGACTTCTGAGAGGAGCTGCTTCTATCAACGTTGCCCATCTAATAATGCTGCTGATGTTTGCATTGTTCTCTAGGTTCTGCTCCCTTCTCTCAGCATTAGATCCTATAACTTATTCCATGCTTCTCTAGAGTCCTATAATTTATGGTTTCTTATAAAACAATCCTATTCCATAGTATTCATGTACCATAACTTGTTTAGCCACTCCCCAATTGATGGGCTTCTCAATTTCCAATTCTTTGCCACTACAAAAAGAGCTGCTATGAATATTTTGGAACAAGAAGGACTTTTCCCAATTTTTGTAATTTCTTCAGGATATAGACCTAGAATTGGAATTGCTGGACCAAAGGTCATGAAAAAGTTTACTGTTCTTTGGGCATAAAGTTCCATATTGCTCTTCAGAAGGTTGGATCTGTTCACAATTCCATCAGCAATGCATGAATATCCCAATCCTCCCACAATCTCCCCATCATTGATCATCTTCCCTTTTTCTCATCTTGTCCATTCTAACAGGTATGCGATAATACCTCATTGTTGTTTTAATTTACATTTCTCACATCAATACTCATTTGGAGCATTTTTATATGATTATATATAACATTAATTTCTTCATTTGAAAACGGTGTGTTCATATCCTTTGACCATTTCTCAAATGGGAAATGACTTGCAAACTTATTAATGAGACCTTTATCAGAACTCCTAGTTCTGAAAATTGTTTCCCAGCTTTCTGCTTTCCTTTTAATTTTGGTATCATTGATTTTATTAGTGCAAAAATTTTTTAATTTAATGTAGTCAAAATGATTAACTTTGCAGTTTATAATGTTCTCTAATTCTTGTTTGGTCATAAATTTATCCATTTTCTTTTTTTTATCTTTAATTTAATTTTTTAATTTTCATTTTGTACAAATGTTTTTTTTTTTACATTAATGAAATATCCTTGTTTAAGAGTAAACAAATACTCCTCCCCCCATGAATATAGACTTGCTTGGGCAGTAAAGTAAAGGGGAGAGGAAAAAAATTTGAATTAAAAAAAATAATAGTAATAATTGTAGGTATGGCCAGGTAGCACAATGGACGAAGCACCAGCCCTAGAGCCATGAGCATCCGAGCCCACATCCAGCCCCATAGACACAACAATCACCCAGCCGTGTGACATGCAAGCCACCCGATCCCCACTGCCCTGCAAAAACCTAAAAGAAAGACCCAAAATAAAATAAAATAGTAATAATAGTAGGGGTGTCTGGGTGGCAGACAGAGCATTGGCCCTTGAGCCCGGAGCACCCGGGTCCAAATCCAGCCTCAGACACCCAAAGATCACCCTGCTATGTGGCCCCAGACACGCCACCCAGCCCCATTTGCCCTTCATCCTCCCCCAAATAATAATAATAATAATAATAATAATAATAATAATAATAATAATAATAATAAATGTGCTTCAGTCTTTGTTCCAACACCAACAACTCTGTGATGGATGGATCGCATTCTTAATGGTAAGTCCATCGCAAAAGTTACTTCCATATTTTTCCAAAGTTGCCATTGCTGATTGCAACTCCCTCCTTTCATATTTCTCCACTATTATATACTGTATTTTCTCTCTCCTTTCACTCTGACTCTGCTGTAGGGTCGCTGAATGGCACAGCAGACAGATCCCTGGTCCTGGGGCCAAGAAACCCTGAGCCCCCATACCACCCCTTAGGCCCAGAATCCACCTGGCCCTATGGTCCTGGACAAGACTTCCAATCCCAGCTCCTTGCAAGAAATAAACAAGAAAATGTGTTATATCGGACCACTCTCCCCCCATGGTCCATCCTCTCCTCCTTTATTCACATCCCCCCTACCCCTTCCCCCCTGCTCCCCCCCCTCCTTCTTATTCCAGATGTCTATACCTCATTGAATACATATGCTGTTTCCTCTCCTAGCCACCTCTGATGAGAGCAAAGGTTCTATCATTCCCCCTTGCCTCCCACCTTCCATATCATTGAAATAGCTCATTGTAATAAAAAAATCTTATATGAAATATCTTGGCCTATTCCCCCCTCTCCTTTTTCTTTCTCCCATTACATTTCCCTTTTTTCTATTGACTCCATTTTTACACCATATTTTACCTTCAAATTCAGCTTTCTCCTGTGCTTCAACTATAAAAGCTCCCTCTACCTGCTCCATTAACTGAGAAGGTTCATATGAGTATTATCAGTGTCATTTTTCTATGCAGGAATACATGCAGTTCATCATCATTAAGTCCCTCATATTTTCCCCTTCTATTAGAAACCTGGAGGGATGGGAATTCTGGGATAACCTGGAAGGATTTTCATGAACTGATGCTGAGTGAGATGAGCAGAACCAGAAGAACATTGTACACCCTAACATCAACATGGAAGTGCTGAGCAACCTTAATTGACTTACTCATACCAACAGGGCAACAGTTAGGGACAATTTTGGGATATCTGCGATGGAGAATACCATTTATATCCAGAAAAAGAATTGTGGAATTTAAAGACCAAGGACTATTACCTTTAATTTCAAAAAAAAAACTGATATCTTTTTATGTAATTTGCTATTTCTTATACTTCATTTTTCTTCTTTAAGCATATGATTCTCTCTAATCACATTCAGCTTAGATCAATGTATACCATGTAAACAATGTAAAGACTAATAGACTGCCTTCTGTGGGGATAGGGGGAGAGAAACAAGATTGAGGGGAAACTGTAAAACTCAAAATAAATAAAATCTTTCTTGAATGAAGAAAAAAACAAGCAAAAAGTCACCATTTGAAAAAATTCAATTATTTCAAAATTGTATGCATGTCATATGCCCTTTTATGTTTTATTACATTTTAAATTCTACTATTTTCCTTTTTAAAAAAATTATTCATTTATTTATTTTCATCCATTTGTATATGCATATTTCTAAGATACAAAATTTCCCTCCACCGTCCCTTCCCACTTCCCTCCTCTCAGCAGGGAATAGACAGGTTAGTATTTTGTATAGATATTTTGTTAAGTGTATTTACAATTTATTATTTTTTTTGCTTGATGTGGATTAATGGAAAGTCATACATAAGGGATAATTTTTGTAACATATTCATCAGATTCAGAAGGGATTTTTTTATTGTGTGTTTTGTTTTGCTTTGTTTTTCTTCCTCTGGTTGTGTATAATATAGTCCATAACCAGTCAAATACAGTTGTCCTGGCTCTCGCGACTGTTGAGAGGAGTTGCTTCCATGAAGGTTGCTCATTTCATAATGTTGTTGATGTGTACATTGTTCTCTTGGCTCTACTCCTTTCCCTCAGCATCAGATCCTGTAAGTCATTCCATGCTTCTGTAGAGTCCAACTATGTATGGTTTCTATAGAACAATGGTATTCCATATTATTTATGTACCATAACTTGATTAGCCATTCCCCAACTTATGGACATCCCCTCAATTTCCAATTCTTTGCCACTACAAAAAGAGCTGCTAAGAATATTTTGGAACATGTAAGCCTTCATTTTTAGTAATTTCTTCTGGAAATAGATCTAGAATTGGAATTGCTGCTTCAAAGAGTATGAACAGTTTTATTGCTCTTTGGGCATAGTTCCATATTGCTCTCCAAAAAGGTTGGATTTGCTCACAACTCCACCAGCAATGCATCAATGTTCCAATCCTCCCACAACTTCTCTAACATTGATTATCATCCCATTTTCTCATCTGGGCTAATCTAATAGGTGATGATGCCTCATTGTTGCTTTATGCATATCTCTAATCGATAGTGATTTGGAATGCTTTTTTCATACGTTTATATGTAGCTATAATTTGTTCATTTCGTTTGACCATTTATCAATTTGGTAATGAATTGTGATCTTATAAATTTGATGCATTTCTCTCTCTATATATATATGTATATATATTCTCCTTTTCTTCTTATTTTGGCAGCATTGATTTTATTACTGAAAAATCTTTTAATTTAATACAGTAAAAATCATTCAGTTTGCAGTTTACAATGAGCTCTAATTCTTGTTTGTTCATAAATTTATGACTTTTCCATAGATCTGAGAGATAGATGTTTCTTGGTTAATGTATCTATGATGGCTCTTTATGTCTAAATTCTTTATCCATTTTGGCCTTATTTTAGTATAGGTTGTGAAATGTGGACCTCTGCTTAGTTTTTGCCTACTATTTTCCAGTTTACCCAACAATTTTTGTCAATTAGTGAATCCTTCTCCCAGAAGCAGATGTCTTTGGGTTTGTCAAATAGTACATAGCTGTAGTCATTTACTGCAGTATTCAAAGATTCAAAAGATCTATCCTAATCTACTGATCCCTAACTCTATTTTTTAAACTGGACATTGAGGCAGTTTTGATGACTGCTGCTTTATAGTATAGTTTTAGATCTGGTCGAGCTAGGCCACCTTCCTTTACATTTTTTTATCAGTTCATTTGCTATTCTTGCCCTTTTGTTGCTCCAGATGAATTTTGTTACTATTTTTTTCTAACTCGGTAAAGTAGTTATTTGGTAGTTTGCTTGGTATGGCACTTAATAAGTAATTTAATTTGGGGGGAGTTGTCATTTTTATTATAATAGCTTGACCTGTACATGAGCATTTGACATTATTCCAATCATTTAGAATTAATTTTATTTGCGTGAAGAGAGCTTTATAAATGTGTTCATACAATTTTGGGGTTTGTCTTAGGGAGGTAGATTCCCAAGCATTTAATGTTGTCTACAGTTATTTTAAATGGAATTTTTCTTTTTATCTCTTGCTCTTGGGCTCTGTTCATATATAGAAATGCTTTTGATTTATGAGGGTTCATTTTATATCCTGCTACTTTGCTGAATTTGTTAATTGCTTCAAGGTGTTTTTTAGATGATTTTCTTGGGTATCATCATATCATCTGCAGAGAATGGTAGTCTTACTTCCTCATTGCCAATTCTGATTCCTTCGATTTCTTTTTCTTCTCTTATTGCTGTTGCTAGCATTTCTAATACCATATTGAATTGTGGTGATAATAGGCACTCTTTTTTCACCCCTGAATTTATTGGAAGTGCTCTGAGTTTATTCACATTAAATATAATATTTATTGATGGTTTTTAGATAGATACTATTTATTATGTTAAGGAAAACTCTAGTTATTCCTAAACTTTCTAGTGGTTTTTATTAGGAATGGATGGATGAACTTGCTCATTCCTTCAGTGCAACAACCAGGGACACTTTTGGGCTATCTGCAATGGAGAATACCATCTATATCCAGAGAAAGAATTGTGGACTTTGAACATAGACCAAAGACTATTACCTTCAATTTAGGGAAAAAAAACCCTTTATCTTAGTATATAATTAAGATCTTTTATACTTTTTTTTCTTCCTTAATGATATGATTTCTCTCTTGTCATATTCAACTCAGATCAAGGTATACCATGGAAACAATGTAAAGACTAACAGACTGCCTTCTGTGGGGGGTGGGGGAAGGAAACAATAATGGGGGAAATTATAAAACTCAAAATTAATAAAATCTTTCTAAAGAAAAGAATAGGAATGGATGGCGTATTTTATCAAAGGCTTTTTCACCATCTAATGAGATAATCATATGGTTTCTGTTGATTATACTGTTAATATGGTTAATTATGTTGAGTGTTTTCCCAATGTTGAACCATCCCTCCCTGCCTTGTATAAATCCTACCGGATCATGGTTTATTAGGTAGGTAGTGACTTGCTGTATTCTCATTGCTAAAATTTTATTTAAGATTTTTGTATCAATATTCATTAGGGAGATTGGTCTGTAATTTTCTTTGTTTTAATTCTTCTGGGTTTAGGTATAAGCAGCACATTGTTATCATAAAAGGAGTTTAGCAGAACTCTTTCCTATCTGATTTTTTTAAAAATAGTTTTTGTAGAATAGGAATTAATTGTTACTTAAATGTTTGGTAGAATCAGGTATTAACATCAATCACAATCCAACATCTGGACCTGGAGACTTTTCTTAGGCAGTTTATTGATAGTTTTTTCAATTTCTATTTTCTGAAATGGGGTTATTTAAGTAATTTATTTCTTCTTCTGGTTAATCTGGGAAGTTTGTAGTTTTGGAAATACTCATCCATTTCACTCAAGTGTCCAATTTATTGTTATACAGTTTGGCAAAGTAGCGTCATATTATCTCTTTGATTTCCTCCTTATTGTTGGTTAGTTCACCCTTCTCATTTTTATACTGGTAATTTGGTTATTTTCCTTCTTTTTTTAAATCAGATTAACCAGAGGTTTTTCTATTTTATTGACTTTTGTCACACAACCAACTCTTAGTTTTATTTAATGAGATCAAAAGTTTTCTTGCTTTCAATTTTATAATCTCTCCCTTGGTATTCAGAATTTCTAATTTGGCATTTAATTGGGGATTTTTAGCTTGTTCTTTTTCTAACATTATTTTGTAAACCCAATTCATTTATCCTTTCTTTCTTTATTTTATTCATATAGGCATTTAGATATATAAAGTTTCCCTTCAAAACTATCTTTACTGCAGCCAATAAATTTTGGTATGGTGTATCATTAATGTCATTTTCTTGGATATACCTATTGACCATTTCTAATATTTGCAGCTTGATCCACCTATTATTTAAGATAAAGTTGTTTAATTTCCAATTAGTTCTTGGTTTGTCTTTCCCTGACCAATTATTCCATGTAATTTTTATTGCATCATGGCCTGAGAAGTGTGTATTTATTATTATGCCTTTCTGCATTTGATTTTAATGTTTTTGTGCCCTAATACATGGTCAATTTGGTGAAGGTACAATGTACTGCTGAGAAAAAGATATATTCTTTTCTATCCCCATTAACTTTTCTCCAGAGGTCTAGCATTTCTAAATTTTCTAGGATTTCATTGATTTTATAAGCTTCCTTCTTGCTTATTTTGTTGTTAGATTTATTTAGGTTTGAGAGGGGGAGATTGAGGTCTCCCATTATTAAAGTTTTACCATCTACTTCTCCTTGTAATTCACTTAGCTTTTCCTCTAGGAATTTGGATGATATATCAGTGTATACTAGATCTGGTAGAACTAGGGCACTTTTCTGTATATTTTTTTCATCAGTTCCTTTGCTAGTCTTGCCCTTTTTTTGCTCCAGGTGAATATTGTTACTATTTTTTCTAACTTGGTAAAGTAGTTATTAGGTAGTTGGCATGACACTGAATAAGTAATTCTCAGGTTCTCTAGGTATACTGTCATATCAGCTGCAAAGAATGATAGTTGTACCTATGATAATGATAATTTGCCCTAGCTCTACCAGATCTAGCATACAGTGGTGCATACATGTTTAGTAATGACATAGTTTAATTTCCAATGGTGCCTTTTAAGAAGATGTAATTTTGGGGCAGCTAGGTGGCACAGTGGATAGAGCACTGGCCCTGAAGTCAGGAGTACCTGAGTTCAAAACTTGCCTCAGACACTTAAAAATTACCTATCTGTGTGGCCTTGGGCAAGCCACCTTGTCCGATTTGCCTTGCAAGAACCTAAAAAAAAAATTTAAAAAAGAGGTAGTTTCCTTCCTTATCCATTTTAATGAGACTGATTTTTCCTTTTATTTTGTTTGAGATTAGGAGCACTACCCCAGATTTTTTTTTTACTTCTGCTGAGATATATTTTGCTTCAAGCTTTTACCTTTACCATGTCTGCTTCAAATGTGTTTCTTGTAAGCAACACATTGTAGGATTCTGGTTTTTAATCCTTTCTGATATCTGCTTCCATTCACATTTACAGTTAAGATTACTTAATTTCTGTATTTCCATCCACACTATCTTTCTTCATTTATATTTATCTCTTATTGCTCCTCACCAAAATTTTACTACCTTTCCCCTTTGACTTTTCTTTTAAAAATTTAACTTTCAGTTTATTTTCACTCACACCTTCACTTTCTTTTTATTGGTCCCCTCTTCCCTTATCTTTCCCTTTCCCAATCCCCTCTTCCTTGTAGATTGTTAGATTTTTAAACCCAAGTTAGAATTTTTTTATTCCCTCACTGGGCTAAAATCTATTTAATGGAATTTACTCAGCATTCACATTCTCCCTTCTTTCCCTCTAAAATTACAAATTTTGGGGCCTCTTCCCTTGGTGTTATTTATCACTCTAATATTAGTAATCAGGTATCATTAATCACAGTTCAATGATTTTATTGCTTGGTAAGCTCATATTGTTATCAAGATATCATCACAGATTGCTTACTTGACTGATATGCAGCATTGCCTCAAATTGCATCAATTTTTTTATAATCATTTTTTACCTCCCCCCCCTTTTTTAAGTACATACATTCCTTCTCATAAGCCAAAATGTCATCCAAAGCCATATCATTTCTTGAACTATTTGTGCCGCCCCCACCCCCGGCCTATTTTCTTTCCCACTTTAGCTTCCACGTTCCCTACCCCATGTACATAATTAATACCTTGTTAAATGAAACAAGGACTATTGTGTCTCCCACTTTAACCCCGCTTCCACCCAGGGTACTTAACCCCTTGTTACATGAAGCACTGGGTAATTCAAACCCTAATTAACTGATTACCTGATCTAATTAACTAAGAGAATTGAAGAATTTTAAGTACTGGGAGGTTCTGGAGGTCTCACTTGAGAACTTTAGGAATGATTGTAACTAACAGAGACACTATCTCAGGTCTTCTCAGTTTATGATGTTCTCATTAGACAAGGTGCTTAGCACCTTGTGATTTAAGTGAGTAGAAGTATAATGAGACTCAACTTAAAGTTAATACCCCTGCTTTTTTTCAGGACTTTTAGTCTCAAAAATAGTGATGAGATCTTGGACTTCTACAATGGAGAGAAAAGATCCAATTATACTCATATCTTTTAGGTTCATTCTCTTCAATTATACTCTATTCTCTAATTATTCTTCATTATTGAGACTGATAGGTCCTGCATGATTCTGACTTTGTTCTCTATTTGTTTTCTGTCTGTTGTTCACAATGTTTCCTCCTATATTTGAGGGTTTTGGAATTTTCCTACTACAGCCCTTGGAGTTTTTATCCTGGAGTCCCTCTCTGCATGGCTTCTATGGATTCTTTCAATGCTTATATTGTTATATTGTTCTAGTAGATTTGGGCAGTTTTCCCTTTTAATTTCCTGCATGATATTTTCCAGGTTCTTTAATTGGTCTAGGCTTTCTGGTAGACAACTGATATGAAGATTGTCTCTTTTGGATCTATTTTCCAGGTCATTCATTTTTCCTAGAAGTCACCTAGCCGCCCCTTTTAATTTCTTTTTTTTTTCCATTTTTCCTTCTCCCTCTCTTTTTTAAGCGCTTTGTATTTAAGTCCAATTTATAGACTGTTTAGATACTTACCCTGTGCATGCTTTTTTCAGTTTTCTAGTTCAGACATAGCACTGCTGTCATCTTTGTCTATAAAGTAGCTTTCTATAGTGAGTGCTCTTTTAGCTTTTGTGTTCATCTTTGCTGTTTGAGTTCTACTCCTGAGGCATATGGAATATAGATCCAAGCTTTTATTTTACTGGGGCTGGGGTCTGAGCCCATGCTTGTTGTTGGTCAAGATGTTGCCTATGCAGTGCAGATCTTGCCTTTGCAGAGGGTTTTTTCCCTTCCCCCCCTTTATCCCCCTTTATATCCAGGTTCTGACTTCACAGAGAGGATTGTTCCCAAACCAGTCCTATCTTTTACCCTAGTGTTTTCAGGGTTTAGACTTTATTTAAGTTTGGTATCCTACACGATAGCTTGCTATCTAGCTTCCTAGACCTCTGTTATTAAGCTCAGGACCTGCATTGCATTGTGACTAAAAGCTTCCTACTGGCTTTACCACTATCCTGCCTCCTGGTTTTTGCTTCCCCCTTTCCCCTGAAGAGTCGGACCTTCACAGAAGATCCTCCACAATGTCTACAATTAAAAACTTCTTTGAATCTACTCTTTATCTTGGTGTATCTTTAGTGTGAATGTCAGAGTAGAGGCTTCATTTATCTTTGGTAGGGGAAGGCTCTGAGAGCATGTTAGCTTTGCACTGCCATATTGGCTCCACCTCAGAAATCTTCCATTCTATTTTACTATCTATGTAGTATTTCATTTTCCTCACTTAAATATTGTGGTAATGTCACATGCATTCTCATAATAATTTTGAGTTCCAAATATTTTTCCCTCCCCTATTCTGAAAATAGAATTTTGATATAGTTTATACATGTATATATTATATATAAAATATTTCCATATTAGTTTCAGTTATAGAAGATGAAATATAGACCAACAGAAAAAATAACAGTGAAAAAGTATAAAATAATTGAAGAAAATACAATCCGGTCTCCACACAGAGTCCATCAGTTCTTTATCTATAAATGGATAGTATTTTTCTTCAGGGATCCCTTGTATTTGTCTTGGATCATTGCATTACTGAGAAGACCTGGGTAACTCACAGTTGATCATCATACAATGTTGCTGCTTCTTTGACCATTGTTTTTCCTTGGTTCTGTTTATTTTACTTTGCATCAGTTTGCATTAATACAAGTATTAATAGTATTAATATGATTGGATTTAAAGTTATGAAAAGTTTTGTTGCTCTCTCAGCATGGTAACAAATTGCTCTCCAGAATCGTTGAATAAGTTCATAATTCCTCTGATAGTGTTTAGTATTGCAATTTTCCTATATCCAACTCCAACATTTATCATTTTCCTTTTTTTATCATATTACCCAATATAATTCATATGAGGTGGCATTTCAGAGTATATAAATTTGGATTTCTCTGATTAAATTGTGCTCTTTAATATTTGGTAGTATTCTCACATGAATCCATATGGCCTTAGGAATTTTTACTTGGGAATTCATGTGCCTTTAGTTAACTTTGATTTCATTTGCAAACTGATTATTTATATCCTTTGACCATTAGCGATGAATCTGTGTTCTTATAAATTTGACTTGCTACTCTATATGAGAAATGAGAACTTTTATTTTCTCCAATTAGCTTTTACATCTTCTTTTTCATTTTTTCAATTCTAGTTTTAAAGGAGCTGTTATCATTTTCATTTGCCCAATTGCATTTTAAAGTGTTTCTTTTCTTCAATCAATTCCTGCATTTTCTTTTTCAAGATGTTTAATTTCTCTTGTATGTCTACTCCAGTTTTTCCTTCTGGAGCTTTATATGTAGTTTTTTTCTGCCTCCTTTTCTGAGATAGTTTTGTGATATTCATTATCAGCATAGGAAAGTTTTCTATCTTTTCTGTCTTCATGGATTTTCCTCTGACCTTTTTTTACTCATTTTGAGTTCTGCTTCTGAACCACAGGACCATTATACCATGATTCTTGTATTGGGAAAGGGCCTCAGTTGCAGACTTCTTTAGGAATGCTAACAGTTTTCTCCCTGGACTGGTTAGCTGTCCAGACCTATTACAGAAGCTGCTCAGGTTGTCTAGGGCCACTGTGTTGGTGACTTCCCAGCTAGCCTGCTGTTCCTCTTGTCCTGCTGATTCATAACGCAGGGTCCTTGGCCACAGATCTCTGCTTGTCTCTAAGAATTTTCAGTTGGTCTCTTCTGTACCTTGCCTCAGTGCACACTGGTCTGGGTTTATGTATTTCAAATTGTTTTTAGTTGATTCTCTAGTGTTCTCCTATGCTCTCTAGAATTATAGGGTCTTGGGGTGGCTAGGTGGCACACTGGATAGAGCACCGGCCCTGAAGTCAGGAGTACCTGGTTTAAATCCGGCCTCAGACACTTAATAATTATCGAGCTGTGTGATCTTGGGCAAGCCACTTAACCCCACTGCCTTGCAAAAACTAAAAAAAAAAAAAAAAGAAATATAGGGACTTAGTAGAAATTGGTACTGTATTTTTTCAAATGTCTTTTCAGTATCTAGTGAGATAATCATATCATTTCTGTTGGGTGTATTGATATAATCAATTATGTTGATAGTTTTCTTTATATCGAACAGACACTGCATTCCTGGTATAAATCCCACCTTGTCTATACTCCTTGTGATATATTGTTGTAATTGTCTCTGTAGTATTTGGTTCATAATTTTTCCATCAATTTTTGGGGAGGGGTCTTTTAAATTTATTTTAAATTTGAACTCTACCCCCAGGGTGCAAAGTCATTGTTTCAGTCTTCTTTGCCAGTGGCTTCAGGTATACCCGGTGTTGTGCTGATGTTTCCTTGGGATTTATGAGGAACTGTCAAGTCTGATGTGCTGAACTGGTCGATTGGGGTGACTTTCATTTCTGGAATCCATAGGGGTCTATCAGTTTACTTTTCCTAAACTGAGGTCAAAGTGGAGGTGTCTGTTTTGTGATGGTGCTTCTGTGTTTTCCTGGGGTGGCCCTAAAAGATAGGGTATTAGGGCTAATGGAGGATATCTATTTGCCCAGGGCTGTACCAAGAGACATGGTGGTTCTCATAACTGGAGTATACTGGGTGTTTTCACTAAGTTAAGTCATGTGATAAGTACCAGTGTTGTCCTTTACTCGGTCCACCAGACTGGAGCTCAGGATTTTCCACTGGTTTACTGAGGTGGTTGCTGCTGACTTTCTGGAACACTTCCAGGTCTGGATTGTGCTCCCCTGCCACTTCTCTCTCCAAACCATGGACTTTTCACATGTTTCATCCAAGTTTTCTAGGCTAAAAGAATCGAACACTCCATCCATTTTTGTTTCTGCTATATTAGGATTTTTTTCTATGACATTATGTTATGACTGTTTGAAAATAAATATAAGAAGGTTGCTGTGATTTGCATTTTTATTCCATAATTTTGGCTCCTGGAATTCTTTTTATTTAGATTTTTCAAGGCAATGGGGTTAAGTGGCTTGCCCAAGGCCACATAGCTAGGTAAGCTCCTGGAATTCTTGAACTGTAAATTCATTTTTTGAGCTTCTATTCTTAATTAAAATTTAAAATATCAGTTTACCAAAGAATGAAGGAAACCATTTTGACAATGATAAAAACAATAGAGCTACTTTTTTATTCTTTAAGCTAAACTCTGTCTGACTTAATAAGTAGTAATTAGTTCTGTCATCTTCATTTCCCTGAAGTCCCTAAAGAGTCAGAAGAGTTTATATAGATATTAATCTTTTAGAAATACGATGCTTATAGTGAGCACAAATTGCTTTAATTCAGTAAATACTTATTAACTTCTTATGATGTTCAAAGTAAAATATAAGGTACAAGGATTATAATAGTAAAAGACTATCACTCAGTGAACTTATGTTGTTTTGGTTAGGGAAGAAGAGGGAAAGGTGGGAAATAGTAGCTTTATCCTGACTATAGTGTAACAGCCAAAGTATTTGAAGTAGCATTGCAAACTAAAAGATGTTGGTGTTGAATGGGAAGATACAGATTTAAATCTTGCCTGTGACATTTGTAATTTGTGTTGTCATTGGCAAATTATGTCATTTTTCTCTATCTCATTTTCCTAATTTGTAAATTAGGGATACAGATTTCTGAGGTGTCTATAGGGTTATATAATTTATACTTCTGAATACATATATATATATATATATATGTGTGTGTGTGTGTGTGTGTGTGTGTGTGTGTGTGTGTGTGTGTGTGTGCGTGCGTGTGTGTGTGTGTGTGTGCGTGTGTGTGTGTATTTTGTTAACTAAAATATGTTAAACACATAGGAATGTTAACCCATATAACTGTCTCCCTATGAGTGTCCTAGGTTTAAGGTATTCTGTTAGTATCCATTTACTCAAAGCAAAATATAATCCTCTAGAAACACATTTATCTTTTGTTAGTTGACAGATGGACAAATAATGTTGAAACCTTGTTATTTAGTGAAATAATATGGTTGATTGGTTGGTTGGTTGGTGTGTGTTAGTTTTTGTCCTTCATTAAAGGAAATCAAAATACATCACTATTTTAGGGACAAGTTACAGTATGTCTGAGTATGGCTAATCAATAGGAGTTCAGAATACTCTGCCACAGATAAGACACAAATAGTACTGGTGAGCACTGGGGTGGTTACTTAAAACTTGTGTTTCTCATGTTTCCTTTTGAGCTACTTCAGTTCTACATTGCTTATAAAACCCTCTCTGATGAGTGTATGTTATGTTACCCAATCAATACCACCGTTCTTAAGAGAGATCTTCAAGGTATAGCTTCTTCTGACCCCTTTGAACTCTTGACCTAAGTGAATTCTTTATAAAATAATCTATTTGGCATTTGAACAATGTGGGGAGTCCATCATAGTTGCATTCTCTGTAATAACATGTGAATTTTTACAGTGTGGTTTTTTAAAAGATCTCATTGTCTGGTATAATATCCTGCCAGTTTATCTTAAGAATATTCATAAGAAAATTTAAATAGGAGGAACATAATCTCCTGATATAATACTGGCAGATTGTCCAGGTTTTGCAGAAATACAATAATGAAGTCAGCATAAAGGCTCTGCAGACCTTCAGTTTGGTAGTCATTCTAATATGTCTTTTCTCCCACACTTTGCTTCAAAGCCTCCCAATTACTGACCTAGCTCTGGTGCATGTATCCACTTCATCATCAGTTTATACCTCCCTGGAAAGTACACTGCAAAGGCAAGTGAACTTATCCACAGTATTCAAAACTTCTCCATTTGTTATAATCAACGGTGCCACATATGGGTAGTGTGGTGCTGGCTAATAGAGCACCTATGTTTTTATTTTTAATTCTTAGACCAAAGTTAGCACAAGCAGTGGAGAATTCAGTCATGCTTCTTTGTATCTCAGTTTCAGAGACAACATTGAGTGGACAATCATCTGCAAACAAAAAATCATGCACCAACACTCCCTCCACTTTGTTCTTGGCTTATAACCTTTTCAAGTTGGAGAATTTACGTGTAGTTCAACAGCTGATTTTGGTGTTGGATTCTTCTTTACTGTATTTGATAACATGACTAAAAACATCATTATAAAAAATTTGAGTAATTAAATACCTTTCTTTAAATCCAGCGGTCACTAGGAAATCATGAGAGCCTTGGCCACTATCCAAAACCTGGGCAAAATTGATATGCGATACTGATAAACTCCTCTGGACAACCACATTTTGACCTAATTTTCCAAAAACCCTCATGAATGACTCTGGTCAAAGATCTTGGTATCAAAGACTTTGGTTAGATCTACTAATATTGTATTCAGACTTCTGTTATGTTCCTAGTGTTTTGTCAGGCAAATATCATAATGGCTGTTCTCTGACCCATTCTGAAGTTACACCAGTTTTCAGATAGGTGACCATCTGGTAAGAATGCTAAGAATCTTTTTTTTAATGCAATTCTTGAGTGATGTACCTGGTGATTGAATTCTCTATTGAGTTCTGATCTTTGTGTCAGGAAATTCTGTAAGTATTCTATTTTGTTGAACATCCATCTTTTCCCCTGACAGTATATGCTGAATTCGCAGGTTAGTGCATTCTGGGTTGTAATTCCAGTCCTTTGCTTTTTAATATATGTTATTCCAGGTCTTCCTATCCTTTAATGTTGAGACTGATAAGTCCTGTGTGAGTCTCATTGGGTTTCTTTTGTATTTGAATTGTTTTCTTTTTTGCTGCTTGTGATATTATTTCTTTTATTTGAGAGTTCTGGAATTTAGCTGTAACAGCCTTTAGAGTTTTAATTCTGGAATCTCTTTCTGGAGGCGTTCTGTAAATTCTTTCAGTTTTCCCTTATAATTTCCTGCATGATTTTTTCCAGATTTTTTTTTTGATCTAGGCTTTCTAGATCATAGATTGACTCTCCTAGATTTGTTTTCCAGGTCATTTGTTTTGCCAATTTTGTTCAAATTTTTGTTGGAATTTTGTAGTTATGTACATTTGTTGGTTTCTATTTGTTCAATTATAATTTTTAAGGTTTTATTTTCTTCAGTTATCTTTTGTGTTTCCTTTTTCCAGTGGGCTATATTTACTTTTAACAAATTTGATTTCTTTGGTCAAACTTTCATAATTTTCCTATATAACTCATTAATTTTTTTTCCATTTTTCTCTCTGGTAAGAATCTTCTCTGGTAAAAGAAACAATACTGTGATTTTCACAGGGAAATCTTTTTAAGTTATTTTATTTTTATAACTTTATTATACCTATCATTACTTTTGCATTCTAGAGATGGACAATGAAGGCATCCTCATATTCATGGGGGATAACTTCTTCATGCCATATGATCTGGGAAATTTCTGTCAGTTTTTTATGAGAAATGAACCTCCCAACTTATAATTCTCTGCTGGAATAGAATCAATAGGAAGTGCTTTATCACATGAAAGGAGTCTAATGGCATTCAAAACCTCTTATTCAAGTTGGAATTTCTGCAGGTGACCAAATTGAATTCAACTTGAGATAAACGGTGAGTAGGTTCTGCATTGATTGATGATGGCCTATTATGTACACTATGGAAGTGTTCAACTCATCTTTCTAGAATCATGGTCCTATTGCTAAACAATGTGACTCTATCAGCATTGGGAAGTCGAGATGCACCATATGTCTTTCATCCATAAATAGCCTTCAAGCATCAAAAAAGCATTTTGGATTGTTACTATTTACATAAATAGTAATGATAAATAGTAACATAAATAGCAACCAAATTTTGACCTAATTTTCCAAAAGTCCTCATGACCGACCTTGGTCAAAGATCTTGGTATCAAAGACTTTGGTTAGATCTGCTAATGTTGTATGCAGATTTCATCTGCTTTCTACTGAGTCAAGAATCCTGAATCTCTCTGAGATTCACTTGTAATTCACTTTTGATGGATTTAAATACTATTTCATTAAAAATGGATAACTTGTCCTGTTGAGAAACTTGTGGTATTCTTTTTTCCCCTGCTTCTGTATTTCTCCATCAATTTCAACAAGAAGTATTGATGTCTGTGAGTGTTCTGACCCAGATGAGAAGATGAACTGTTGTACACCAAATCTCTGAAAGCTGACCACTCCTTTTATGACCTACTTTTGCCAATCATATGTTGGCTCAACTTTCTCTCTAAGTTCAACAAATTGCTCCTGCTTAAAGAAGCATTCTAATGCCTTGACATTAATTCTTCTTTTAGATCTTTTTCCTTGGGACAGTTGTTTTGGTTGAATGTGAATATTTAGCTTGGAGAGCATGAGTCTGTGATCAGTCCAGCATTCTACTACACATCACCTTCATTTTCCTTGCATTCTGATTGTCTCTTCTCTTAATTGTGACATAGTCTATTAGAAGTCAATGTTAGCTGTGAGGGTACATCCAGGAAATTTTGTTTCATTTAGGTAAATGGAAGACACATTTTTAGTAGCATGTGACCATTGCTGTTGTTGTTTCCAACTCCATTCTTCCCAAGAATTTCCTGCCATTTCTGATATTCCAAGCCTACTCTTACATTGAACCACAATCAAAAGAGTGTACTCTTTTGATTCGCAGATGATAAAGGTTTCCAGGTCTTCAGAATGTTTTTCTTTGACTTCATCAGGGTTCATCATGTTGGGAATCAAGGCACTGATGATAGTCACATGGTATTTTTCTGCATGTAGCAATCACATGGTCAAGAGTCTATCTTTCACTCCTTTTGGCAAACATTCAAGTTTGTTGACTAGATGAGTTGTTTTTTTTTTTACTGTGAAGAGAAGGTAGTTCTCTTTATTTTTTTAAATTTTACAATTTTCCCTCTAATCTCACTTCCCTCCCCCACAGAAGGCAGTCTGATAGTCTTTACATTGTTTCCATGCTATACATTGATCAAAATTGAATGCATTGAGAGATAAATCATATCCTTAAGGAAAAAATAAAATATAAGAGATACAAAATTATATAATCAGATACCTTTTTAAAAAATTACAAGTAACAATCTTTTTTCTTTGTTTAAACTCCACAATTCTTTCTTTAGATACAGATGGTATTCTTCATCACAGATACTCTGTAATTGTCCCTTGTTGTTGTACTGATGAAATGAGCAAGTCCATTAAGATT
Organism: Macrotis lagotis; assembly: GCF_037893015.1. Taxonomy (NCBI): domain Eukaryota; kingdom Metazoa; phylum Chordata; class Mammalia; order Peramelemorphia; family Peramelidae; genus Macrotis; species Macrotis lagotis. The sequence goes on from NC_133658.1 coordinate 778,447,555, forward strand.
TATCATTGTCCCCATGTTTCTGTTAGGGTTTACAATATTCTTCTGGTTCTGTGACTAGATAAGTTTTTATTCCAGAATCTACCCTAGCTTCATGGAACTCTTCCTCAATGCAGTCAGTTCTAAACATGTGTCCCACTCAGATTTAAATAATTTGGCATTCATTTATCAATCTTGTTTCAGGCAGGGATTCCATTTACATATGATAACTTCTGATTTCTCTTGCATTAAGAACTAATTGTCTTTCAGGTCTGCTTGTGTTGTCTATGCATAATGGCTTCTTGTGTTGTACACACATTCTATTCAATGGTGACTGGAATCGTCTTTGAAGATGTTTTTCTACATTTTTTTTAGTATTTCGACTTCTGGGTGGGATCCCTGCCTACCACAGTAATCAGGCCAGATAATTTTCTAGCCCCTTCCTCACAGAAGGAGATGAGCAGTGTTATCCTTAAAAGACTGCTCAGACACCCAGGGAACTACCAAATCTCAATGCTGCTTCCAGAGAGGACATAGCACTGTGACAAAGGACACCTGCGTGTAGGGTTATGAATGTATCTGCACTTGCTTCTTTGTCACTTGCCTGTCACCAGAGGACTTTCAGGTAGGAATGGTAAAAATGATATGGGTAATGTCTTTTGATTAGTATACAAATTGAATTTAAGTGAGGCAGAGTTGCTGTTATCAGCCTCACTCTCTCTTCCAAAGTCATCATGGTACAGTGGCAAGATACACTCAAGAAAACTGTTAATGGCTTTAGATGAAGTAAATGACCTTGGCATCTTCAATATGTAATGAAGCTCTAAATGTTCCACAGTGCCTGCTTCAGCTGCTTTCATGAATGTTGGAACAAATTGGTCTCATCTGCCCATTCCAACAGAGGAAATCTTCACATGCTTGGGGTAGACACCCCCCAAAACTCAAAGATTGATTTTGAGAACCCCTTAGTTAACCTCAACTTGGTTTAGTACATTTGCTAAAAGAGTTTACTAGAGTGTAGCCACTACGTATACTACAGCTTCTTGCAAAGAAGGTAAAAAATGTGGTTCAGGTGGATAACAAAGGGGGAAACCAGTCTTGAAAAGGTCCCAGCAGCCCTCATACCAGAGGTGCTAATTTTTCTTGAACACACCCTGCACACTGAAATAATGCAGTAAGGATAGCAGAGGTGCAGGATTTTGACCATAAAAATACAGCAAATACTTCTCCAAATAAAAGAGTGGTCACATCAGGGAAGCATATGGAAAGAAACACATGTAGGAGATATTCATTAGTATCAAACCAAAAAGATGTAGAGGAAAACAAAAAGTGGAATGTGGATGTTCAAGGTACAAATGATTCATACCTCAGAAAGCAGGTTGATTCATGTTTTCTCATGAGGAAATTTTGCTATTTTTGTTGGTCAAAACTCTCTTTTCTGTAAGAGAAATTATTATTATACTATTTTATTAATAACTAAGTATTAATGTATAATCTAGATTTTGCTCCTATTCTGATATGATGCCCAGTTCTGACTTAAGTTAGTCTCTGAAGAACATGACTGATTGATAAGATTACTCCTAGCCCTCAAAGAACATACTAGTAAGTCTTGGATGGGAATCCATAAAACTAATAGACCCAATATCTATTTAGAATATAAATCAAATACAGTACAGATGAGCTTTTAGATGGTGGGGAGAAACTCCTGCCCTTATGCCCACATGGATATGACTTCTCCTTGTCCAGATACTAGGAGGTTGACGAGTCTCATGATTTTGCTGTTTTCTTCGCATCAGGAGCTAACGACTTTTAGTCAATCAAGGTTGATTTTCCTATTTCAGAGGAATTCCCTTTCAGAAGTATTTAAAGCATTTGAAGGTATCCTGTGACCTCTGTAGAGATACAATTTACCATAAATAGGACAACCCAATTAATAATTTGATTATTAATTGCCCAGAAATTGACTCTTTGGGGTTTTCCTTTGTCATTTAATGCCACTTGTTGTATAAATTATGCTAAATGTGATATTTTTCTGAAAATTTCCCTCCAGAGCTCTTGTGGTCCTTTCTCCAGGTTGATCATCTCTTATGGTTATATGAGTTTTCATTTGATTCCACATATTCAGTTTTTACTGCATTTTAACCTAAGCTGTGATTTCTTTGCCATTATAGGAGTGGAGACCTCTGTCATCTGACAGATTAGTCTTTAATGAATTCTAAATCTATCATGATCATACACTCAATTATGCAGCTCCTGAATAATTCTTGGATAATTTCTCTTGAGAAGAAGGTAGATCTATGTATTTTCAATCTTTAGCTGAGTCAAGTCTTTATTTCCACAAGAATTTTAGCAATAATCCCACCCAAATCAATTTCTTTCAAAACTGAGAAGAAACTATTAATTATTTATAAATTGGGCATCAACATCTCTATTCTAAGTTTCTACCTGACTTAAAGCCATAAATTTAATCAATCAATAAATAAATATTTATCAAGAACCAACTATGTGCCTATAACTTCTATTATTTAATATTATTATTGTTAGTATCATTTTTATCATCATAATTAATCATCATCATTATTATCCTACTGGGGAGAGGGAAATTTTGTCAGAATCTACCTTTTTTCTTAATTTACATTTTTATTTATTTACACATTATTAAAATAGTCATATTGTAAGAGTAAACATAATCCCTGCTCCCCCATCCACCATGAAAATAAAAACCTACTGAGAAATAAAGTGAAAGAAAGAAAAAAATGTGCTTCGGTCTATGTTCAGATTCCATCAATTTTGTCTCTGGTTAGGGTCACATTCTTTATCATAAGTCCATTGGAGAAGTTACTTCCATATTTTTCCACAGTTTCTGTTGCTCATTGTAATTCCCTCCATCTATTCCTCCCCACTACTATTTAATATATTTTCTCTCTCCTTTCATTCTGTCCCTCTTCAAAATTGTGCTATGGGGCAACCAAGTGGTACAATATACAGAGCACCAGCCCTGGGATGAGAAGGCCCCTAGCCTACATCCTATCCCAGAGACCCAGTAAGCATCCAACCCTCTGATCCTGGACAGGCCACCCAATCCCAACCCCTTGCAAAAAGTAAAAAGAAAATGTGTTATATCTGACTATTGTCTCCTGTGATATACCCTCTCCACTCTGACCTAAATTCCCCCTTTCTTCCCTTCCCCCTTATTCCCCATCCCCTTTCTCTCTATTTTTCTTAAGATTTCTATATCAAGTATATGTGTTGTTTCCTCTTTCAGCCATTTCCGATGAGAATTAGGGCTAGCTTGTTTCCCCCTTACGTCCCCCCCCTTCTATACCACTGTAAAAGCTATTTTGACTCTTTTACATGAAAGAGTGTAAGCTACCTCTCCTTTTCCTTTATCCCAGTACATTTCCTTTTCACCACTGATTGCATTTTTACAATATATTATACCTTCAAATTCAACTCTCTCCTGTACCTTATCTATATATGCTACTTCTAACTACAATAATAAATGAGAAGGTTCATAAGAGTTATCAATATCATCTTCCCATGCAGGAATACATGCAGTTCTTCATCATTAAATATGCATAAATTACCCTTTTCATCCACCCTCTCTATGCTTCACTTGAGTCTTTTACTTAAAGATTAAACTTTCTATTCAATTCTGGATATTTGAAAAGGAACATTTGAAATTTCCCAATTTCATTGAATATCTACCTTTTCCCCTGCAAGAGGATGTTCAGTTTTGCTGGATAGTTGATTCTTGGTTGCATTCCAAGCTCTTTTGACTTATGGAATATTATTATTTTCCTCATTAACTTTTTGGACTGCTTTTTCCATTTAACCTAAACTGAGTTTTAACATGTTGTTTTCTTAAGCATGTTTTTGGATATCCTTGGCTAAGCTGCTGAATTGATTTTCAGGTTTTTCCTACATCTTTCTTATTTCTCTTCCCATTTTTTCCTCTACCTCCCTTACTTGATTTTCAAAATGTTTTTTAAGCTCTTTCAGAGCCTGAGCCCAACTCCTTTTTCTTGGAGTCTTTAGATGCAGAAGCTTGAATATTGTCATTTTCTGAATGTGTGTTTTGATCCTCCATGGGACCAAAGTAATATCAATGGTCAGGTTCTTTTTTCCAACCACTGGTCCTGGGTGAAAAAATGCAGGCCACAGTTCAGGGCAACTCAGTGCAACCCAGCCCAGCCCTGCCCAGGAATCACTGGGAACAGCTGAAAGAGGAGGTGACAGAATTCTGCTGCACCAGACTGAGTGTAGAGTGAGGAGCACCAGCCTCAGAGCAGCCCTGTGGTAAGAAACTGCAGCAGGAATCTTGGAAAACCAGCCTGCACCTCCAGAGCACAGCTGACAGATGGTAAGGGGGTCATGGAGACTGCAGTAATCTCTCTGCTCTCCTTGGTGCAAGACTTTGCACTTTGCCCACACTCAGGTCCAGGTTGCAATTTTGCCTTCCATACTAAGATAGCAAGCACCCTCCTCACAGATCCAGGGCAGAAGAGAATTCCTGTGGTTGTCTACATATCAAAGCACAGGCAAGAGAGCCTAAGACCTTAGAGGAATAAAGGTCCCATTGGGGTATCCAAAAACCTCCCCAAATCAGATTTCCCAATAATACTCAAAAGTTCAAGAAGCACTCTAAAACCAGGCACAGGCAGGAGAAATGAGTAAACAGAGAAAAAAGAGGAACACCATTGAGAAATTATTTGTTTATGATCCCAAGAAGGATCAAAATACTCAATCTGAAGATGAGGAAGTACAAGCTCCTGCATCTAAAGACTCCAAAATAATTGAAGTTGGGCTCAGGCTATGATAGAGCTCAAAAAAGATTTTGAAAATCAAGTAAGGGGAATATAAGTAAAATTGGGAAAAGAAATGAGAGATGCAGGAAAAATATGAAAAAGAAGTAAGCAGCTTAATCAAGGAGATCCAAAAAAATGCTGAAGAAAATAACATGTTAAAAACCACCATAGGTCAAATGGATAAAACAGATAAAAAAGTTATTGAGGAGAAGAATGCTTTAAAAAGCAGAAATAGGGGCAGCTAGGTGGCACAGTGGATACAGCACCAGCCTTGGAGTCAGGAGTATGAGTTCAAATCCAGCCACAGACACTTAATAATTACCTAGCTGTGTGGCCTTTGGCAAAGCACTTAGCCCCATTGCCTTGCCAAAAAAAGCACAATTGGACAGAAGAAAAAGGAGATAAGAAAGTTCTCTGAGGAAAACAAATCATTAAAATATAGAATGGAGCTGAAAGAAGCTGATGACTTTACAAGAAGTCAAGACGCAATATTTCAAACCAAAAGAATGAAAAATTAGAAGAAAATGTGAAACATCTCATTTTAAAAAAAAAACAACTGATCTGGAAAATAGATTCAGGAAAGATAAATTAAACATCATTGGAATACCCAAAAGTCATGATCAGGAAAAGAGCCTTGAACTCATTTTTAAAAAATTCTACAGAAAAATTGCCCAGATATCCTAGAAGCAGAGGCAAAATAGAAATTGAGAGAATTCACCTACCTCCTCCAGAAAGAGATCCAAAAAAATCCAAGACCCAGGAATATTATAGCTATGTTCCAGACATCCCACATCAAAGAGAAAATATTTCAAGCAGCCGGAAGGACACAATTCAAATATCATGTAGCTGCAATCAGGATCACACAGAACTTAGCAGCAACTACATTAAGGGCTTGTAAGGCTTGGAATATAATATTCCAAAAGGCAAGAAGCTTGGAATGCAATGGAGAATCAACTACCTAACAAAACTGAACACCCTTTTCCAGGTGAAAAGATGGTCTTTCAATGAACTAGGGGAATTTCAAATGTAACTGCTGAAACAACCAGAGCTGAACAGAATGTTTTGACCTTCATATACAGGACTTCAGTGAAGCATAGAGAGTGAAAGAGAAAGATAAAATATGAGGGACTTAATGATGATGAACTGCATGTATTCCTGCATAGAAAAATGATCCTGATAATATTCATATTACACTTCTCATTTGATAGAGCAGGTAGAAGGAGCTTTTACAGATGAAGAGCAGGTGAGAGCTGAATTCGAAAATATAATGTATTGTAAAAATGGAGTCAATGGCTAAAAGGGAAATGCATTGGGAGTATGAGAAAGGAGAGGTGTAATAGGCTAAGATATTTCATATTAAAAGATTTTTTTCTTCTTTTCAACAATGAACCTTTGCAATGATATGGGAGCAGTGAAGGTGAGGGGGGAATGAGGGAATCTTCACTCTCATCAGAAATGGCTCAAAGTGGAAACAGCATGCACACTCAATAGAGAATAGACATAAACATCTTGAGTAAAAAGGAGAGAAGGGGGAAAGGGGACAGGGGTTATGTGGGTGATAGAGGAGAGGATAGATCATAGGAGAGAATAGTCAGGTATAATAAAATTTTCTTTTTTACTTCTTGCAAGAGGCTGAAATTTGGTGGCCTGTCTGGGAACACTGGGCCGGTTGGTTGCTGGTTCTCAGGGGTGATATGTGGGCTTGGGGCCTCTTGGCCCCAGGGCCAGTGATTAGTCTGCTGACCACTCAGCTACAGAACATTTAGAAGAGGGACAGAGTTTAAGGAAAGAGAAAAAATAATATTTGGTAGTGGGGAGGAATGGATGGAGAAAATTACAGTCACCAACAGCAACAATGGAAAAAATATGGAAGTAACTTTTATGATGTACTTAGCATAAATAATGTGATCCACCCCGAGATAGAGCTGATGGTATCAGAACACAGACTGAAACACATATTTTTTTCACTTTACTTTATTTCTCAGAAGGTACTACAATTTTTTGTGTGGGGGGGGGATAACTTGTACAAAAATGTTCATAGCAGCTCTGTTTGTGGTGACAAAAAATTGGAAATTAAGTAAATGTCCTTCAATTGGAGAATGGATTAACAAAATGTGATATATGTATGTGGTGGAACACTATTGTTCTATTAGGAGCCAGGAACGATGGGAATTCAGGGAAGCCCAGAAAGATCTGCATAGACTGATGCTAAGTGAGATGTGCAGAATCAGAGGAACATTGTGTACCCCAGCAGAAACATGTGGCTGATGACCAACCTTGATGGACTTGCTCATTCCATTAGTACAACAATCAGGCACAATACTTTATTTTTTCTTCCTTAAGGTTATAATTTCTCTCTCATCACATTCAACTTAGACCAAAGTAGATGATAGATAGATAGATAGATAGATAGATAGATAGATAGAGATAGAGATAGAGATAGAGATAGAGATAGAGATAGAGATAGAGACAGAGACAAAGATACAGATACAGGTATAGGTATAGATATAGGTATAGGTATAAGTATAGGTATAGGCATAGGTATAGGTATAGGTATAATGGAAACAATGTAAAGATTAACAGACTACCATATGTGGGGGGGTATGGGAGGAAAGCAAGATTTGTGGAAAAAGTGTAAAAATTCTAAATAAAAAATGAAAGTACAAGAGCATATTTTGAACATATTACAGAATTCTTAAAATTGTCTCACAATACTTCTAAATTCAAAATAAATATCTACATTTTGTTCATTTAAAAAAAGGAGGAAGAGCCAAGATGGTGATAGGAGAAGAGCCTCTCTTAGGAGCTCTCTCTCTCTCTCTCTCTCTCTCTCTCTCTCTCTCTCTCTCTCTCTCTTTAATATATCAAAACTCATAAAATAATGACTCTAAATTTTCGAGAGATAAAACCTACAGAAAGATCCATTGAGGCAATTCTCCATACCAAGGTAACCTGGAAAATAGTGAATAGGCTTGGCTCCACTGGGTTAAAGGGGCAGCCCAGCAGAGTGAAGGAACTTCAGCCTCCTGGAGGCAGCCCCAGGTCACCTGGGAGCTGTGACTCATGGCAGTAGGATCAGTTTCCTGATCTATACCCCCAGGGAGCACCAGGCACAACTTGAAACATCAGCTGGAGGTGGAGGGGCTTTGTCAGATCAAGAGCATGAAGCCCAGCCCTCAGGGCACTCAGTGAGTAGCTTAGCCCAGCATCCCTGATCCACGAACCAGAAGCAGGTGGAGCTGGTAAGCAGGGGCCCAGAAGGAACTGAACCTTGAGTGCTCAGCCTAGGCAGGGGAGTGGAGAGAGACTTCCGAGGTCTGTCCTCTGTACCTGGAACAGGACTCTGGGGCTCTGACCACATTCACATCCTGAACGTAGTCTAGGCCTCCCATAGAAGAGCAGACCCACCCTCCCACCTCAGCCCCATGGCAGAGAGTTGTGCTTCTGGTCATTTGCACAGAAGGAGGGAAGACAGATCTTCACACACAGAGATCCTTGTTGGGGAGGTGTCCCAATAATACTCAAAAGCTCAGGAAGCACCCCAAAATCAGAAACAGGCTGGGGAAATGGGTAAACCAAGGAAAAAGAGGAAAACCATTGAGAAATACATTGTCTATGATCCCAAGAAGGATCAATATACTCAATTGGAAGATGAGGAAATACAAGTTCCTCCATCTAAAGACTGCAAGAGAAACAGAAATTGGGTTCAGGCTATGACAGAACTCTAAAAATATTTTCAAAATTAAGTAAAGGACATAGAAGAAAAATTGGGAAGATATGAGAGAGATGCAGGAAAAACATGAAAAAGAAGTCAGCAGCTTAGTCAAGGAGATCCAAAAAATGCTGAAGAAAATTACATGTAACATGTAACAGCATAGGTCAAATGGATAAAAAGTTCAAAAAGTTATTGAGAAGAATGAATTAGAAAGCAAAATTGACCACATGGAAAAAAAGAAATAAAAAAGTTCTCTGAGGAAAACAAATCCTTCAGATGTAGAAAGGAATTAAAGGAAGCTGCTGACTTTACAAGATATCAAGAAACAATATTTCAAAACCAAAAGAATGAAAAATTAGAAGAAAATGTGAAACATCTCACTGAAAAAAACAGCTGATCTGGAAAATAGATTCAGGAAAGATAATTCAAAAAATATTGAGATACCTGAAAGTAGCTTTTATAGATGAAGCACATGAAAGAGCTGAATTTGAAGATATATTGTAAAAATGGAGTCAAAGGCTAAAAGAGAAATATAATGGGAGTAAGAGAAAGGACAGGTGGAATAGGCTAAGATATTTCAAATAATGATATTTTTTATTACAATGAGCTATTGCAATGATATGGAAAGGAGGAAGTTGAGGGGGAATGAGGGAACCTTCGCTCTCATCCGAGGTGACTCGGAGAGGAAACAGCATACATACTCAATGGGGTATAGACATCTAGAGTAGGAAGGAGAGAAGGGGGACAGGGGAAAGGGGGATGTGAGTGATGTAAGAGAGGGTGGACTATGGGGGAGAGTGGTCAGGTATAATACATTTTCTTTTTTTACTTCTTGCAAGGGACTGGGATTGGATGGCATGTCCAGGATAACAGGGCTGGGTGGTTGCTGTGCCTTAGGGGTGGTATGTGGACTTGGGGACTCTTGGTCAGTGATCAATCTGCTGAGCCACTCAACTATCCTACAATGCATTTAAGAAGAGGGACAGAGTGAAAGGAAATAGAAAATATAGTATATGATAGTGGGGAAGTATGTTTGAAGGAGTTGTGATCAGCAGTGGCAACAGTGGAAAAATATGGAAGTAGTTTTTGTTATGGACTTATCATAAAGAATGTGATCCACCCATGGCAGAGCTGGTGGTGTTGGAACACAGACTGAAGCACATTTTATTATTATCATCATCATCATCATCATCATCATCATCATCATCATCATCATCATCATCAACTTCATCATCATCATTATCATTATCATTATCATCCTTATTATTTGGGGGGGGGAGAGATTTACAGGGCAAATGCGGTCAGGTGGCTTGCCCAATGCCGCACAGCTGGGTGATTGTTGGGTGTCTGAGGCCTGATTTGAACCAGGTACTGCTGACTTCAGGGCCAGTGCTCTGTCCACTGTGCCACCTAGCCACCCCTACAATTATTATTTTTATTATTTCTTTTTATTTCTTTTGGTTTTTTGGTTTTTCCTGGGCAATGGAGTTGGGGTGGCTTGCCCAGGATCACACAGCTGGGTGATTTTTGGGTGTCTGGGGTTGAATTTGGGCTCGGATACTCCTGGTGCCAGGGCTGGTGCTCCATACATTGCGCCACCTTGCTGCCCCCAATATTATTACTTTTTCAAATTTAATTTTAATTTTTTTCTCTTTCCTTTAATTTATTGCTCATGAGGGTCTATATTTTTTGGGGGAAGGGGTGTTATATTTACTCTTAAACAAAAATATTTTAGTAATGTATAAATAAACATCATTTATACAAAAATAAAAATAAATAAATATATTTAAAAGAAAAAAAAGAAAATAACTGTTAAAACTCTCAAAAGATTAGAACAGTGAGGCTTCTACCCTGGAAGCAAAGCCCCATCTTAACAAAAAAAATAAAATCAAATCATAAGCTGTGTTGATGAGTAACAACCAAAGTAAAAAAAATCAGACCATAGACAATACTATGATCATATGGGAGAAGAAGATAGTAAAGTCAAATCTTTTAAAGTCTCCAAAAAATGAATTGGGTTCAGAGAATGGAAAAGCTCAAAAAATATTTTGATGTAGAGGAAAAATTGGAAAGTGAGAGAAATGAGAGAGATGTGAGAAAATCATGAAAACTGAATCAGTAGCATGGTAAAGGGGATTAAAAAAGCTTAAAAACCAGACTGGGCCAATTGAAAAATGATTTCTAAAAAGCCAGTGAGGAGAATGCCTCAAAAATCAAAATTGGTCAAATGGAAAAGAGGATGCAAAAGTTCATTGAAGATAATAATTCCATAAACATAATGGAGAAAAGAGAAGCTGATGACTTTTTAAAAAATTAAGAAACAATGAAACAAAACCAAAAGAAGGAAAAACTAGAACAAAATATGATTTTTTTCATTATGTAAACAGCTGATCTGGAAAACAGTTTAAGGAGAGATAATTTAAAACATATTGGACTTTCTGTAAGACATGTTTTAAAAAAAAAAGAGCCTAAATATAATTTTCAAGATATTCTAGAAGTAGAGGGTAAAATAGAAATTGAAAGAATTCAGTGAACACCTCCTGAAAGAGATCCCTAAATGGAAACTGCCAGGAATACAAAAGGTCAAATTTCAACACTCTCAATTTAAAGAGAAAATATTGCAAGTAATCAGAAAGAAATAATTTGAATATCGTGGAACTACAGTCAGGGCAACACAAGATTTAGCAGCTTCTGCATTAAGGAATCATAGGGTCTGAAGCATAACATGTTGGAAGCATAAAGAGAATGGATTATCACTAAGAATCATATACCCTGCAAAACTGAAAATATCTTTCAGGGGAAATGATGGATATTTAATGAAATCGGGGACTTTATAACTTTCCTGATAAAACAACCTGAGATGAACAGAAAATTTGATTTTCAAAAACAAGACTCAAGTAAAGCATAAAAAGGGAGATTAGAAGACCTTTATTTTAAAATATTACTTTCTGAGATGTCTGTATTTAAAATGAATTTCTATTTAAAAAGGCCTTCTTATCCTCAAAGGCACTTTGGTATAAATGTACAAGTGACTTTATGGAAGTAATGCTACATGTGTTAAATAAGAGCCAACAAATCTGGTCAGTTTTTTACGTTGGTTTCCTGATTCTTTATCAAATTTTCTAAATTATCATTGAAGAGTTGTATCCATCACCAGCTTTGTCCATTGATATCTGAATGGGGTTAGTAACAGAATCACAAATCCATTTAAGATTGAACTGCATAGATTAAAAAACTAGTATGTCTGAAACCATTTTACCAATTCAAAGAATCATTGACCTTTTTACTCATAAGGTATGGGTAAATTCATCCATATGGAATAGATATATTTCTTTGTTTTTTTGCAAGGCAATGGGGTTAAGTGACTTACCTAAAGTCACACAACTAGGGAACTCAGGTCATCCTGACTCCAGTCCCAGTGATTTTTCCCACTGTGCCATCTATCTATCCCAGAATAGTAATATTTCTATAAACAGTTTTACCACTAGATGTCTGAACATTGCAGTGCTAGATATACTCTATCAAAATATCATCTTCAAATACTGAAACTTAAGCTTTGAGAATTGCCATACAATTAATCATCATATCATCAAATTGAAATTAGATTTATCTAAATTTATGAAAATTTATTCATCTTTCACATTATATTATTATCTCCACTTGGTCAAAGAATAATACTCTCAAAGATGATCATATATAAAAGAATGGGAAAAGTGTATGTAAAAATTACTTTAAACTAAGTGGAATGAGAAAATTTTTACAATTAAAATATTGTGATACTTGTGTGTCTGGGTGTCTATAATTTTGCATTTATGTGGTTAGAAGATCAGGGAAATATGCACAATGGGTACTCAATAAATTTTTGTTTTAAGCCATTGCTGAAATGTGATTTGAACATCTTTAAATTAATTTATTGAGTTTTGTCAAATTAGCAGACTGTTTCCATTTACTATGAAATTTAAGAATTTTTTGAGATTTTGGAACCAGTTTCAATTGGATTGAGAGAGAAAGAGTCAAGAAACAGATTTCTCATGACCAGAAAAAATAAAATATAAAAAAATCTTCCCAAATGTATTTCATATTTGTTTATTGAAAGAAAGGCTAAGCCTTTGATTTTGATCTTTCATTTGTTTTTGAATAATTTTGTTAAGACTTTAAATTCTTTCTATTTACATTGAAGCATCCAGTTGAAAAGCCTGGAAAATATGCTGTTTGCCCCAGGATTGCACAGGATATGCTTCCTTTCGGAAATGCTTTTCAAATCATCTTTACAAAAATTTTGTTGTAGTTCTTTTAATGCAAATGCTGTGGATGTCTGTGAAATATAAAAGCATTACCATGGCATTTATGTATAATAATATCATAATTGATTACTTAGTTCATATATTTTTTACCTTTTTTGATTTTTTTTAAATTTCTGGGCAGAAAGATCTTACGCTCTTTATTCAAGCTATATACAAGCTTTAAAAAGAATATTAGTATTGGATACTTTCCTTTTTTGGGGAGAAGAATGTTCTAACCTGCATGAGGGCTAGAGTGGAGTTATCTAGAAACAAGAGAACTCTAGTTTTAGCCAGTCCCCTTCAAGATTCATCAAGACCTATCCCTTTTCGAAGATTCTTCAAGTAGAAATCAACTTTTCAGGACACCTAAAGATTCAAACTTTCAAAGTTTTGGTGTCCCTGTAGATTCTTATGACTCCCATCTTTGAGAGGAAAGAAAAAAATGATCAATTCCATTTCCTGTTGCTGAAAAAAAAGAGGAGTTGCATATCTCCATCATGTCCATATCTCCAGTTTGCTGTGGGAGAGGCTGAAGAGAACTTTGGGTAAGGCAAGCATACCCTCTCTTGGTTGATCTGAATTACATTGCTTCTAATAGGAACATTACTTAATTCTGTAATGTCTGTTATAAATTCTTATTTCTGTTTAGCAAGGAACTGGATAAACAGAATTCTCTTTTATTCATTATATATATATATATATATATATATATATATATATATATATATATACATATGTGTGTGTGTGTGTGTGTGTGTGTTCATTGTGGAACTAGTATTTGATGGAGAAAGGTTTTTTTTAGTTTTTTTGCATGGCAAATGGGGTTAAGTGGCTTGCCCAAGGCCACACAGCTAGGTAATTATTAAATGTCTGAGGCCAGACTTGAACTCCTGACTCCAGGGCAGGTGCCTTATCCCCTGTGCCACCTAGCTGCCCCCTGATGGGTTAAGTTTTAAAACTTATTTATAAAGCTTAAGATCTCCTTTATGCCCAGAAATTAAAAAAATAAAAATAGGTGGAGCAAAATCATATCTCCTAGAGTAATAACATTTAAGTGAGCAGAGAGATATATACTTTGAAACTAGTATTCTCTCTAGAAAGAAAAATGTTCTTTGACCCCAATCTCTTGCTTTCCTTCCTGGCAGGAATGAAAGTATCTCTTAAATAAGAGTAGAGGGAGAGAAGAAACTAAAAATATCTATGATACCTTCCCTTTCACGTGACAGCCCCACCACAGGTGACACCTCACTACCCTTGGTATCTTCTGCTACATAATGTTTCTCACAAAGCATTCCTGTGTAATTCAATTGCAGATCCCTGCCCCCAATGGTTTCTTTGAGAAAATAGCAGCATTCTTTGTTTTGAAGAGAAAACAATGATGCAAATGATATATTTTTTTACTAATTTAACAAAAGTTTTAACAAAATTTTACTCAGACATGCCGAACAAGGAAGACTAAAGATACAACTGCACTACTTCAGCATTTAATTGGCAAGCCCAGGGTCTCTGTAAGACCAGCTTTGACACCGAAACTAAGTTGGTGCCTTTTTAAAAATATTTTATTAATTTGTTTTTTCCAAATACATGCAATAGTAGCTTTTACCAATCATTTTTTGCAAGATTTTGACCTTTACATTTTTCTTCCTCCCTCTATTTGCTACCCCTTCCCCCTGTCAGAAAGCAATATAATATAGGCACTATATTTTATAATTGTGCTATACAATAGATGCATATTGATAATGTTTGGAGAGAAGAATCAAATCCAAATAGAAGAAAGAAAACAAACATTAGAGGATAATATAACATAAAAAAATGATGACTGTTAAAAATTGAAGATCAGAAGCTTTAGTAGTTATTTAAATTACACACTTCCTTTTCTTGATATGGATGTTATTTCTCATCAGAATTCTTTTAAAATTGTCTTTGATACTGCATGCTGAAATGAACAAGTTAATCTTAGGTAATCATCACTCCCTCTTGTTCTTAGTGTGTATAATGTTCTTCTGGTTCTGCTCATTTCACTCTGCATCAATTCATTCAAGTCTTGCTAATCTCTGCTGAAATCCTGTCCTTTGTGATTTCTTATGGGAAAAATAGTGTTCCCTCACATACATATTCCACAATTTGTTCAGCCATTCTCCAACTGATGGGCATCCCTTCAATTTTTAACTCTTTGCCACTACACAAATAGCTATTAATGAATATTTTGGTACATGTGGGATTATTATACTTTTTCATGATCTCGTCAGGATGTAGATCCAGTAGTGTTATGCTGGATCAAGGAATATGCTTCTTGAACATAATTCCAAATTGCTTTCCAGAAAGGCTGGAACTGTTTACAACATGAATAACAATGTATTAGGGCCCCAGTTTACCCATGTCCCCTCCAACATTATCATTTTCCTTTCTAGTCATATTGGTCATTGTGATAGGTGTCAGGTGCAATTTTTCATAAGACTATACTTAAGTTTGCTTTCTTCATCTGAGAATTGCCTTTTCATACCCTCTGACCATTTATCATTTGGAAATGACTTTTTTAAAATAAATGTTACTCAATTATCTATATATTTTGATGATGATATTTTTGCCCAAAACACTAGTTGTAATCAAATGTAGAAACTTCTCAGACCATGATACAATAAAAATTACATGTAATAATATCTCATGGAAAGATAAACCAAGAACTAATTGGAGATTAAATAGCTTTATCTTAAATAATGGGTGAATCAAAAAAAGCAAATAATGGAAATAATCAATAATTATATCCAAGAAAATGATAATAATGAGAAATCACAAAATTTATAGGATTCAGCCAAAGCAGTTTTGGAGAACAATTTTATAACTAATGTCTATATAAATACAATAGAGAAAGAGGAGATCAATGAATTGGGTATGCAACTAAAAAGCTAGAAAAGGAAAAAATTAAAGGCCCATTAGAAAGTCTGAAAATCAAGGAAAAAGATTAACAGAATTGAAAGCAAGAAAACCATTGATCTCATACATTAAACTGAGTTGGTTTTATGAAAAAAAATACAATAAATAAAACTTTGATTAATCTGATTAAAAAAAGAAAGAAGAAAACAAATTACCAGTATCAAAAATGAAAAGGTTGAACTAACTACCAATGAAGAGGAAATTAAAGAGATAATTCTACTTTGCCAAACTTTATGCCAATAAATTGGATAACCTGACTGCAATGGGTAAATATTTACAAAAATACTAACTGCCTAGATTAACAGAACAGGAAATAAATTGTTTAAATGACCCTGTTTCAGAAAAAGAATTTGAATAAATTATCAATAAACTAAGTAAGAAAAAGTCTCCAGGTCCTGATGGATTTACAAGTGAATCCTACCAAACATTTCAGGAACAATTAGTTCCTATTCTCTATGAATTATTTTTAAAAAATAGGAGAAGAAAGAGTTCTGCCAAGCTCCTTTTATAATACCAATATGATGCTGATACCTAACCAGAAAGAGCCAAAACAAAGAAAATTATAAACCAATTTCCCTAAATGAATACTGATAGAAAAATAAAATTTTAGCAATGAGAACCAGCAAGTTATTATTAAGTTAATACAGCATAATCAGGGTAGGATTTATACCAAATAGGCAGGGATGGTTCAACATTGGGAAAACACTCAAAATAATTAAACATATCTACAGCAAAACCAGCAGAAATCATATGATTATCTCAATAAATGCTGAAAAAGTCTCTGATAAAATACAACTTCCATTTCTATTAAAAACAAGAAAGTTTAGGAATAAATGGAGTTTTCATTAAAATAACAATCAGTATCTATTTAAAACTATCAACAAATACTATAAGTAATGGGAATAAGCTTGGAGCACTTCGAATAAAATCAGTATGAAACAACTATGACAATTATCACCATTAGTATTCAATATAGTACTAGAAATGCTAGCAATATCAATAAGAGAAGAAAAATAAATTGAAGGAATCAAAATTGACAATGAGGAAGCAAAACTTTCACTCTTTGCCCATGATATGATGGTATACTTAGAAAACTTGAGAAAATCATCTAAAAAAGCTCCCTGAAACAACTAACAAATTCAGTGAGGTAGCAGTATTTAAAGAAAACTGACATAATTCATCAGCATTTCTATATATGAACAATAGAGAAATTCTATTTGAAATAACTATAGACAAGGGGCAGCTAGGTGATGCAGTGGATAGAGCACTGGTCCTGGAGTCAAGAGCATCTGAGTTCAAATCTGGCCTCAGATACCTAGCTGTGTGGCCTTGTTATGCCACTTAACCCCATTGCCTTTCAAAAAAACCTAAAAAAAATTAAAATAAAATAAAATAACTACAGACAACATTAAATAATTGGGAAGCTACCTCCCAAGAACAATCCAAAATTGTAATGCACTTTTTATCCAAATAAAATCATATCTAAATAATTAGAAAAGTGTCAAATGCTCATAGGTAGGTCAAGCTAATATAATAAAAATCACAATTCTACCAAAATTAAATTGCTTATTCAGTGCCATACCAATCAGACTACCAAATAACTACTGTACCAATCTAGAAAAATAGCAATAAAATTCATCTCAAGCAAGAAAAGGGCAAGAATAGCAAAGGAACTGATGAAAAAAAATGAAAAGTTAGGTGATATAGCTCTGCCAGATCTAAAATGTTACTATAAAATGGCAGTCATCAAAATTCCCTGATACTGGTTAAGAAAAAGATCAGTGGATTAGGATAGGTTCAAAAGTAATCTCCAGTAATCAAGTGTTTCAGAAAACTAAAGACATTAACTTCTGGGGAAGACAAAATTTTTTGTCAAAACTGGAAAATACTAAGGCAAAAAGTAGATATAGATCCACATCTCATCCCCTATACCAAAGTAAGGTCATAATGGGTACAGAATTTAGACATAAACAGCAACACCATGGATCAATTAATCGAACAAGAAATACTCTATCATATCTCTGGAAAGGGGTTAAATTTGTGATCAAATAAGAATTAGAATACTTATATACTGCAAAATGAATGATTTTGACTGTATAAATTAAAAAGGTTTTGCACTAATAAAATAAATGTTGCTAAAACGAGAAGGAAAGCCAAATACCTAGGAAACAATCTTCAAAATTAGGATTTCTGATCTTGATATAATTTCTAAAATATATAGAGAACTGCATGAACTTTATAAGGTCACAAGTCATTCTGCAGTTAATAAATGGTCAAAGGATATGAACAGACAGTTTCAAGTGAAGAAATTAAAGCTCAATATAATCAAATAAAACACACTCCAAATCATTATTGATTAGAGAAAAGCAAATTAAAACAACAATGAAGTATCTATCACTACACACCTATCAGACTGGCCTTCTCTCTTGCCCTTGGACTGTGTTATTCTTATACATGAATGCTGATGATTTATGTGGGTTTATTTCATATCTTCCTACTTTGCTGAATTTGTTAATTGTCAAATAGTTTTTTATAAAAGTGTTTTGGGTTCTCTAGGCTTCATCTATCTGCAAAGGGTAAGAGTTTTGCATCCTCAATGCCAATTTTAATTCCTTCAATTTCTTTTTCTTCTTTTATTACTAAAGCTAACATTTCTAATATTCTATTGAACAGTAGTGATTTCACCCCTGACTTTATGGAGATGTTCCTAGTTTATCCCTATTACATATAATGTTTGTTGATGGTTTTAAATGGATAGTGTTTATTGTTTTTAGGAAAACTCCATTTAGAAAAACTCTCCAGTGTTTTTAATAGGGATGAATGTTTTATTTGTTGAAAGGCTTTTCCAGCATCTATTGAGATAATTCTATGATTTCCATTGTTTTTGTTGATATATTCATTTGCATTGAGTATTTTCCTAATATTAAAACCATCCCTGCCTACCTGGTATAAATCCTACCTGAGCATGCATAATATCCTAGTAAAAATTTGTAATTCCTTTGCTAAAATTTTAAGATTCATTAAGAAGATTGGTCTATGATTTTCTTTGACTCAGTTCTTCCTGGTTTAGGTATCTGTACCATGTTGGTGCCCTAAAAGGAATTTGGCAGAATCCTTCTCCTAGTTTTTAAAAATAGCTTATATGGAATTGGAATTAGTTATTCCCTAAATGTTTAGAAGAATTCACTTGTAAATCCATCTGTAACTGAATACTTTTTCTTAGGAAATTTATTGATGGTTTCTTCAATTTCATTTTTCTGAAAGGGGATATTTAAATATTTTATATTTTCTTCTGTTTGCTGGATAGTTTGCATTTTTGTAAATGTTCTTGCATTTCACTCAGGTTGTCAAAATTATTGTCAAATTATTTCTTTAATTTCCTCATCATAGATGATGAGTTCTCGGTTTTCATTTTTTAATACTGATAATTTGATATTTTTTAATCAAATTAACCAAAGATTTAACTATTTCTGTTTTTTCTTAAATTCTGTCTTAAGAGATCAATGTTATTCTTGTATTCTATTTTATTCACATATCCTTTGATTTTCAGAATTTCTAATTTATTATTTAATTGAGAATCTTTAATTTGTTCTCTTTTCTAGTTTTTTTAGTTGCATACACCATTCATTGAACTCTTCTTTCTCTAGTGTATTGTATAAGCATTTAAAGATATAAAATTTTCCCTAAAAACCTCTTTAGCCACATCACATAAATTTTGGTATGATGTCTCATTATTATGATTTTCTTGGATTAAATTATTTCTAAGATTTATAATTTGATCAATTCATTCTTTAAGTTATTTAGGTTTCAGTTTATGTTTCCATGACCCTTTATTACATATAATTTTTATTCTATAATGATCTGAAATACATGTATTTATTATATCTGCTTCTTTGCATTTGCTTGTAAGGTTTTTATGGCCTAGTACATCATCAATTTTGGTATAGGTGCCATGTAGTGAAGAGAAAAATGTATATTATTTTCTATATTCATTCAGTTTTCTACAGATGTTTACATTATCTTAAGTTTCCTAAGATGATATTCACCTTCTTAACTTCCTTCTTATTTATTTTGCTGTTATATTTATCTAATTCTGAGAAAGGGAGATTGAGGTTCTTCCATTATTATAATTTTTCTCTCTCCTTGTAATTGATTCAAGCTTTTCCTCTGAGGAATTGAGTGCTAGTGGGCAGATCCAGGATGGCAGCCCAATAGCAGGAATTCCCAGAAACTCCTTTCCTCCTAAACTCCAAAAGCTGACAAATTATGACTCTAACCAAAATATAGATGGGGGCAGAATCCACAGAAAGACTGAGTGATACAATTTCTCAGTCCAAGACAACTTAGAAGATCCCAGGTAAGATCTGTTTTACCAGGACTGGGGGTTGGAAAGAGATGCAGTGGAACTGCACCACCGAGTATCCAGACCAGAGCAAACATGCTCCAGTCTTCGAGGAACTTCCCATAGGATAACTGTGGGTGCCTGGGTCAATGACAGAGGGGGTAGTTTCCAGACCCCTTGTCCCAGGGGTCACTGGGTACACCCTGAGGGGGCAGAGAGAACTTTACCACAACAGAGTGAGTATGGAGCACCAGTATCAGAGCATTGAGAAACAGTAGAAATCAGCAGAGTCACCCAGCACTTCCAGAGTGCCCAGTCCACAGATGGCAATAGGGTGGGGAGAGAATGCAGAGATATCTGTGTTCTTTCTGGGGCAGAATTCTGCTATTTGCTCACACTCACATTCAGGTTGCAGTCTGTGTTCCAAACTATCATAGTGACCCTCCTCACTACTCCAGGGCAGAGTGGAGAGCTTGTGGTCATCCACAAATCAGAGCAAAGGTAAGAGAGCTGTCAGATACTCTCATAAGACCTTAGAGGAATTAAGGTCCTTATGGAGTGTCCCAAACATCCCACAAAGCCTTGGAAAAGTGGAATATCATTCATAGGCTGAGGAAATTAGCAAACAAAAGAAAAATAAGAATTTGACCATAGAAAATTACTTTGGTCCAATGGAGGATCAAAATACACATACTCAGAAGATGACAAAGTCCAAGCTTCTGTACCTAAAGTCTCCAAGAGAAATAGGAATTGGTCACAGGCAATAGAAGAGCTCAAAAAAGACTTTTGAAAATCAAGCAAGGAAAATAAAGGAAAAATTAAGAAGAGAAATGAGAGCGATAAAGGCAAATCATGAAAACCAATTCAGCAGCTTGTTGTAAGAATTACAAAAAATACTGAAGAAAATAGCATGTTAAAAACCAGTGTAGGCCAAATGGAAAAAAAAACAAAAAGGCAAATGAGGAGAAGAATACCTTAAAAAGTAGAATTGTCCATCTGGAAAAGGATTTTAAAGAAGCTCTCTGAAGAAAATAACTGCTTCAAATGCATAATGGAGCTAAAGGAAGCTGAGGACTTTGTGAAAAATTAAGAAACAATACAAAAATGCAAAAAGAATGAAAAATTAGAAGAAAATGTGAAAGATATCACTGGAAAAGCAATTGACCTAGAAAACAGGTCGAGAAGAGATAATTTACAAATTATTGAGCTACCTGAAATTCATGAACAGATTAGGCTTCATTTTTCAAAAGGTAATACAACAAAATTACCCTGAGATCCTAGAAGAAAAGGGTAAACTAGAAATTGAGGGAATTCACTGTTCACCTCCTGAAAGAGTTCCCAAAAGAAAAACGCCTGGGAATATTATAACCAAATTTCCAAACTCTCAAGTCAAAGAGAAAATACTAAAAACTGCCAGAAATAAACAATTCAACTACAAGGCTCTATAGTCAGGATTACACAGGATTTTTCAGTGTCTACATTAAGGGCACATAGGACATTATATATGGTATATGATGGTATATGATATTCTGGAAGGCAAAAATGCTTGAATGACAACTGAGAATCAACTACCCAGCAAAACTAAACATCCTATTTCAGGGGAAAAAATGGACATTCAGTGAAAAAGGGGACTTTCAGGCTTTCCTGTTGAGGCTACTAGAGCTGAACAGAAAATTTGACTTCCAAGTACAGGACTCAGGTGAAGCATAGAGAGGGTAGAATAGGACTAATTATAGAACCTTAATGGTACTGAACTTCCTATATTCCTGAATGGGGAGAAGATACTGATAACTCATATGAACCTTCTTATTTATAAGAACTGTTAGAAGGAGCATATATAAGGCACATAAGGGAGTTGAATTTAATGGTATAATATAGTTTAAAGATTGTGTCAGTGGGTGATAAAATAATGGGAGAACCTGGAAAGGAGAGGAGGAATGGGCTAAGATATTTCACATAAAAGAGTCAAGAAAAAAGCTTTTTGCAATGGAGTTGAATGGGCAGAAGGCAAGCGGGAATGAGTGAGCGTTCATTCTCATCTGTAATGGGTTAGAGTGGAAATATCATAAATATTTGTAGGGTATAGAAATCTGTCTTACCCTACAGAAAAATGAGAGGAAAGCGATGGGATAAGGGGATGGGGGAGGGTAGGTTATAGTAGGTTATAGAAGAGACAGAAGATTATAGGATAGGGTAATCAGATACAACACACTTTTGAGCAGAGACAGGGTGAAAGGACAGAGAAAAATGAATAAAGGAGAGTGGGGAAAAATATATTGGAGGGAAATATAGCTATTTATAGCAACTATAGGAAAAGGTATTGAAGCAATGTCTCTGATGGATTTATGATAAAGAAGGCAATTCATTCCACAGACAGAGTGGATGGAATCTGAGAACAGACTAAAGTACACTTTTTCTCTCTCACTATTATTGTGGTTTCTCTGTCTTTTGGGGGTGGGGGGTTGCATTTACGTTCACAAAAAAATTATTCTAAAATATAAAATAAATAAACCATAGTAGATAATAGATATCAAATTTAAAAAAAGGTATTGAATGCTAGAACACTTGGTATATATATATATATATATATATATATATATATATATACATACATATATATATGTATATATATATACATACATACATATATGTGTGTGTCTGTCTGTCTGTGTCTGTGTCTGTGAATGTGTCTGTGTGTCTGAATAATAATGATAAAACTACATTGCTTATGATGCCTTTTTAAGAATACAGAATTTTCTTGCATATGCCTTTAACTGAGATCTACATTTGCTTTTGGTCTGAGATTAGGATCTCATCCCCTGATTTTTTTCTTCTATTGAAGCATAGTGTATTTTACTTAGTCTTTTACCTTTACCCTACTTGTAAGCAACAAATTGTAGGATTATGGCTTTTAATCTATTCTGTGATCTGCTTCTCTTTTTTAGGAGAGTTCATCCTGTTCACATTTACAGTTAATACTGCTAATTCTTTGAAAAAAAATTTCCACATTTCTACTTTTCTCTTTCCTTTTCTCTTATTCTACATCACCAATGTGTTACTCCATTTCACCATTAACGTTTCTTTGAAATTTTGATTTTAATTTTAATTTCACTTATATCTTCACCTTCACTTTATTGGTCCCTTCTTCCCTTTTCTTTCCCTCCCCTCCCTACTTCCCAATAAGGTAGAATTTTAAACCAAGTTGGAAATATATGTTATTACCTCTCAGGACCAAATCTATTTAGTAGGATTTACTCAGTGTTTAAACCCTCCTTTCTTTCCTTTTACTATAATAGGTGATTTTGCCTCTTTAGCTGTTGTTATTTATCCACTACTTCCTAACCCTCTTCCAGTATAATCCTTCTTTTTATGTTTATTGTTTTAACCCTGTCTTATACTTACATCTCCTTTGTCACAATATACTCCTTTTATATGACATTATAGAAATACTATCTCTGTGTTTGATTGATTGATTGATGGATAAGTAGCATTGCTTCATAGTCTCTAAGTACCCTTCCTTCTTCTGTTTCATTTGAAAGATATTTCTTGAGTCATGGATTATATCATATTATAATCACTCTATTCCATGACCTCTTTCCAAGTACCTTGCATTGACACACAACCTACCTGAGTCAAAACATCAGGCAAAATCAAAACATTTCAGGAACAATTTGAACCCCCACCCCAAAGAATACTCTCTCCAATTGTAGCAAAAACATCAAGCAAAGCATATTTCTTCATGATGCTTTCATGACCAGTCCCTGACTGATATTTTCCAGGCTCTTTTCTTTTAACCTAGGCTTTCTGATAGACCAATAAAATATGAATCTTGACTCAACCAAACAAAATGAATGGGAAATACAAAAAAAAATCACTAGGGGAAACAGTGTGATAATCAGGGGCATATGGATGAATCAGCTTCTTCTACCTCTGTTTTTAATACAGTCTGCCATTCTTTCTGTCTTTCTCTTTTTCTAGTGTGATTCTTCAAGAGTTTGCAATTATGCATGTCCTTTCTTGAGTCATGAAAGAAAAAAAATATTTTTATTTGTTTGTTTTATTGAGAGAACACAATTCAGCAGTTCCACCACAGTGCAAATAATTCAGTTGGTAACCATTCCCTCCCAACAGTTATTCCTTTGCAACAGCATACAGAACATTCCATACTCAGAACATATGTTACAAAGGAGTGCTAGTACTTTGACTTTGGAAAATATATATTATAAAATCACAGATTTATTCAAAATGATATCCATCACAAGGAAATGAAGAACACTGATATAATGTATCATGTACGTTCTTTATTTGAAGCTATGGAAAACAAGTTACTTTATTTAAATATTATAATATGAGAAAGATAAAATGAAGTGCAGAGACATAAATATGACATTCCTCTCAATGCTTCAAATGAGCCTCAAAAGAGACCCATTTGGGGGTGGCTAGGTGGCACAGTGGATAGAGCACCTGCCCTGGGGTCAGGAGTACCTGAGTTCAAATCTGGCCTCAGACACTTAAAAATTACCTAGCTGTGTGGCCTTGAGCAAGCCACTTAATCCCATTTGCCTTGCAAAAACCTAAAAAAAAGAGACCCATTTGTCATAGTGCTCCACACAAAAATTAGTTTCGCAATTAGGGACTGCATTTACATAGTTTGAAAGAATATTATTCCATTTGTTGTTGAATCATGTGTTGCTATGCATCAGAATGAAAAAAAAAACTCATGCACATAATATTCGTTCAACACACATTGAAATTTAACAATTCAAAAACTACAAAGTCCTCAAATATATAAATAAATGAATACTTTTTCAAAAAGAATATAAGAGGAGCTAACAGAGAAGTTGATCTCTCTTTCCCTGAATTTGATCTGTAATGAGGAGTTGTGTTTCTTTTTTAAATAATGTATTGAGAATAATTTTTAGACTCAGTCCAGTTACCAACTCTTAAATATACTTATTTGTTTTATATTAAAATGATTCATGACTTGAGATGTTATATTAACAAAATATGATAATTTTGGAGCCCTTCATATTATTATCTAAATAACCTATCCTATGAAGAAAAGGAAAAATCATCTGTGTTATCTATGTCAACTTACTAGTTTGAATGTGACTTTATAGTTTATTCCTAAAAATTCACATGTTAGCAAAATAATTCACCTTTTCAAGTTAATTATGAGGCTATACAAAAGAGTAAATAAAGCGCTAAATGTGGAATCCAGAAGATTGTTTCAAATTTCAACTCAGATATTTGCTAATTTTGAGATTTTTGTAGTATGATTTCATGATTCTATTTAATGTTCTAATTTATAAATTTGGTTTTAGAAAGCAAATCTTCACATCTTCTTTTACCATAGATTCATTTACTTTAACCCCAGGTAAGTGAAAAGTTATACATTCAATGTTAAAAACCACATTATTTTCATCTTCTTGACTTTTCTGTTTATTAGGTCGCTGAATGTCTCTTTCATTTTCTTGATTTTCATTTCTCCCAGAAATTCATTATGGTTATTTCTTTCTCTGCTTCTCTGTCTTTTCAAAGAAAGTTGTTTAAAATTTTTTTTGCCAGTTACTATTGGCAATTTTATTTTCTTTCATCCTATTTCCCAAGCTTATTCCATTGTCTCTCCTTTCACCTTATAGTTCTTCAAAAGAGTTTTGTTTCTGAGAACACTCTGCCCCAAACCTCCCTTCCTTCTATATCCTTCATTTCTCTTCTCCCCTATTTTCCTGTATGGTAAGTTATATTTCTATACTCAACTGTGTGAATATGGTATTTACTCTTTGAGGAGATTCTGATGAGAATAAGGTTAATATCTTCCTTACCACCTCCTCATTTTTTCCCTATAATGTATTTCTTTCTTTTCCTTTTTGAGTGCTTTTTTCACCCCACTTGGCAAATTCTACTTTTCAAGGCATTCTCTTTATTGGATTTTCTTAAACATTTGCCCTATTCTATTTTTAAGGTGTTACATTTTTTTGTCTCTTCTGTGCCTTCTTTACCAATCAATTGACTCTTTTTTCTATGATTTTCTTTCATCAGTTTCATTTCTTTTCCCATTTTGTTCTCTACATTTCTTACTTCATTTTCAGAATTGTGTTAGAGTTCTTCAACAGGCTGGGGCCAATTCAAATTTTTCTTTGAGGCTTTGGATGCAGAAGCTTTGAATGTTATCATCTTAATGTATACTTTGATCTTCTGTATGACCATAGTAGGATCAGATTTCTTCTTCTGCTGCTGTTTGCTCATTTCCCTCAACCTATAACTTGATTTTTACTCTTTGTTAAGGTGGGGCTGTGCTTCCAGGTTGGAGGACCCACTGACCTAGGCTTCTGAGGGTTTTGCAGTTGTTTTCAGGGATACTTATAAGGATCTGCAAATTTTCAACTCTTTCAAAGTTTTATGAGAGTTTATGAATACTCTTCTACTCTGTGTTCTGGCATGTGGGTAAACACTGGCAATATTTTTCTGTCCTGGAACTGAGGCAAGGGTTCTTGTTCCATTGTGGCTACAAGTTCTGGTGTGTTACTGATCTTCCTTTGAATCCTTGGGAAAGGATCAGAGTTCTGCCCTCAGAGCCAGCAAGGATCCCTATAATCTCCTTCTGAGCTTTGTGAAGCAGACATTGCTAATTCAGATACTACTAAAACCTGCTCCTAGCTGGCTGGGGCCAGATCTGTGCTGCTGCAACCTGCATTGGACTGTCTTCCACTTTCACCTAGATATGACAGATCTTTTCTGTCAATATTCTATGTTGTCTTAGGCTTGAAAATTTTGTCAATCTATATGTTTGTGGGTTCTTCTGTTCTCAAATTTGCTTTAATATATTATTTAAAAGTATTTAGAGTGCTTTGGGGAAGGAATCACATGAGTTCCTGCTTTTTCTCTAATAGCTTTGCTCCAACACCCTAGTTTAGGCTTAGGAACATTGTTAAGTATTTCCTAACCAATTATGGAAGCTTTTATCTATCAACACCTACAACACCCTCTTTCCTTTAGTTGTTAAGGTGATTTTTCTGAAGGGTAAATGTGAAGCTCTGCTTAATTCTCACACTGTCATATTGCTTCTGAATGCTGTAATGGCCATCTGTTTGGTTTGCTAATTATTTAGGAAGTTGAAGTATAAGAACTGCCTTTATTAGCTAAGATAAAGAGTGGTTTGATATAGCAGCAATCCTTTGTGGTAACCAAGAGTAAATCAAACTAGACATGCAAAAATTCAGAATCTGGAGTTACTTAAGCTTATATCTACTTTGAAATAGGCTCTGAGAAATTTGATGATTCCATCTTCAGAAACTCTAATAACTCTTGGTTATGGGGCTCTCAGACACATCCTGGTTATGGTTTGCGGACATGTATTCTTATCTTTTCTGTGATCAGACTGCCTTCTGATTTGTTTCAAAGGATCACAGCTCTGAAACCTGAAATTCCTAAATCTCATTTCCTGGATTTTCCCTTTCCCTTAAGATTGGGGGCCTTCTGTCCAGGATCTGCCCAACTTCCTATCTTTTCTCCTTCCTTTTAAAAAAAATTATAAATATCTCATTCTTTTCAACTCATCTTTGAACAGACGAGAACATTGACTCATTCTTCCAGTTTGCAAGCTTTATCTGAGGTAAAAAATCCTTTTATAAACTGTTTAAACTATGATTGGAATCTAAATCCCCCCTTTTGGACTGAGGGTTTCTTCCATTTTTACAGCTCATAGTATTTTTTAAAAATTTAATGTACTCATTTTACTTTTCCATCCTCTTATATTTTATTCCCTTCCACATGTTCTAAGCTCTACTAACAAGTGGTAACTTGCAGTTCAAATCTCTTCTCTCCCATTTTTCTATTTAATGATCCCAGTGATGGAATTTTTCATTCCTTCATTTCTGTCTTTTGATTTTCCTTTCTTCTTGTAAGATTGAGCTTAAATGTTTGCTGTACCCAGGAGACTTTTCTAATTCCTTCAGTTCTTTTCCTTTGAGATCATTTCTGAATTGTTTGTATGTTGTCTATGTAATTATTTTGATATTGATCCTAAAATTGGTCTCAAAATTATTCCTTAAAACTCTTCCCTCTTGACTTCTGGTCAAGATGACAGAGAGAAGACAGGCACTGTGTTAAGTGTTCTTCTTTCCCCTCAAAAACAACACGAAAGAAACCTCTGAACAGAAATTCGAATGACAAATGCTTACATGAATAAATTGGAGAAAGAAGAAATTGATGCACTAAATATGCAATGAAAAAAATAAAGAACAAATTAAAAACACCCAATTAAATACCAAATTAGAAATTCTGAAGACTAAAGGAGAAATTAATAAAATTGAAAACAAGAAAACTATTGAACTAATGCATAAAACCAAGAGCTGGTTTTATGAAAAAATAACAAAATTGATAAACCTCTGGTCAATTTGATTAAATAAAAAGAAAACCAAATTTCTAGTATCATAAATGAAAAAGATGAATTCATCACCAATGAAGAGGAAATTAAAGTAATAATTTAGAATTGTTTTGCCTAACTCTACACAAATAAATTTGACAATTTAAGTGAAATGGATATTTACAAAAATATAAGTTGTCTAGATTAAGTGCAGAGGAAATTAAAAACCTAAATAACCCTATCTCTAAGAAAAAATCCCAGGGCCAGATGGATTCACAAGTAAATTTCAACATTTAAGGAACAATTGGTTCCAATTCTATATAAACTCTTTGGAAAAATGGGTGAAGAGGGAACTCTGCCTTACTCTTTCTACGATACCAATAAGGTACTGATACCTAAACCAGGAAGAGTTAAAACCGAGAAAGACAATTATAGACCTATATCCCTGATGAATTTAGATACAAAAATCTTAAATTAAATCTTAGCAAGACTATTACACATAGTTATCCCTACAATAATACTCTGTGGACAAATAGGATTTATCCCAGGAATTCAGGGCTGGGTCGATATTAGGAAAACTGTTTGATTAATGAATTGTATCAATAACAAAACTATCAGAAATCATATGATCGTATCAATAGATGCTGAAAAAGTTCATGACAAACAGCACTCATTCCTGATAAAAACACTGGAGAGTATAGTAATAAATGGATTTTCCCTCGGAATAATAATAAGTAGTATCTAAATGAAACCATCAACAAGCTTTATATGCAATGGGGATAGGCTAGAGGCATTCCCAATAAGATCAGGGGTGAAACAAGGATGCCCATTATCACCACTACTATTCAATATTCTATTAGAAATGTTAGCTTCAACAATAAGAGAAGAAAACATAATTGAAAGAATTAGAATTGGGAAGGAAGAGACAAAAACTCTTACTCTTTGCAGATGACATGATGGCATCTCCACAGAATCTCAAAAATCATCTAAAAATCTACTAGAAATAATTATCAACTTTAGTAAACTTGCAGTATATAAAATAAGCCCTCATAAATCATCAACATTTCTGTATATGACTAGCAAGATACAGCAAAAAGAACTAGAAAGAGAAATCGCATTAAAAGCAACCTCAGACAATATAAAATACCTGGGAGTCTACTTGCCATGGTAGACTCAATAACTTTTTGAAAACAATTACAAAACGCTTCTCACACAAATAAAATCAGATTTCAATAACTGGGAAAACATCAACTATTTATGTATAGGTCAAGTTAATATAAGAAAAATCACAATTCTACAAAACCTAAATTACTTGTTTAATCAAAATTCCAAAAAAAAAAATACTTTAATGAGTTTGAAGAAGTTGTAAGAAAATTTATATGGAGAAAGAAAAAGTCAAGAATTTCCAAGTATTCAATGAAAAACAGTGCAAAAGAAGGTGGCTTAGCCTTACCAGATTGAAAATTATATTAAAAAGCATCAGTCATGCAAACTGTCTGGTGTTGGCTAAGAAATAGAGTGGTGGATGCGTGGAATAGACTAGATGCAATAGAAGCAAATGATAATAGTATTCTGCTGTTTGATAAACAAAAGATTCTAGCTATTGGGATAAAAACTCTCTCTTTGATAAAAACCTTTGTGAAAATTGGAAGTTAGTATGGAAGAAACTTAGATTAGACCAACATCTCACTCCATATACCAAGTCAAGATCAAAATAGATACAGGATTAGACATGAAATACAATATTATAAGCAAACTAGAAGATCAAGGAGTTGTTTACCTGTGAGATCTATGGAAAGGGAAGCAGTTTATGACCAAGGAAGAGATGGAGAACATCATTAACAACAAACTAGATCATTTTGATCACATTAAATTAAAAAGCCTTTGCACAGACAAAACCACTGTAACCAAGATCAAAAGAAATGTAGTAAATTGAGAAACAATTTTTACAACTAGTATTCCTGACAGAAGAGTCATTTTTAAAACATACAGAGAACTGAATCAAATTTTCAAAAAAAAAGCCATTCTCCAATTGACAAATGGTCAAAGCATATGCAAAGTCAATTTAAAGCTAAGCAAATCAAAATGATCCATAGGCATATGAAAAATTGCTCTAAAATCATTACTTATTAGAGAAATGCAAATTAAAGCAACTCTGAGGTACTACCTCACACATCTCAGACTGGCCAATATGACCAGAAAGGACAATGATCAGTGTTGGAAGGGATGTGGGAATTCTGGGACACTAATACATTTCTGGTGGAGCGGTGAATTCATCCAACCTTTTTGGAGAGCAATTTGGAAATATGCCCCAAAGGACAACAGAAATTTGCAAACCCTTTTATCCAGCAATACTACTACTACTACTACTGTGTCTATACCCTGAAGAGATGATGAAAAGGAGTAAAAACATCACTTGTACAAAAGCATTCATAGCAGTCTTGCTTGTGTTGGCAAAGAATTGGAAATTAAGTGAATGTCTTTCAATTGGGGAATGATTTAAGAAACTATGGTATATGTATGTCATGGAACATTATTGCTCTATTGCAAACCAGGAAGGATGGGAATTCAGAGAAGCCTGGAATGATTTGCATGAACTGATGCTGAGCGAGGTGAGTAGAACCCAGAAAAACATTGTACACCCTAACAGAAACATGGGGGTGATGATCTCTTTTGATGAACTTGCTCATTCTATCAGTGCAACAACCAGGGTAAATTTTGGGCTCTCTGCAATGGAAAATACTATCTGTATCCAGAGAAAGAATTGTGGAGTTTGAACAAAGAGCAAAGATTATATTACCTTCAATTGAGAAAAAAAAGTTATATTATGTAATTTTTGTTATCTCTTATTTTTCTTCCTTAAGCATATGATTTCTCTCTCATCACATTCAACTGAGATCAATTTATACCATGAAAACAATGCAAAGACTAACATAATGCTTTCTGTGGTGGGGTGGAGGGAAGCAAGAATAGAGATAAAATTGTAGAACTCAAAATAAATGAAAGCTTTCTAAAAAAATAAAATATCATCTTTTGCAGGAAAAAAAAACACAACTCTTTACTCTTTAGTTTTATGAAATATTATTTCTTTTCCAATTTCATGCAAAGGTATCATTCCATGTCACCTTTTGTAAGATTTTGAGTTCCATATTTTTCTATCAAACTCCCTTCCCCTTCCCATGACAACAATTTTATATAGCTTGCATATGTACAATAATGTTTAACACATTTCCATTTTGTCAAAGTGGACTTAGAACTAAGGGGAAAATCATTACAATGAAAGAAAAAAAATTAAAATGAGCATGGTGATTTGTTCTACTTTGAGTTTCATAGCTGTTGTCCACCCCCCCCCACCCCGAATTGGAATAAAATTTTCCAGAACAGATCTCTCAGGATTGCCCTTGATCTGTGAATTGTTGAAAAAAGCTGTGTTCATCATAGTTGATCCTATCATAATGTTTCTGTTAATGTGCATAGTGTCCTCCTGGTATTGCTCATTTCACACAGCATTAGTTCTTTGCAAGTCTTTCCAGGTTTTCACAAGTCAATGAATTCATGATTTCTTGCAGAACGAGTGTACTTCATCTCATTCATGTACTCTGACTTATTTTGCTATTGCCCAATGGATAGGCAATCCCTCAATTTCCATTTCTTTACTACTACTACAAAAAGAGCTGCTATAAATATTTTTATACACGTAGGTTCTCTTCTCCTTGTTTTATGATTTCTTTGGAATAGCGATCCAGTAATGGTATTGCTGAATCAAGGAGTATGCATAGTTTTATTGCCCTTTGGGCATTGTTGCCAATTGTTCCCCAGAATGGTTGAATCAGTTCACAATTCCCCCAACAGTTCAACTTCACCAAATTTTCCACATCTTCTCTAACACTGATTATTTTTCTTTTTTGTCATTTTAGTTAAAATAGATTTGTGGTGTTACCTCTGGGTTGTTTTAATTTGCATTCCTGTAATTAATAATGATAAGTATCATTTTTTCATATGACCATAGATAGTTTTAATTTCTTCATTTGCAAAGGACCTGTACATATTACTTTACTATTTATCAATTAGAGAATGATGTTGATTTAGTTTTCTATGCACTTTAGAAATAAGTGTTTTTTCAGAAATACTACTGAAAATTGTTTCCAACATTTTGCATTCTTTCTAATCCTGATTACATTGGTTTTACCCATGCAAACCTTCTTAAATTAATGTAGTAAAAATTATACATTTTGTAATTTATAATGTTCTTTATTTCTTCTTTGGTCATCAACTTCTCCCTATTCTATATATGACAGACAGACTGTTCCCTATTCTCCTAATTGACATTGTCTGAGCCTTTAGGTTTAAATTCTGTACTCATTTGAACCTTATCTTGGTATAGGGTATGAGATTTTTGTCTATGCCTAGTTTGTGCTATACTATTTTCCATTTCCTCAGTAGTTTTTGCCAAAGAGTGAGTTCTTATTCTAGAAACTAGATTACTTGGATCTATTAAATTGTAGATTACTATAGTTATTTACTAGTACTGCTTTTGTATCTAAACTATTCCATTGATTAATTTCTCTATTTATTAGCCAGTACCAGGCAGTTTTTCCCCTTGAAGTCAAATTCTGGAGATTAAACTTTGTCCCATATTAGGGCAAAGTCTGAGGATTAACACATATTTGTTTATTATTTTTAAACATGAACTCAATACATACATTCATTCATTCATTCTTTCATAATTCTTATTTCTCTTTTAAACTCTTCACTATCAGCTTGTGATCCCATGTTTTCAAATTTCACATGGTCCTCTTGATTCTGGGCATAAATGTAGCCAGCTAACAGTACAAGCAGAACATAAACGAATTCATATAAAAGATCACCTTTCACTCAGAAGAAATTTTAGGCAGAAAAATGTTTATTTAAGTGTTTTTGGGGTTGCAGAAGTTAAGGGAAAGAAAAAAGGCAGTTTGGTGAAGGAGATATTAAAAATATTGAAGAACATCTTAAAAAACAGTTTTAGTCAAAGGGAAAAAGCAATTAAAAATGTCAATGAGAAGAATGCCTTTTATAAACAGAATTGGCCAGATGGCAAAGGAGATAAAAAAACTCTCTGAAGAAAATGATTCCTTCAAATGTAGAATGTGCCTAATTGAATCTGATGACTGTGAGAAATAAACAATAAAACCAAACCAAAAAATGAAAACAATAGAAGAAAATACGAAATATCTCATTCGAAAAACAACTGAGCAGAAA
Source organism: Macrotis lagotis (assembly GCF_037893015.1). Classification (NCBI taxonomy): domain Eukaryota; kingdom Metazoa; phylum Chordata; class Mammalia; order Peramelemorphia; family Peramelidae; genus Macrotis; species Macrotis lagotis. The sequence goes on from NC_133658.1 coordinate 778,481,222, forward strand.
ACAGATCCAGAAGAGTTAATTTAAAAATTATGGGATATCTGAAATTTATGACCAAAATAAGAGTCTTTATTTTTTTCAAGAAATAATCCAGTTTGGGATGGCTAGGTGGCACAGTGGGCAGAACACCAGCCCTGGAGTCAGGAATACCTGAGTTCAAATCCTGCCTCAGACACTTAATAATTACCTAGATGTGTGGCCTCTTAACCTCATTGCTTCGCAAAAACTAAAACAAATAATCCAGGACAAAAAACAATAGAAATAATCCAGGAAAACTTCTCTGAAGTTCTAGAAGCAGAGGGCAAAATAGAAGTGGAAAGAATCCATTGATCACTTCCTAAAAGAGATCCCAAAATGAAAACTTTCAGAAATATTATAGCAAAGTTTCAGGACTCCAAAGTCCTGAAGTCAGAAAGAAGCCAGAAAGAAGCAGCCAAGAGAGAAGCAATTTAAGTTTTGTGAAGCCATAGGCAAGATAAGCAGCTTCTACTTTAACGGCTCTTAGGGCTTGGAATATGATATTCTGGAGGACAAAATAACTTGGATTACAACCAAGAATGTACTAACAAAACTGAACACACTTCCAGGGGAAAGAATGTACATTCATTGAAATATGGGACTTTCCTCTTTCGGATCCGCCATCAGCGGGTGGACTCAGCAGCGCGATGCAGATTTTCGTGAAGACGCTGATGGGGAAGACCATCACCCTGGAGGTCGAACCGTCTGATACCATCGAAAATGTCAAGGCCAAGATACAAGATAAGGAAGGTATTCCCCCTGATCAACAAAGATTGATTTTTGCTGGCAAACAATTGGAAGATGGATGGACTTTGTCTGACTACAACATTCAGAAGGAGTCTACCCTTTATCTTGTTCTGAGGCTTCGGGGTGGTGCCAAGAAGAGAAAGAAGTCTTACACCACTCCCAAAAAGAACAAACATAAAAAAAAGAAGGTTAAACTTGCTGTTCTGAAATACTATAAGGTTGATGAGAATGGCAAGATTAGCCGCCTTCGACGGGAATGCCCTTCTGATGAAGGTGGTGCTGGAGTCTTTATGGCTAGCCATTTTGACAGACATTATTGTGGCAAGTGTTGTCTAACCTACTGCTTCAACAAGCCAGAAGACAAATAAACAAATAAATAAATAAATAAATAAATAGGTAAATAAATAAATAAATAAATGAATATATAAATATATATATATATATACATGTGTGTGTGTTAATAAAGAATTCAACTATTTTTTGAGTCAAAAAAGAAGAAATATGGTACTTTCAAATTTTACTAATGAAACAACTAGAGTTTAACAGAAAGCTTGTTCTTCATGTATGGGACTCAGGTGAAGCATAGAGAGGGTAGACAGGAACAGCAAGGGACTTACTGATGTATTTCCACATAGGAAGATGGTTCTGATAATTATCATTTGATAGGACAATTAAAAGGAACATATATAGACAAAGCACAGAAGGGAACTGAATTTGAAGGTATAGTATATTACAAAGATGGAGTCAATGGGGGAGAAAGGAATATACTGGGGGAAAGAGAAAAAAGTTAAGTTATTTCATATGAAAGAGGAAGGAAAAAGTTTTTGCAGTGGAGTGGAAGAAGAAGGTTATGGGGACTGAGTGAGCCTGCTCTCATCAGAAGTGACTCAGACAGGGAATAACATACAGACTCAATTGAATATTGAAATCTATCTTATCCTAGAGGGAAAAATGCGAGATTAAATAAAAGAGAGAATTGGACAGAAAGAGAGAAAGTCATCAAAAACGGTAGTCAAACACAACATACTTTTTAGCAGGGTCAGGGTGAAAAGAAAGAAAATAGAATAAATGGGAAAGGAGGGAATAGGATAGAGGGAAATATAGTTAGCAATAGCAACTGTGTGAAAAACATTGAAGCAATTTCTTTGACAGGCTTTAGTAAAGAATGTTTTCCATCCCAAATACAATGCTGATGATGTCTGAATAAAGACTGAACTATATTTTTTTCTCACTTTATTTTCCTTGAAGTTTCTCTTTCTTTGTGGGGGGGGAGTATGTTTACTTTTAAACATGACTATTGTGGTAATGGTAGTAATGTTTTTCATGGCTACATATTTTTAATTATACCAAGTACCTTGTTTTCTCAAAGGGGAAAATGGGGTATGAGGAATGGAGAATTTAGAACACAGGGTTTTGTAAGTAAATATGAAACTTGCTTTTGAATGTAGTTGAGGAGAAATTTTAAAATAAATAATCTCTATTCATAAAAAATGATCTATTACTTTCTACCCCATTCAATTTTCTCCAAAGTCTAATCTATCTTACTGTATAAGGGATCGAGCATAGGCCCTGGATTCAGGAGGAACTGCATTCAAATCTGACCTCAGACACTTTAATAATTGCCTAGCTATTTGATCTTGGGCAAGTCACTTAGCCACATTGCCTTAACAAAATTAAAAAAATAAAGGACTTGATTTCTTTTTTTCATTTGTCCAGTTTTCTTTTTAAAGTTTTTGTCTTCAGGCAGTTTTTAATTATTCTGCAATGACTCATTTCTCTATTTTCTTTTCCCTCTCTTATTTGGTTATTAAAATATTTTTTGAGTTCTTCTAAAAGGTCTTTTTGGATTTAAAATCAATTCATAACCACTTTTGTGGCTTCACCTGTAGGCATTTTGTCATCACTTTCCTCTACTGAGATAGTGTTTTTATCATCCCTTTCAGGATAGTAGCTTTCTATACTTAGCTTTCTCTTTCTTTTGTTGCTATTTTGATAGTTGAGCTCTGTTCCTGGTTCACAGGATATAGTCCCAAACTTTTTGTGCTAGAATCCAGGGCTCTGTCCTTGACTTTCTGCTCAGCCATCTCAGTTGGTCACAGTGGGGCAACACATCTCAGTCCCTCCTGCTAAATCATTATTGTTGGGCTCACACTTTACCTTTTGAGTTGGGGGTTGGAACCTTCATTGTTGGACTGCTGAACCAGGACCTGAGCTGTGATGTGGCTAATAGTCTTTTGATAGCTTCTCAGCTTTGCTGAGACAGATTTTTTTTCCAAAGTTCTTCCACAATATCTTGAGTTCAGAATTGTTTCACTCTGTTTTTCTTGATTCTGTTGCTTTAAGGTCTATTTACAGGTTTCATTTAAATTTGTTTCAGAATAAACTGTGAACTTCCTAGCTTTGCACTACCAACTTAACCCTTTTTAAACTTCTCTATTATTATATACTATATTGCCATCCTTCCTGTACCTCAGGATCACATCCAAGACTCAAGTTGTCCTTTCTCTCTCTCTCTCTCTCTCTCTCTCTCTCTCTCTCTCTCTCTCTCTCTCTCTCTCTCTCTCTCTCATTATCAAATCTGTTGCCAATTTATGTCAATTTTACCTTTACAAAATTTACCTCATGCTCATCCTTCTTTCCTATGATGTTGCCACCATATTGCTACAGGTTTACATTATCACCATAATCTCCTGGTTGGCTTGACTGCCACAAGTCTCTTCCCATTCCAACTTATCCTGTGCTCAACTACCAAAGTGATCTTTTTGAATTACAGGTCAGTTCATGCCACCCTACTCATATTCAAAAAGTTATCACTTCCAGGACCGAATTTAAAATCATCTGTTATTAAAAACCCTACAAAATCTTCACTACAGCATGTTTGATGAGAAATGCCCAGGCTCTTCTTTAAGACATTCAAGTAGGAGAACTCCCAAATGTTACATTATGAAGACTGCTGAGTGGTAGGAAAACTGTGTCTATAAGGAGAATGTGTACACTTTCTTTTCCTCTTAGGAGAAAGTATAGTTAACAATTTGTGTTTATTCCCTTTGAAAAGCACTTTATAGGTCTCTTGAGTGGCCTAGGAAGTCGTCCAGAAAGGGCAGAATTTAACAGAACCATCACTTTTGGGTGAGGTGACAGTTGAATGTGCTGTTGGTCTCAATCAGTGGTGTGACAGGTCTACAGATTTTTTTTTTCAATTTTTAAATCTTAACCAGGAAGTCAGGTTTGGCCCCTCTTGCTGTAATTTGCCAATCCCTGTATCCATGTTGCACTTGTTTGAAACTTTGCCTGGCTATTCTAGTCCACAATTTTCTTTCTTTTCTCCTTTTGGAACATGATGGAATAGTAATTGTTTTGTAAAGAGATCACAAACAGGTGGATTTCAAAAAAACCTATAAAGACCCAAACTAACACTGAGGGAAGTGAACAGAACCAGGGGAACTTTGTACATGCAAACAGCAACATTGTGTGGTGATCAACTATGATAGATTTAACTCATAACAACACAGTGATCAAAAGTAATTCTAAAAGACTTGTGATATAAAATTCCATCCATATCCAGAGAAATAACTAGTCTTAATGCAGACCAAAGCATATTTTCACCTTATTGAATTTTTTAAAATTTAAAATTTTTTCTCTTGCTGATGTCTAATATGAAAATGTATAATTTGGTTGTACATATAACCTAAGCATCTAGGTGTCCTCACCATGTATGGGTCTCCAGCCTTAGACACTTGGCATTTCTTGGGTTTCCTCTCTCTGTTCCCTCAAAAGTTGACTGAAAACTTCTTAAGGACAGGAATTGTTCTGCATTTTCTCTTTTTATATCTAGCATGTAGTTTATTAAATTCTTGTTGAACTAAACTGTCCAAAATGCCTGTAATGTGGATTTTATGCAGGTCCCTATGAGTGTACTAAATGCTTTGGTCATTGAAGCTAAGCCCTACCTCAGAGCTCTCACTAAAATAGCAAATCAAAACATTATCTGTTGTTTCCATAAAATATTTTAAAAGTCCATCCAGCAGTGGTAATATGGCAACGAAAGTCATATCGGAGAAAAAATGGTGTGTTCTTATATTTTGATGACAATGCAGGGATCATAGTAAACAACAAAAGAGAGATGAAAGGTTCAGCCATCACAGGACCTGTTGCCAAGGAGTGTGCTGACTTGTGGCCCAGGATTGCATCTAATGCCGGCAGCATTGCCTGATTCTCCTAAAAAGTTCATTTGTAAACAAAAAACCACCCCCATTAAAGTGTCTGCCTATCTAAAAAAAAAAACAATTTGTTTTTAGTATTAAAAGAGATGGATATTGAAGCTTAAGGATTTACTAGTTGGGAGTATTTTATTATATAAACAACTGATGCAAACTGAGAAAAATTGGATAATAATAACTGAGGGTGTCCCATGAAGGTCTGGTCTTGGACGGTTCCCTCTTCTCTACCTATACTGTGTCCATATAGAAGGCTTGATGAATTAGATATAGATATTTCAGGTATAATCATACACATGCATATACATATTTATTTATATATTGGTATATTATTACATATATACAAATATACATGATATATATATATATGTAATAAAATTAGTATAATCCTATGCATTATATTGTATGTATGAAAATATTATAAGACAGTCATACATACTGGCTTGATCAATAAACTTATCTCTTAATATCAGTTCAATCATCATATTTGTTGATAGTTCCCAGATCTTTATATCCAGTCCTCCTTTCTCTTGTGAATTCCAGTCCTAAATCAACAACTACCTTTTGAATATTAACTACATAGTGTATAGATATATTGTATTTTATATTTGCAGGGAGAAAACTCATTTTTATCTTAATTCTGGAACTTTCCTTTTCAAAATGTTCCTAATTCTCTCAAGGACTGCTTGTCCCAGTCACCTTGGTATATAAACTCCATGTCTTCCTTGACTTCTCACTCCTGATCTCGCCAAGATTCCATTCTTTTTGAAGTTTCATTTATCTTTCTTGTTACCCCTCATATCTATTTACACAGCCCACATCACAGTATATGTCCTAATTTCTTCACTTTTGAAGCATTCCAAGAAACTTTTGGTTTACCTCCCTGCCTCAAGTCTCTATATACTATAACCCATCTTTCCAAAATGATTTTTGTTAAAAACATATCTGACTGCCATCTTCCAACTTAATAAATATCAATAGCGATTTTTACTACCAAAATAATATCAAATATTGCTCTGCTTTTCTTTAATAATTTTGATAATATCTCCTTCCATAATTTTACTTCTTACATTTAGGATTGATAATCTAGACTAATTAGCCTCTTTGGTGTTTCTTGCCTTCTTTCAACTTACCTTTTCACTGGCAATTCTCCATATTTGAGATGCTTTCCTTCATCTCTTATCTCTGGTATGTCTACCATTCATAGACACAAACATATATTTGTAAGCTTATGTATCTATCTATCTATCTATCTATATGTATGTATGTATTACACACATATATATTTATACACACACACACACACACACACACATATATATATATATATATATATATACATACATATATGCATGTTTACATATTTGTTGTTTTTATCAGAAGGTGAGTTCCTTGTGGACAAAAACAAACTTTTAGCCTTTCTCTCACAAAGATTAGAAGAGTATTTGGTGTCTAGTAATGTTTTTATTGTTTGTTGACCAACTGACTGAATCATGTGTAATGCTTATTTTTTATATTGTTTCTTAAAAATCATATGTGATTGTGATAATTCTTTTGCATAGAATAATTTCTGAGGGCTTTTTTTCTCTTTCCTCTATTGGCCTTTTTTATTCCTGATTCAAAAGTGACTTCTTTGAACTGTCTATAACTCATGGGCATTCATGATTTTCTTACCTCTGCCTATCTTCAACTTGCCTTTGCCCTCTACTTTGTAACCTATGTTTACTTCCAAGATCACTGTAGGATGGATATATTGGTCAGAAGGAGAAAGGACCTATGTGAGTCAGGAACATTTGGAGTTATTCATGTGTGATTCTTGTGTGATGAAGCAGTTGAGATGGGAAAAAATAGTTTCCAGGTCAAGGGATACAGTCTGTGCTCCTTTCCCTTCTTGGCTAATGGTATCTGCTTCCAACACTTTGCCCTAGTTAAATTCCTGGTTACTACTTATGGATGGATTTTAGTGACCTTACTTGCTTAGAATGTATAGATGTAGTTGATAAAGAGTACCATGTCAAGCTGGTCAATGCATGCTCCAGTTTTCATTTGTGGAAGTTACAATTTCCATTTTTACACATTGGTTTGCCATTTGTTATGCAGCGGCATGGATTGATTAATTTTTCTCTTCAGTATGTATTTTTTGATGTATCATAAGCCAAACAAAACTAATTGTTTTAGAGAATTTAAAAACAATTTTGAGAATTTAGCAGAGAGAATTTAACAGCCTGTGAGACAAATGAATCATTATTTATCCAAATGAGACAGCATCATGAGCAGATTTATGTGGTGGTGAAAGAATTGAGATTATAGCAAGAACTAGATTTATATACTAGTACTATTATTTTATCTGTGACTTTTGTCAAATTTGGTGACCTTTTTTGGGACATAGTTTTCTCCTGTCAAATAATCTTGTACCTATTAGGTCCCCATTGGCTCTAAATCTATGATTCCTTATCCTATAAAATCTCATGATTAAAATTATATATTTAAAATTCATTTATTAAACTTTAACTCTGTGCTAAGCTATGTAAAAGTTTAGTAACATTTACTATTAAGCAAAATACTTCATGCCCACAAATATTTTACATTTTAATAGGAAAAAATAATTTCTATATGGGAGCAAGTATTGAAAGTAAATTGAGTCTATGTTCATAGTATTATTGAAATGGTCAAGAGATGATCTGGTGGACCTAGGTTAGAGTAAGATTAAATGAAAATTCACCAATATAATCTAAAGTTACAGAAGCAGGAATCATTTTTTATGGAGGAGAGTAAGATATTCTAATTGCAAAAATTAGACTTCTGGTATACAAAACTATGAGAATGCTGTATTAGATTTACAAAACTATTAGGAATATGATTTAATCTAATGACATTAGTTAAGAAATTACACATTTCACTTGGACCATTTCAACTTTGAGCAAATCGTTAAATTATTTGCTTTTTCCTCATCTTTAAAATTGAAAGTGTGTGGACTTGATTCATCTCAGGATTTTTTTTTTATTTCTAAACTTCAAATCTCTGATTCTATGATTCTATTAGACTTACCAGATGAAATTGTATGCCCACATATCTAAATTGTGGACAATGATTTGTTCTTTCAAAGTATAAATTTAACATCATTACTAACTACTGAGATCACTAAAATTTAGCAAAATTTATTAAAGTAAGTATAGAAAGGAATGGAATAGAAAATAGTAAGCACATATATGTGAATTCATGCATCAAAAGGAGAGGTAACAGGAATAATCATAAATGAAATGGATAAAATAGATATAAGGAATGGAAATAAATAAAAAAATAAGTTTTAATAAATATATATATATATATATTATTTCTTGATATGCCACTGCCACTCTTACCTTTCACCAAAATCCCACTACATAGAGCCAAACCAAATCAGTAAAACTAAGAAATGAAACAAATCTAATATTATAAATAGTGTTCAACTCTAGTAGTCCACTATATTCTTTTCACCACCCTAAAGATGTACCAATCTTAGTATTTCTAATTCACACTATAGTTTCAAGTTTTTTTTTTCCATAGAAATACATTTTTAAAACCAATGTGGTTTCTTTAAGAAGCTTTTATTAATATCAAATATCTAGAATGCACTGTATTCAAAGGAAAATGTTTGCTATTATTTTGGTAGGGAAATTCACCCCAGGTAAACTTATAGAAGAGTCTTTCAAAACTACAATATACCTTAAAATAGTAAACTTTTCTTAAAAAAAACAAAACTGTAAAAAACGCTTTGAAAATGGAATATTAGAAAATAAGATGTCATTTAAAAACGTAAAAAATTCTCCAGATCTAATGATTAGTTACTGCATTATAATCAAGAATCTCCTTGGAACTCTGGAGGCTCAGGAAAGAGAAAATTGCTGTATGAAAATTTTAAAACTTTCTTCTCAATCTACTCATTGCAGCAACATTAGAGATGTAGCAATGTTAACTGTAGAAATAAAATCCACCTGTACAAAGTAATTTAATCTGAAAATTCTAAGGGGAATTTTACCACTGGAAAATGATTATCTAGCATCTGTTTGAACACTTCCAGAGATGGATAATTGTATATATATAGAAAAAAAAATATATATATATATATAAATATATTCTTAAAAAAAGAAAAATATATTCCTTAGGTTGGCCTGAAATTGATATTTCTTCAGTTTTCACCCACTGATCTTATATTCTGTTTTATAGTGCAAGATAAATTAAGTATGATTCTTAGCCTTAATGAGACCTAAATAGTGAAGTATTTAGGCTTTGTCTTCACTCTGAGTACTTCCAGAACTATTGCTTTATGAAGCACTGATTTTGGTAATAACAAAATGCAAATAGAATCATATTATATTTAATAATATTGTTAGGGTAAGTATGCTTTCATAATGAGAGAATAAATTTATGTTGAAAGCAATGGTGTAAAATTTTGACTTTCGATTGCCCTTTCCCTACTCTCTACTTTACATTTAACAATAGATACATGATCTGTATTACTGTAGAAAGGCATCTCTGAAAGTCAAAATGTCTATTTTTCCTCTTTAATCTTATTTTTACCTTTCTCTATAGATCTAAATTCCATCAAAATGCATCCATTATCCATACTTGAAGAATGAGTTACCTTTGATACCTCTCACGCTTAACTTCTATTTCCAAGCATTTGTAAATCAAAATGATTCTATCATATCTGTTCCTTTACATTGCTCTCTCTACCAGTCTATTTCAGGGACTCAAGTTTTCTCTAATATAATAGCAATAATAATGATAGTAATAATAATAAGAAGAATAAGAATAAGAATAATAAATTATAACTAATCTCATTTCCCTTCTCTCCCCTCTCCAACCTATCTCCTATTAGATGTCAGATTATTTTAAAGACATAAAGATGGTCTTGTCAATTCATTGCACAAAATCTTCAAAGCTTCAAGTCAATGAAATTCAAAAGCATGGAAGCACTGAAATGAAAATGTAAAATTTCACTGGAAGCAAAAAAAGGATATGAAGTTAAGTAGTAACATAAAGTTAGATAAATAAGTTGTAGCTAGATCACCAAGAGCTTTGAATACTATAATTTAGTTCAGAAGTCATTTGTTACACACACACACACACACACACACACACACACACACACACACAGACAGAGAGAGAGAGAGAGGGAGAGAAAGAGAGAGAGAGAGTTTTTGAATAAAGTACAAGCAAGATGCTAAAACATTCAAATATCTTTGGACCTTATCATCTGTCCTATATTTGAACCATTAGACTCATTCAACCTTTCCAGCTACACTGAAGTTGATTCCTCTCTTGTGTCTCATTTGCCCCAATTGGTTAAAAACTGATTAAAATCAAAAGATATGAAAAGATGAGGGGTCTATGCTGAGATGTCAAAGTAAAGGCAGGGACCCTACTGAACTCTCCTAAATTTTTCTCAAAACAACTTTAAATTAATTATTCAAAATGATTCCTGGAGTGACAAAACCAACAAAAGGATAGAGTGAAATTATTTTTCCCTATGAAGCAAATTTAGGTCATAAGGAAAGTTCTGTATTATTAGGATGGGAGTAGAGTACAACCAGCACAGGCTGCATCCTGTAAAGCCATGAGTACATCTTGCAGTGACTGAATAGGTAGTGGGCAGTGACTCTCATTCCACAATGCTGATGATTATGTTTGACTTTTGTTCTTTTTTTTTTAGGTTTTTGCAAGGCAATGGGGTTAAGTGGCTTGCCCAAGGCCACACAGCTAGGTAATTATTAAGTGTCTGAGGCTGCAAGTGAACTCAAATACTCCTGAATTCAGGGCTGGTGCTCTAGACACTGAACCACCTAGCCGCCCTGACCTTCATTCTTGAAGAAGACCATGACATCAGAGAGGTGATGCCATCACACATACATGAATTTGGATTTATGTGAGGAGAATTCTATGCTGTCAGTCTTGCTTTTTCTTCCAGAGCCATCTGGGTCCAGTGGCCAGATATAAATCAGGAAAACTGGAGATAACCCTGGATGTAATTCAATCAGGTTTAAGGGACCCAAGGTCACACAACTAGTAAGTTTCTGAGGTTGGATTTGAACTCAGGTCCTCCTGATTTCAGGGATAGTTCTTTATCTACTACTGCATTGTCCAGTTGCCCCATAGATACTAAAGCTGGGGTAAGTGTTTGGGATAGCTGTTCAGGAAATTGCAGAGAACCATTTACTCAAACTGGGTGCAGGGCTTTGATGCTCTGACTATGCAGTTCTAGATTGCAGTTTCAGGAAAAAGAGAATAACTAGCAGGAGCAGAGGCTTCGATCATAGAACAGAAAAGAGTGCTTGTGGTTGCCCACAGACCAGTGCACAAGAAAGGAGTGTAGTGATGAGATCTCTCCTAACATCATACCTCCTTGGAAGAACTGAAAACATAAAGATCACCAGAACTAGCTCTGAAAAAAAGGTAGCGTGAAGTACCTGAAACTTAGAAAAATGCCCCTCCATTCCAGAACAGAGTCCAACTTTAGCATAAAGTTATAAATCAAGAGAAATAAGCTGGAAAAATGAGCAAGCAACAGCAACAAAAAGAACTTGAACAAAGTAAGTTACTATGTTGACAGGAAATATCAGAGGTCTAACACAGAAGACAAAACCAAAACGAGTACATCTAAAACCTCAAAGATAATTGTGAATTGATCTTAGAGCCAAAAGAATTCTTGGGAGCAAAAAAAAAAACTGTAAAAGGGTATTTTAAAAAAAATCATACAATTGAGTTAGAGGAAAAAGTGGAAACAGAAATAATAGTGATGCAAGAAAGTCATAAAAAGAGTCAATATTTTGGTAAAGGAGGCAACAAAAATACTGGAAAAAATGACTGTAATAAGCAGAATAGAGCAATTGATAAAAGAGGTACAAAAAACCATAGAAGAGAAATCACTGTTTAATATGCTGAATTGATCAAATGGACAAAGATGTACAAAAATTTGCCAAAAATGATTCCTTAGGAAAAAATGCATGAAAATTCATTGAAAAACCAAACAAAATATTAATCTACCTAAAAAGTAGAATTGACCAAATGGAAGTCATTGGCCAAAAAAATTTGAAAAATAATTTTTTAAAAAAAATTAGACTTGGGCAAAGTACCACTTCATGAGGCATCAAGAAATAATAAAACAAAGTCAAAAGAATGAGAAATAGAAGAAAATATGAAATCTCATAAAAAAACAATAGCAACAACTGACCTGAAAAGAGAACACGAAGAAATAATTTAAGAATCATTGAATTACCTGAAAGACTTGATTAAAAAAAAATAATCCTAAACAACATCCTTGATGGAATTATCTAGGAAAACTGCTCTGACATCCTAGTATTAGAGGAAACAATAGAAACTTAAAGAATTCCTCAATCATTTCCTCAAAATAAAGCCACTCAGAAATATTATAGCTAAATTCCTGAAGACTTAATCAAAAAGAAAATATGGCAGGCAGTCAGAAAAGAGTAATTCATTTATCATGGAACCACTGTTAAGATAACATAACATAGAGCAGTTTCTGCCTTATAGAATTAGAAGACTTGAAATGTGACACTCTGGAAATTCAAAGAGCTAACATTACTACCAAGCATTTTCTCTCCAGCAAAACTGATTTTCAGGATAAAAAAAAAAGCCAAAAAATGTTATTTAAGGAAATGAGGCTTTCCAAATTTTCCTTTGTAAAATTTATTTTCCAACTTCAAGTAAAGATACTTTTTTAACATTCATCTTTTTACAAGCTTTTGAATTCCACATTTTTCTATCACCCTCCTTTCCTTACCTCTTTCCTATAGCAGCAAACAATTCAATATAGGTTCTACTTGTATGATATTTTTAATATATTTCCATATTAGTTATAATATGAAAGAAGAATTAGAACTGATGGGAATAAGACCACAGGAAAAAAGAAAAACATAAAAGAAGTTTTAAAAAGTGAACAGAGTATGCTTTGCTATGGATTCAGAATCCAGTTTCCTCTCTGGATGTGTGTGCATGGCACTTTCCTAAAAGGTCTCTCAGGGTTGTCCTTGATCACTGAATTGCTGAGAGAAGTTGCTTCCATTGTAGTTGAACACCTCACAATGTTGCTGTGTGTGCAATGTTCTCCTGGTGATGCTCATTTCACTCACTGTCAGTTGATGCAAGTCTTGCCGTGTTTTTTTGGCAGACAGGGTCCCTCATGATTTCTTAAGGTAAAACAGTACTCCATAAGAGTAATATACCATAGCTTGTTCAGCCATTCCCCAATTTAGAGCATTATATGGCATATTTCAATAAATCTCATAAATATATTTGTAAATTAGCTTAGGTTTGACAATGTCTCCTTCCTTATTCCTTATAAAGAGATCTATTTTTGCTTTTGTTTTATTCTGAGATCAGGATTGCTTTTACTACTTTGTTTTTTTTTAACCAGTTGAAGAATCATATATGCTTCTCCAGCATTTTAACTTTACCCTAGGCATATCTCCTTCTAAGCAACATATGGTAGAATCCTTGGTTTATTTTTTATTGCTTTTTATTCATTCATTCTTCATTCATTCCATTGTTTCTTTCTTTCTTTGTTTTCATCCATATGTACATGTATATTTACAAGTTGCAAAATTTTCCTCCACCCTCCCTTCCCACCTCCTTCGCCCTCAGCAGCAAACAATCAGGTTAGCATTTTATTTTACATATTTTACATATATCTATGCATATATATATATATATATATATATATATATATATATATATATATATATAAACATGTTGCAAATTAGTAATTTTCGGCCATGAGGAATTGGATTAAGGGAAAGAAATGATTTTTTTAAAGTGTTCGTCAAATTTGGAAGGATTGTTTTTTTTTCTATGTGTTTTTTTTTGTTTTGTTTTACTTCTTCTGCATGGGGTAATATAGTCTGTAGCCAGTCAGATACAGTTGTCTTAACTCTCTAGACTACTGAGAGAAGCTGCTTCCAGCAAGACTGTCCATCTCATAATGTTCATGAGCACATTGTTCCCTTGGTTCTATCCTCTTCCCTCAGCATCAGATCCCCTAAGTCATCTAGAGTCCAATCACTTATGGTTTCTTATAGAACAATAATATTCCATAGTATTCATGTACTACAAGTTGTTTAACCATGCCCCCATTAATGGGCATCCCCTCAATTACCAATTCTTTGCCACTACAAAAAGTTCTGCTAAGAATATTTTGGAACATGTAGGACTTTTCACATTTTTAAATAATTTCTTCTGGATATATACCTAGGATTGGAATTGATAGGTCAAAGGGTATGAACAGTTTTGTTGCTCTTTGGGCATGGTTCCATATTGCTTTCCAGAAAGGTTGGAGTCATTCACAATTCCACCAGCAATGCATCAATATCCCAATCCTCCTATAACACCTCCATCATTGATAATATTCCCTTTTTTTCATCATGGCTGATGTAGTAAGTATGAGATGATACCTCATTGAGTTTTAATTTGCATTTTTGTAATCAATATGATTTAGAGCATTTTTCCATATGATTATATATATATATATATAGCTGTAATGTCTTCATTTGAAAACTCTATGTTCATATCCTCTGACCATTTAGCAATTGAGGAATGACTTGTGATCTTCTAAATTCGATTAATTCTCTATATATTTTAGAAATGAGACTTTTATCAGAAATCCTGATTGTGAAGACTGATTCCCAGCTTTCTGCTTTCCTTCTAATTTTGGCAGCATTGATTTTCTTAGTGCAAAAATTTTATAGTGTGATAAAATCAGAATCATTCATTTGCATTTGCATTCATTCATAATGTGCTCTAATTCTTGCGTGGTCATAAATTTATCTGTTTTTCATAGATCAGATAGATAACTTTTTGGTCTATTAATTTATCTTACAGTATCACTCTTAATGTCTAAATCCTGCACCCATTTTGACCTTATTTTGGTATAGGGTCTGAGATGAGGATCTCTGTCTAGTTTTTGCCATATTATTTTCCAGGTTTCCCATTAATTTTGTCATATAGTAAGTTCTTATCCCAGAGGCTGATATCTTTGGGTTTGTCAAATAGATTGCTAAAATTATATACTGCAGTTTCGTTTGAAACTTTCCTGATCCATTACTCTATTTCTTAACCACTACCAGGCAGTTTTAATTACTGCTGCTTTATAGTATAGTTTTTAGATCTGATAAGGCCACTTTCCTTCACATTTTTTTATAAATTTCCCCTTACTATTCTTGCTCTTTTGTGGCTCCAGATGGATTTTGTATTTAATATGTTTAAATTTATATAAGGCAATGGGGTTAAGTGACTTGCCCAAAGTCACACAGCTAGGCAATTAATAAGTGTCTAAGATTAGATTTGAATTCAGGGCCGTTGCTCTATCCATTGTGCCACCCCTCCAGATGAATTTTTTTTTTTAACTATCTTTTCTAACTCAGTAAAGTAGTTATTTGGTAGTTTCATTGGTATGGCACTGAATATGTAATTTAATTTAAGTAGAATTGCCATTTCTATTATTTTAGCTCGAACTAACCATGAGCATTTGACATGTTTCCAGTTATTTAGAACTGGCTTTATTTGGGTGAGGAGTGCTTTTAATTGTGCTCATACAATTTTGGGGTTTGTCTTGGGAGGTAGATTCTCAGCTGTTTAATATTGTCTACACTTATTTTAAATGGAATATATCTTTCTATCTCTTGCTCTTAGGCTTTGTGGTTTATACATATAAAAATGCTAATGAGTTATATGGGTATATTTTATATCCTGCTACTTTGCTGAATTTGTTAATTGGTTCAAGGAGGTTATTAGATGATTTTCATCAGTTCTCTGGGTGTATCATCATATCATCTGCAAAGAATGAATGTTTTTGCTTTCTCATTGAAAATTCTGATTCCTTCTATTTCTTTTTCTTCTCTTATTGCTACTGCTAACATTTCTAATATTATATTGAATAGCAATAGTGATAATAGACATACTTATTTCACCCCTGATTTTATTAGGAATGCTTCAAGCTTATTCCAATTAAATATATTTGTTGATTGTATAGGTAGATATGGTTTATTATATTAACAAAACTCCATTTATCCCTAAACTTTCTATTTTTTTAATAGGAATGGATGATGTATTTTATTGAAGGCTTTTTAATTATGTGATTTCTATTGGCTTTGCTTTTGCTATATTTAATTATGTTTAGGGTTTTGCTAATGTTGAAACATCCCTGCCTGCCTGATATACATCCAACCTGATCATGGTGTATTATCCTGGTAATAACTTGCTGTAGTCTCATTGCTAAAATTTTATTTAAGGTTTTTACATCAATATTCATTAAGGAGATTGATTTACAATTTTCTTTGTCTGTTTTGGTTCTTCCTGGTTTAGCTTTCAGCAGAATGTGTCCTAAAAGGAGCTTGGCTGAACTCCTTCATCTACCTACTCTTTAAAATACTTTATGTAGAATAGTAATTAATTGTTCCTTAAATGTTTGGTAGAATTCACTTTTAATTCTATCTGGATATGGAGACTTTTTCTTAGGGGGGTTTATTGATGGCTTCTTCAATTTCTTTTTTCTGAAATGGGGTTATTTAAGTAACTTATTTCCTCTTCTGTTAATCTGTGCAGATTGTATTTTTCTCAATATTCATCTATTTCACTCAAATTGTTCAATTTATTGGCATACAGATTGACAAAGTTGCTCCAAATTATCTCTTTAATTTCCTCCACATTCGTGGTTTGTCCACCCTTTTCATTTTTTATACTTGTAATTTGGTTATCTTCTTTCTTTTTTTTAAATCAAAATAACTAAATGTTTGTCTATTTTATTGACTTTCATAAAACCAACTTTTAGTTTTATTTAATGAGATCAAAAGTTTTCTTGCTTTCAATGTTATTAATCCTCCCTTGATTTTCAGAATTTCTAATTTGGTATTTAATTGAAGATATTTAATTTACTCTTTTTCTGGCTTTTTAAATTGCATATCCAATTCATTGTTCTCCTCTTTCTTTGTTTTATTCATATAAGCATTCAGTGATATAAAGTTTCCCCTCAAAGCTGCAATGGCTGCATCTCTTAAGTTTTAGTATGCTGTCTTATTATTAACATATTCTTGTTTATAATTATTGATTTTTTTCTATTATTTACTCTTTGATCAACCCATTATTTAGGAAAAAAATTATTTCATTATCAATTAGTTCTTTGTTTATCTTTCCATGACCCTTTATTACATATTTTTTAAATTGCATCACAGTCTGAGAGTGTGTATTTATTATTTCTGCCTTTGTTTGGTATTAAGGTTTTTGTGCCCAGGTACATGGTCAATCTTGTTGAAGGTGCCATGTACATCCAAGAAAAAAGCATATGCTTTTCTATCCCCATTGTTTTCACCAGAGGTCTATCATATCTAAGTTTTCTAGGATTTAATTCACCTTCTTAACTTTCTTCTTGGTTATTTTGTTGTTAGATTTATCTAGTTCATAGAGAGGGAGATTGAGGTCTCCCATTATTAAAGTTTTGTTATCTTTGTCTCCTTGTAATTCACTCAGCTTTTATTTTGGGAATCTAGATGCTATATCAATAGGTATATACATGTTTAGTAATGATATAACTTCATTATCTATGGTACCTTTTAAGATGATGTAGTTTCCTTCATTATCCCTTTGAATGAGATTTATTTTTGCTTTTATTATGTGTGGGATTAGGATCACTACTACAGATTCTTTACTTCAGCTGAGGCATAGTATATTTTGCACCAATTTTTTTACCTTTATCTTGTGTATATATCTCTCTGGTTCCAATGAGGTTTTTTAAACAGCATATTATAGGATTCTAATTTTTTCCATTCTGCTAACTGCATCTGTTTAATGATACAGTTCATCCCATTCACGTTTACAGATAAGATTACAAATTCTGTATTTCCCTCCATGCTATCTTTCTCCTTTAATATCTTTCCTTTTCTCTTATTCCTCCTCATCAAAATTTTTCTACCTTTCCCCCTTGACTTTTCTTTTAAAAAGTTCTTTCAATTTATTTTCACTTATACCTTCCCTTTTCTTTTATCACTCTTTTCTTCCCTTATCTTTCCCTTTTCCAGTCACCCACCCCACCCCATAGATTGTTAGATTTTTAAACCCAAGTGGGAATGTATTTTATTCTATGACTAGTCTAAATCTATTGAATAGAATATGCTTAGCATTCACATTCTCTCTTCTTTCTCTCTAAAATTATAAATTGTTATGCCTCTTCCCATATTGTTATTTTTGTTCTAATATTATTAATCATGTATCATCTATCACAGTTTTATTATTAGATTGTTTCATAAGCTCATATTGTTATCAAGGTATCATCACAGATTGTTTACTTGATTACTTGATAAACAGCATCGACTGAAATTGCAGCAAATTATAATTATTTTTACCTTATCCCATTTTCAAGTATCTTTCAAGTATGCATAATCCTTCCCACAAGCCAAAATATCATCCAAAGCCATATCATTTCTTGAACTATTTGTTCCCCTCATCCCAGACCTATTTTCTTTCACACTTTACCTCCCCACCACAATGGTATCTAACCCCTTTTATGAGAAGCACTGGTTAAGTCAAATCCTGATCTAATTAACTATAAGAACCTTAAAGAGGGGCGGCTAGGTGGCATAGTGGATAAAGCACTGGCCTTGGAGTCAGGAGTACCTGGGTTCAAATCTGGTCTCAGACACTTAATAATTGCCTAGCTGTGTGGCCTTGGGAAAGCCACTTAACCCCATTTGCCTTGCAAAAAAAATGAACCTTAAAGATCTCTAAGTACTGGGAGGCTCTGGAGGTCTCACCAGAGAACCTTAGGAATGATTATACCTTATGGAGATACCAATTCAGGACCTTGCAGTTTAGGATACCCTCTAGACAAGGTGTTAAGCATCTTGTGATTAAAGTGAGTCAAAGAATAATGAGACAGTTGATTTTAAAGTTAACATACACTCCTGCTTTTATTCATGGTTTTTTGTCTCAAACATAGTGATGTCATTTTGGAACTCACTAATTAAGAGATAAGACCCAGTAATACCCATATCCTTTATGTTCATGGTCTTCAATTATATTCTACCCTTTAATTATCCTAAGAGAAGTAAAGTTCTAAACAATTGCAAGTGTTACTCCTTCCCTTTTAGGATTGCATACAATTTGGAAGTCTTGACCAACATTTGTTTTATTTGTTTTTTCCTTTCCTTTTCATTTACCTTTTTAAATGCAACTCTTGAATTTTATATTTGGCATTTGAATTCTCTGTTCAGTTCTGGCCTTTGTGTCAGGAAATTCTGAAAGTCTTCTATTTCATTGAACATCCAACTTTTACCTAATAGTATATGTTGAATTTTGCAGGGTAGTACATTCTGAGTTGTAGTCCCAGGTCCTTTGCTTTCTGAAATATGCTATTCCATGTTTTCTAATCCTTGAATGTTCATGCTGATAGGTCTTGTGTGAGTCTGATTCTGTTTCCTTTATATTTGAATTGTTTTGTTTTTTGCTGCTTTCAATATTATCTCCTTTACTTGAGAGTTCTGGAATTTGTTTAATATAGCCCTTGGAGTTTTTATCCTGGAGTGTTTATTTCTTTCAGTGGTTATTTTATTTTCTTACTCTAGTAGACTTGGACAGTTTTCCCTTATAATTTCTTCCAAGTTTTTTTTTTTTTTTTAGTTTTTGCAAGGTAGTGGGGTTAAGTGGCTTGCCCAAGGCCTCACAGCTAAGTAATTATTAATTGTCTAAGGTCAGATTTGAATTCAGGTGCTCCTGACTCCAGAACCAGTGCTCTTTCCACTGGGCCACTTAACTGACCCCAGGTTCTTTTCTTGATCCAGGTTTTCTGGTAGTCTGTTGATTAGTAGACTGTCTCATCTGGATCTATTTCCAGGTCATTCATTTTCCCTAAAAGGTACTTTATATTTTCTTCAATTTTTTCAGCATTTTATTTTGTTCAATTGAATCTTGTAATCTTGTAGATTCATTGGTTTCTATTTGTTCAATTCTAATTTTGTGGGGGTTTTGTCCTTCATTTACCTTTGGTTTTTCCTTTACCAGTTGGTTATTTTATTTTAGGTTATTTTTTTTTTTTGCAAGGCAGATGGGGTTAAGTGGCTTGCCCAAGGCCACACAGCTAGGTAATTATTAAGTGTTTGAGACCGGATTTGAACCCGAGTACTCCTGACTCCAGGGCCTGTGTTTTATCCACTGCGCCACCTAGCCGCTCCAACCAGTTGGTTATTTTTACTTTTAATGCAGCTGATTTCTTTGGTCAATTTTTCACAATTTTCCTGCAAGACTTTCATTTCTTTTTTTCCATTTTTTCCCACCACTCTTCTTTTGTTTTTAATTTCTTTTTGAAGCTCTTCAATGAGCTTTTGTATTTAAGTTCAATTTATTGACTATTTTGATACTTCTACCGTGAGTATCTTTTTTCAGATATGGCATTGCTTTCATCTTTGTCTGTATAGTAGTTTTGTATAATGAGTACTCTTTTATCTTTTCTGTTCATTTTTGCTGTTAGTTCTCTTGGCTCCTTGGGACCAGGGAGTATAGATCCAAGGTATTTTTTTTTTTCTGGGGCTAGGGTGTGATCCCTGGCTTGCCACTGGCTAAAATGTTACCTATGTAGTCCAGGCCTTGCCTTTGAAGATTTCTTTCTTTTCCTCCTTTCAACTGTCTTAAAAGAAATATAGAGTTATAAGTACTGTCTTCCCATGTAGTGATGCAGACAGTTTAGTCTTACTATCATTCCCTTCCTATCCCCAATTCTGTTTATCTTTTTATGTATCTCTTTAGTCAGAATTCCCAAGTTCTGACTTAACAGTCCTTTTGCTCAGACCCAGTACTGCCTTTTACCCCAGTGTTCTCAAGTTTCAAACTTTATTTGGGACTTGAGTCCTCCCTGCTGGCTTGCAATCTAGTTGCCTGGACCTCTGCTGTTGTTAAGCTATCAGGACCTGGATTGCAATGTGGTTAAAATCCCTCTGCTAACTTTCCCATTCTCCAGACAAAAACTTCTACTTCTCCCCAAAGAGACAGACCTTCACTGAAGATCCTCCATGATTTCTTTTCTTTTTATTGGTGGGATCTGTAGTTTCAATGTCAGACAGAAGCTTCATTTTGGAAGGGGAAAGCTCCAGGAGCAAGTTAGCTTCTTGTCACCATCTTGGCTCCATCTGGGAATTCTAGGATTCTTGTTCTTAATCCACTCTGCTATCCACTATTTTATTGAAGTGTCCTTCCCATTGACTTCCCAGTTAGTATTACTAATTCTGCATTTCCTTCCATCCCATCATCCCCTTCTTTGTAATTTTCTCTCTCCTTTCCCATTAGCCCTCTTCATCAATGTTTTATTTCCATCAGCTGTGTCTCTTAATCTACTCTCCTTTCTATTAGGCTTTTTCTTTTTTTTCCCCTCCCTTTCCCCTTTTAACTTTTTCTTTAACTTTAACTTTGTGCTCTCTCTCTCTCTCTCTCTCTCTCTCTCTCTCTCTCTCTCTCTATCCCTCTCTTTTTGAATTTTGCAAGACAATGGAGTTAAAAGACTTGTCCATGGTCATATAACTAGGTAATTATTTAGTGTTTGAAGCAACATTTGAACTCAATTCCTCCTGACTCCAGGGCCAGTGTTCTATCTACTGTGCCACCTATCTGGCCCTTTTCAACTTTACATTTATTTTTTGCTTTCCCCTTTCCTTTTATCAGTCTCACATAATCCTCTCTTTCCCCTCCTCCCTACTTCCCTGTAAGGCAGGATAAATTTCTAACCTTTTGGGAATATATGTTATTTCCTCTTTGAGTCAAATTTGTTGAGAGTTAGACTTATTAAGTCCTCATACCCTCACTTCTCTACCTTTCCAATATCTAAAGCTATATCTATATCTATAGCTACATTTATATAATTCTATCTATCTATCTATACTTTGTAACCACACCCTCTGACAAAGTATATTCATCACCCTCTGTCCAAGTCCCCTCCCCTAAACAGTCCCATTAGAAATGCAATTCTCTCTAATGCCTCCTTTTTATCCCAGCATAATACTTTTTATTTTACCAGTCCTAATTCTTTTATAGCTCTCTTGTATCCATTCTCTCTATCAAAGTACACTCCTTTTACCTATCCTGATAATACAATTCTCAAGAGCCACTTATATCATAATCAATTTATACTCTTATGCTTTATTCAAGAAAAATTCTTCCAACTGTCTCCATAAAAATATGTCCCTCAAATACTCATAATTGGGGCGGCTAGGTGGCACAGTGGATAGAGCACTGGCCCTGGATCCAGGAGTACCTGACTTCAAATCCAGCCTCAGACACTCAATAATTACCTAGCTGTGTGAAATTGGGCAAGCCACTTAACCCCATTGCCTTGCAAAAACTAAAAAAAACCTCAGAATTTAATTACATCACAGTCAAGTTATACCTACATACTCAGTTTAAATATGTTCCTTTCAACTATCTTAAGAGAACTATAGACTTACAAGTACTATCTTCCATGTAGTGATGTGGACAGTTTAGTCTTATTAACTATTATTCCCTTCCTATCTCCCATTCTGTTTATCTTTGTATGCATCTCTTGAGTCTTGTATTTGAATCAACTTACCAGGGCTCAAAACTTTGCTCTCCAAGCTCCTCTCTGATGGAAGAGATGTGCTGGCTCTTAGGATGGCTGTCCATCATTTGGGAAAAAGCTGAAAAAATCAAGCTATATGACTGTGATGATGAGCAGCATGCTCTCATTAAAAAAACTGAACTTACCTAAATTGATGCAAAGCTACTTGAATAGAACCAGATGAATACTGTATACAATAATAGTAATATTGTATGATGATCAGCTATAAATTACTTAGCAATACAGTACACTACTGATCTAATAATCGAAGACAATTCTGAATAACCTGGGATGAAAAATACTGTCTACGCCAAAGAAGTAATTGAAGGAGTTTGAATGCAGATGCAAGTTCATTTTTTTCATTACATGACTAATACTGGAATATGTTTTACATGATTGCACATGTACAAACATCAAATTTCTTGCCTTTTCAATGAGGAATAAAGAGGTGGATAAGAATTTGGAAGTCAAAATTAAAAGAAATATTAAATTTCTTTCTATATATACTTGGGAAAACATTTTTGAAAAAAGTAAAGTGTAAGGGAAGCTTTCCTTTATCCCTTTTATATATGATTATCTATCTTTCAGTCAGTCAATTAAAACCTTCTTATTTTCTTCATACATGTCATGCTATCTTCCATCTTCCTTTTTTAAGGATTGCTCACCATGCCTGGAATGTAATTTTTTTCTCACTTCTGCCTCTTATTACCTCTTGACTCTTTTAAAAGTGCTCTCAGTTACCACATATAATCTTCCCAGTTCCCCCTCATATGTTAGTATTTTCACAAAAGAAAAAAAATAAGGAATATATATTATATTGCTATTGCTATATGTCAGTTACATTTTATAAATGAAATTTTATTTGAGCCTTGCAACAAACCCTGCAACTGAGGTAAACAGAGATTAAATGATTTACCCAGAGTCACACAATTAGCAAGTGTCAAAGGTTGAATTTTAATTCACACCCTTACTGAT
Organism: Macrotis lagotis; assembly: GCF_037893015.1. NCBI lineage: Eukaryota > Metazoa > Chordata > Mammalia > Peramelemorphia > Peramelidae > Macrotis > Macrotis lagotis. The sequence goes on from NC_133658.1 coordinate 778,504,781, forward strand.
TCCATACCCAGATCCACACTATCCACCATGGCAACAGATGCCTCTGAAGGAAAGGAGAGAAGAAACAAAGGATCAAGAAAAGAGGGATGGGAGGAAGAAGGGGAAAGGAATGAATGAGGGAAAGAGGAAATGAAGGAAAGAAGGAAGGAAAGAAGAAAGGAAGGAGGAAGGAATGGAGAAAGATGAAAAGGGAATTAGAAAAAGCAAGATAGAAAAAGAGGGGGAAAGAGAGCTAGATAGGGTAGGTACATACATGCAAATCATTTGATTTCTTTAGGGTTTGTACCTCTTTATAATTCACATACAACCTTTATCAGGGTTATAAGTGATCAAAGGTCACTTAAAATTTACAATCATTGCTTCTCTTGAATCATCAGGACTTTGAAAGTATTGACTTGTACTTAACCGAAAGTTATTCATTTCTCTGTGTTTTATAAAAAGTTCCCTAAAGCATCAGGCTTGCAGTCATATTTTAAGTTCAAATGAGTCAGAACAAGAATTTTAGATATTTGTCTATGGTTATGCACTATTTGTACAAAGTGAATCTTCCTGCTTTCTTTTGTATAGAAATGTATCACTTTTGGAAAGCCTCTGAATAAAGCTGTTTTGAGCTCAGGATTTGGTATGAACAGAGTGGATATGCTGGCATAAAAACACACTTGCTCTGATATTTATGATAAGGATGAGAGAAAGAAGAAAGTTTAATATCCCGGGTTTCAATAAACCCCTTTCCCAGCTTTTTAGATCTCGGTTAAGGATACCCTCTCCATGAGTTTTGTATAGTTCACTACAAAGTTTGACATCCATTATTCATTCTTTTATGAGATATTTTGCCATGGTCAGAACAGTAAGCTAGGGTTCAGAATAAGAAATAATAAAAAGGGCTTATCTTAGCTCTCAATGATATAGACTTTCCTTCAATCATCAAGTTTTCTATAAGGTTTTTACCACATGAAAAATCTTTGGGAAGCTCTAAGGACATAATGACATAAACAACATAAGGTCTGATTTTTAGGAACTTCTATCTGACAAGATTTCATTAAAGATTCTATTATTTTGTACTCTTGAGAGGTTAGTCCCAAATGTAAGAAACTCTGTAGGTCTTAAAATAGCATGGTTAGTGTGAAGAAAGATAATGTATGAATTGATGATTCTGTAATACAACTTTAGCTAAGATCAAAATAGAATGAAAATTAATCCAGTGTAATCAAACTATGCAAGGTCTGTCTGTAATTCTTAGAATATAATGTGAATATGCACATAATACACAAGATATACTAAAATATTGACTGTTTGCTCTTCTACAGCAAACTCTGAAAGATGGTAACCTCTTAAATGATCTTTTATATCACACTTTAAGTTATTTATATAAGAAGAAATAAGTTTTTGCAAGGCCAACCTGGGGCAGATATGAAAGAAAAAAGTAGACTTCTAACTACTTAAAGATTATAGTTCTATTGTGTTTTAAGATTTGCAAAGACAGGGGTGGCTAGGTAGCACAGTGGATAAAGCACCGGCCCTGGAGTCAGGAGTACCTGGGTTCAAATCTGGTCTCAGACACTTAATAATTACCTAGTTGTATGGCCTTGGGCAAGCCATTTAACCCCATTTGCCTTGCAAAAACTTTAAAAAAAAAGATTTGCAAAGGTATTCCTTCATTTGTGAAGTAGGACATGTGACTATTACTATTCCCATGTAATAGATAAGGGATTTCAAATTTTCCAGATGAAATGACTTAACCAGTGTCACATAAAAAGGTCCCTGAAGCAACTCTTCTAACTCCAAATCCAATATTTGACACAAAACCATAATACTTCTCCCTGCCATAGCATAGAATAAAGCCTTCATGATAGCAGTTGATAACTACAGAATCATTGAAATTTTACAGTCAGTTTAGGGAAGGAAATATGAAACTAAAACTTTCCCTCTACTCTTCTCTTCTTCCAGTCTAGAGGGTTTAGAGAAGAAAATAGTTGTTTTTTTTTTCTTGTTCTTTCTCCTCTTTGAGGGATTTTAAGTTAATCTTAGGGGCCTGATCATTGCCCCTGAATTTGTCTCACACATTATTTTTTGCTTTCTCTCTGTTAACTGGATGACTTTTTTGCCCTCTTTATAAACAGAAATTATGATACATGCCCACAAAGAGGGTCTGAAGATGTAAGAAATATAAAGTTAATTAAAATTAAGATCTTTGGGATGTGTACCTCTATAATTCACATACAACCCTTCTCAGGGCTATAACTGACAAGAAGTCCCTTAAATTTTACAACCATTGCTTCTCTCAGCAGTTCAGAGTGGTAGGACAACTGCATTTGACTGGCTGTGGACTACATTATCACCATGCAGAGAAGAAAAAAAATAAAGCAAAACATTATTTCTCACAGGTGTTCCTCTCAAACTTTTGGCAAATATGTTAATTGCCAGTGAGTCCATGCACTCTCCCTCTTATAAAATTTAGCCTGATTCTTCAGCCTTTGATTTATGTCTTTTCTCCTAGATGTGATTTGTATGATCAGAAATAATTAAAATTATGTCTTCACCGAAAGTCTTTATGTGAACTCAGCTCTCTATTTCTGATAAGTTTTGCATATTTTTCTTTCGGTTAAATTATACAGTATTATCAATATACAATTTAATTCTACACACTTTTAAAAATGGAAAGTCTTCTAAGAGTTTGCATTGTTAGATTCCATTGGCTAATCAATAAACATTAAATTCAAACAATGTGCCCATATGTGCTACTGCCAAAGTTGCAGATACAAAGTTTATCAGACTCTTGAAATGTGTAAAAGAAGTGCCTTTCTGTTAGCAGTTTTGTTTTAGAACTGAGACAGGAACTTTAAAATGCTCCTGAACACAAGGGGTCAGGTGTTTCAGGATCTGGACTCAAGAAAACCTAAATTTAAATCCTGTCTCAAGTACTTACCAGTTGTGTGACCCTGTACAAGTCATGTAATTCTTAATGCCTTAATTACCTTATCTGTAAAATAAGCTGGAGAAGACAATAGCAAACCAATCCAGTATCTTTGCCAAGTAAACCTCCCAAAAGGGCATAAAATACCATACTCAATACCAAATACCAAACACAATAAATGAAAATCCCATTTCACTTGAAGACTTTTCAATGATAAGAATCTCACTAGCCCCCAATGAAACTGATTTCATGTTTATATATTTCTTAGAAAAGTTTTTCCTTGAATTGAATGAAATAAAATCTCAGTTCCTGCAACTTACACCCATGAATATTTAGTTCTGCTTTCTTTATCAAGGTCTTAGCAAAGGTAAATGTATATCATTTGAAAAGTCATCTTGCTCATTAGCATAACATTTAATTCATGATCAGTGAAAGGTAATTTATATAGGAACAGTAACTTTTAGTCTAGGCAACTAGGTTTCTCCATAAATAGAGTTAGGGAAAGTTAGGGAGATCTGAATTCAAATTTGACCTCTGACACTAGCTGTGTGACCCAGGACAAAGCATAACCTCTGTTTACCTTAATTTACTGGAGGAGAAAATGGCAAACCATTTCAATATCTTTGCCAAGAAAATCCAATAATCTAGTCACAAAGAGTTGAACACAACTGAACAACTAAAACCTAGGTTAAAGCAATCCAAATGAAAAAGGTTTTCTTATTATTTAGTACTAATTCCATGATACATTAAGAATAAATCATTTCATTATCCTTGGAATATAAGAATTGACATTTGTCCTTTATGTACTGACAGGTCCCTAGGTAGCTGAAAAAGTTATTGGCATTCACCAATCCTATTGAAAATGATAAAACAACTAATTACAGATCTCCTTTAAGGTTAACAAATTTAGTTGAACTATCTTAATCTCCTATTAGATGATTCTCCCATTTCCAGGCATGGATTTTAAATAAAAACTTGGTACTCAAATTCTCATTGGGAAACCTAATTAGTTGAAAGCTGAGAGACATACAACAGGTTAGATATAAAGATTTAAGATTGGGAAGTGCAACTTAAAGTAACCTAGTGATTCATACTACTCACTTGCAGTGGAGAAAACTGACAGTTTTTTTTTCACAAAGTACCATAAGAATTAATAGAAACAGTTCTAATCTGGCCCCGTTTAATGGGGGTTCTTGGCAAAAATCTCACTCGAAATAGGCACCCAATCATAAGAATGATGCAGAATTGTGAAGGATTCATTGTCATAATTTTTTTGATATTTCTCCTCTGTTCGTTGTTTGATATTTATTTCCATCCATATGCACATGTATATTTTTAAGTTACAAAATTTCCTTCCATCCTCCATTCCCAACCCTCTCCCCTCAGCAGCACATAGTCAAGTTAGCCTTGTACATATATATTTTGATAAACATGTTTACAGATTAGTAATTTTTGGTTTGAGGAATTAGGATTAAGGGAAAGAAATGCATAAGAGATAATTTTTATAGTGTTCAGATTCTAAAAGGTTGGGATTTTTGGTGTGTTTTGTTTTGTTTTCTTTTTCTTTCTCTAGATAAGGATAATATAGCCCATAACCAGTCTAATACAGTTGTCCCAGCTCTCCGGACTGCTGAGAGGAACTGCTTCCACCAAGGTTATTCATCTCACAATGTAGTTGTTGATATGTGTTTTGTTCTCTTGGTTCTGCTCTCTTCACGTAACTCTTACATTACAGATTGGGTATCACTGTTTTTTCAGTAACCAAGATATGTTCCATTGGTCTGTTTTATTAAGATAGTATCACTTATAAAAGATAGTTTCTCTTCTGCCACGTAAAGGACTAGTTTCCTCCAAGTCTAAAATGAAACTGGGTTTTTCCCACTGAATAAAGTACTGATGAAGGCAATGGATTTTCCTTCAAAGAAACATATCCATGACCTCAAAAGAATATCATTTAGTAAGCATTTAGTTAGCACATTTCATGTGCTATGCATATTTCAAACCAATCTTAGGAGTAAGGGCCATCAAATGTGCTATCTCCATAATGTTCTGTGTTACTATTTTCTCTGTGGCCATTTTTGACTTTAACATTACATTTTAGATGCAGAGCTAGGGGTTGATAGATAATGAATTTGTGGATCCACCCTCTAAAATATATTAAGATTCAGTAATGGCATGTGAACTCCAAGTGCACTATGCTGCGTACTTTCCTTAGAACCATCACATATGACTTGGTGATGCATGCTGATGCCAAGAAGGGCAAAATATATACTCTAAAGCAACATAGGGTGACTGGTTTAAAGTAATAAAGCATTTATTTGAGTAGTTGAAATTGCAAATGGAAATGTTTAAGTGATTCCTTTTGAAATAGAAAAATTGGACTTAATAAGCCAGTGCAAAGAAGCAGGAATCTAATAGCAGAAAGAGAGAATAAGTGGGAAAAGTTTCTGGTCAATGTCTGATTATATATTTGCATAACAATATATTCATGTTGCCATATGATGTTCAATTTCCTAGGACCTAAGTTGGGAAAATATTTTTATGATGTGCAATGATAGGGCTATTCAGTGAAGCCTTAGTCCTTAGAACACACATTGTTGTTTTTCTTGCTAGTGGGTTATCCACCACATGTGCTATTTTTGATTTGTGTATTCTTCTGATTTCATTCCAACACATGAAATTTCAGAAGCCAGTTTAGGCTATGATGATCCAAGATTAGTGTAAAATAATGGTACAAAAAGGCAGAGTCAAGATGGCAGCATGAAGGCAAGATTTCCCTGAAACTAATTCCACAAAAATCTCCAAAATCCATCAAATTATGACTCTAGCAAAAATTTTGAGGGGGGCAGAAACCACAGAAAGACTGGGTGATACAATTTCCCAGTCCAAGATAACTTAGAAGTTCTGAGGGAAAGGTGTGTTTCACTGGGCCCAGGCTTTGGAGAAAAGCTACAGCCTTAGGGCAGTGCTCACCATGAACAGGTTGAATGGGCTGTAAGAAAACTCTGCTGTACCAGAGTTCAAGAAAACTAACCTCAAAACAACCTTGTGGTGCGGTGAGAATTGGGGAAGCCAGCCTGCAGCCCATAGACAGTAGGAGGGTAGGGGGAGATTGTAGAAATCTCTCTGCTCTCCTTTGGGCAGGACTCTGCTGTTTGCCCACATTCAGGTTGCTGTTTGGGCTCCCATACTAAGGTAGTTGAGCAGGGATCCTGCTCACAGCTCCAGGGCAGAGGAGAATGCCTGTGGTTATCTACATATCAAAGCACAGGCAAGAGAGCATAAGACATTGGAGGAATAAAGGTCCCAGTGGGGTGTCCCAACACCGCCCCTCCCAAGCCTTGGAAGTGTGGGAAATTAGTCTTACATTGAGAAAATGAGCAAACAACAGAAAAAAGAAGAATCTGGCCATGGAAAATTGCTTTGTCCCATGGAAGATTCAGAAGATGACAAACTTGAACCTTCTATATCCAAATACTCTAAAAGAAATAGAAAGTGGGCTCAGGTTATGGATGAGCTCAAAAAAAAAAAAGACTTTGACAAGCAATTAGGGGAGGTGGAGGTAAAATTGGGAGGAGAAATGAGAGTGATTTAGATAAATCATGAAAACCAAATCAGCAGCTTGGTGAAAGAAATACCAAAATGCTGAAGAAAATAATATGTTAAAAACCAGTTTAGGCCAAATGGAAAATGCAAAACAGAAGACAAATGAAGATAAGAATGCCTTAAAAACCAGAATTGAAGGAGATTAAAAAAAAGTTCTCTGAAGAAAATAACTCCTTCAAATGTAGAATGGAATTAATGAAAGCTGATGACTTTGCATGAAATCAGGAAGATATAAAAATTTCAAAAAAGGCAAAAATTAGAAGAAAATGTGAAATATTTCATTGGAAAAAAACAACTGACCTTGAAAACAGATCCAGAAGAGATAATTTTAAAATTATTGGGCTATCTGAAAATCATGACCAGGAAAAGAGCCTAGACTTCATTTTTCAAGAAATAATACAGGGAAATTGCCCTGGGACCCTAGAAGCAGAGGGTAAAATGGAAATTGAGGGAATTCACAGATCACCTCCTGAAAGAGATCCCAAAAGTTAAACTTCCAGGAACCTTCCAGGAATATTATAGCCAAATTCCAAAACTTCCCTGCAAAAGAGAAAATACTAAAACCTGCCAGAAACAAACAAGTCAACTACAATGGCTCTATAGTTAGGATTACACAGGATTTGGAAGCATCTACATTAAGGACTCATAGAGATAGGAATATCATATTCTGGAAGGCAACAGATCTGGGCTTAGAACTGAGAATCAACTACCCAGAAAAACAGGAACATCCTCTTTCAGGAGGAAAAAGAGATTTTCAATGAAACAGGGGACTTTCAAACTTTCCTATTGAAACAACCAGAGCTGAACAGGACTGGGCATGGATGAGAAGGATGAGAAGGACTAACTATGAGGAACTTAATAATGTTTAACTGTTTCTATTCCTGCATGGGAAGAAGATTTTGATAACATATGAACTTTCTCATTTGTAAGAGCTGTTAGAAAGAGCATATAAAGACAGGGCACAGCAAGGAGCAAAATATAATGGTATATTATAGTAAAATGATGGAGTCAATGAGGAAATAAATGAAAGTACTAGGAGGAAGAGAAAGGAGAGGAAGAAGGGGCTAAGATATTTAACATTAGAGTCAAGAAAAATATTTTTTAATGGAGTGGAACGGGAGAAGGTGAGGAGGAATAAGTGAGTCTTCATTCTCATCATAAATGGCACAGAGAGGAAATAGCACATACATTTAATAGGGTATAGAAATCTATCTTACCCTAGAGAAAAATGAGAAGAAAGGGATTGGATAAGGGGGAAATAGGTGATAGAAGAGAGGGAAGATTGTAGGAGAGGATATTCAGATACAACACACATTTTGGACAGGGACAGGATAAAAAGGAAAGAGATCATAGAATAAATGAGAGTGGGGAGGAATGCAGTAGTGGAAATACCAATCGCAACTGTGGGAGAAATATCGAAGCAACTTCTCTGATGGACTTATGATAAAGAAGGCAACTCACCCCAGAGACAGAGCCATTGGAATGTGAACACAGACTGAAGTACATTTTCTTTTTTTTCTCACTATTCTTGAGGTTTCTCATCTTCTTGGGGGAAGGGGAGTTCATGTTTACTCTCACAAGATTTTTGTAATACTATAAAATTAAAAGAATTTTTTTTTAAAGTTTAAAAAGATTAACCTTTAAAAAAATAATGGAACAAAGTCATCTGGTTAAGTGAGCAAGTGGAAGAGCTGATGATATAAGAAAAATTGAGCTGGAGCTGGAATTCACATAGAAGGTTTGATTGGCAATTTCTTAGCAAAAATACTGGAATGTTTTGTCATTTCTTCCTCCTATACATAGATGAAGAAACTAAAGCAAACAGAACTAAGTGACTTTCCCAGGATCACACAAGTTATAAGTGTCTGAGAGTGACATTTGAAATCAAGGAGATTCTTCCTAACTCTAAACACCACGCCATCTAAATACTACATAAATTCAGTACTGGAATTTTGTTTAAGTCTTAATTATTGATTACTGTCAAGAACTCCAATGAAGGGTAGGGGTAATGGAGAGAAGGCAAGGAGTAAAAGGTATTCAGAGTACCATATGAATCAAACAATAGGACCTGGAGTTTTTTTTTTTCCTCCTCATGAAAATGAATGTTATATCTAGGACAATTGCAAGCATACATGAATTAGATTGATTTCAGTATTTTAAATTAAAACTGTTGTTTTCATTTATTAGACAGCTAATACTAGATTTATCAACTATATAACAGTTTCTTGTACTAATAACTGGAATTTTGTACTTCACCTCAGCTTGGCATTGTTGTTATAACTGTCCTAGTAAAGAAAAAGAGTGTTTTTATCATGAAAAACTTGATCTGACTTGAGCCATCTATTAAGATATGAAACATAAATTTTATGGAAGTATTAAACTCAGCATTTTTCCTCCAATTCAAGACATGGATCCTTGTTTGTATAATATCAGGAAAGAACATATAGGCATATTCCTAAGTTGTGAGGTATGCTTCCAGGTTAGATGAGGCAGTTTTGCTCCTATGAGGTATAATTATGAAAAATTTGAATGATTTTACTAATATTTCCCCTATTTAGAGAGCAAATACTTTCTAATAATGAACTGTTATAAAATCCCAACATTTCATTATGAAATAGTCCTCTCTTCTTTATGATATTCAGAGTAACCTGAGGTCTACTAAGACATTCACACAAGCAAATGTGGAGGACTGGGTCATCCAATGTATTGATAAGATATAAGATTAGATCAGTCATCAGTTACTTTCATCTGAAATGATGTTTGTCCTTTATTCTTGAAGAAGACTATGGCATCAAAGAGTTGATGCCATGACAAGCACATGAATTGGATTTGAGTAGGGGGGGTGCTGTGCTAAATCATCAATTTCACCTTCTCCAGAGTCATCTGGTCCAGTGGCCAGATATGGATCACACCATCACGGTTAAATGACTTGCACAAGGTCACACAGCTTTTAAGTATCAAGTGCCTGAGGCTGGATTCAAACTTCCTTCCTCCTGATTACAAACCAGTGCTCTATCCACTGTACCATGTTGAAATAAAGCATAGGATATAGTAGGGTAAGTTGTAATGATTATCTTTTTGTTCATTCAAGTCAAAACTAGAAATTTATTAAGGTTTTTGTGATGTGCCAGGCACACTGCTAAGTTCTAAAGCAAAAAAAGAAAGGAAAAAATGAGTCCTGTCTCTCAAGTAACTTATAATCCACTGGGGGAGATAATATTCAATATGAATCAAAGTATGCAGTATAACCACATTATCTATATCTATCTATTCTATCCAAGTGGCACAGAGGATAGATCTGACCTGGAGTCAAGAAGACTTCTTCCTTAGTTCAAATGTGGTGTTAGATACTTTTTAGCACTTAACTAGGTTTGCCTCTGATTCTTCAACTGTAAAATGATTTGGGGAAGGAAATGGGAAACCATTCCAATATCCTTGCTAAGAAAACCTCAAATTGGGTTACAGAGAGTTGGATATGACTGAAAATGACTGAATAACAAAAAGAAAATACACTTTGTACCTATACAGATACATAGAAATAGAAATTATAAATACATATATTCTAAAATATCTGTGTATGTGAATTTGAATTCAAATATATGTGTTCTGAATTCTATATAAAGGTAAAATACATATACATGTACTAAATATAATATGCATGTATACATGCTACATATGTATTGCATTCATATTTGTTTTGTAATACATAATATATATAAATATGAGTGCAAAATTATGTGTATACATATATGTGTTATACACTCAGATGCAAAGATTATAAATTAGAAATGATCACATATAGAAAAGACCAGCATTATGAAGGATCAGAAAAGGCTTGAGGTAGGGATTATAATTTTCTTTGAAAATAAAAGGAAACATGAAAAGTGAATAGGTGAAGACATAGAGGAAGAAACGTTCAAACAGAGTGAGAGAGACAGTGATGGTTTCTGTAAATGGGAGATGAAAAGTCATGTGCAAGGAGCAGCAGGAAAGTCCATTTCTCTGTAAAGTATAGTATGTGGAGGGAAATAACATGTAAGAAATTTGGATACTTAAGAATGGGTCAGGTTAGCCAAACTTTAAAAAGCTAAACAGAAGATTTTATATATGAAATTATTAGTAAGAAAAGCCATTAATATTCATTCTGACATGGTCAAACTTTAATCTTAAAAAGATAACTTACATGACTGAATGGAGAATGACTGGGGTGGAAAAGCTTGAAATAAAAAGGCAACATAGCAGCTTGCTGAAATAATCTACATGTTAACTGATATGGACCAATGTGGTCATGTCAGAAAAGAGAAGAGGATATTTGTAATTGATGTTATGAAGGTAGAATGCATAATACTTGGCAATTGATGGGATATGGTGGAGGGGGTAAGAAAAAAGAAAGAGTCTAGAATGAAAATCCAATCCCTGGAATAAATATTTATTTATGATACAAACAAAACAGAACAAAAAGTCTTATATATGGCCACTTGTCTCTAGTTTTGCCCTCCTTAGTCTCCTCTAGAGGCATTAGTTCTGGTAAAGGAAATCTTTAAAATTCCAGTTTCATTCTTGCAGTTTGAAAATATGACTAGATCTATTTCTCCCTTCCTCTTTATTTGAACTGGATTGTTTAATATTCTTCCTGCTCTCATAATGACCCAGGTGCTACAACAATCAGATTGTATTCTCTTTGCAACAGTGGTTATTTTATAGTGTGAACTAAATTCATTTTACTATCAAAAATATCCCTTATTAGATTCTATCTAATATAAACAGAAAATTTATGTTCGTTAAGAAAAATATCTTGAAAATAACTATCCATGGATACATCCAACAAAGATGCCCTGTAGTCATTCCTTCAAGTAACAAATTTCTCTCTTCATCCCTCATTGCATTTGGGTCCATGACTCCCAAAGAGCTTGGATTTGAAATTCATTTTTCAAATACCATAGTTTCTTTCTTGGACCTCATCTCCATGTACTCATCCTGCACATCTGGTGTCATATACCCTTTTGTTTTGTTTTGTTTTTTTTCTAGTAATGTTGATGGTGACATTATGAGCAATTTATGCTATAAAATTCAGACCATCTGGGACTTCATTTCTAAGTAACTTATTTTTAACCAATTTCTAAATGTCTCTTTGACTCACATTTCTAAAAAAATCTTTGCTTGGCTTCTGGTGTTCATGTTTATGTGGAGTAGTACTTTCCTGATATCTCAGCAATTTTAAATACATATATACAGCTACATAAACATACAATTGAATATGTATTTGTATTATTTTTAGGCATTTGTGATATCATACTTATACAGATTGTTTTCATTAGGCTGTTGTGATTTTTAAGGTAAAAACTGTGGTTTCTTCTGAATTTTGCCATCTAACTCTATACTGTGCTTCCAAAATGCTTCATGAATCTTGCAGCTGCATATATAGCTCTATCATCTCTAACTCTGTCTCTATCTCTATCTCATCTCTGTTATCTATCTATCTATCTATCTATCATCTATCTATCTATCTATCTATCTATCTATCTATCTATCTATCTATCTATCTATCTATCTTCTTTCCCCATTAGAGAATGGAATCATTTAGCACAAGGACTATGTTAATTTTTCTATTTGTATACTCACCATTTAATATTCTTGTTGGCACATTGCAAGCACTCAATGAACTACTTTTTCTTTTACTCAATTTTTTCTGATTATTTTTATTTTATGAATCCCATCCATGTATGTTAATAGATTTGGATTTACATAATAAATATACAGCAACTCACAAATATCACATTCATTATTTGTCAATGTGTGGCTTTCTTGTGGAAAGCAATCATTGGTAGACAGTTAACTAAAGTAAGATGACTAGAGTTTTGCTGTAGGATACCAGAATTTAGAGACTATACTTTTATTGATTTAACAGTGTAGAAATATTTAAACTGAGTTCTCAGTACCAAGAATAATTATTCAGAATAAGAAACAATAAAGAAGATGCTTCCCCTCCCTGAAAATTAAATGAATTCCTTCTTGATCTAGATACTCATCAACCCTCCTTTTTCTTTTTCTTTTTTTTTTTTTTTGGTTCTTCAAGGCAATGGGGTTAAGTCACTTCCCCAAGTTCACACAGCTAGGAAATTATTAAGTTTCTGAGGCTGAATGTGAACTCAGGTCCTCCTGATTCCAGGGGTGATGCTCTAGCCGCTGTGCCACCTAGCAGCCCCCACTCATTCCCTTTTTTAACTGATCAAGTCTTGCTGTGACCTAAAAATGTCCTGGATAAGTTGATTTTAGAGAATATTTATGCAACATGTCTTCAAAAATTTCAAATTATTCATTTAAATTTTTTTGCAATCACCTAATTATGTGTGTATATCCACTCAAATACATCTGCAAACTATATATACATAATAATATAAATGTATAATTAAATATTGACATATGTGTATACACATGCACAGATTACACACACACACACACACACACACACACACACACACACACACACACACATCCATTTCAAATGTACCACTGTTTAATGCTAGCCATTTTTTCCATAACATTTTTCCAGTAAAGGAATTAGTATTGGTTTTAAACAAATGATTACAGTTAACATTTGAAATGCAAACATGACTAATATTAAATTTGACTAATAATTCATCATCATTTATAGATATTGATCTGATTTTGATCTACTCTGTGCAAAAATGTTATAACAAAAAAGCTAAAAACAGGATGATTAGACTTTGTCATTTTTTGAGCCCTTGAGATTGAAAATCCTAGTAATATTGACTTCACTGATCATTTCATCTTATTGGTCCTATTGATCACATATATATATATATATATATATATACATATATATAATATGTATATATATATATACAAATTATAAATACACATATTCCCAAGTATCTGTGTATGTGAATATATATATATATATATGTACATACATAAATGATATATAATGCTAATTTCTATTTAGTGTGCTTTTTAATGAAGGATAATGAGATTCTCTAATGTAACAGCTTAATATATAAATATGCATCAAATAAAGCTTTGAAAACTGGCTCAGCAAAATCTTTTCCTATTTAACTATTCATATCCTGCCCTTGGAATTAAATCAAAATTACTGAATGGACTAACATCTGAACACTGAATCAACTGTCTCTTACAACTGACTGAGTGTTTGGTACTCCCCTGCAAATCAAAAATAATTTCATCATTTCTCACTCATGATTCTTTTGAGCAAACATTCATTGCAGCTGAAAAGGAACTCTCATATATCTTTCCAATAAAACAGCTGCCCTGTAGCACTGACTACTTTGTCATAGACAATATAGAAATTGATGTATGTTGTACAAATCAAATAAAAATTAAGGCGGTGAGATCAAAGGGATGTTAGGAAAGTTTCTCTCAAAGGTGAACCATTATGCTATAATTCCTTTTCATGAAGTCAGTCTTGAGAAAGATTGAGGCTCGTGGGGGGGGGGGTCAAGAATAATGAATAGCATTCATTCTTTCCCAGAAATAATGTAGTAGTATAAAACAGGTTTCTGGAAGGCCTGAGACTCCAGAAAGGATTCTAAGGTAGAGCAGCAAAGGAGCAAGCTCTAGAATTGAAGTATTTCTTTAAGATAACTGGAAAGCCCAGAATTTTAGCAATAGCTCAAATATTTATGAAATGTTATGAAGCTTCCAAAAGTTATTTACTTATATTGACTCACTGATAACTTACTTTACACCTGCAAAGTAGGTCCTATGTGACTGCATCCACTTTTGTAGATGAGAAAACTGAGGTCCCACAGCTAATAAGTGTCTGAGGGAGAACTCATACTGAGATTTTCCTACTTCCATGACTGGAAGTCTACCCATTCCATTATACTACTTGCCTATACTAATTCATGATAGCAAACATAGGGGGAAAATTATTTATTAAAATGTTTTAGAAATAAAGCCAGTGGGCAAATTAAAGTTCATCCTGCCCAATCCCCACATTTTAGTGAAGAGGAAATTCAGATTCTAAGATGAAATAATTTCCCCAATATCAAATAGGTAATAAAAGGCTTGAGTCAAAATTTGATTCTCTGAGTCTAAATCCAATACTTTCCCCCCATCATCATTGTATTATTTCTGAATATATGCATTTTTTAAAGTTCTTCATTATATTTATCCTAAATCTATGTGCTTATAACTCTTTCCTATTGTTTTTAGTTCTCTTTTTCAGAACCATATAAAACAAATCTAAAACAGTTTAATCATTGCAACCCTATGTGGTATAATGTGTAAATGCTGGACCTGGAGTCAGAAAGATATATATACCTGAGTACAAATCTGGCCTCAGATTCTTGGTATCTGTGTGATTCTCTTTTCCCCAGTTACCTCATCTCTAACATGAGCTGGATAAGGAGATGGCAAACAACTCCAGTGTCTTTGCCAAGAAAACCCCAAATGCAGTCACAAAGAGTTATACGGGAATGAAATGACTGAACAGCAGTTATACTGTCCTTTAGTTTTCTTTCTCTCTAATATGACATTCAAATTATTAACCTATCTTTTACAGATTACCCTTCTCTAGCATTTCATACTGAAAACTGGGAATTTTCTCTATTTTATGTTTTAGGAGTATTGCACTAAAAACTTACTCTGGGAGTAATGAGAGCAGTGAAATAGAATTAATGTTAGGAATATGACAATGCTTTGAGAATTTCAGAAACCCAAAATCAACCCCTGCAACAAACTCAATGAAAAGTGTCATCCCAAATTGCTTTCCTGAAACCTACTCAGAGTACTTCCTGGGTTCTTTAGAAAATCCTTAAAAAAATAACAAAAACAAATCAAAAAAAAAAAGTTTAAGGTTAACTTTTGAGCCTCCAGATAAAAATGCCAGTTCCTTTATAAAGAATATCTGAAATTGATCTACCACTTTCTGACTCTTTTATAACCAGTCTGATAATAATAAATCAGCAAATACTTATTAAGCATTTAATATCTTCTTGGTTCTAATGTAATGTGTACTAGGCACTAGTATAAACACAAAAATTAAGTAGCTTGCATTCTACCAAGCAAAATTGGGGCATTTATCTGGAAAAGCATCTAGCATATCCCTATTGTATAAAATGCTATTGATGATTTCAGATTGATACTGCTTATTATTTTAAGGAACAGTTCATTTATCCCTATATTCTCTATTGTTTTTGTAGGAATGGGTGCTATATTTTGTCAAAGGCTTTTTTAGCATCTAATGAGATAATTGTATGATTTTTGCTAAGTTTGTTATTGATATAATCTATTATGCTGACAGTTTTTCTAATATTGAACTTGTCTTGCATTCCTAGAATAAATTCCATTTGATTATAATGTATTATCCTAGTGCTAATTTGCTGTAATCACTTTGCCAATGTTTTATTTGAGATTTTTGCATCCATATTTATTAGGGAAATTGATCTACTATTTTCTTTCCCTGTTTTGACTCTTCCTATTTTAGGGATTAGCACTATATTAGTGACAAAGAAGGAATTAGGCAGAGCTCTATCTTCAGCTACTTTTCCAAATATAGAATTGGAACCAAATGTTTCTTGAATGTTTGATAGAATTCACTTGTGACTCCATCTGACCCTAGAAATTTTTTCTTAAGGAGTTCATTAATGGCTTATTGAATTTCTTTTTTTCTAAGATAGGGTTATTTAGGTATTTAATTTCCTCTTCATTTAACCTGGACAAGTAATAGTTTTGTAAATATTCATTTATTTCACTTAGATTATCAAAGGTATTGGCATGCAGATGGGAAATATAGTTCTGAATTATTACTTTAATTTCCTCCTCCTTGGAGGTGAATTCACTAGTAATCTGGTTTTCTTTTTTTTAAACAAATTAACAACAGGTTTAGCTACTTTATTGGGTTTTTCAAAAAACTACTCTTGGTTTTATTTATTGCTTCAATTGTTTTCTTACTTTGGATTTTATTGATTCTCCTTTAATTTTCAGAATTTCTAATTTGATATTTAATTGGGGATTTTTAATTTCTTCTAACTTTTTTAGTTGCATGCTCAGTTTATTTATTTATTTCCTCTTTGTCTATTTTATTCATGTATGCATTTTAGAGATATAATATATCCCCTAATAACTGCCCTGGCCATTGTATCCCATAAGTTTTGGTACATTGTCTCAATATCACCATGGTCTTGGATGATATCATAAATTAATTCTTTGTTTTTTAATTTTTGTAAGGCAATGGGGTTAAGTGGCTTTCCCAAGGCCACACGGCTAGGTCATTATTAAGTGTCTGAGGCCAGATTTGAGCTCAGGTACTCCTGACTCCAAGGCTCATGCTCTATCCACTGCACCACCTAGCCACCCCCATATCATTAATTCTTTCTATGATTTGTTGTTTTATCCACTCATTCTTCAAGGAGATTATTTAATTTCCGATTAGTTTTAGCTCTATCTCTTCATAGCCCTTTATTGTACTTGATTTTTATTACATTGGGTTTTGAAAAGGATGTACTCAATATTTCTGCTTTTCTGCATTTGGTTATTTAGGTTTTGTGACCTAAATTCTAATTTAGTCAATTTTGTGTAGTTGCCATGTATTTCTGAAAAAAACTGTATACTCCTTTCTTTTCTCATTCAATTTTCTCCAAAGTTCTGTCATGTCTAAATTTTCTAACATTCTATTTAACTCCTAAAATTCTTTCTTGTTTATTTTATGGTTAGATTTATCTAATTCTGAGAGAGGGAGGATGAGTTCTCCCACCAGTAGAGATTTTTTTTATGTTTTTGCAAGGCAAATGGGGGTTAAGTGGCTTGCCCAAGGCCACACAGCTAGGTAATTATTACGTGTCTGAGACCTGATTTGAACCCAGGTACTCCTGACTCCAAGGATGATGCTTCATCCACTATGCCATCTAGCCACCCCCAGTAGAGTTTTGCTATGTATTTCTGTAATTTATTCAACTTCTACTCTAAGAATTTGGATGCTATACTGCTTAGTAATACATATTTAGTATTCATGTTACTTTATTGTCTATGGTACCTTTTAGGAGGATATAGTTTCCTTCCTTATCTTTTTTAATGAGATTTGTTTTTGCAACTGCTTTGTCTGAGATAAGGATTGCTATCCCTGCCTTTTTCACTTCAGCTGAACCATAATATATTCTACTCCTGCCTTTTACCTTAACTCTGTATCTCTCTCTCTCTTTTTTTTACTACAAGATTTTCAAGTAGTGCTATGATTCTTACATTGTCTCTCTTGAATCTATTTTCCAGGTCAGTTGTTTTGTCAATGAGGCAATTTGCATTTTCTTCTATTTTCTCTCTTTTTTTAAAATTTTGTTTAACAAATTCTTGCTGTCTCATGAATCATTTATTTCCACAGATTCCAATCTTTTATTTAGAGAATAATTTTCTTCATTTACTTTTACGTCTCCTTTTCCAATTGGTCAAATCTGTTTTTGAAGGAATTTTGATCTTTTTCCATTTGCCTAATTGTATTTTCAAAGGATTTGTTTTCCTATTGTAAGATGCTACTTTTCTCTTGCATTTCTTTCCCCAATTTTTCCATTTGATTTTTAAACTCCTTTCTGATTTCTTCTAAGAATTCTTTATAGGCTGGAGACCAATTCTTATTCTCTTCTGAGGCTCCACCCCTATGTCAGCCACATTCAATGGATACAGCTTTGTGCTGGCTTTTTTTTTCAATTGGGGACCTTTCCCTGGGTCTTGTGTTGGGGGAGGGGCTGGTTCACAAACTTTTAGTGTTGAGATTACTAGAGGTCTTCCTCACTGATACTGGAACTCCAGGGATTACTCTGTGCACCAACCAGTAAAGAATGCCATAAATTTCTGTGGATCATTTGCATTGTAGGTGTCCGTGATCCACACCCTAAACCTGAGGCAAGATCTGGGCTGCCCTACACAATCTGAGTTGAACCCTCAGGCTAGAAAGTATAAATTAATCAGCAATCATTGCAGGGGGAAATCTAGGCACACACAGGCATACACACACACACACACACACACACACAAACACGCGTGCCTTGGGGCAACTTGTGAATACCTAGTCCTTTTATGTATTTGTTCTGGAGAAAGTCAATTCCTGTGGGAGGTTCAGCTGCAAACAGAGGAGTGGGGGTAGCAGGGGGCTTGAACCCCTGGACTTCCAGACCAGTCAGAGATGACCAGATAGTTGTTTGGGTCATCCCTCTGGAGCTTTCCCACCTGCCATCCAGATAGTAAACACTTCAATTCTATTCTCGGGTTAGTCATTGCCCAGTTTTACCCCACTGCCCCTGCATCTCTTGTCTCTGCCCATGCTCTCCCCATGACAGATCTTGGCGGGGAGATACTCCCCTTAGTTCTTCTCTGGGTTCTGTGGATCCAAAAATCTACAAAGAGACTTGGTTCATATTAGTTCTGAGGGAAAAACAGGAGGGCTTAAAACAGTGCCTGGCTTCTCTCTGACATCTTGGCCAGAAGTCTTGGTCATTACTTTTAAAGGAATTGATTTTTTCAGTCAATATTTCATAATTTTCCTATATGGTTCTCATTTTTTTGTTTCATTTTTCTTTCTCCTCTCTTCTTTGGTTTGTACAATCCTTTTTTGAGCTCTGTCAAGATGTTATTTTTCTTCATGGCTTCTTGTGAAGGCATTTGGTTGCTGCTTTTGTCTTCTGAGATGACATTGTTATTGTCCTTTTCAGAACAGTAGTTATCGACGATTAGTACTTTTTTTCCTTTATTTTGCTGCTGTGGTGACTTCAGTTGTCTCAAGGTTTTTGTTTTTGTTTTTTTTTTGTGTGTGTGTTGCAGCTAGGATCATGTCTCTGAGTTATTACTTACCTAAAACATGTCCTAAGCAGCTTTTCATTCCCTTCTTTAGGATTACCCAATTCAGAACCATCCATTTCCCTGTCATTCTCAGAGCTCCAACTATGTTTTCCAAATTAGGGATGGAACACTCTCTGCTGAGCTACTACAATGATGACTTGCTGAAACCTGCTCTGTGCCTAAGAGTCTCCTGTGGTTTTCTGGTTCTCCTCTCAAAACTGAGAAATACTCTACTTTTACCCAGAAGACATAACTTTGCTCAATCTCTCCATGTTTTGAGTTGAGGACTTGTGTCACTTTTTTTTTTGTGGGACTTGTAGTTTTAGGTTCTGTGCAAAAGCTTCATTTAAAGTTGTTTCAGGAAAATTTCCAAGAGCTTCCTAGCTTTGGTGGCTTTGGCCCTGAAGTCTTGATTATAAGTGCTAGCATTTATATCTTACTGTAATGTTTTTAAATCCTTTTATGTACTTTCTCTCATTTCATCCTCACAACAAACCAATGAGGCTAATTATCCCTGTTCTATACATGTTGTAACTGAAACTACAAGAGGGTCAATCACTTGTTTGATGTCCTATTGCTAATAAGTAAGACAGGATTATACTTCAAGTTTTCTTGAGTCTAGATCGGTTATATACACTATGCCATTTAGATGCCATAGCATTATATACTGACAAGAAACCAGTAAAAAAAAAACACCTTGAAGTGAGCATAGAACAACAAAAATAAACAAGGTTGTGGGAAGATATGTAGTTCTTCTAGGACCACTAGAGAAGATCTGAAGTTCAGCCAAATAAAGGTTCAGCACATTAAGCACCTCCAGCTTAGCTCCCTGTAACAGCAAGAAGTGAACCCTAGGGGTATATGGGTTGGGAGGTAGTCTCTGGCTCTGATACAGGAATTCTCAACTCCCCACAGTGTACAGTGTCAGATGTCTCAGTGGGATGAGAGAGGAAAGCTCTCCTGACAAGGGACACCAGGCTCAGCTATGCAGCAGAGATGTGGTCCTGGGTAAGAAGGAATGAAACAGATCCCATGAGTACATAAGTGGCACTGAGATTCTCTTGGCTGTGGACATCTTAAGGAGAACTTAGTTCTCAGTCTTGGATCCAGGCCAAAGGGGACCATTGAGGGTTCTAGTGGAGGGTTCTCAGGGAGTAAGTTCATTTCTAGAAGCGTGTTCAGAGAGGCCTCAGGTATTGCTTAGATGGAATGTAGTGCAGAGGTTTAGCCAAGTTCAAAGCTCCTAAGACCAAAGGCACAATCCCCCCCTCACCAGAGGGCTAGAGGTTAATGTAACAATCAGCTACTATTTTTTTTAAATGAGCAGATAAAGGAGAAATAACCCAAACATAGACAGTTACTATGGGAGTATAGAAGACCAGGACTTATATTCAGAGGAAGATACTGAAGCAAAAAAAGCTTCTCTTGTCCCAAAGAGCAACACCAAATGAATATTTGATAAAAAATTCATAGAACACAAATTAGTTTTTTTTTAAATCAAATCAAAGAGATTGAGGAAAAACTAAAAAAGAAAATAAAAATGATAAAAGTAGAACAAGAAGATAATGAAAAGAAAGCAAACCAACTGGAAAAGTAGATCCAGAATCTTAAGGGAAAAATGTGAGTCATTGAAAATAAGAATTGACCAGTGAAGTTATGAAATCAAGAAATAATTAAACAAAATACAAATAATGAAAAAATAGAAGAGAATGTGAAGCATCTCATAAGAAAAACAATCCATATGGAGAACAGATCAAGAACAGAAAACATAAGAACTATTTCAGACTAGTTGAAATCTATGATTAGAAAAAGAATTGCAATATTGTGTGTGTGTGTGTGTGTGTGTGTGTGTGTGTGTGTCTATGAAGAAAATTGTCCTGAAGTGTTCAAACAAGAGGGGAAAGGACTTCTGGCCAAGACATCAGAGAAAAGACAGGCACTGTTCTAAGTGCCCCTAGTACCCCCTCAAAAATAACATGAAAGAAACCTCTTAATAGAAATTCTATTGACAAAACCCATAAAGAGAAGCTAGGATAAGAACACCTACCAACAAGGTCTGTCTCAGGGGACCATGGGAGAAATGGAATGGAGAGGGCAAGTACAGGGACAGCAGCTGGGCGAAGCCAGAGTACTGGTCTTAGCCATAGAGGCTTTGAGTAGCGGATCCAAAGACCAAATCTAGCTATGAAATCTTTGACAGTAGAGGAGAGGATCAAAGGGAAGGTGAGTTCTAATATAGAGAGCACACCTGGAAATTGACCAACTGGGCAAGGGACCTGAGCTCCATACAATTTTTTAGAACATTCTTCCCAGAATGAACAGTAAATACCACCCCACTCCTCACACACACAACCTCAGGCTCAGGTGTGGGCAAAAGAGTTCACTCAACTGAAAGGGAGATTAACTACCTTCCTCAGGGCCCTGGTCAAGGTCTACTCAGACCCTGCTGCTGAGGTCTTCAAACACTCCACAGAGAAGGACCAGTGCCCACTACTGGCTGGCTCTTGGAATTGTTAAGGCAAGTGAACAAAGCCTCTAGAGTTTTCAAAAGCAAGCCTCTGAGAGCCAGCCCCTCCCCAATACAAACCCTAGGAAAAGGAAAAAAGGTCACAGAGAATGAGGACTCAGGGAGAAATACTTAGGAGAAATAGATTTTAACTCAAAGAGATCTAGCACCTCTGAGGTGAATATGAATTGGTCTCCAGCCCAGAAAGACTTCATTGAAGAAAGCAGGAGGGAATTTAAAAATCAAGTGGAAAATTGGGAAAAGAAACTCAAGAGAAAATTAACATCTCACAACAAGAAAACAAATCCTTGGAAAATACAATTGGACAAATACAAAATGTAAATAATTCAGATCCTCATCTGGGCAAATGCAATAAAAAGAAAATAATTCTCTCAAATCTACACTTGGGAAAATGAAAAACTCCTTCAAAAGCAGAACTGACCAAGTTCTGACCAAGAAAACTGACCAGAACTGACCAAGAAAAGGAGCTGAAAAAAAAGTAAATGAAGAAAAGTCTTCTCTAAAAAGAAGAATGAAATCTTTGCAAACTATTGACATCAAAAGACAACAAGATTCTGTTAAAAAAAAAACCCCAAAAGATCAAAAAATAGAAGAAAATGTAAAATACCTAATCAGCAAAACCACTCACCTTGAGAATAGATCAAGAGACAACCTGAGAATTATAGATCTTCCTGAAAACATTGAAGAGATAAAAAGCCTGGACTTATTATTACAGGATTTAGTGATGGAAAATTGGCCTGATATAATGGAACCAGAGGGCAAAATAGTTATTGAAAGAATAAATTGATACCCTCCTGAAAAAGATCCTAAAAGGAAAACACCAAGGAATGATGCGGCAAAATTCTAGAACTAACAGATAAAAGAGAATACCCTGCTAGCAGCCAGAAAGAAACAACTTGAATACCAATGAGCCACAGCAAGGATTATGCAGGACCTGGCTGTATCAACATTAAGGGATCTAAGGGCCTTTAATGAGATATTCCAAAGAGCAAGGGAGCTTGGAATACAGCCAAGAATCCACTATCCAGCAAAGCTGAGCCTTCTCTTCCAGGGGAAAAGATGGACATTTAATAGGATACTTCTAAAATTTCCTGAAGAAAAAGCCAGAGCTAAATAGAAAATTTGGACATCAAATAGGAGGCTCAAGTTATGCATGAAAAGGTTAAAAAAAAGGGTTAAGGGAAAAAACTGCAGTCCAATAAAATTAAACTGGCTACATTCCCACATGGGAGAAAGTATCTCATAACTCATCAAAATTGTAACTCTATTAGAGAGAATATACTTAGCCATAAGTGATGGTCACTCGTGATTTATCTGTGAGATTGTTATCTAATAAGATGTAACTGGCTATATCCCTACCTGGGAGAAAGACTCTAATAAATCTTGAGAAATGTAACTATTAGAGAGAATAGACTTAGGCAAAAGTGATGGAGACTCATGACTTTTTTGTGACTCATATATATAGAAAGATTTTAAAACAATAACTCCTTGAAAGGGGGGACAATAAGGGGCCAGGAGGATGGAGGAGATTGAATGGTTTATATCTCATTACATTAAGAGGTTCAAAAGATGTATTGTAATAGAGGGGAAGAACGGAGGAGCCAAGAACCACCTGAATCTTTCTCTCATCAGATTTGGCTTAAAGTTAACTTATACACACAATCAGTTAAGTTAATAAACTTATCTAACCTTTCAAGTATTAAAAGGGGAAAATGGGAGGGGGGGATGAGGAGGGAGAAAAAGGGGGAACTAACAGAAGGAAGGGAAGGAAGAAGGGGAAAAGGGATAGGCAAAAGAAAGGGGTGGGGTTGATATAGGAGGGCAAACACACTGAAGGTGTTGGGATTCAGACATAAAAAATTGGGGAATATGGATAAAGGGAAAAATGGGGAAAATATAAACAGAGGGAGGATAGCATGGAGGGCAATAAAGAGTTAAGAATTATAACACTGAATGTGAATGGAAAGAACTCTCCGATAAATGTAAGTGAATAGCAGAGTGGAATAAAAACTAGAATCCCACAATATGCTTCTTACAAGAAACTCATTTAAACCAGAGAGATACATATAGAGTAAATGTAAAAGGTTGGAGCAAATATGTATTTTGCTTCAGCTGAAGAGATAAAAAGCAGGGGTAGCAATACTTATCTCAATCAAAGCAGCTGCAAAAATAGATAGTTTTTAAAGAGATAAGGAAGGAAACTATATCCTTCTATAACATGTCATAGACAATAAAGTAATTTCAATACTGAATTTGTATGCACCCAATATTATAGCATTGAAATTCTTAGCAGAGAAGTTGAAAGAGCTACAGGAAGCCATAGAGAGCAAAACTTTACTACTTGGAAACCTCAACCTCCTGCTCTCAGATTTACATCAATCTAATCATAAAATAAACAAGAAGGAAGTTAAGGAGGTAGATTGTTAGAAAACTTGGATATGATAGACTTATGGAGGAAACTGAATGGCCATAGACATATTTTTTTTCTCCAGAGCATGGCAGTTACACAAAAACTGACCATGTACTAGAGCATAAAAACCTAATGATCACTTGCAGAAAGGCAGAAATAGTGAATACATCTTTTTCAGAAAATAGTACAATAAAAATTATGTGCACTATTGGGCCAAGAGGATAGAGACTAAGAACTAAGTGGAAACTAAATAGCCTCATTTTAAAGAGTGAGTGGATCAAGCAACAAATTATAGAAAAAATTAATTATTTCATCCTAGATAATGACAAAAATGGAACAACATATTAAAATATGGGTTACACTCAAGGCAGCTGTCATAGGATTTATTGTGTCTTCAAATACTCACATGAATAAATTAGAGAAAGAGGAAATCAATGAACTAAGTATTCAACTAAAAAAATTTAAAGAAAGAACAAATTAAAATCACCCAATTAAATACCAAATTAGAAATACTAAAAATTAAAGAAGAAATTAATAAAACTGAAGGCATGAAAACCATTGAACTGATAAATAAAACTAAAAGTTGGTTTTATGAAAAAAATCAATAAAATTGATAAACTTCTGGTCAATTTGGTTAAAAATAAGAAAGAGGAAACCCAAATTACTAGTATCGCAAATGAAAAAGGTGAACTCATCACCAATGAAAAGCAAATTAAAGAAATAATACACAATTATTTTGCCCAACTCTATGCCAATAAATTTGACAATCTTAGTGAAATGGATGAATATTTACAAAAATATAAGTTACCCAGATTAACTTAAGAGGAAATTGAAAACCTAAATAGCCCTATCTCAGAAAATGACATTCAACAAGCCATTATTGAACTCCCTAAGAAAACATCTCAAGGGCCAGATGGATTCACAAGTGAATACTATCAAACATTTATGGAACAATTAGTTCCAATTCTATATAAACTCTATGGGAAAATAGGTGAAGACAGAACTCTTTTCTATGATACCAAATTGGTGCTGATACCTAAACCAGATAGAGTTAAAGCAGAGAAAGAAAATTAAAGAATTATCTCCCTGATGAATATAGTTGCAACAATCTTAAATAAAATCTTAGCAAAATGATTACAACAAGCTATCACTAGGAAAATACATTTTAATCAAGTAGGATTTATCCCAGGACTGCACAGTTGGTTTAATATTAGGAAAATTTAGTATAATTAATTATATCAATAACAAACAAATCAGAAATCATATGATTATATCAATAGATACTGAAAAGGCATTTGACAAAATACAGCACCCATTCCTTATAAAAACACTAGAGAGTAGTAATAAATGGATTGATCCTTAGAATAATAAGCAGTATCTATTTGAAACCATCAACAAGCATTATATGCAATGGAGATAGGCTAGAGGCATTCCCAATAAGATCAGCTTTGAAACAACAATGCCCATTATCACTACTACTATTCAATTTTGTATTAGAAATGTTAACTTCAGCAATAAGAGAAGAAAAAGAAATTGAAGGATTTAGATTTTGGAAGGAAGAGACAAAACTCTCAATTTTTGCAGACAACATGATGATATACTTAGAGAATGCCAAAAAAATCATTTTAAAAAATGCTAGAAATAATTACCAACTTTAGCAAAGTTGCAATATATAAAATAAATTTTCATAAATCCTCAACATTTCTATATATGACTAGCAAGATACAGCTGAATGAGCTAGAAAAAGAAATCTCATTCAAAGTAATCTCAGAAAATATAAAATACCTGGGAGGCTACCTGCCAATACAGATAGAAAAACTTTTTGGAAACAATTACAAAACATTTCTCACACAAATAAAATCAGATTTAAATAAAGGGCAAGCATCAACTGCTCATGTATAGGTTGAGCTAATATAATACAATTCTACCAAAATTAAACTACTGGTTTACTGCACTGCCAATCAAAATTCCAAAAACTTTAATGAGTTAGAAAAAATTGTAAGTAAATTCATATGGAGATGTAAAAAGTCAAGAATTTCCAGGAATTCAGTGAAAAAAGTGCAAAAGAAAGTGGTTTAGCATTACCAGATCGAAACTTATATTATAAAGGATCAGTCATCAAAAGTCTCTGGTCCTGGCTTAGAAATAGAGTATTGTATCAGTGGAACAGATTAAGTGCAATAGCAGGGAATGATTATAGTAACTGCTGTTTGATAAACCCAAACAGTCCAGCTCTTGGGTTACAAACTCTCTCTTCAATAAAAACTGTTGGGAAAACTGAAAGTTAGTATGGAAGAAACTTGGATTAGACCAATACACCATATCAAGGTCTATACCAAGATAAGATCAAAATGAATACAAGATCTAGACATAAAAAACAACATTATGAGCATGCTATGGGGATCATATCTATGTAAAGTGAAGCCATTTATGAACAAGGAAGAGATGAAGAAATCATTAAAAACACACTAGATAATTTTGATTACATTAAGATAAAAAGCTTTTGCACCAACAAAACCACTGTAAACAAGATCAAAAGAGATTTAGTAAATTGGGAAACAATTTTTACAATTAGTATTTCTGACAAAGCACTCATTTGTAAAATACACAGAAAACTGAGTCAAATTTTCAAAAAAAAAAAGCCATTCTCCAATTGACAAATGTTCAAAGGATCTGCAAAGGCAATTTACGGATAAGGAAATCAAGGCGATCCATAGTCATGAAAAATTGTTTTAAATCACTGCTTATTAGAGAAATGCAAATAGAAGAATCTCTGAGGTACCACTCACATTTCCAAGACTGGCCAATATGACCAGAATAGAAAATTATCAATGTTGGAAGTGATGTGGGAAATCTGCGACACTAATACATTGTTGGTAGAGCTGTGACCTCACTCAGTCTTTAAGGAGAGTAATTTGAAATTATGGCCAAAGGGCAAAAAAAAATGTCCATATCCTTTGATCCAGCAATATCACTGTTGGGACAATACCTTGAAGAGATTATGAAAAAAAGATAAAAACATCAGTTGTACAAAAATATTCATAGCAGCCCTGTTTTTTGGCAAAGAATTGGAAATTAAGTGAATGTCCTTAAATTGGGGAATGGCTTAACTTTTGCACATGTATGTCATGGAACACTCTTGTTCTATTAGAAACCAGCAGGGATGGAAATTCAGGGAAGCATGAAAGGATTTGCATGAGCCGATACCGAGTGAGATGAGCAGAACCAGAAAAACATTGCACACTCTAACAGCAACATGGGAGTGATGATCAATCTTGATGGATTTGTTTATTCCATCAGTGCAACAATCAGGACAATTTTGGGCTATCTGGATGGAGAATACTATTTGGATCTAGAGAAAGAATTGTGAAGTGAACAACTACAAAAGACTATTACCTTCAATTTGGCGGGGAGGGGACCATTATCTTATTATGTAATTTTGCTATCTCTTATACTTTATTTTTCTTCATTAATGATATGACTTCTCTTTCATCACATTCAACTTAGATCAACGTAAACCATGGTAACAATGTAAAGACTAACAGACTGCCTTCTGTGGAGCTGGTGGGGAGGAAAGCAAGAAGAGGGGGAAAATTGTAAAATTCAAAATAATAAAATACTGAAACATTTAAAAAAAGAACAAGACGGGAAATTATAAATAGTATAAATAGAAACAACTCATTGATCACCACCTGAAAAGGATCCTAAAATGAAAATAGACCGGAATATCAT
Organism: Macrotis lagotis; assembly: GCF_037893015.1. Lineage (NCBI taxonomy): Eukaryota > Metazoa > Chordata > Mammalia > Peramelemorphia > Peramelidae > Macrotis > Macrotis lagotis. Next base: position 778,532,780 of record NC_133658.1, read on the forward strand.
AACTAAACTTTCAAAAATCCCAGATTAAGGAGATAATATTAAGAGCAACAAAAAATCAGTTCAATTATGGCAGAGTCACAATTAGAATTACACAAGACTTACCTTGGGCAAGTCTTTTAGTCTCTCTTGATCTCAGTTTCCTCAACTGTAAAATGGACCTAATGATAAATACAATATCACCTAAATAGCTACTTTAAAAGACTGCAGATTTCGGAAAACTATATATCTAGAAGCAAAAGAACTAGGGTTGTGGCTAAAAATATCATACTCAGCAAAGTCAAGCATAATCCTGAATAAAAAAATGGACATTCAAAAAAATTATTAGATTTCCAAGATGTTGTTGCAAAAAGAGTTGAATATAAAATATGGCATATGAGAACATAGAGAAATATGTTAAATATCAAAGACTAATTACAAAGAATCAAGGAGGACAATATTTTTTACTATTTATATGTCAAAATGTAAACCATATATCCAAGATTGTTATTCAAGTTCATAGGATGAGACTTTTAAAAGTTAATTTGTGTATAGAATGAATAGAATGAGTTGTGAGAAGATGAATTGATACAAAAGAACTGATTGAGGAAGCGGAGTTGTTAGTTCTGGAAACATACTCTCATAAGGGGTGAATGAAAGAGGAAACAACACACCCATGTGTATCTATCTTTCTATCTATCTATCTATCTATCTATCTATCTATCTATCTATCTATCTATCTATCTATCTATGTGTGTGTGTGTGAAATTCAGAATAAAATAAGAAAAGGGGATAGAAAGGGTACTAAAGGAATAAGGTAAGAGGGTTTATAGCAGAGTGTGTAGATCAGCAGGGAAGGGTTATGGAAGGGGGCATAAGAGAGGGATTCATGGAAAAGTGATAGATTAAGAAATAGAGGAGTGAGGAGGGGTTGTTGCTTCCAGGAAATGTTATAAAAATGAGAGACACATACAAGTCAAACATAGAAATCTATGAAAATATATGTGTAAATGTATCTATGTATGTATTTAGGCATATGTGCATATGTATATGCCTATATAAATGTCTATGTATGAGTGGGTACATTAATGTGCATATGCATGTGAGTATATATATATATATATATAAAACATACATATATGTGTGTTTATATTGTATATATATATATACACACACACACACACATATTCAAGCAAAATTTTATCCTTCCCTGGTAGATTTAGAAAAGTAAAGCAAGAAGTATTCAACAGAGAACAAGGAAGCAAAAATGGACAATTTTGAATACAATATATAGTATTTATTTTATAACTTTCTTGAAAATGGAAACATATTGCTTTAAAGTAGGAATTCTCTTTATTGTTTAGCTGAGCATTTATTTTGCATTAAAGTTTAAAATTTAAAAATACATAAAAAACAGAGCACTAAGCAGAGGTGATACTGTCATCACAATACTCTTTTAATCTAGCTAATTTTATCCAATTTTGAGTGCACCATCATTATGAAGAACTTGAAATTTTAAATTCTATATGGCATTGTCTTCAATATATATCTTCTATTATATTTTTCATTGCGACTGTTGGAATGGTGGATAGAGTTGTGAGCCTTGAGTTAGGAAAATATAAGTTAATATCTAAGATCAAACACTAGTTATACTTCCTTTGGCAAATCTTTTAGACTCTGTTGATCTCAGTTTCCTCAAGTGTAAAATGGAACTAATGATAATTTCAATACTACCTAAACTCAGGGTTTTTGTGAGGATTATATGAGATAATATTTTTAAAGTACCAACAAAAGTGCCTGGCACATTGTTGTTGCTGAATAATGTGAATTTTCCCCTTCCTCTTCTCTCTTTCTTTCCCTCCCTTATTTATTTTCTTCCTCCCTCTCTCTTTTCTTTCCTTCCTCCCTTCTTTTCTCTCCTTTTCTTGCTGCTTTTCTTTTTTCTTCCATCCCTCCATCCCTTCCCTTCCCTTCCCTTCCTTCCTTTTTACTTTGTTTCTGCTTCTTTCTTCCCACCTTCTTTACACTATTTATTTTTCTCTCTCCCCCCTGCTTCCTACATTCCTTCATTCTTTCTTTCCAAATGCATTTATATATAATACATTGCTGCTGTAGTTTCTGACTTCTTTTGCTCCTTTTTAGTGTAGCAATTTTTAGACATTATCAAATTCATCTCTAGACTAGCAATCATCATTTTCATCCTCTTCTTTTTTACCTATTTTCACCTCCTCAGGTTCAACTATCCTAAAATTCTCCTGAATGCTTCCAGTTCTCAGCTAAAGAAATGCTCTTTTAGTATTCTAGAAGCTGATCAGCCAGTGTCAGGTTTTAAAGATTATGTTTAAGTTATCCTATAGGCAAACTGGCAGAGTCATGAGTTTTTCCTGTGAATTAACATATCTAAGATCAGCAAAGATGTATTGCTTTGTCAATTAGCATAACTAAAATATCCTGGTTATAAAGAAGTTTACCAAGAAATTTTAAGTTCTCAATAATACATCAACAAGATAAAACTCCAGACTTTTTGCCCCCAACCTTTTCCTCTTCCATCTAAAGGATATAGCAGAACTCCATTTAAAAAGAACTGATTAACTGATTTAAAAAGGGAAACAAAATAAAGATAGTCCTCAGGAAGAACCACTAAAATAATCTTTGGAATATATAGTAAATCTAAGAAAATAGAGTTTAGCATTATCCATTAGAGGATGAGTTATTAGAGGGATGAGCTAAGGTTGGAAGAAAAGGAAAGTAATGAGAATGGAAGGTCAGAGACACAATTTCTTGAATTCTCATATGTATAAAATCACACATACACATACTGTAAATGGAACTTTGAGACCCTTCAGACAAATATCCATTTCACAAAATGTTAATACACCTTTAGTCAGACTACATTTGGAGTTTTGTATCCTGGCTATGGAAGAAGGGAAAAATAAAGAAAAAAGAAAGGAATTTACATGATGATTTTGTGGTACATTTAAAAGGAATAGCATGTTGTACATTTTAGATTTGAAGTTTCATATACAATCTTTTTTTTTATTTTACAGGGATATAGAAATTCTTCTTTTGGCTCATAACTTAAAAATAAAATTTATGACAAGAAGTACATACATTGACAATCTGAATGGTGAGAAGACTGTAGTCCTATACAAAGAATGGTTAAAGAAAATGGGTCTATTTTGCCTGAAAGAGTAGTTTTAGGAAGAAATTGGAGACCTGGCAACTATCGTCAACAACGTTGTAAGGTTTACATGAAGGAAAAGGAGCTGCTTAGTTCCATAGAATGGGGTTTAGGACCGATAGGTGAAAGTTAGAGAAAAACAATATAAGGAAAAACTTGCAATTAGTGATGACCAAGAATAAGGGTATTACCTCGGTAGGTAGCGACTTCCATTAAGATCTTTAATCAAAGGCTATCTAAAACATTGAATTATACTTCAGACAAGCATTGAATAAATTATGTCAATTGTATTTTTTCTTTCACTCATGTGGAGAAAGAGTATATTTCTATACCTATACCTAGTAATTTAAAAATTAAACTACAAAGCAAACAAAGATAGCAGAAACACGTCTCTCTTCAAAGCAGCCCTGCAACTATTAGTTTTAAAGAGTTGCCTGGATCAATGAGGCATTATGTGATGTGAGGGGACTAGTGTCACATTTCCACTATGTGTCACAAGTAGACCATGAATGCAATTCATGCTGACTTCGAGCCTCGCTCACCATTTCTTCTATCATGCAGTCTATTAGCTCTTCATACCCAAAGACAACCCTAAAGAGAGAATCAAAAAACTCATAACAATTCCATTAATTTTAATTTATAATATTTTGAGACAGAAAAAGATATCTCACCCATGCTGTTTGTATTTTCAAACATTTGAGTCAATAGACATTGGAACTATGGGTGAGGAAAATTTCTCTACCATTGTGGCTCTAACAGTGTCCTGAGTGTTTTCTGAAGCACTGAAAAATGAAAAGTTCTAGGGAGAGAAATATAAGCAGTAGACAATTTCTGTCCTCCAGGAACTTACATTATAATGGTGAAAAACAACAAATTAAGGGTGATTGGGAAGTAGTTTGAAGGTCTGGTTCTGAACATGATAAGGAGCAAACTAACCCACTGCAACCTTGACTTATAGTTCTTGGGTTTAGATGTCAACCTGAGTGACAATCCATATGAACATGCTCTGCACCTAAGTTTCTTTTTCTGTAAAATAAGAGAGTCGAATACTTTACAAAATCTACTTAAGGATTAAGTAAAATCATATCTATAACTATCTATCTATTCATATATATATAAAACCCTTTTAAAATATTATCTATACTATCTATTAAGGTCTATTATGAACCTCCTTCAAGTACTGTTTTAAATGCAATATAAAAAGTCTCTTCTTTTCCTCCTTCCTACTCCTCAGATTTTTCAGATGATATGATGGTATACTTTGATAAGACTAGAAAATCAATTAATAACTTTGAAAGACTTAACAACTTCACCAAAGTAGTAGAATATAAAATAAACATTTCTTTTTATGACTAATAAAACCAAGAGAAAGAGAAAGGAAGAGAACTTCCTTTTAAACTTTATTTTATTCAACATAATTTATTTAGTAATCTATTTCCTAAGACAAACCCAGAATCTATATAAACACAATTATAAAATAATTTTCAAACAAATAAAGTCACATATAAATGATTGGAAAAATATCAATTGCTTATGATTAGGTCAAGTTGATATTATGATATTATAGTGACATTTCTACTTTAATTAAGTTACATTTCCAGTGTCATACCAATCCAACTACTGGAAAGATCCGAACATAATATTAACAAAATTCATCTGGAGCAAAAAAAGGGCAAAAATATCACAGGAATTAAAGAAAAATGCAAAGGAATGCAATCTAGTTGTACCAGATCTCAAAACTATATTATAAAGTAGCAGTCATCAAAATGGTCTGAGACCAACTAAGACATATCAGTGGATTACATTAAGTACAAAATAAAATGACTATAGAAGAAGAAGGAGGAGAAAATGACTATAGAAATCTAATTTTGAATAATCTAAAAGCACTGGCTTCTGGTATAGGAACTCACTATTGAACAATAACTGCCCAGAAAATTGGAAAATAGTACAGCAAAAATAAAGCATATGCCCATATCTCACACCCTATAACAAAATAAGACCAAAATGGGTACAAGATTAAGACATTAAAGGTTATACCAGAGATCAATAAACAAATCAAGAAATACTCTATCTGTTGGATCTATGTAAAGGGGAATATTTATGACCAAACAAGAAAGAGGGTGCATTATAAAATAGAAAATGAATGATTTTGGCTGTATTAAATTGAAAAGGTTTTGCACTAATAAAACCAATACTCTTAAGATTAGAAGGAAAATAGAAAGCTGGTAAGTAATTTTCACAGCTAGGGTTTTTGAGAAACTTCTCATTTATAAAATATAGACCTAAATCTCATGCTTTATAACAAAATAAAGTTGAAATTAGTACAGAATTTAAGAGACCAATTAAGATAACAAGAAATAGTCTGTTGGATCTATGAAGAGGGGAAAATGTTTTGACCAAATGAGATAGAGAATAATATAAATTATAAAATGGATGATTTTGACTACATTAAATAGAAAAGATTTTCCACAATGTAACCAAAATTATAAAGAATTCTCAAAACTGGGAAAATTTTCACATATAGTATTTATGATAAAGGACTCACTAATAAAATATATAGAGACCTTAATCAAATTAATAAGATTTAAAATTATACTCCAATTAATAGTCAAAAGCTATGAACAAGCAGTTTTAAATGAAGGAATTATAAGTATAGTTTTGTGAAAAAATTCTCCACTTCATCATTGATTATAGATATAGAAATTAAAAGAAATCTGATATACTATCTCACACCTACTAAGATGACACAAAAGGAAAATGATCAATGTTGGAATAGATGTGGGAAAATTGAGACACTAATGCTCTGTTGGTGGAGCTGTGAAATTATCCAACCATATTAGAGAGCAATTTGGTACTATGATCAAAGGGCAATGCAACTGTGCATGCCCTTTGGCCCATTAATACCACTACAAGGTATCTATCACAAAGAGATAAGTAAAAAATGGAGAAAATTCTTTATGTTCAAAAATGTTTATAGCAATTCTTTTGTAGTGGCAAAGAATTACACATTGAAGGGGTGTTCATTAGTTAAGTCTTAGCAAGGTCATTTTAAGAGATGATAGAAAAATTTGCATAAATGATAAAATTATGCATATGTTTGTGTATTCAGGTATTTACTGTGCCTTTGCAATTTTGGGTCCTTTTTAGGTCTCTGAATTTATTCTTTCATTCCTTTCTTCATTGATTAAAGAACTATGGTTCAGAAATAGCTTTTTAGTATTGAGGAGAATTGCAATAATTTAGTAAAAATCTTAAAGGTTTCAAAGTAAAATAAATAATCTGCAGCTAAGCCCCATTGAAAAATAATAAATTTATTCATGAAGGAAATACAAATTTTATCATGTGTTATCATTTGGCTCATTTACCTTTTATCTCTTCTTTTAGTAGAAAGATTAGTTATATATTATCCTCCCCAACAGTTTTAGTGAGTGGAGGTCAAAAATTTTATGTATGAGACAGAATACATAATTTATTTTAGTATTTTTGTCAATCAGCCACATTTATGAAACTTAAAGACTTAATCATCCAATCATCCATGCTGTATTTCTGAATTGAATCACCATATATTCACAGAATGTCTTGGGAAAATTATAGATGAAATAAATAATATGACATCAGATGTATATTAATTATAAAATTATTAAATTTTAATTATAAAGTTTCTAAGAATATTTAGATTTTTTACTGAAAAGACTAAAAGACATACATGAACTAAGCAATAAACAAAACAGAAAAACAACAAACACAATGATTATAGTATAAATACCTTGAATTTATATAGTGCTATGATGTGTTTTGTAAAATGCTGAGTATATATTACCTCCTTTGATCTTCACAACTGTGAGATAAATTCATTTTGCAGATATCTGCCAGAATTTGAACTTAGATCTTTCTGTCTCCAAGTTCAATACATTTTCTCAATGTGACCTAGATATCTTACTGGAAAATGTAAAATCTTGAATAAATATAATGGTCAAATTTGGAGTTGGAAGAGTTGAGAAAATATACTTTCATCTCTTCTTTGTAGAGCTGGAAAAATATTGTGTATTACATAAGGCTTGAGATGGAATCAATGTGTTCATCAATACCATAAAAGCATACATCATGAATACAGTATTCAATCTTTTTATACTCCTCCTCCCAAAAAAGGGGCAAGGAAGATTTTATCTTTTGCTTTCTGTTTTTGCAAGGCAATGAGGTTAAGTGACTTGCCCAAGTTCACACACTTAATTAAGTATTAAGTGTCTGAGGCTGGCTTTGAATTCAAGACTTCAGGTCTGGTGTTTTATCCACTGCACCATGTAGGTGCCCCAATGTATTCTGCTTTCTGAAACATATTTATGACATTAGTATGCTTCCAGCATGTTAATTTTTTTATCTTTGTAGTTTTTTGCTTTCCTAGTTTTAGGAATCTTATATTGCATTGATTCACAGATTTCTAGTATTCTTGTCCCTCAACATTTCTTACTGCATAAAGTTGGAATAATTCTAATAATAACAAAAATAATGATATTTACAATTTTAAGTTTTGCCAATTGTTGTACAAATATCCTTTCTTTTGAATTCCCATTTTCAGATGAGAAAATTTGAGATTGATCCAGATTAAGTAACTTTTGCAGTGTTTCTGAGACTGAATTTTAATGCATATTTTTACTGACTCCAGATCTAGTGCTCCACTGTGTCACTTAAATGTATAATATACCTATAGCACAGAATAGTACTCTGCCATTTTTTATTTGAATTTATTTTCTTTATATGGAGGAATGGGTTAGATTTTGTACCTATAATACAAAAAGGAGAAAAAAAGTAGTCAATAAAAACAAAAATTTGTTTAGAACCATAAAGGAAATTCTTCGACTTTTTTTTTTACTTTTCATCCCATTTGACCTTAAAAAAACAGATAAAATTTTTGTTACAAAGATTATACCAGACTATGAGAGTACATTTATAGACCAGCTGTCTATAAGAAGCCCTTCAAACCCTTCACTTGACACTTAGTTTATTGTTTTTAATCAGCAGCTCATTGTCTCTTAGAAATATTCCCTCTAGTTCAAAATTCAGTCTTCTAGCTGACTCACAGCAAATGTGCTCATATTAATTTAGCTTCATTCAATATCCTATATGGATTCTTAACCTTATTTTACAGTTATGTATTTATGACAAAAACCCATAGTCTAATTCATAATCTACAGCTCCCCTAGGTATGATCATACAAATTTGTCACTCTTTATAAAGTTTAGCAATATTACTGGAATCAATTACCTTTTAGAAAGTTTCTTTTTCAATGGTTATTAGGTATAGGACAGAAGGAGGTTTTCCTTAATATATTCTTTTCAAAGGTTAAACAAATACACTTACTTTATGGTACATGACACAGGAATGCATTTTGGGAACACTAATTTATTCCATTTTTTTTTTGTTTTGATAATAGATGAGTTTCTCTTATTTCTATATAGACCATCAAAGGAACATAATTCTAAAAAAAGTTTCAATATCTTTTCTATTGAATGAGACAAAGGACTCAGAATATGTTTAAATGGGTTGGTTTTTCATGCCTCTTCCATTTATCAAATAAAGAAATTTATAGACTTTGTCAAACTATAGGTGAAATGATTAAAAAAAGAATACTGTCATTGAAAATACAAGTCTCAGCCATTTCAGCACCCTTTGAAATCAATTTAAAATATTAAAATAACCGCTGCTGTTATATTTTTAACATGTCCTATTTATGACTATCATTACAGGACAAACATTTATTTTGCAATAATTGAATTACCTGGGCTCAAGGAAAAGAAAAATAAAACAGTCTGTAGCAGTGATTTAAAAAAGCAACATGAAATGATCATTGTTTAACTATATAGAATATATGTCTCCATGTAATTGGTTACTTCTGAATACTGGGTGTTTTTTCCCCTAGTATTTTTCTTTGAGAATTTTTTATTGTTATTCCCATAAAGCTAAATTAGAATTTCTTCATGATCTTGTCACAGTATATTATAAATGTAATGGTTTTAATCATTTCTGTATCTTGGGAAAATATCCAAATGTATCTCTAAAAAAGAAACTATAGCATAATTTATAAAATATTGACTTCAAAGGTCAAGTCCTTCCTTAGAAATTTAATAGATATGTGATCTTGGAAAGTGTGTCCTATCATTTATTTATAAAAGAGGAATAATAAAATCTTATATTTTCCTGGATGTTGGGAGAATTGAATTAAATTTTATACATAAAATATATTATAAAATATTAATATTTCATAAATATCCATTGTAATTATTATTTATATCATTTCACTCTTCTCAACTTATTTGAAGAGATTTATATAGAAATAGTCTACAGACAAGGTGCAATCTGCTACTATTCTGTTTTGTTTAATGCTCTATGGACCATTTACACAGATGGATTAAATTTATTTTTTCTAGAAAATCAAAGTCTTAGAATTTAAACTCATATTCTCTAGGCTTAGGGGGGAAAAGAACTCTTCTACAAGAGTAATAGTGGAGAAGTTGACTAGGATAATTTTTACCTCATTCTATTGCCAAGTGATTTTAATTTTTTCTGATCTTTTTACTTTGAAATGCTTTTATTTTATTTAGTTCAGAGATTATGAGTATTTGATTTGGTGATATTTATTGGTTTTAAGTTTTAAGATTATATGTTGTATCCAAGAGATAGTTCAATTAAGATTCTGATAGCTTATTGTTTAAAGTTTCAAAGTTATCTTGTCATCTCTCTTTGTCATAAGATGATTCACCATCTGTTAGGTCATAAATGATAGTGCACTTCTAAAATATAATTATAATCAAGAGCTATGTCTTAATAGATATTTGGGAGATAATATATTCTTTTCAACATACAGTGGTGAATTGCATAGTTTTTCTTTTAATCATGCCTTTGCTGTCTCTTAATCATTAAGAGGAGATTTTTAAAGATAAATTTTGTATTAATTTTACTCTCTATGACTTTTTCCTTAATATATACCATAAAACCCTCTATTTCCAAAGAAAAATATGTATAAATTAGCCAGCTTTTCTGATTCTTCATTGGTAACATGCTGTTGGCTAATTTCATGAATGCTGCCCATTGAGAGCCTAAAAATTCTAAATTTCTATCTTAGTCATTTTAGAGAAATTCTCCAGAGGTAAGTCATTTTTAGTTACAAAAGAGACAAGCTGTGGTATCTGTTTCTAAACTTTAGTATTGCTTGGTGCATCATTGTCTATTTCCTCCAAAAGTTTCTCTATATGTACTTCATAATTTCTAAAATGTCTTTCAGGTTTCTTGACTATATTTTTAAAGAAGTGTTAATCTTTCAACAGTTCTTTTAGAGTAAGATATAGCATTCATATTTCTTTTTTTTTAATTTTTTTTTTGCAAAGCAATGGGTTTAAGTGGCTTACCCAAGGCCACACACCTAGGTAATTACTGTGTCTGGAGGCCGGATTTGAACTCAGGTCAGTGCTCGATCCATTGTGTCACCTAGCCTCTCCCATTCATATTTTATTAATATTGTCTGAATTTTTGTTAGAATAATTTTGAAATATGGTATGATTCATTTAAAGTTACAAAAAGCTATAGTAAGACTTGTATTGAACAAATCTTGGATTCTTTGCATTATTTGTTTTACACATGTTTTCTGACACTGCATTTTGCTTTCAGAATTCTATTCTCATAGTATTTAGATGCAGTTTTCTTCTTGACAGTTCTGTGTTCCATGTGTCTGGCCTAGAAGAGGCCAAGTTATTTGTAAATATTGCCATTAACCATTGTTTCAATTTTACTTACAGATTCAAGTAAAAAATGTTAATCTGTTTCTTTCATTGACACATAAAGATTTTTCTCTTAAAACACAGTGACATTTTGATTTTATTAGGGAAAGAGTCCATGTAATGAAAAACTACTTAATGCATTATTCAATTGCACTATATATTGTGAAATAATTCATGTATATCGAATTATTAATTAAATATTTAAATTGATTTTCTCTTTTAAATTGGAAGACATTCTGAGTTTTATTTAAAAGAACCAATAGATTTACATCTAGGCAAACCCATAATGAGTTTGACTCTCTCCCTGAAAAAAAATGAATCATGGTAAATTCACATTATATTGATTATGCATTTTTAAATAAAGAACTCATTTTCATATAGACACCAAATGCTCTAGCATTCTCAATATTTAAGTCTATTGTGTATAGTTCTGAAACAAATAAACTAAGTGAATGGAACTGAGTCCATACTGTGATACTCAGTAAAGGCAGTCAAAATATATATTTATTTTTAGATTTTTGCAAGGCATTAGGGTTAAGTGGCTTGCCCAAGGCCACACAGCTAGGTAATTATGAAGTGTCTGAGGCCGGATTTGAAGACAGGTACTCCTGACTTCAGGGCCGGTGCTCTATCCACTGCGCTATCTAGATGCCCCCAGTCAAAATATTTTTAAGTAACCTACTTATTAATTACCAAATCAATGATAAGTTACTCAATATACTTTATGCTCTTTGATTAAAATTTTTTCTTGTGATTTCTTTTAAATATATATAGATTTTCAAAAATGGTATCAACTATGAATATATTGTTTATACATTTCATAATACAAGATGACAGATATAATGGAGACAAGACAAGTAAATATCTTTCATTTGGAGGAACTGACATTACATTTCTTAGCAAATATATGATGCTATTTGCAAGAAAATTTGTGTCAGGAGCCTGATGAATATTTTGCTCAAATTTCATTTGTTATAGAACATTTGAGTTAATGTTTATGGATTTTATTTGGTTGTGAAAAATACTGTTTTTTTAACTAGTTTCAGTAATTTCTTTTCAGTGAACTTTTCATTGTTACACAATATTGGTGAAGCAAACTGTAATTGCTTAACCCATATAGTTGAACAGATATTTTTCTCATTCTTTTTCATTGATTCTTTCTCTTCTTTTCATTTATTTCTCATACCTCTGTAGTAAGTTTTTTATTGATTTTAAATTTTTCTCATAAATAACATCAAAAATAAGTCTCTAAATGGATCCTGGAGTGACAGAATCCATGAAAAAAAAAAGATATGATGAAAGAATTTTTCAGCTTAAGATATCTTAGAAGGTCTTTAGGAAAGATGTCTTTCACTTTGAAAAAAGGGAAGCACAGTTCATTGAAGGCAAGGTGAAAGGAAGCCAGGACAGAAGGCAATTTACTAGCCAGAAAACCTCAGTACAAAAGATGTGTTTATGTGGGGCCAACCTAGTACAGTGGGCAAACCTACAACTATTGAGGTCCCAGGAGAAAACCAATGACAAGGCACCAAACCCCCCCCCCAAAAGCTAGGTTCTGTGTCCCCTGTGCCTTAAACCATAGCTCAACTTTAAAAATGAGCTAAAAAGCCCCAAAACTAGAAATAAATTTATCTGCAGAAAGCAACTATGGTGATGGGGAGTATTAAAACATCAATTCAGAATAGGACAGTGATGGCAAAATGCATATTGATGTGAAGACTTAAAGGGAAATATGAATTAGTCTCAATAACAAAAACTCCTCTTGGAAGAGCTACAAAACAAACTTAGAAATAAACTAAGAGAGGGGAAAATCAAAAATAGGGAAGGAAGAGTTATGGAGAATTTTTCAATAGCAAACAGCTTGGGAAAAGAACCAAAAATTGACTGAAGAAAACAACTCTTTAAAAAATAAAAATGACAAAATGGGAAAAAATAATTCACTGAAGAAAAAACTCCCTAAAAATAGAATTGATCAAATGGAAAAGTATATACAAAAGGTAACTGAAGATAATAATTCCTTAAATATTATAATTGGACAAGAGGAAGCTAATGACCTTCTGAGAGAGCAAGAATCAGTCAAATGCAATCAGAAAAATAATAAAATAAAATAAAAAGTAAAATACCTCATTGTAAAATCAATTCAGATGATATAAAAATTATTGGATTATATGAAAGTCATGATAAAAAAAAGCCTGGAAACCATCATTGAGGAAATATCAGGGAAAAATGTTTTGATATCCTAGAACAAATTGTCAAAACAGTCATTGAAAGAATTCACTGATCACCTCCTAAAAGAAACTCCAAAATGATAACTACAAGTAATAATGTAGTCAAATTCCAATATTGTCACATCAAGGAGAAAATACTGCAGTTCAGCAGAATGGAAATATTCAAGTATTGCAGAATCACAGTCAGTATATATTAATATTTAGCAGCTTCAGCACTTCATGGCCAGAATCAAGCTGGTTGCAAGAAGCTAGGAAGCTCCCAGAACTTTCCCCAGGACAACTTTTAAAGAAGCCTCTAAACAGATCCTAAAGCAACAGAACCCACATCAAAAACAAACACACAGGCAAGAAAGAAAGCAAACAAATAAATAACCAACCAGTGAATGAATGAATAAAAGAATAAACAAATTAATTAATTAATCAGTGAAACAAGTTCTCAACTCAAGATATCATGGAGGAACTTCATAAAAAGTCAGCCTTACTTCTAACCAAGATAACAGCATAAGTCAGGCAATTTTAAGCATTCCTTTCTTTCTCTAAGAACTAACATGAATCAGCCTCTTAACAGATTTTGAAGTGACAGAACCTGCTAAAAGAATGGAGTGTAACACCTTCCAGCAACCTTTATCACAGGAGAGTGAGGCCATACCCAGGGCCTCCAGGGTGATGTGGGGCACTAACCTGAGAATCTCAGCAATGAGAGAAGCTTTTGCAGTGTACATGGTCAGCAGACTGAGAGCTGCAGCATAGCTGCCCAGGATACTCATTCAGCCAGTATGGTTGGTCTAGGTGATGCTGAATGAGTCACTCTTGTTCCCTGAGGAGGTTTTGGAGTTCCTGTGGGAGTATTGGACTGTTCCCCATTACCAACACAGAAATAGCCCAGGTGTTCACACCTTTCCCAATAGCCCAGGTGTCAGCAGTCAACTTTCCCAGTGTTGGCCATCCAGAGAGAACTTCTGACATTTCCAGCCCTGATGGCCTAACCCCAATGCAACCCCAGAGAGAGAGGGAGTGAGCAGCTGATATCCTCAATACATACAATCCAATCCAGAGAAAGCTTCTGGCATTCCTTACTGGTAAGTTCAATGAGTAACCCCCACCAGTTCCTAACTCCAAAAACCTAAGCCTCCAGGGTTCTCAGCCCTGAAAAATCTGAAAACAGTTATCTAGGGAAAGCTAACAAATCTCCAAAATGAAGAGAAGCCAGCCCAAAGTAGCGTCTACTGAGAGGTTACCTTGGATATAAGGATATTAGTTCACAAAAGGAGGTCAGAAGGTGTGATATATGTGAAATATCAGAGTAGAATATGAATTAGTCTTCAGCCTAGAAAGACTTTTTAGATAAGAAAATAGTTTAAAAACCAAATAGAAAAATTAAGAGAAATACAAGAGAAAACGAATATCATACAAGAGAAGATTAACATTTTATAAGAAAAAATGGCAGAAGAAAACAAATACTTTAAAAATACAATTGGACAAATGCAAAAAGAAAATAGTGCCCTCAATAACATTATTGGACAAATGGAAAAAGATAAAAATTACTTTAAAAATAGAATTGACCAAATGGAAAAGGAGATGCAAAGGTTAAATGCAGAAAATATCTCCCTGAAAAATTGATTGGGATTAGTAGAAGCCAATGACTTTATGAAACAGCAAAAATCTGTTAAACAAACAAGCCAGGGGCAACTAGGTGGCACAGTGGATAAAGCATCGGCCCTGGAGTCAGGAGTACTTGGGTTCAAATCTGGCCTCAGACATTTAATAATTACCTAGCTGTGTGGCCTTGGGCAAGCCACTTAATCCATTTGCCTTGCAAAAACCTAAATAAATAAATAAAGAAACAAGCAAAAAAAAAAAAAAAAACTGAAGAAGCTGTAAAATACCTCATTGGTAAAACAACTGACCTGAAAAAAAGATCCAGGAGAAACAATTTAAGAATTATAGGACAGGGGTAGAGCCAAGAGGGTGACAAGAACGGATCATGTCTTAGGCGCTCTCTCATAAAACTTATAAGCAAAGGACTCTAACTAAATTTTCGAGAGACAGAACCCATAGAGGGACCCAGTGAGGCAGTTCTCCTACTCAAGGTAACCTGGAAAAGAGCAGAAAGGCTCTGCTCTCCAGGGTTGGAGGGGCGGCCCGCCAAAGGGGTGGCCCACCAGAGCAAAAGAAAGAACTTCAGCCTCCCGGAGGCATCCCCAGAGCACTGGGAGCCACGGCTCACAGCAGTTGGGGAGTTTCCTGAGCTATACCCCAGGGAGCACCAGGCACAAATTGGGGGAACAGTGGGGGAACTCTGCCAGAGAGAGCACATGAAGCCCAGCCCTCAGGGCACACAGTGAGCAGCTTGTCCACCTTAGCCCAGATCCAGGAAACAGAAGCAAGCAGAGCTGGTAAGCAGGAGCCCCCAGGGCATGAGCCCCTAGGGAGGGGAGTGAAGAGAGAGACTACTGAGCTCTGTCCCTGGAACAGGACTTGGGGGTTCTAACCACATTCAGATCCTGATCACAGTCTAGGCCCCCCCATTGAACAGCAGCCCCACCACCTCAGCCCCATGGAAGAGGGAGGCGCATATGGTCATTCACAGACCAGGAGAGAGGACAGAGCCTCACACACTGAGACTCTTGTGGGAGTGTCGCAAAAGCTCAGGAAGCACCCTCAAAAAGGTTTAGGCTGGGAAAATGAGCAAGCAGAGAAAAAAGAACATCATTGAGAAATATTTTGCATATCAGCCCAAGAAGGATCAAAATACTCAGTCTGAAGGTGAGGAAGCACAAGTTCCTGCATCTAAAGACTCCAAGAAAAACAGAAATTGGGTTCAGTCTATGACAGAGCTCAAAAAAGACTTTGAAAATCCAATGAGGGAGTTAGAAGCAAAAGTGGGAAAAGAAACGAGAGAGATGCAGGAAAAACATGAAAATGAAGTCAGAAGCTTAGTCAAGGAAATCCAAAAAAATGCTGAAGAGGGATAGCATGCTAAAAACCAGCTTAGGTCAAATGGATAAAACAGTTCAAAAAGTTATTGAGGAGAAGAATGCTTTAAAAAGCAAAATTGGCCAGATGGAAAAAGAGATAAGAAAACTCTCTGAGGAGAACAAATCCTTCAGACAAAGAATAGAACTCAGGGAGATGGATGAATTTACCAGAAATCAGGAATCAATACTTCAAATCCAAAGAAAATGAAAAATTAGAAGAAAATGTGAAATATCTCATTGAAAAAAACAACTGATATGGAAAACAGACAGGAAAGATAATTTAAAAATTATTGGAATACCTGAAAGTCATGATCAGGAAAAGAGCCTTGACATCATTTTCAAAGAATTACTACAGGAAAATTGCCCTGATATTCTAGAAGCAGAGGGCAAAACAGAAATGGAGAGAATCCACCAATCACCCCTAGAAAGAGATCCCAAAAAACCAACCCTTAGGAATATTATAGCCAAGTTACAGAACTCCCAAGTCAAAGAGAAAATATTACAAGTAGGCAGAAGGACACAATTCAAATATCTTGGAGCTGCAGTCAGGATCACACAGGACTTAGCAGCAATTACATTAAAAACTTGTAGGGCTTGGAATATAATATACCAGAAGGCAAAAGAGCTTAGAATGCAGCCAAGAATGAACTACCCAGCAAGGCTGAATGTCCTCTTCCAGGGAAAAAGATGGACTTTCAATGAACCAGGGGAATTTCAAATGTTCCTGTTGGAATGGCCAGAGCTGAACAGAAGGTATGATCTTCAAATACAGGACTCAGGTGAAGCATAGAGATTGGAGAAGAAGGGGAAAATATGAGGGACTTGATGATGATGATGAACTTCATGTATTCCTGCATAGAAAAATGACACTGATAATACTCATATGAACCTTCTTAGTTAATAGAGCAGGTAGAGGGAGCTTTTATAATTGAAGCACAGGAGAAAGCTGAATTTGAAAATAAAATATGGTGTAAAAATGGAGTCAATAGACAAAAGGGAAATGTAATGGGAGAAAGAAAAAGGAGAGGGGGAATAGGCCAAGATATTTCATATAATAAGATTTTTCTTCATTACAATGAGCTATTGCAATGATATGGAAGGGAGGAAGGCAAGGGGGAATGAGCGAATCTTCGCTCTCATCAGAGATGGCTGGGAGAAGAAACAGCATATATATTCAATGGGGTATAGGCATCTGGAGTAAGAAGGAGGGGCTGGGACAAGGTTAAGGGGTGGGGATGTGAATGAAGGAGGAGAGGATGGACCATGGGGGGAGAGTGGTCAGATATAACACATTTTCTTTTTTGCTTCTTGCAAGGGGATAGGGTTGGATGGCCTGTCCAGGACCATAGGGTCAGGGGGATCCCAGGCCTAAGGGGTGGTATGGGCTCAGGGCCGCTTGGCCCCGGAACTGGGGATCTGTCTGCTGTGCCACTCAGCTACCCTACAGCAGAGTCAGAGTGAAAGGAGAGAGAAAATATAGTACATGGTAGTGGAGAAATACGAAAGGAGGGAGTTGCGATCAGCAATGGCAACGGTGGAAAAATATGGAAGTAACTTTTGCCATGGATTTATCATAAAGAATGTGGTTTACCTGTGACAAGAGTTGTTGGTGTTGGAACAAAGACTCAAGTACAGTTTTTATTATTATTATTTTTGGGGGGTGCAGGGCAAATGGGGCTGGGTGGCCTGCCTGGGGCCACATAGCCGGGTGATTGTTGGGTGTCTGAGGCCAGATTTGGACCTGGGTGCTCCTGGCTCAAGGGCCAATGCTCTGTCTGCCACCCAGCCACTCCTACTATTATTATTATTTTATTTTATTTTGAGTCTTTTTTTTTTTTTTTTTTTTTTTTAGGGCAATGGGGTTTGGGTGGCTTGCATGTCACACGGATGGGTGATTGTTGGGTGTATGGGGCCAGATGTGGGCTCAGGTGCTCATGGCTCCAGGGCTGGTGCTCTGTCCATTGCACCACCTGGCCATACCTACAATTATTACTATTATTTTTTAATTTTAATTTTTTTCTCTCCCCTTTATTTTATCTCTCAAGCAAGTCTATATTTATGGGGGGGGGAGGGAGTATTTCATTTACTCTTAAACTAGAATATTTCATTAATGTAAAAAACATTATTTGTACAAAATGAGAATAAATATTAAATTAATAAAAAAATTATAGGACAGAAAAAACATTATATGACTACTTGAAAACCTTGATTAAAAAAAGAGAGAGAAAGAAAGCCTGAAAGTCATTCTTCAGGATTTAGTTAAGGAGAATTGCCCTGATATCCTAGAACCAGAAAGCAAAATAATCATTGAAAGAATTCATTAAGCACCTCCTGAAGGTGTCCCAAAATGAAAAAAAAAAACCAAGAAACATTGTTATCAAACCCCATAATTAACAGATCAAAGAGAAATTTCTGCAAGAAAGAAGTAATTCAAATACCAAGTAGCCACAGTCAGGATTATATAGGACCTGACTGGAACAATATTAAAGGATCAAAGGGTCTGTAATATGATATTCCAGAGAACAAGGGAGTTTGATTGCAACCAAGTATCAACTATCCAGCAAAACTGAGCCTTCTTGTTCAAAGAAACTGATGTGCATTTAATGAAAAAGGCAACTTTTAAATATTCCTGATAAAAAGACCTATGATGAACATAAAATTTGATTGTCTAACAGAAGATTCAAGAGATACATTAAAAGATAAACAGGGAAAAGAAAATTCTTGCTAATCCAATAAGATTAAATTCTCATAACTCTTGTGAATTGTAATTCTGTTATAGAGGACTATACTTAGAATGAAGGTATAGACATGCATGCTATGTCCAAGAATTTGTTGCAATTATTTTAAAAAAATAGGACATTAAAAAGTGGGGGGGGGGACTATAAAGAGATTGGAGGAACTGGGAGGTAGAATGGGGGAATTACCTCATGTGAAGAGGTACAAAGGATCAATTGCAATTGCAATTGTAATTGCAATTGCAAATTGAGGTTTGGTTCAAAGAGGGATTAACAAACATGTTCCTTTAGAAATTTATCTTAACTTTCAAGTAATAGGAAGGAAAGGGCAGATCAAGGCTGGAGGGACTGATAGAAGAGACTGAAGGAAGAAGGGGAACATATTTTATGCAGACATTAAATAGGGCAAGTACATAATAGGACTGGGTGTGTGTGTGTGGGGGGAAGTCCAAAGAAATGATATAAGGACACTGAGGGTGATGTTAATTAATTAACATAGTGATGTTAATTTGGTCTTCTTCCATAAGGGAGGGCAAGAACCAATCTTTCATCGTAAAACCTTGCTGATCCCTTCTGTCTACTTGAATTTACAGAGTTCTGAGTCCTTTTTGAAGGAACTGTTTCTTGAGTCACCCTTTCCAGCACATTTCTATTTTCATTCAACTACCTGGCATATTGATTGTAATTTAGGAATTGGAATACTCCTTCTTCTCAATTTTCCTTTCAAGGTTCTTCCTCCACTACCATCAATCAATAGCATCTCCTCACTGTAGATTTATTCATTCTTATCTATTTCCCAATAAATAATCCCGGGATATTTTGTAATGACTCCTGGTATAACTTCAGATACTCAGTGAATTCTGTGACTGCCTCATAGTCTTCCTCTTCATCCTGCTTCCTGACTTCATTCTAAGAGAATTCAAAATGCACTCAATTCTTCAAGCTACTCACTGTCCATGAGTTCCTCTTTCCTATTGCCTCAGTCACATACAGAGATTATCATATTCTATATCTTTGCCAACACTCCCATCCATCTTTAAGAATTTCCCAATTCCCTGATCTGACCACAAATTGTTGACTATTCACTTCTCCCTTTGCTTTCCATTACTAAGTCCTATTCTTTACTCATACTATATATGCTGAAAAGATATTTTATATATTTTATATATATATATATATATATATATATATATATATATATATATATATAAAAAAGACATATGTATGAGTAAAGCAATTAACTTTTCAATTTTCTCTCAGGCCAACTTCTCTGTACTAACCACTCTTAACTATTTTCCTCTTCATGATCCTTAGGTGAACTATTCACCTCTACATCTTCCTCCTCTTTTGAGGCCCTAACTCCATTACCACTTTACTACTATCACTCAGCTCAACCTCAGCCTTCCATTACTCCTACCATAAACTATTGCTGCTTCTATTTACATAGTGCTAAATGAAGATGGAGAAAATCAAGCTCCAATTACAAAACAGTAATGTATTTGTATCACTTGTATTTTCTTGGTGTTAATTTTTAGTTCAATATTTGCACTAGCATCATTGAATCAATTTGTATTTTGTTGCATCTCAGCTTCAGAGTCTGCGTTGTTTGCACAATCATCTGCAAATAAAAAATCATGCACCAACACTCCCTTCAGTTTTGTCTTGATTTATAGTCTTTTCAAACAGAAGAATTTAATGGCAGGTGACCTTGATTGTTAAATCTCATTAAGGCATTTGATAACATGATAGAAAAAACATCATGCTAAAAAGCATGGGTGTAAGGAACAACTTTGTTTTTGTTTTATTTTTTGCAAGGGTAAAATGACTTGCCAAAGGTCACACAACTAGGTAATTATTAAGTGTCTGAGATCAAATTTTTGCAATACAACCTCAATATCACCCTCATTACTGCTAAATAATCTTATGCCTACTGATTTTATCAATTCACTGTTTCATTCTTTCTCCAGTGTCTACTCAAAACCTTTTTCTTCCCTCTTTTACTCATTACAATATGATTTATATATTTATCAGTCCATTGTTATCTAACTTTGTCTCTTAGTTGGCAAATTATTTGGCCTTTTCTCAATTCTCATTCTCTTCTATACCTATCCAGCCTTTGGCACTATGTTCACTATGTATTTCTTGATACTTTCTTCTCACTAAGTTCTGGGGTTGCCATACTTTTCTGGTTTTCTTTTGACCTATTTGACATATCCTGCTTCCATTAATAGATCTTTCACTATATCGCCTATAACCATGTTTCTCAGTGGGTTCTGATATGATTCCTTTTCTCCTTTCCTTCTTCAATACAACTTCACTTGGTGATCTCATCAGATTGCTTTAATCTCTATGATGATGACTTTCAGATTTACCTATCCAGTCCCATATTCTACTGACCTCCAAATACACTTCTTCTACTTCTTTCAGATAATTTTAACTGGATGTCCATGAAACACCTTAAATTCTACACACCTAAAACCAAGCTTATTATATTTCCCCTTAAATTCTCTGGACCTCTTACCTTCCCAATGACTGACAAGTCAATGCTATCCTCCTAATCCCTCAGCCTTCACAAATGAAGAGGCATTCTCAAATACTATCTCTAACTCTCCTTATCTAATCTGTTGCAAAGACCTGTTGATATCACCTTTTCACATCTCTCAGATATTTCCCTTTCTCTTCACTGACACTGCTAGTACACTGGGGTAGGCACTTTTCACTTCACATCTGAATAATATCAATGGCCTTCTCATGGCTCAAGTCTCTACCTACATCTATCCATCCTCCATTCAGTCATCAAAGTGATTTTCCTAAGAATCAGGTGCAATAATGTCACCCCTTATTCAATAAACTCCAATGATTCTTCTCTGTAATGATCAAATTCATAACTCTATGTTTGGCATTCAATATCATTCAAACCTGCCCTCTCCTATTTGTACAATCTTCATAAAGTTTAATTCCTGCTATTTATTCTTCAGTTCAGTGACCCTGAGTGCCTCGTGCTTACATGAATAACACAGTTTCTCAACACTGAGTATTTTCTCTGGTACTTTCCCCACTATTGGAATGCTCTTCCATTTCACTTCTGATTACTGACTTACTTTTGTTTCCTTTAAATTCCAAATAAAATAACATCTTCTATAAGATAATTTAAGTGTCTTCCTTCTATTAATTATTTCCTATGTATCCAACACAATGGTTGGTAAATAAGTGTCCTATATTATCAAAGTGACAACCTCTGTTAGAGACAAGGAATAATATAGCTTATTGTATTCAGACCAATATTAATTCAGCATACTCTATAATGGATCAAGCACAAATAGATTGTGTGAATACTTGTGGTAGGTGCTCTTAACTTATACATTTAAATTGTCCTTTGATTCTGCCTTGCTCCTAGAGCACTGCAACCTCTCTAATGAGGGCACACCATCATGATTGATTCTGTGCCAGTCTCTTCCATACTGTATAATCAATTCCAAAGTTCTTAAGACATATCTTGAGAGTGTCTTTGTATCACTTTTTTTCTGACAACCCCTGTGAGTGCTTGCTCTGTGTGAGTCCTCCATAAAATAGTCTTTTTCACAAGTATAAATTTGGCCTTTGAACAATGTGGTCAGTCCATTGGATCTCTGTAATAATGTCTGAAGTCTGGGCAGTTTATCTCAAGAAAGGACATCAATGTCTGGTACTTTATCTTATCAGATGATCTTTCAGAACCTTCCTAAGACAATTTAAATGGTAGTGATTCAGTTTCCTGGCATGACTCTAGTAGACTGTCCAGATTTCATGTACAATGGCATATAACAATGAGGTCAAGACAACAAATTTTTAGATCTTAAGTTTTGTATTAAGTCTAATACCTTTTTTCTTTCACAATTTTTTGAAGGTTCCAAAATATTGAGTTAGCTCTTCCAATGCCTATATCTTCCTCATTATTAATGTATACCTCTCTGAAAAGTACCCTGCTAAGGTAAGTGAATCTTCCAAAATTTCTCCTTGCTACAACCAATGGTTCTACATATGGATGGTATGGTGCTGCCTGATGAAGCACTTGTATTTTCTTGGTGTTAATTTTTAGTTCAATATTTGCACTAGCATCATTGAATCCATTTGTATTTTGTTGCATCTCAGCTTCAGAGTCTGCATTGTTTGCACAATCATCTGCAAACAGAAAATCATGCACCAACCACCCTTCTCTTTGGTCTTGATTTATAGTCTTTTCAAACAGAAGAATTTAATGGCAGGTGACCTTGATTATTCAGTCTCATTAAGGCATTTCATAACATGATAGAAAAAACATCATGCTAAAAAGCATGGGTGTAAGGAATAACTTTGTTTTTGTTTTATCTTTTGCAAGGCAATGGGGTAAAATGACTTGCCAAAGGTCACACAATTAGGTAATTATTAAGTGCCTGAGATCAAATTTGAACTCAGATCCTTCTGACTCTAGGCTTGGTACTCTATCTACTGTGCCACCTAAAGGCCCTCTTGTTTTTCTTCTGACTGTAAAATAACAATAGCATTTTCCACTGTCCACAAACTAGCATGCGCATCACCATAAAATTTACAGGCAATACTGATGAACTTCTCCAGGCAACCAAATTTTGACACAATACTCCATGGAACTTCATGACCAACATCAAAGACCTTGGCCATATATACAAACTTTATGTATAGACCTCTGTTCTTCTCCTGGAATTTTTCCTGCTGTTTTGGGGCAGATTGTTTGACCCTTTCTGAAGTCAATTTGATTGTCAGGTAGGTGCCCATCTTCCAGGTGAAGGACAGTCTATTAAGGAATAATTTGGCAAGAATCTTGCCTATAATGAATAAAAAAGAAACCCACTGTGATTGTCACAGGGTAATCTATTTGTTTATGGGTGATAATTTATACTTATATTTGTTATTGTGTGTATATTTGTATATACATACACATATTTACACATTGTATCTCCCATGTGTTTGGAATTATTTGAGGTTAATTACTTTCACAATAAACTCCCTCCTTTTCTCACCTCCTCACCTCATTTCTATAAAATAATTTTTCCTATTTCTCCTTCGCTACCTCTATTTCATGTGGCAATTTGGAATTTCTTGTCAAGGCACAAGTGATCATATTTTATATTGTCTTCTCCAATACAGTGAATTTTATATTTCCTTACTTCTCTATGACTCTGCCATCTTCAAAAGATTCTGATTTGATGTGTTCATTCCAGCCCAGTTATAAATCTATATATCTTTTTCTTTTTTGTGGTCAAATTTATAGATAAAACTGTACCTACAAATGATACCACTACTACTTGTCCTCTTTAGTTTTGTAGTCTTTCTTTTGACTTTATTTGTAACTGCTTCTACCAAAGTTATCAATTATCTATTAACTGCTAAATCTAGTGACCTTTTCTCAAATTTCATCCCTTTTCATTTTTAAAGCCTTTAAAATTTTAATTCTATGCTGTCTTTAGGTATTTTGATGACACTATTCTCTCCTAATTCTCTCCCCTAATCATTCCTTTTTCTATTTTTTTCTGTAGCTTTCCTTAGAATTTTCCCATTAAACAGTGTGTCCCCAAAGGGTTAGACTTGAGACCTTTATTTATCTCTCTATCATATTTAAATTCCAATTTCATAGGCTAATAGGATTTCAATTATATATATGTATATATGAGATTATGTATATATATGTATATATATATATATATATATATATATATATATGAAATGATT
Organism: Macrotis lagotis; assembly: GCF_037893015.1. NCBI lineage: Eukaryota > Metazoa > Chordata > Mammalia > Peramelemorphia > Peramelidae > Macrotis > Macrotis lagotis. The sequence continues at coordinate 778,557,374 of NC_133658.1, forward strand.
CCAGATTTGCTTGACTTGCCCTAATCCCTTTCTTCACTCCCAGTCTCTTCTTTTCTGGATATCTTGTGCTGAAAGTCTTATAGATATACTCAACATGTTCTTCATACACCCTTCCCCCTGCCCCCCCCCACTCATTACATTTCCCCAAAATCTCTTCTCTCTTCCTAACTTCCTTATTAGTATGGAGGGTGCTGCTATTTTTTCAGTCACTTGAGGTCAAAATCTACATGTCACTCTCAAGTCCCTACTCTTTTTTCATCATACTCATTTAATTATTGTCAAGTTTTATCATTTCTAATTTCCTAATTTTATAATATTCCTTTTCTTATCTGAAATTGCTAGTAATCATATAGTACAGATCCTCAAATCCTCACACCTCTATGTTGTAGTAGCCTGCTGGTTTGCTTCACTGTCTCAAATATCTCTTTACCCCAGTATGTCCTTTATTCTACTGTCAACTGATGTTCTGAATGCAAAAGTCTAACCATGCCACTTATGTAGGACCATGGCATTGAATAAATCCAGTGACTCCATATCAGGATAAATTTATCATCTCTTTGACATACAAAGTTCTTAAATATTCTGGAATCTTTTGCATTTCTGGTTTTCTTGACCTTTACACACCACACACACACACACACACACACACACACACACACACACACACAGACAAACCCCAAAACAGAGCCAATACTCCCGATTAACATTAACATTAACACTGGCATCCTTGCTATTTTTCACCCAAGACACTACATTTGCCAACCCTGGGCATGTTCACTGGTTCTATTCTATGCACAGAAATACTTTTCATTCCTCATGTCAAAAAGAGGTAGAGAGACAGAGACAGAGATAGAATGAATTGAAGACACACAGAGAGATAGAGTAATACAGATAGACTTAGAAACCTAGTGTGTGACAGAGACAGAAAGATTTGGGTTTAAAAGGTTTTCTTCAACAGCAAATAGATAATTCCCAATAGCTTTCTTTTAGAACAAGAGTTTTGTCACATCCAAAAGCCAATAAACCATTACTATCCACCTCCTACTTCCTCAAATTATCCAAATCTTCTTATAAAACCTTTAGGCACAGAAAGTTAAATGTACACTTATTATAGAAAGTCATTATTACAGGAAATCATTAGTACCTTGGATGACTAATAACTTTTTATCATCTACATTCCAACTCTCTCCCTGTTAGAAAACAAGGCCATGGAATTAGTTCAATCAGTATGTGAGAGAAGAATTGATACAATTCCCTAAGGCTTTGTACACCTCCAATTGTTTTGGAAAAAATACTTCAAAAAATAACAAAAATTGATATAGACATTTAGAACTAAAAAAAGAAATGCCTATTTGGTAAGGTGTGGAAGCTGATTTTCTTATTCTTTGCAAGATAAGCCATACTTAATCAGTACAATTTCAATTCTCACAAGCTCACCAAAATTTATTTCTACAGAAGGAAGAAAAAACAAGATGTCCATATTCCCTTTGTTTTCCATGATGAATCTGAACCTCATACATATTTTGTGAGTGAATGTACAGTTTATTTATTCATAGCTCTTGGACTTCCAGTGCTCTATCTCCTTTGTATGATTAAAATGGATTTGAAAAACCACAAGACAAGTATAAGGAAGTAGATAGTCTTTAATCAGTTTTCAGAGCTTTTAAAATCCATTAAAATTAAACAAAGGTATTGGTGCCTGCCAATGAGGGCCCTAAAGATCTTTGATAAAATGATCTCACCTGATGTTTATACTCTTCAATCTCAATCTTTTTGAAAGTTTTGATTCTGCTATCAGAGAGGGATAAAGAGTTAATTAGCTAAGGTGTAAGTAGGAATTATGAGGACAACAAAGTTAAAATAAACTACTCAATGACATTTTGCTGAGCTGGGAAAGTGGATACATGTATTTTGGGAGCCTGTTTCTTTTCTTATCTTCTACTCTCTTACTCCAAACATTTTTCATTAACCAAGAAGCCTTCCTATCACAAGGCACAAGTATAAATTGAAGTAAGAGTAGTAAATTAAAATAAATCTGATCAGTTAATCAGCAAATGTCTATTATAGGTGCTGAAAATAAAATAAAGTAGATTTTTGTTTTCTTTAAAGTAAATAAGTAAAGGATAGAATAAAGGAAAAAAGAAAGAAGAAAAAAAGAAATGAAGGAAAAAATAAAATAAAAAAAGAAATTATATTTTAAATTTGTATGTTACAGAAAAGAGAATCAAGTCATAGTAAGATATAAATGAATTCCATAGGAGTATTCCACCACAGGTAATCTTAGTATAGACAACAAGAAGAGATTACAAGAAGGTAGAAAGAACCACAAATGAGAGAAAGTGACTCAGGATAGGGAGGCTGGGAGCATGGGAAACAAGCTTTGATGATTTCACCATTTTATTTCTTCATATTATTATATACAAACACAAAGTTGTTCATCATGTTCTCTAAAATTTCATCAACCTCAAAAACAACACAAGGGCAATGAGAAGAATTCCTTCTAATATAGATCAAAGAAATCCTTATTGCATATATTGTGTGCAGTAATTTTGATGACAAAATGAATCTATAGTTTAATAAAGGGAAGGTGCATTGGGAAATACATTGCAATAAGTGTTATTGTGTTCAAGACATTATTGCCTGTCTTTTGTAAAAACATTCTCTCATCTCTTGATTTAATATAAACTCAAGATATTTATTAATTTTTTGAGGAATTCTGTAGGCTGACACATTGAAATTTGTATGGGGATTATGCCTTAATTTACCCCTGTCTTGGTTGCCTTTGGATAGTTGCTTGTCTTTTTTTTTAGGATTTTGGAAGGCAAATGGGGTTAAGTGGCTTGCCTAAGGTCACACAGCTAGGTAATTATTAAGTGTCTGAGGCCGGATTTGAATTTAGGTACTCCTGACTCCAGGGCCAGTGCTCTATTCACTGTGCCACCTAGCCACCCCAATAGTTTCTTGCTTTGACCATTCCTCAATCATATAGCAACATTTTCTAATGTCTCATCTCATCACTTGTTAAACTGTGATGGCATTAGATGAGTTTACATTTTTGTAATTATTTCATTTTTCTAATTACTGATGAAGGTAGTTTTCAATATTCATTTTCTTCTTTAGAAGTTACTGTTTTATTTTTTAGATTAATAGTTTATCTTAGTTTTCCAAATATATGTTATGAAACTCCTTCAACATTCTTCCCCTTGGATATTTATGTTACACATTTTCCAACCACCTTCCCTTTCCAGTGTCCTTTTCACAGTGATGAACAGTCTAGTAAAAGTTATACATATTCATTTCTGTTTAACATATTTTCATATAAGTTACTTTGTGTATGAGGAATTAGGACAAAGGGTGAAGAAAGAAAACCATGGAATAGGAAGGAAAAACATTTGGAGAAGTTTTTATAAAATATACATTGGTATCCAGATTCTGTGGGTTGCTGTTTGTTTTGTTTTGTTTTGTTTTCCTCTGGATGTGGATGTTGTTGTCCATAGAATTTTCCCAAAGTTATTCTGGAACTCTGACCTGCTGAGAGGAGTTTCATCCATCACAACTGGTCAATTGACAATGTAGTTCCTAATGTGTATATTGTTCTTCATGTAATTCTTCCCTTTCTTTGGCAAAATCTCACCATTTTTGGTTTCTTATAGAACAATAGTACTCCATATTCCTATACCATACCTTTCCCAAGTTGATGGTCATTCCCTCAATTTCATATTCTTTTTTACTAAAAAAGAAAAGCTAAATTATTTTTGAACATGTGAGATTTTCCCCATTTTTAATTATTTCTTTGGGTATAGGCCAAGTATTGGAATTGTAAGTCAAAGGGTATAAGCAGTTTTATTGCCCTTTAGGCATAGTGCCATATTGCTCTCCATAATGGTTGGCTTATTTCATAACTCCAGGAACAATGCATTAATGTCCCAATCTTTCCACAATCTCTCCAACATTGATCATTTTCCCTTTTAGCCATCTTAGCCAATCTGAAAGGTGTGAGGTATTGACATTCATTTTTATAAGAATTTGGGCTACAAAGTTTTTTCTCCCTTCTATACTTCCATCTATATTTCTGTACTTCATCTATACTTTCCACTCATTACCCATAATAAGTTGACAAGGAATCTGATATGGTTATACATGTGCAATCATGAAAACATAGTTTCACATGAGTTCTTTCTGTGAAAGAATAAATAGAACAAAAGGAAAAATTACCAAGAAAAGAAGAGTGAAAATAATGTTTCAATGAGCATTCAGAATTCATAGTTCTTTTCCTGGATGGAATTGACATTTTCCATCCTGAGATTTTTAGAATTGTCTTGCAACATTGTTTTGCAGAGAAGAACTAAATCTATCATAGCTGATTTTTACAAAAAGTTCCTATCACTTGTAAAACATGTTTTCATTGGTCTGTGTACTCCACTTAGAATCAGTTCAGTAAATTTCTTTTTTATTGATATTTTATTTGTTCAATTGGATTTTATGAAAGTTTTCCAGCATTCACCTGAATTATATATATATGTTTTTTAAGTTACATAATTTCCTTCCACCTACCCCTCTCACCCCAATCGGCTCAGTAGCAAGTAGTTGAATGTTGTACATGCATATTTATATTTAACATGCTTACAAATTAGTCATTTTCAGTATGAGCAATTAAGATTATGGGGAAAAGAAAGAAAACCAAGAGCTAAGAAGGAAATACATAAGAGAAATTTTTGAAATGTGAATGTAGTATTCATTCATATTCTGAAGGTTTTTATTTTTCTTTATTTTGCTTTGTTTTGCTTTTTTTTCCTTTGGAGGGGGATAGCATTGTCCATAGCCGATCTTCTAGGGTTGTCCTAGCTCTCTGAACCACTGAGCATCCATAGAGTTTGATCAACTCACAATGTTGCTGCTAATGCATACATTGTTCTCTTGGTTCTACCCCCCCCCTTACTCAGCAGCAGTTTGTGCAATTGATTTAATGCTTCTCTAGAGTCTGACCATTTATGGTTTCTTATAGAGCAATTGTATTCCATAATATTCATATGCCATGACTTGTTCAGGCATTCCCCAATTGACAGACATCCCCTCAAATTTCAATTCCTTGCTTCTACAAAAAGAGCGACTGTGAATATTTTGGAACATATATAACTTTTCTCAGTATCTATGATTTCTTCTGGGAAAAAAAGACTAGAACTGGAATTGCTGGGTCAAAGGGTATGATCAGTTTTATTGCTCTTTGAGTTAAGTTCAATATTGCTTTCCAGAATGTTTGGATTAGTCCATGACTCCACCAAGAATGCATTAATGTCCCAAACCTCCAGCAACTGATAGGTGTGAGGTGACTTCATATAGTTACTTTAATTTACATTTCTATAATTAATAATGTTTGGAACATTTTTTTCATATGATTATATGTAGCTTTATTTTCTTCATTTGAAAACTGTCTGTTCAAATCCTTTGACCATTTATCAGTCAGGGAATGAACTTCTATGTAACCTTATATAAATTTGATGCAATTCTCTATATATTTTGGAAATGAGACCTCTATCATAACCCTTAACTGTGAAAATTGTATCCCAGCTTTTTGTTTGCATTCTAATTTTAGCAGTATTTGCTTTATTAGTACAAAAACATTTTAATTTAATACAAAAATCATACATTTTGTAGTTTATAATGTATTCTATATCTTGCTTGTTGATAAATTGTTCCCCCTTCCAGAAATCTAACATTGTATTTCCTGGACTGCTAATTGATCTATGGTGTTGCACTTTATGTCTTAATCCCGTAACCATTTTGATCTTATTTTGATATAAAGTAGGAGATGTAGGTCTCTACCTAATTTTTGCCATACTATTTTCCAGTTTTCCCAACAATTTCTTTCAAATAGTGAGTTCCTATTATTGAACTTTTAGAAGTTATCCTAATCTACTGATCAATTAATCTATTTCTTAATCAATACCAGGCACTTTTGGTCACTGAAACTTTGAAATATAGTTTTAGATCTATTAAAGTTAGGCCACCTTTCTTTACATTGTTTTCATCAGTTCCCTTTCTATTCTTGACCTTTTGCTGTTCCAGATGAATGTTGTTACTATTTTTTTTCTAGCTCAGAAAAATAATTATTGGTACTTTTATTGGTATGATGCTGAATAAATAATTTAATTTGGGAAAATTATCATTTTTTGTTAAATTAGCTCGATCTAACCAGGAGCAAATGACATTTTTTCAGTTGTTTAGATCTGACTTTATTTGTGTGAAAAGTGCTTTGTAACTATCTTCAAGCAGTTTGCCTTGGGAGGGAGATTCCCAACTATTTACTGTTGTCTATAGTTACTTTCTCTTCCCATCTCTTCTTCTTGGGTTTTGTTGTTCACATATTGAAATGCAGAAAAATTATGTCAGTTTATTTTAAATTCTGCTACTTTGCTGAATATTTTAATTGTTTCAAGAAGTATTTTTGATGGTTTTCTAGGTTCTCTAAGTATACTATCACATCTGCAAAGAGTGAAAGCTTTCTTCCTCATGGCTAGTTCTGATTCTTTCAATTACTCTTTTTTCTCTTATTGGTAAAACTATAATTTCTAATACTATATTGAAAAGTAATGGTGAAAATGGACATCCATAATTCACCCTGATCTTATGGGAAATGCTCCTAATATGTCCCCATTACATATAATATTTGTTGATGGTTTTAGATAGAAATCTATTATTTTAGGGAAAGCTTCATTTATTCTTATCTCTAGTGGTTTTAATAAATGTTGGTTTTAATGGATGCTGTATTCTATCAAAAAGTTTTTCAACATCTATTGAGAGAATCTTATGATTTCCATTAATTTTGTTATTGATATATTCAATATTCAATTAGCCTGAGTGTTTTCCTAGTTTTGTACCATCCCTGAATATCTGCTATAAATCCTACCTGATCATGGTGTATTATCCTAGTAATTAACTGAGATATTTTTGCTAAATTTTATATAAATATTCATTAGAGAAATTGATCTATAATTTTCTTTCTCTGTTTTGACTATTCCTAGTTTAGGTGTTAGAACCTAATTGTCATCATAAAAGTAATTTGGTATAGCTCATCCTCCCATATTTAAAAATAGTTTATGTAGAATAGGAAGTATTTGTTCCTTAAATGTTTGACAGTATTCATTTGTGAATCCATCTGGACAAGGAGACTTTTTCTTAGGGAATTTATTGATGTTTTCTTCAATTTCAATTTCTTTTTCTGAAATGGGGTTAAGTATTTTATTTCATTTTCTGTTAATTTGAACATTTTGTATTTTTGAAACCATTCATTCATTCATGTCACTCAGGTTATCAAATTTATTGGCACCCCCCCTTCCTTCAGCGAACAATCAGATTAACATTGTACTTACACATTTGTGATAAGCATGCTTGCAGGTTAGTCATTTTTAGTATGAGGAATTAAGATTAAGGGAAGGAAATATGTGAGATATTTTTTAAAGTGAATGTAGTGTTCCTCAGATTCTGAAGTTTTGTTTTGTTTTGTTTTGCTTTATTTTATTTTTCTTCCTCTGGATGAGAATAGTATTGCCCATAGCTGGTCTCATAGAGTTGTCCTAGCTGTCTGAATTTATGAGAACAATTACATCTATCAGGGTTGATAATCTCACAATGTTTTTGTTAATTTGTACATTGTTCTCTTTGTTTTGCTTCCTTTGATCAGTGTCAGATCCTGTAACTCATTCCATGCATCTATTTATGGTTTCTTAAAAAACAATAGTTTTCCCTAATATTCATGCACAAAACTTTTTTAATCATTCCCCAATTGATAGGCATCCCCTCAAATTCCAATTCCTCATAATTACAAAAAGGGCTGCTATGAATATTTTGGGACATCTAAAGTTTTTCCTTTTTAAAATAATTTCTTCTAAATGTAGACCTAGAATTGGAATTGCTGGTTCAAAGGGTATGACCAGTTTTATTGGTCTTTGGGAATAGTTCCATATTACTCTCATAAATGGTTGGATCTGTTCACAACTCCACTAGCAATGCCTCAATGTCACAGTCCTCCCATAACCAGTGCAACTTTGATTATGTTCCCTTTTTCTCAACTCAATCAATCTGATAGGTGTGAGGCGATACCTCATTGTTACTTTAATTTGCATTTCTCTAATCAATAATTATTTGGAGCATTTACCATGTAATTATATATAGTTTTAATGTCTTCATTTGAAAGCTATCTATTCATATCTTTGACCATTTATCAATTGGGGATGATTTGTATTCTTCTAAATTTGATGAAGTTCTCTCTATATTTTAGAAATTTATCAGCACTCCCAGTTCTCAAGATTGTTTCCCAACTTTCTGCTTTCCTTCTAATATTGACAGCATTGTATAAGTGCTAAAACTCTTTAATTTAATGCAGTTAAAAATCATTCATTTTTCAGTTCACAATGTACTCTATTTGTTGTTTGGTCATAAATTTACCCCTTTACATAGATAAGAGTATTACTTGGACAATTAGTTTGTCAATAGTGTTGTCCTTTATGTCTAAATCCTGTACCCATTTTGACCTTATTTTAGGTATAGGGTGTGAAATGTGGGTCTATGCCTAGTTTTTGCCATACTATTTTCCAGTTTTCTCAACAACTTTTATCAAATTTTTATCAAACTTCTTATCCCAGAAGCTAATGTCTTTAGGTTTGACAATAGATGATTACAGTAATCATTTACTACTGTTTTTTTTAACCTATTCCATCCCATTCCATTGATCCTTTACTCTATTTCTTGAGTATCAGGAAATTTTGATGACTGCCCCTTTATGGTTTAGTTTTAGATCCCATAGAGATTGATCACCTTTATATTTTTATCAACAGGTCCCTTGCTATATTTGACCTTTTGCTGTTCCTGATGAATTTTGTTACTAGTTTATTTCTAGCTCAGTAAAATAATTTGTAGTTTGATTGGCATGGCATTGAATAAGTAATTTAATTTGGCTAGAATTGTCCTTTTTTATTATATTAGACAGACCTAATCATGAGCAAATGAAGTTTTCCTATTACTTAGACCTGACTTTATTTAGGTGAGAAGTGTTTTATAATTGTGTTCACAGAGTTTCTGGTTTTGTCTTGGGAGGTAAATACCCAAGTATTTAATGTTGTCTACAGTCTACTCTAAATGGAGTTTCTCTTTCTATCTCTTGCTCTTGGGCTTGGATGGGCATATATAAAAATGCTGATGATTTATGTGTGTTTATTTTAGATCCTGCTACTTTAATGAATTTGTTAATTGTTTCTAGGAGATTTTCAGATAAGTTCCTGGAGTTCTCTAAGTATACCATCATATCATCTGTAAAGAGTGAAAACTTAGCATCCTCATTGCCAATTCTGATTCCATTAATTTCTTTTTCTTCTGTTATTGCTAGAACATTTCTAAACTATATTGAATAATAATGGTGATAATGCACATCCTTGTTTCATCCTTGATCTAACTGGAAATGTGAGTTTATCTCCATTTCATATAACCATTGTTGGTGATTTCAGATAGATATTGCTTATCATTTTAAGGAAAACTCCATTAATTTCTGAACTTTTGAACATTTTATAAGAATGTATGTTGAATTTTATCAAAGACTTTTTCAGCATTGATTGATATAATCATAGGATTTCTATTGATTTTGCTATTATGTTTAGTGTTTTCCAAATATTGAACCATTCCTGCCTACCTGGTATTAATCCTACCTGATCCTGGTGTATTATCCTAGAAATGACTTGCTGTAATCTCTTTGCTAAAATTTCATTTAAGATTATTGCAACAATGTTCATTAGGTACTAGTCTCTAATCATTTTGTGTGTTTTGGTTCTTCCTGCTTTAGGTATGAGCATCATGTTGGTGTCATAAAAAGAATTTGGTAGAACTACTTAGTCTCCAATTTTTTAAAATAGTTTATGTAGAGTAAGACTTATTTGTTGTTAAATGTTTCATAGAATTCACTTGTAAATCCTTCTAAACCTGGAGTTTTCTTAGGAATTTTATTGATAGCTTCTTCAATTTCTTTTTCTGAATTGGGATTATTTAAATATGTTATTTCCTCTTCTGTTTATCTGAGCAGCTTGTATTTTAGTAAATATTCATTCTTTTCATTCAGGAAATCAAATTTATAAGAATGCAATTTGGCAAAATAGCTCTGAATTATCTCTTAAATTTCCTGCTAATTGGTGGTAGTTCATTCTTTTCATTTTGGATCCTGATTTTGTTGTCTTCTTTCATTTATTTCAATTAGATTTAAACACAGTTTTATCTATTTTATTGATCTTTTCTTTTTATTTAGTTATTTATATTTTTAATCTTTTTCATCCACATCCACATGTATATTTTCAAGTTACATAATTTCTTTCTACCTTCCCTTCCCACCCCCTTCCCTCAGCATTGAATGGACAGGTTAGCATTGTACATATACATTTTTGATAAACATGTTTACATATTGGTCATTTTTGGTATGAAGAATTAGATTTAAGGGAAAGAGATACATAAAGGATAATTGTTAGAAAGTGTTCATCACATTCTGTTTTATTTGTTTTGCTTTACTTCTTGATGGGGTAACATTGCTCATAGCTGGTCTAATATGGTTGTGCTAGCTCTCTGAAATGCGGAGAGGAGCTGCTCCCATCAAAGTTGATCATCTAACAATGTTATTGTTAACATGTATGTTGTTCTCTTGGTTCTGCTTCTTTCTATCAATATCAGATCATGAAACTCATTTCATGCACCTCTAGAGTCCTACCATTTATGGTTTCTTATAGAAAACCAGTATTCTATAGTATTTTTGTACCATAGCATGTTTGGCCATTTCCAAATTTATGGGCATCCCCTCAATTTCTAATTCTTTGCCCCTACAAAAAGAACTGTTATGAATATATTGTAATATTGGGACTTAGGCTTAGAATTTGAATTGCTGGATCAAAGGGTAGCAACAGATTTATTGCTCTTTAGGCATAGTTCCATATTGCTCTCCAGCAAGATTGGATCCATTCACAGCTCCACCAGTAATGCATCAATGTCCCAATCCTCCCACAGTCTCTCCAACATTGATCATTTTCCCTTCTTCTCATATTGGCCAATCAAGTAGGGCTGAGATGATACCTCATTGTTATTTTAATTTGTATTTCTCTAATAAATAATGATTTGGAGCATTTTTTCATATGATTAGATATAGCTTTAAATTCTTCATTTGAAAACTGTCAGTTCATATCCTTTGACCATTTATCAACTGGGGAGGGTTCAATATTCAAATTCAATAGCCAAATACATGATCAAGATTTGTTTTCTTTCGTTTAGTTTTTTTCCCCTTTTCCATTTGAGTCCTGTATTTGGCTATTGAATTCTCTGTTCAGTTCTAATCTTTGTGTCAAGAAATGCTGGAAGTCCTCTATTTTCTTTAACATTCATCTGTTTCCCTGATAGTATATATGCTGAATTTTGTAGGCTGGTATATTGTGGGTTGTAATTACAGGTCCCTTGCTCTCTTATACTTGGTATTCCTGGTCTTCTGATCTTTCAGTGTTGAGGCTGATAGATTCTATGTGAGTGTTTCCTTTGTATTTGAATTGTTTTCTTTTGCTGCTTGCAAATATTCTCTCCTTTATTTAAGAGATCTGGAATTTGGCTATAGCAGTGCTTGGAGTTTTTATCCTGGGGGTCCCTTTCTGGAGGGGTTCTATGGATTCTTTCAATGGTTATATTGTTTTCTTTTTCTTGTTCTAGTAGATTTGAAAAGTTTTCCCTTATAATTTCCTGCATGATGTTTTCTAAGTTCTTTTTTTTATCTAGCCTGATGATTCATAGATTGTCTCTCCTAGATCATTTGTCTAGGTCATTTGTTTTGCCTAAAATGTACCTTACATTTCTTCAATCTTTTTCAGCTTTTTGTTTTTGTTTTGTTTCATGGCATCTTGTATTTGTGTGAATTCATTGATTTCTATTTATTCAATTCTAGTTTTAAGGGTTTTATTTTCTTCAATTAACTTTTGTGTTTCCTTTTTTTAAAATGTTGAATTTTCTGGTCAATTGATCTTAATTTTCTTGCATAACTCCCATTTTTTTCCATTTTTCTTCTTCCTCTTTTCTTTGTTGTTTAATTTTTTTTAATTTCTTCAATGAGCTTTTGAATTTGAGTACAATTTATAGACTATTTAGATACTTCCCCTATGACTGCTTTGACTGTATCCTGTAGGTTTTGGTGTGTTGTCTCATTATTGTCATTGTGTTTGTTGGATGAAATCACTAATTCTATTAAAATTTTTTTTTGCTTGATCCACTCATTCTTTATAATGAAATTATTTAAGTTCCAGTCAGATTTAAGTTTATCTCTCCAAGGTTGATTATTTCAGGGTGATTTTTATTGCATCTTGGTTAGAAAAGGATGCTTTTAATATTTCTGCTTTTCTGTATTTGAATATGGGTTTTTTTTAGGGTTTTTTTTGCAAGGCAAATGGCATTAAGTGGCTTGTCCAAGACCACACAGCTAGGTAATTATTAAGTGTCTGAGGTCACATTTGAACTCAGGTCCTCCTGACTCCAGGGCTGATGCTCTATCCACTGCGCCACCTAGTGGCCCTTGAATATGAGGCTTTATGCCCTAGTACACGCTCAATTTTTGTGTAGGTGGCATGTACAGCAGAAAAAATGGTATATTTCTTTCTGATCCCAATCAGTTTTCTCCAAAGGCCTAACATTCTATTTACCTCCTTAACTTAATGTTGGTTACATTTTATGGGAAATTTCATCCCATTTGCTTACAAAGTTATGATTACTAAATCTTTATTGCCCTCCATACTATCTTCTCTCCATTTGTATTTCCCTTTTTTCCTGCCTTATCCCTATTCCCCAGTATTTTGCTTCTGAATACCACCCTCTTCAGCCCCCTTCTATCCAACTCTCCTCCCTTGTCCCTTTTCCCTTTGCCACTTCTTCCTTCCCTTCCTTTTGTCTCTTTTCCTCCCCCTTTCCCCTAATAATTCTTAAAAGGTAAGCTAAGTTTCTAAACTCAATTGAGTTTGTGCATGTTAATCCCTCTTAGAGCCAATCTGGTTGGCCAAATTTTAGAAATGAGAACTTTATCAGAACCCCTAGCTATGAAAATTGTTTCCCAGATTTCTGTTTTCCTTCTAGTTTTGGCAGGATTGATTTTATTAGTGTGAGAATTTTTTTAATTTAATATAGTCAAAGTCATCCATTTTGCAATTTATACTGTACTCTATTTCTTGCTTTGTCATAAGTTTCTCCCCTTTCCATAGAGCTGAAAAGTATTTCTTGGTCTATTAATTCTACTATGGTGTTGCACTTTCTGTCTAAATCCTGTACCCATTTTGACTTTATTTTGCTAAAGGGTGTGAGCTCTTGATCTATGTCTAGTTTTGCCATTCTATTTTCAAGGTTTCCCACAAATATTTTGTCAAATAGTGAATTCTTATCCCAGAAGCTCATGTTTGAGTTTGTCAAACAGTAGATTACTGTAATCATTCTCTCCTCTTAGAACTATTCTAATCTATTGATCCTTTACTCTATTTCTTACCTGAAGTTTTGCTTACTGCAACTTTATAGTAGTTTTACATATTGTAGATGTAGGCCACCTTCCTTTTCATTTTTTTCCATCAGTCTCCTTGCTATCCTTGAACATTTGTTGCTCCAGATGAATTTGTTACTACTTTTTCCTATCCTGTCACAATAAGTATTTGGTACTATGATCAGTATGTCACTAAATAAATAAATTAATTTGAGTAGAATTATAATTTTTTTTATTATATTAACTTGACCTAAAAATAAGCAATTGACATTTTCCCAAATGTTTTGATGTGACTTTATTTGGGTGAGAACATTTATCTTTTTACACATAACTTGAGTCTTGTATTTGTAAATTTTCTGTTTGGCAATTTTTTTTCATTTTTTAGTTAATGCAAGGCAGTGGGGTTAAGTGACTCACCCAAGATCACCACAGTGAGGTAATTATTAAGTGTCTGAGACCAAACTTGAACTCAGTTCCTCCTTACTCCAGGGCCAGTGCTCTAAGTACTGTGCCACCTAGATGGTCCACAGTATTGGTTTTGTTTATTTAATTACTGCTTTTCATTGAAATTTTATACCAAATGGAGTTTTCATCAATCATCTATCTACTAGTTAATGACTTACACCTTTTTCCACTCCCTTCCCTTCCCATTCCCTAGGGCCATGAACAATCTGGTAAAAATTTATGTTTAATATATTTCCACATTACTCATGTGAAAGAGGGAACAGACCAAGAAGAAAAAGGGATGAAAGGGAAAATATTCAAGAAATTTTTTTAAAGTGAAAATAGAATGTTTGACTCTACATTCAGAATCCATAGTTTTTTTCTTTTGATGTGCTTGATATTTTTCATAACAGTTCTCTAATGAAAGTTTTTTTAAATAAATTTATTTTTGAATTTTACAAGTTATCCCCAAATCTTGCTTTCCTCTCCCCAAACCCCACACAAGGCAGTCTGTTTGTCTTTACATTGTTTCCATGCTATTTACATTGATCTAAATTGAATGTGGAAAAAAAATTTTTAAAAATATATTGGATGTGTTGAGAGAGAAATCATATCCTTAAGAAAAACAAAATATAAGAGCTAGGAAGATTATATAATAGAATAACTTCTTTAAAAAAATAAAGGTAATAGTCTTTGATCTTTGTTCAAACTCCACAAGCCTTACTCTGGATACAGGTAGTATTGTCCTTCACAGATAACCCAAAATTGTCCCTCATTGTTGTACTTATGAAATGAGCAAGTCTATTAAGGTAGATCGATCATCAACCCCATGTTGTTGTTATATTTATGATGTTCTTCTGGTTCTGCTCATTTTGCTCAGCATCAGTTCATGCAAATTCCTCCAGTCTTCTCTGAATACCCATCACTCTGGTTTCTAATAGAACAATAGTGTTCTGTAATATACATATACCACAATTTGGTCAGCCATTCCCCAATTGATGGACATTCACTCAATTTCTAATTCTTTACTACCATAAATAGAGCTGTTATAAATATTTTTGCACAAGTGATATCTTCATGGTATAAACCCAATAGTGGTATTGCTGGATCAAAGGGAATGCACATTTTATTGCACTTTGGGCATAATCCCAAATTGCTCTCAGAAATGAGTTCACAGCTCCACCAACAATGAATTATTTCCCACATACCTTCCAATATTAGTCATGGTCCTTTGTGTTCATATTGACCAGTCTGAGAGGTGTGAGGTGGTATGTCAGAGATGCTTTAATTTTCATTACTCTAATAAATAATGATTTAGAGCAATTTTTCATACAAGTGTGAATACTTTTGATTTCCTCATGCATCTGCATATCCTTTTACCATTTGTCAATTGGAGAATGGCTTTTTTAAATAAATTTAACCCAATTCTCTATATATTTTAGAAATTAGTCCTTTGTCAGAAATGATAATTGTAAAAATTGATCCAAATTTTTTACATTTAGTTTGATTTTAGTTGAACTAGTTTTCTCTCTACAAAAGCTTTTTAATTTAATGTAATCAAAATTATTTATTTTTTAATAATGTTCTACATCTCTTCCTTGGTCATAAACTGATTCCATTTCCATATATCTGACAGGTAAACCTATTCCTTGATCTCCTAGACTGCTTATAATATCTTTTATGTCTAAATCCTATATCCATTTTTATCTTATCTTGGAATAAGTTGTGAGGAGTTGGTCTAATCCAAGTTTCTGCCATACTAACTTCCAATTCTCCCAACAGTTTTTATCGAAGAGAGAGATTCTATACCAAAAGCTGGACTCTTAGGTTTTATCAAACAGCAGATTACTATAATCATTGCCTGTTATTGAACCTAGTATATTTCACTGATTCACCACTATATCTCTTAGCCAATATCAGACAGTTTTGATAACTCATATTTTATAATAATATAATATAATTTTAGATCTGGTAGGGCAAGGCCACCCTCTTTTGAACTTTTTTCATTAAATCCCTGGAAATTCTTGAAATATTATTTCTCCATATAAATTTAGTTACAATTTTTTTCTAACTCATTAAAATATGTTTTTTTTTGGAAATTTTAAAGGTAGGGCACAAAATATATAGTTTAATTTGATTGAACTTATATTAGCTCAGCTTATCTGTGAGTGGTTGGTATTTGCCCAGTTTTTTAAATCTGATTTTATTTGTGAGAGAAAAGTTTTGTAGTTGTTTTCGTAGAGTTTATGGTTATGCCTTAGCAAGTAGACTCCCAAGTATTTTATATTGTTTGATTACTTTGAATGGGATTTCTTTTTCTTGATCTTTCTGCTGTTACTTGTTATTAATATATAGAAATAATGAAGATTTATGAGAGTTTATTTTATATCGTGTGACTTTGCTAAAGTTGCTAATTGCTTCTAGTAGTTTTTTAGATGATTTTTTAGGATTATCTAGGTATGCCATCATGTCATCTTCAAAGAATTAAAGTTTTCTTTCTTCCTTCTCAATTCTAATTCCTTCAATTTCTGTTTCTTCTCTTATTGCTGAAATAAGCATTTTTAACAGAATATTGAACAGTAGTAGTGATAATGTTCATCCTTGATTAATCACTGATCTTATGGGGAATGCCTCTAGCTTATCTGCATTTCTTATAATGTTTGTTGATGGTTTCAGATAAATACTGCTAATTGTTCAAAGGAAAAATCCATTTATTCATATGTTCTCTACTGTTTTTAGTAGGAATGGGTATTGTATTTTCTCAAAGGACTTTTCAGTATCTATTGATATAATCATGATTTCTGATAGGTTTGCTATTGATATATTTAAATAAAATAGCAGTTATTCTAATATTGAACCAACTTTGCATTCCAGAGATAAATCCTGCTTGGTCTTAGTGTATTATCCTAGTGATCACTTGCTATAATTGCTCTGCTAAGATTTTATTTAAGATTTTTACATCTATATTCATTAGGGAGACAGATCTACAATTTTCTTTCTCTGTTTTTAACTATTCCTCTTTTAGGTATCAGCACCATGTTGATGTCATAGAAAGAGTTAGGCAGAGTTCCATCCTCACTTATTTTGCCAAAAAATGTATATAGAACTGGAACTAATTGTTCCTTAAATATTTGATAGAATTTGGTTGTGAATCTGGCTAGCCCTGAGATTTTATTCTTAGTGAATTCAGTAATGGATTGTTGAATTTCTTTTTCTCAACTAGAGTTACTTAGATCATTAAATACTTCTTAATTTAACCTGGGTAAATTATATTTTTATAAATTTCCATCCATTTCACTTACATTATCAAATTTATTAGCATACAGTTGGGCAAAATAATTTTGCACTGTTACTTTAATTTCCTCCTCATTGGTGATGAGTTCACCTTTTTCATGTAATACTGGTAATTTAGAGTTCTACTTTCTTTTTTATAAATCAAATTAACCAAAGGATTATCAATTTTATTGGTTTATTCATAAAACCAACTCTTGATTTTATGTACTAATTCAATAATTTTCTTGCTTTTGATTTTATTAATTTCTCCTTTAATTTAGGTAATTTCTAATTTGGTTTTTAATTGGGGATTTTTATAATTGGTTCTTTCTTTAATTTTTTTAGTTACATGTTTATTTCATTGATTTATTTTTCCTCCAATTTATTCATGTCAGCATTTAAAGATAAAAACTATTCCCCGGCAACTGCCTTAGCTGTATCCAATAAGTTTTGGTATGTTGTCTCATTATTATAATAATCTAGGATGAAATCAATAATTCTTTCTATAATTTGTTGTTTCATTGACTCGTTCTTTAAAATGGGACTAATTATTTTCCAATTAGTTTTAGGTCTATTTATCTCTGGCACATTATGTCAAGTGATTTTTATTGCATTATGATCTGAGAAGGACATTTTCACTTTTTCTGCCCTTTTGCATTTGATTATTAGGATTTTATGGCTAGTATAGATGCAGTCAATTTTTTGTGTAAGTTCCATTTACTGTTGGAAAAAAAAAAGTATATACCTTTCTATCCCCATTCAATTTTCTCCAAAGATCTATCACATCTAGGTTTTCATTTATCTTTTCTCTCCTTAACTTCCTTCTTGTTTATTTTATGATTAGTTTTATCTAAATCTGAAAGCTGGAGGTTGATGTCTCCCACTAGTACACTTTTGCTGTCTATGTCTTCCTGTAGCTCTTCCAACTTCTCCTCTAAGAATTTGAATGTTGTACCATTGGGTGCATACATAATTAATTTTGAAATTACTTTATTGTCTATCATCACTTTTAGGAGGATAAAGTTTCCTTCCTTATCTCTTTTAATACTACCAATTTTTGCATCTGCTTTTTTCTGAGATAAGGATTGCTACCCCTTCTTTTTTCACTTCAGCTGAAGCAAAATATATTTTGCTCCAATCTTTTACCTTTACTCTATATGTATCTCTCTGCTTCAAATGAGTTTCTTGTAAGCAGCATAATGTAGGATTCTGGTTTTTTATCCATTCTACTATTCCTCTTACATTTTATGGGTAATTTCATCCCATTCACATAGAAAGTTGTAATTATTAACTCTTCATTGCCCTCCATGCTATCTTCCCTCTGTTTATATTTTCCCTCTTTTTTCATTTTATCCATATTCCTCAGTATTTCATTTCTGAACACCACCACCTTCAACATACTTGTCCCCATGTATCCAACCCCCTCCCATTTTTCCCCTTTCCCTTTGCCCCTTCCTTCTGTTTACTTCCTCTTTTTCTCTCCCCCCTCCTCCTTTCCCTTTTTATACTTGGAAGGAAAGATAAGTTTTTCAGCTTAACTGAATATGTTTGTGTGTGTGTGTGTGTGTGTGTGTGTGTGTGTATGTGTCTGTGTGTATGTTAACTTTAGGTCTAATCTATTGAGAGTAAGATACAGTCAGTTTTCACCTCCTTTTTTCTTCGTGTCTATGGCAATAGGTCCTTTGTACCTCTTTATGCAATGTGATTCACCCTATTCAATCCTCCTCTGTCTTTACTGTCACCCCTTTTTTGAGGAGAAATTGTTTGAAATCATTCTAAAAAAAGTCACAGATACTTCATGACTGTCCATCACTTCTGGCTAAGTATATTCTCTCTAATATAGTTACAATTCTCAAAAGTTATGAGAATTTTTCTCTCAGCTGGGGATATAGCCAGTTTCATCTTATCGGATAGCATTTTTTCTATTTCCCTTCTTTACCTTTTCATTTGTAAATTGAGTCTCCTGTTTGAAATCCAAATTTTCTATTTAGCTCTGGTCTTTTCATCAGGAAAAGCTGGAAATCTATTTCCTTTAATATCCATCTTTTCCCCTGGAAGATAAGGTGCAGCTTTTCTGGACAGTAGATTCTTGACTGCATTCCAAGCTCCCTTGCTCTTTGGAAAATCTCATTCCAGGCCCTTTGATCCCTTAATCTTGAAGCATCCAGGTCCTGTGTCATCCTTACCTATTATCTAAATTGTTTCTTTCTGGCTTCTTGAAGGATTTTCCCTTTTCTGATAGTTCTGTAATTTTTCCACAACATTCCTTAGTGTTTTCATTTTTGGATCCCTTTCCAGAGGGTATCAAAGTATTCTTTCAATAACCATTTTACCCTGTGGTTCCATGATATCAGGACAGTTTTCCATTATTAAATCCTGTAATATTAAGTTCAGGCTTTTTTCTCTTCAGTGTTTTCAGGAAGCTAGGTGATTCTTAGGGTGTCTCTCTTGGTTTTATTCTTGGGTTCAGTGGTTTTGCTGATGAGGTATTTTTCATTTTCCTTTTTACAATATTTTTGGTTTGTTTAACAGATTTTTTTGTTTTATGGAGTCAGTAGTTTCCACAAATACCATCATTTTTTAGAGAAGAATTTCCTTCATTTACCTTTTGCAATTCCTTTTCCAATTGGTCAATTATATTTTTGAAGGAGTTTTCCATTTTCCCAAGTGTAGCTTTGAGAGAATTATTTTCTTTTTGTATTTTTCCAAATAAATTTTCCAAGGATTTGTTTTCTTGTTGAAAGATTTTAATTTTCTCTTGCAAGCTGTTAATTTTCTCTTGAGTTTCTTTTTCCAGTTTTTCCAATTGATTTTTAAATTCTCTCCTGATTTCTTCTAGGAAGTCTTTCTGTTTTGGAAACCAATTCATATTCTCCTCAAAAGTTCTAGGTCTCTCTGAGTCAGGTTCTTAAATTCTATGCAGTTTTCTATGGACCCCCTTTCTGTTGGCTGTTCTTATTTTTTTGTGTTAGGGAGGGGCTTGCTCACAGAGATTTGGTTTTAGAAATCCTTAGAGGTTTTTCTCACTTGGCTAAGTAACCCCAAGTGGGCTGTCCAGTATGGAGTGCTGGTTGCTTTCTCTGGAGTGTCTGTGGCCTTTATTTGAGGTCCTCTCCCTTGTCTTTGAGAGAGTGATGCTGGGTAGCAGAGTCCGAATTATCCTTGAACAATGTGAGCTATGCCCTGGGACTAGAATGTTAATCTCCCTTTCAGCTGAGGGAGCTCTGCTGCCCACAAGGGAGCCTGGGGGCAGAGGGGCTATTACTGTGCTTGTTCTGGGAAGAGGAGTCAGCTGAATGTATGGAGCTCACTGTCCTGAGCTGAGTGGATCAATTTCCAGCCACATTTTGCAACTCTCTGTGCTGGGGCTCCCCAGACCTCCACTCCTACAGCCAAACCTCTGTGGCCTTGAACCCCAGCTCCCACAGTCAAAGCCTCCACAGCTGATCTTAGCTTAGTCCTTCTCTCACTCTGGCCCCACTGTCTCTCTGCTCTCTGCAACTGGATCACTTTTGGTAGATGTTCTTCTAATTTCTCTTTCTGAGTTTTGTTGATAAGATTTCTATTAAGAGGTTTTTTTCATATTAATTCTGAGTGGAAACCAGTAAACCTTAGCTCAGTGTCTGTCTTCTCTCCAACATCCTGGCCAGAAGTTAAGGAATGGTTTTTGATCACTGAACTGCTGAGAAGAACAGTTTCCAACATAGTTGATCATTTCACAATGTTGGAGTTACTGTGTACAATGTTCTTCTGATGCTCCTCACTTCAAAGAAGTATTTCCATATATCTCTCTAAAGTCTGGTTACTCATGATTTCATATTGAACAATAATACTCTATAACATCCATATACCTTAGCTTGTTCAACCATTTCTCAATTGATGGGTATCCACCCAATTTATAATTCTTTACCACTACAAAAAGAGCTGCAATGAATGTTTATAAATATTTGATACTTTCCCCCCTTTTTATGATCATTTTGGGATATGAACCTATTAGTAGTATCACAGGATCAAAGGTTATACACAATTTTATTGCCTTTTGCAATAATCCTGAATTGCTCTCTAGAATGACTGGATCAGTTCATAGCTCCACCAACAATGAAATAATGTCTCAATTTCTCTGCATCCATTTCAATATTAAACATTTTCCTTTTTTAGTCATCTCAGTAAATCTCCTGAGTGTAAGGTAGTACCTCAGAGATGTTTTAATTTGCATTTCTCTTATTAACAATAAGTTAGAACAATTTTTGACATGACTATAAAGTCATTGATCATTTATCAATTGGATAATGACATTTAATCTTAGATATTTGATTTAGTTCATGTATTTTAGAAAAGAATCCTTTATCAGAAACACTATGAAAATTATTTCTTAACTTTCTGTATTCCTTCTAAACTTGGTTGCATTAGTTTCATTTGTGCAAACATTTTTGGATTTAATATAGTAAAAATGATCTAGTTTTCAATTTACAATGTTCTCTACTGGTTTCATTATAAACTTCTCCCCTCTCCATAAATCTGCCAGAGTATTTCTTGTTCTCTTAATTGGACTGTTGTGTCTTGTCTAAATCCTAAACTATATTTTACCTTATTTTGCTCTAAGATGTGAGAAGCTGGTTTCATTTAAATTATCTTAGGAAGATTGTGAAAATCCCCTGGCAGAGGATATGAGACACTGAAATCATTATTTGTGCTAAACTGCTAAACATTCAAACATTACTACAGAGAATGTAACCATGACAGGTTTTCCACGTTGTTAGAATGGCAAATTTACACTTGAAAAATAGCCTGTTTTATGGAGAACTCACACTGGACAAGCACTCACAAGTGAGTCAGAAGAATTGATACAGAGATACCTTCTAGGACTCTCATAAAAACTTTAGAATTAATTGTGTAGCATGTGAGAGAGTGAAACAGGACCTCCCACCATGATGTGCCCTAATCTGAGAGGGTTCTGTTTTCTATGAGCAAGGCAGAATTGAAATAGTTCAAAGAAAACATGAGATAACTAAGTGTAGTGTAAATACCTAGGTCTGCACATAATTAGTCTGATCAGCCACAGTAGGATACACTGTAATTTATTTCTAGCAGAGTGGTGTCCTTTTGGTCTTCTTCAAGAATCAAGATGTTGGCTTTGCCTGGTGTTTGCGATTCAATATTGTAATTTTCCCAGCAACTTTTTTTCCAAATAGTGAGTTCTTATCCCAGAAGCTAGTATCTTTATGTTTATCAAACAGGAGTCTGTGGTATTCATTTACAACTCTTTCTTATGTACCTAATATAATCCACTGATCCATTTCTCTATTTCTTAGGCAGTATCAGTTTTGATGATTGCTGCATACTTTTAGATCTGCTATAGTTGGGCCACCTTTTCTTGCATTTTTCAGTAATTCCCTCCATCCATTCCTCCCTACTACTATCTATTATATTTTCTCACTTCTTTCACTCTGTCCCTCTTCTCAAGTGTGCTGTGAGACAGCTGAGTGGTGAAGCAGACAGAGCTGTTGCCCTGGGACCAAGAGGCCCCAAACCTACATCACACCCCAGAGACTCAGTAACCACCCAGCTCCATGGTCCCAGACAGGCCACCCAATCCCAAAACCTTGCAAAAAGGAAAAAAAGAAAAATGTGCTATTTCTAAATATCCTCTCTTATGAGCTAACCTCTCTTCTAACACCCATATCTTCCCTCATCTCCTCCTGTTCCTCTTCTCTCCTTTTCCTTCTTCTAGATTTCTATACCCCATTGAATGTGTTTTCTGCTTCCTCTTTGAGGTATTTCTGATGAGAATTCCTCCTCAGTTTCACCCATTCTATACCATTGCAAAAGCTATTTCTTGACTCTTTTACATGATATATCTTAGCCTATTCTACTTCTCCTTCCTCTTACTCCCAATACATTTCCCTTTCGCCAAGTGACTCCATTTTTACAATATATTATACCTTCAAATTTGGCTCTCTCCTATGCTTCATGTATAAATGCTCCTTTTATCTGCTCTATTGAATGAGAAGGTTTATATGAGTATTATCAGTATCACCTTTCCATGAAGGAATACAAGCAGATCATCATCAAGTTCTTCATAATTTATCCTTCTCATCCAGCCTCTCTATGTTTCACCTGAGTCCTGTATTTGAAGATCAGATTTTCTAGTTGTTTTAGCAGGTACATTTGAAATTCCTTTGTTTCATTGAAGGTCCATCTTTTCCCTTGGAAGAGGATGTTCATTTTTGCTGGGTAATTGATTCTCTGTTATATTCCAAGCTCTTTTGCCTCCTGGAATATTATATTCCAAGCCCTACAAACCCTTAATGTGGATGCTGCTAAGTACTAGGTATTCCTGACTGTAGCTCCATGATATTTGAATTGTGTCCTTCTGACTGCTTGTAATATTTTCTCTTTACTTGGGAGTTCTGGAACTTTATTATAATATGACTGGGTTTTTTTTAGATCTCTTTTAGTAGAATGGTGGATTCTCCCAATTTCTATTTTACCCTCTGCTTCTAGGTCAATTTTCCTATAGAAATTCTTTAAAAATGAGGTCAAGTCTCTTTTCCTGATCATGAATTCCAGGTATCCCAATAATTTTTTAATTATCTCTTCTGGATCTGTTTTCCAGATCAGTTGTTTTTTCATTGAGATATTTTACATTTTCATCTGATTTTTCATTCTTTCGGGGTTGAATTATTGTGTCTTGATTTCTTGCAAAGTCATCATCTTCCTTTAGTGCCATTCTACATATGAAGGATTTGTTTTTCCCCCTAGAGCTTTCTTATCTCCTGTTCCACCTGGCCAATTTTGCTTTTTAAAGCATTCTTCTCCACATTAACGTTTTGAACTGTTTTATCTATTTATTCTATGCTGGTTTTTAACATGTTATTTTCTTCAGTATTTTTTTGGATCTCCTTGACTAAGCTGTTTACTTTGTTTTCATATTTTTCCTGCATCTCTCTCTCTCTCTCATTTCTCTTCCCAATTTTTCTTCTAACTCCCTAATATGATTTTCAAAATCTTTTTTGAGCTCTGTCATAACCAGAGCCCAAATTATGTATTTCTTGGAGTCTATACATAATGAAGCTTTGGTCTTTCTCATCTTCAGAGTGTGTGTTTTGGTCCTCCATGGGACCAAAGTAATTGTCTATGGTTAGGTTCCTTTATTTCTGTTTACTCATTTCCCCAGGCTGGTTTGGGGGTGTTTTCTGAGCTTTTGAGTATTATTGGGACATCCCTGCAAGGACCTCAGTTCCTTCAAGGTCTTATGGGAGTCTCTGACTGCTCACCTGGTTTGTGAATGACCACAAGCTCAACCCTCTGCCCTGGGGCTATGATTTGGCCATATTCGAAACCTGCTCTATGGGGGCTCCAGACTGTGACCAGGTTTTGAATATGGCCAAATCCCCAGTGTCCTGTCCCAGGGATAGATGACAGACCTCTACAGTCTCCCTCCACTCTCTCAACTTCCTTAGGCTAAGTTCTCAGGCCACAGCTTTTGGGAGGCTCATTGTTGGGTGGCTCCACAGTCCTGCTTAAGTTTCCTGGGATATGGGCTGTATTGAGTGCTCACCAACATGCTAAGGAGGACCACAACTTTGTGCTTGTTCTGACAGAGGTCTCCCAGCTGATCATCAAAGTTGTGCTGGGTGGTCCCTGGTGTGGCAGGACAGGAAACTGTTTCTGCTGCCATGAGCCAGGGCTCCCAGGGACCCAGGAATGGGTTCCCTGGGGTGATTCCCAGAAAGCTGAAGCTCAGGTGTCTCTGTCCCTCCAATGCCATGGAAAAGAACCTTCCCACAATTTTCCAGGTTACCTTTGGCTAGCGAATAGCCTCACTGGATCTTTCTGTTGGTTTTGTTTCTTGAAAATTTAATTAGAGACATAATTTTAAGATTTTTGAAATATTTTTGGAGAGAGCTCCTAAAAAGGCTATTTTTCTGCCACCATCTTGGCTCCACCCTACCAATATTTTTTCTTAAGTAATTTATTGATGTGTTTCTCAATTCCTTTTTCTGAAGTGTGTTTTTAAAAGTATTTTATTTCTCCTTCTTTTAATCTAGGTTGCATATTTTTTGTAAATATTCATACATTGCACTTATATTGTTAAATTTGTTGGCAAATATTGGACAATAATTTCTTCTTCATTGTTGGTAAGTTCAGCCTTTTCTTCTTTGATCCTAATAATTTGATTTTTTCTTACTTTTTATTTATACCAGATTAAGTAAAAGATTTATCTATTTTACTTTTTTTCATAAAACCAACCATTAATTTTATTTATTAGTTCTATAGTTTTCCTACTTTCAATTTTATTAAGTTTGCTCTTGATTTTCAGAATATCAAAGATGGGATTAATAGGGGGTTTTTACATTGTTCCTTTTCTAGGTTTTTGGTTGCATGCTTATTTCATGATTTTATCTTTCTGTATTTTCTTCATATAAGCATTTATTGATATAAAAATCCCCCCAAAACCTCCTTTGGTTGCATACCACAAGTTTTGGTATGATGTCTCATCATTTTCATTGTTTTAGATGAAATTATTAATTATTTACATGATTTGGGGCAATTCATTCTTTCAAATTTATTATTTAGTTTGCAATCAATATTTGATTTATCTTTCCATGGCATTTTATTACATGTAATTCTTAATGCGTGATGATAGAGTTAATGTTTTTGCCTTTATGCATGTGAAATTTTATGTCCTTATACATGGTCAAGTTTTGTGTTGGAGTCATATTCTGCAGAGAAATGAGTATTTTCCTTTTTATATCCATTCAGTTTTCTACAGAAGTCTGTCATCTCTATTTTCTAAATTTCCATCCAGTTTCTTAAATTCCTTCCATTTTATTTTATGAATATATTTAAGAAAGAGAGCTTGAAATCTCCCACTATTGTAGTTTTGTTGACTATGTCTCCCTATAATTTGCTTAGCTTTTTGATAAATTTGTATGATATACACCTTGGTGAATATATATTTCTTAATATTACTTCATTTCCTATGGTATCTTTTAAGGAGATGAAGTTTTCTTTCTTATTCTTTTTAATAAGATCTATTTTTCTATTGTTTTGTCTAGATTAGTATTGCTACCCTTGCTTTTTTTTTTCTTCTACTAGAACATGATAAATTATTCTCTAGCTTTTTGGTTTTACTCTGTATTTCTTTGCTTGATTGTGTTTTTTGTGAATAACGAATTGCAGGACAATGGTTTTTCATTTACTTTTGCTTTATAGGAGAGTTCATCCCATACACATTAATAGTTTTCATCTCTAACTTTAGATTTCCCTCCATAGTATCTTCCTCTATCTGTACTTTTGTCCATCTTTTCCCATTATCCCTTCTTACGATGTTTTGCTTCTGGTTTTCTTTCAGCCATTTTCCCTTTTAACCCCCTTTTTTCCTAATCCCATTCCCTTTAACTTTTCTTTTTACCTTTCCTTTTCCCTTTATTTTTGCTTTTATATTTGCCCTTCCTTTGATCAGTTCTTCTTTCCCCTTTCTTCTCCCCCTCAACCCTCAATGCTGTAGGGAGGACAAATTTTTAAAGATAGTTGGGAATATATGCTATTCCTTCTTAGGGAAAAATCTGTTGAGAGTAAGATTTATTCAGTGCTCACACCATCCATTCCCCCCCCCCCCCACTATAATAGGTCTTTTCTGGAGTTGATAATTTAATTCTTTCAGGAACTTCATTTTCTTATTCTATTAGGTTATTAGGGAAGTTTTTCAGGAAAATTTCCTAAATGATAATTTCCAGGCTATTTTTTTATTGAAGTTCTCAAATAGATCAATACTTCCTAAATTATCTCTCCTGGATCTATTTTCCCTCAGTTGGTTATTTTTCCTAAGTAGTATTTCACATTTTATTGTATTTTTCAGTCTTTTGGTTTTGTTTGATGGAATCTTGGTGTCTCATGTCATTAATTTCTATTTGTCCATTTGAATTATAGTGTTTCATTTTCTTTTGTTATCTTTTGTGTTTTCTTTTCCAGTTGGTTAATTTTACTTTTTAAATGATTTGTTTTCTTTTCTCCTCTGGGTTAATTGTGCTTTCTGATGGGTAACATTCTTTTTTCTGTTGGTCATTATTACATTTAAGAAGTTGATTTCTTTTCATAATTCTCCTCCATGTTTCAATTCTTGCCTTCATTTTTCTCCTCTTCCTTTCTTCTTTGTTATTTAAAATCATTTTTGAGATCTTCCTGGGAAGTTGTTTTGGATTTAGGTCAATTCAGAAATTCCTTTGAGTTTTCACATGTATGCATTTTGTCACTACTTTCTTCTTCGTATATGGAAATTTTTATCATACCTATCAGAATAGTAGATTTTTATCATTGCCATTTTTTTCGCGGGGGATATTAAGTCATTTTGATACTTGAGCTTTCCTCCTGGGGAACAGGGAGTACAGTTCCAAACTTTTAGTGTTGTGGCCAGTTTCTGGACCCTGATTTTTTGCTTTTCAAGATTTTGCCTAAGCATAAGTTTTACTTCCATTATTTATTAGGTATTGCCTATGTACTGTTTGTTTCCTGCATTGGGTTAGCCCAACACTGTCTCATCTGTTGCACTAAAGTGCTTACGGCTCAAATTTTGTCTTCCAAACTTAAATTGAAATCTTCACTGCTGACCCACTGCCATTCAGGCTTACTGAGCCTTGACCTAAGCAGGTAGTGCTGGCTTTCCAGGTCTTCCATGCTGGCTTATTCTTCCCATTTACCCAGAAGAGATAGACCTTTAATTCAAGTCCCTCTATGATATCATGAATTGAGAATTTGTTTCACTCTTTTTTTATCTAAGTTTATTTATTTATTTTCATCCATATGCAGATGCATATTTTTAAGATACAACATTTCCTTCACCCCTCCCTTCCTACCCCCCTCTTTCAGCAAAGAACAGTCAAGTTATCATAATACATGCATATTTTGGATAAGCATGTTTACATATAAGTTATTTTTGTTAGGAAGAATTAGGATTAAGGGAAAGAGAGATATGAGATAATTTTTATAAAGTGTTCATCAGATTTGGAAGGGTAGTTTTTGTTTTGTTTTATTTTGTTTTTCTTCCTCTGAAGGGGGCTATCATTGTCTTTAGTTGATCTAATACATTTTTCCTAGCTCTCTGAACTGCTAAGAGGAGCTGAACCTTTAAGGGTCATCATTTCACAAATCTGTTATTAAGATAAACATTTTTCTCTTGATTTTGCTCCCCATACTCAGCATTAGATCCTGTAACTCATTCCATGGTTCTCTAGAATCTGACCATTTATGGATTCCTATAGGAAAATAATATTCTACAGTATTCATGTACCCCAATTGATGGGCATCCCCCCAATACCAGTTCTTTGCCACTACAAAAAGAGTTGCTATGAATGTTTTGTAATTTTGTCTGGATATAGACCTAGGATTGGAATTTCTGGGTCAAACGGAATGAACAGTTCCATATTGATCTCCAGAATGGTTGGATCATTTCTCATCTCTACCAGCAAAGCATCAATGTCCTAATCCTCCCACAACCTCTCCAGCATTGATCATTTTCACTTTTTCTCATCTTGGCCAATCTGATAGGTGTGAGATAAAACCTCATTGTTGCTTTAATTTGCATTTCTCTAATCAATAATGATTTGGAACTTTTATCATATGATTATGTATGTATTTAATTTATTCATTGGAAAAGTGTCTATTCAGATCCTTTGAAACTGACTTGTAACATTATATATTTGATTTAATTCTCTATATACTTTAGAAATGAGCTCTTTAGGGGGCAGCTAAGTGGTGCAATGGATAGAGCATTGGCCCTGGGTTCAGGAGTACCTGAGTTCAAATCTAGGCTCAGAGACTTAATAATTATCCTAGCTGTGTGGCCTTGGGAAAGCCACTTAACCCAATTTTCCTTGAAAAAACCTCAAAGAAAAAGAAATGAGCTCCTTATCAGAACTCCTAGTTGTGGAGATTCTTTTCCAGTTCTCTGCTTTCCTTCTAATTTTGGCAGTATATTGTGCAAAATCTTTCTAATCTAATATAGTCAAAATCATTTACTTTGCATTCTATAATGTACTATAATTCTTTTTGGTCATATATTTATCCCCTTCCAATATATCTGATAGATACAGTATTTCTTGCTCTATTAATTTAGCTATGGTGCCACCCTTTATGTTTAAACTCAGTCCCTATTTTGCCTTATTTTGGTTCATTGGTGTGAGATGTGGTTCTATGCCAAGTTTCTGGCATACTATTTTCCAGTTTTCCCAATAATTTTTGTCAAATACTGAGTACTTTTCCAAAAAACTAATGTCTTTGGGTTTGTCAAATAGTAGATTGCTGGAGTAATTTACTACTGTTTCTTTTGAATCTATCCTAATCCACTGATCCATTGCTCTATTTCTTAACCAGTACCAGGTTGATGACTGCCACTTTATGGTATAGTTTTACATCTTGTAGAGCTAGACCAGCTTCATTTTCAATTTTGTTCATCAGTTGCCTTTTTATTCTTGACATTGTTTCATTCTTTGATGTGGGATCTGTTGCTTTAAGGTTTGCATAAAGACTACATTTAAAGTTGTTTGAAGAGCTCTGGGAGCTTCCTATCTTAGAACCAACATTGTAGCTTTGGTTCAGAAATTTCTAGTTATAGTCTGTTTTTCAAATAAGTTTGAAAATCCATTGAAAATCCATCTTTTCTCCTGAAGGAATATATATATATATATATATATATATATATGTGTGTGTGTGTGTGTGTGTGTGTGTGTGTGTGTGTGTGTACTGATTTTTCAGGCTAGTTGTTTCTTGATTGTAATCCAAGTTCCATTCCCTTCCAGAATATCATATTCTAGACCCTCTAATCCTTTAATGTTAAAGCTAATAAGTAATGTATCATCCAACTATTATTACCAGGTATTAAATTTGCTATTTTTTGACTGCTTACAATATTTTCTCCTCTGCATGAGATTTCTGACATTTGATTGCCATATTTCTTGCACTTTTTATTTTGGGATCTCTTTCTGGGGATGTTTGATAGATTCTTTCAAGGATTATGTTATCTGCTTATTCTTGGATACTAGGGCAGTTTTCCATGATAATTTCCTATATGATGTTTTAGGTTTTTTTTCTGATCGTGTCTTTCAGGTAGACCAATAATTCATAAATTATATCTACTGCATCTATTTTCCAGGTCAGTTGTTTTTCCAAAGATGTATTTTACATTTTCTTCTATTTTTTAGCCTTATGGTTTTATTTAATGGAATCTTGGAGTGTAATAGTCATTAGTTCCCATTTTGGGACTTTGCTTTCTTTACTTAGTCATTGTATTTTCTTTCCCAGGTGTTTAATTTTACTTTTAGAGAAGTTGATTTCTTTCCCTCTGGTCAATTTAACTTTTAAACTCTTCATTCAGTTTTTCATAATTCTCTTACATGAATCCTATTTCTTTTCACCATTTTTCTTCCATTCTCCTTGGGTTTTTAAAATACATTTTGACCTCTTCCAAGTTGTATTTTTGACCAAATCATAAACTCTTTTGAGGTGTCACTTGTAGGCATTTTGTCACTACTTTCCTCTTTTAAGTTGGCATTTTTATCACCACTATCAGTATAATAGCTGTCACTGGCTAAGTTTTTTGTTTTGTTTTGTTTTGGGGATTTTTGCGTATTTTGGTAGTTGAACTCTGATGCTGTGGGTGCACTGTCCCTAGCTATATATTCTGGGAGCTTATGGAAAGGTCCCTGGCCTTCTTCTCTGGTGTTTCTCATGTTACTGGCTTGCTAAAGTAGCAAGTTCTCTATATGTGCTAAAATAACCCAATGTCACACTGGTATTCTGGGGTTCAAATTTTTCTGAGTTGGGTTATTCCCCTCACTGCTGACCTCCTGAGCTAAGACTTGAGCTATTTGGAGACCCAAACTGTATGGCTAAAATCTCCCACTAACTACTCAGTTCTCTCACTTACATTAGGCTATATTCTCCTTTTTGCGGATGGGAAGACTTTTTTCTGAAGTTCTTCCAAGATATCTAACTGAAAAACTGCTTTCACTGTATTTTTATGAATTCTGACCAATTAGGACTTGTTTTGATGCTATATTCAAAGCATTTTCTGAAAAATCTCCAAGAGTTTCCTAGCCTCAAGACACAATTTGCCCCCGCCGAAGTCTTTTCTTTTCTTTTCTTTTTTCATTTCATTTCATTTCTTTCTTGTCTTTTTTTCCCTTTCATTCTTTCCCTTCCCTTCCCTTTCCCCTTCTCTTCCCCCCCACTTTGTCTTCCCTTTTAATTTCTTTTCCTTTCCTTTTTCCTTCCCTTTTCCTTTCCCTTACCTTCACTTCCATTCCCTTCCCTCTCCTCTTCTGACTCAATTGGTTTCAATTCTATATACATTCTTTGGCAAAATAAGTGAGGATGAAACTCTGCCTAACTCTTTCTATGACATCAACAGGGTGCTGATACCTAAACCAGGAAGAGTTAAAACAGAGAAAGAAAATTATAGACCTATCTCTCTAATAAATATAGATACAAAAATCTTAAATAAAATCTTGGCAAAGTTATTACAGCAAGTTATCACTGGATAATACACTATGACCAAGCAGGACTTATCCCTGGAATGCAAAGTTTGTTAAATATTAGAATAACTGATATTTTATTTAAATTTATCATTTGCAAAGCTATAAGAAATCATGATTTTATCATTAGATACTGAAAAAATCCTTTGACTGACACAATACCCATTCCTACTAAAAACAATAGAAAGCATTGTAATAAATGTATTGTTCCTTATAATAAAGCATTATAAGAAATGACGATTAGAGGCATTCCCAATAAGATCAGTGGTGAGTCAAGGATGCCTGTTATCACTACTACTATTCAATATTCTGTTAAAAATGTTAGCTTCATCAATAAGAGAAGAAAATAAATTGAAGGAATTAGAATTGGGAAGGAAGAAATAAAACTTTCACTCTTTGCAGATGACATCTTTGTACAGAATCCTAAATAATTATCTAAAATGCTACTAAAAATAATTAGCAACTTTAGCAAAGTTGCAGGATATAAAATAAAACCTCACAAATCCTCAGCATTTATATATATATATATATATATATATATATATATATATATATATATTAATAACATGTCCAGGAGCAATAACTAGAAAGAGAAATTCCACAATATAAAATATTTGGGAATCTACTTGCCATGGAAGACTCAGTAACTCTATGAAATCAACTATAAAGCTCTCTTCACACAAATAAAGTCAGATTTAAATAACTGCATAAATATTAACTGCTCATTGATAGACCAAGCTATTATAATAAAAATGTCATTTCTACCTAAATCAATTTACTTATTTAGTGCCTTACTAATAAAATTCCCCAAAATATATTTAATAAACTAGAAGAAATTATAATTAAATTCATATGGAGAAAGAAAAAATAAAAAATATCCAGGTATTTAATGAAAAATAAAGTGCAGAAGAAGGTGGATTAGCCTTACCAGATTGTAAAATTCAAAACCTTACATAAAATGATGGGTAGAAACTACTATTGTATATATTAGGAAATCAAATAAAATATTAATTAAAAAAAGAATCAGTAACCCAGACTTCCTTTCAGGGAAAAGTGAAAATGATCTGTTTTCTCTTAGCTTGTTTGACTCATTTCTTCCACTTGGAAAATAAGGAAAATACAAAACTTCTGACATATATATATATATATATATATATATATATATACATATATATATGTATATATATATATATATATATATGGAAAACTATTTCTAAGTATATTATTTTCAGGAAATTAAAGTATTTTCAAGAACCTGTTCTACTCCAACTCACTGTTAAAGAGATAAAGAATCCCAGGCACCTGCCAAACAACATATATTTTGTCAGCAAAACTTTCTTTTTTTTTATGGATCCAACATTTTAGGGGAGAAATTTTAAATGAAGTTGTTGAATTGATTTTTGTGGAGAGCAGTACCTCTCCTGACTAAAGTGGTATGTGTTGCTGGGAACTGGAAAATAACAATGGTGAAATGAGACATACATTTTCAAATGATAGAGAGTGTTGATTGATACTTTGAGAATATTAGGTTCGATATGGAGATTTAGTAACATCCATTCTAGAGGTTACCATAAGGAACCTTATCACTCAAGGGTTCTACAAATCAAAAGTAATATGAACCAGTTCATTATTAGAAAATCTCTGTAGCGGTTGGTTGAAAAGATGCTCATAGTTTCATCTTATTAGTTGGTCTGTAATGTCTTTAGGAGAGATAGGACTTACAATTGATTTCACTCATACTTCTGAGAGAAAAGACCCTGCACTCCAAGTTTCAAAGTCTTAAATTCATCTGTTTATTAAGAAAAAGTGAACAGGGACTATACTCAGAGGTGCTTCACTTTTCAGTTCTGAGTTCTAGGTACCAAAAATGCATTTTTATACAGAGAAAATTTAGTATTACTGGGAAGTTAGACTTATTGACAAAGATACTTCCCAAATGAGTCTCATAGCAAGAATACCAAGAAATTCAAACCACAATATGATAAATAATCCAAAATTTTTCCCTCTACTAATATCATATGCTATTTAGTTTGTATTAACTAAATTGGAAGAAAGTAATATCTCCAGCAATTCCAATATGGTTTTTTATCTAGTGCATAAAGAGAAATTTATCACACATGTCTAGATGCTAATAGTAAATCTTGGTGGTGCAAGTGAAGCTAACCAGACTGTTAAGGTTTGTTGTGTTATTAAAACCAGGTTTGGCTCCCCTCTGTGAGAAATTCAAATCACAGGATGATGTTCTCAATTTTGAAGACTCTATAGTACCCTGTCAGAAGAATGGGAAAGTATATGAAACTCATTGGAGAAAGATAATTATATTGTTCATTTCAGTGATACTGTGAATTCTATATATGTATTTTTTTTTTTATTTTCAGAGGGATGAATCTTGTACCCTGTATTCATTGTCACCTTCAAATATTTTTTGCTCAATTTTCCCATTTCTAAAGACTCCCAGAAGAGGGCTACATTTTATCATTATTCCTAAATTTAGCAGATGGAACTCTAGGTGAGGGCAAAAGAAACTAAACAGAATAGTTTGAGGAACTACCTAAAGCAATGGTCTGAGTCTTTGTAATCACAGAGCGCAAGCATGGGGATATCTTCATCAAAAATAATAATAGTAAAGAATAATAAACAAAAATGAAGGGAAAGAAAAAATTTGTTTTGCACACATGTTGCTAATTGAATAATTTTAAGTTGTTTTAATAAAAGAGCAAATGTGTTACTGTTAAAAAGTCATCTGGGTCATTCTAAACATATTCTATGTATTTTAAAAGATTTTGTTGCAGTTATAATATGCTTACATGTTTTATATTAGGAACATTGTCCTTTTGATTCTGCTTTCTTCACTCTTTCATCTTATATTTTATTAAATTGTTCACTTCTGTCTTTTTTCATGGTATTATTTCTTTAATTTTATGCAACACAATTCAGCCATTTGCTAATCATTAGACTTGTTTTGTTTCTCATTTTCTGCTATTATAATTACTAGTGGTCATAATATTTTTCAACAGATATGTATTTTCCTCCTCACTAATAATCTTAAAATTATTAAGCTATTGTTATTTTTATGTCAAAGTGTCTAAATATAATTTATTTATTTTTGTGTAAATTCAAATAGCTTTCAAAAAAAGATTGAACTAAATAAAACCAACACCAATACTGTAATTTTTTTTCAATGCCATGTTATTGACTTTTTTCATCTATCTGAAGATGTAACTTAACTTTTCAGAACTGCTGATAATTGTTACTCCTCTGTAAAGTAATATTCTGCAGTTGGCTTGCAGGCAACATGAACCTTTCCACTTACCTTTAAATTGCTTATAATTTTACCAGAGATAACCTAGGAAATCCAGGTCAAAAATTATAATTTCTATATGGTAAATCTGGTCATACAGTTTTAAAACCAATTGACTAGGCTCTTCTTTTTTTTAAATTTAATTTGTATTATTATTTTT
The DNA here is from genome assembly GCF_037893015.1 of Macrotis lagotis. Taxonomy (NCBI): domain Eukaryota; kingdom Metazoa; phylum Chordata; class Mammalia; order Peramelemorphia; family Peramelidae; genus Macrotis; species Macrotis lagotis. The sequence continues at coordinate 778,592,608 of NC_133658.1, forward strand.
AGGATTTTATTTGAGTTTTACAATTTTTCTCCCAATCTTACCTCCCCCCCGTCATGGAAAGCAATCTGTCACTCTTTATTTTGTTTCCATGTTGTACATTGAATCAAATTGAGTGTGTTAAGAGAGAAATCATATTATAGGGTTCTGGTTTTTAATCCACTCTGCTATTCGCTTATGTTTTAAGGGAGAGTTCATCCCATTCACATTCAAAGTTATGATTACTAATTCTTTATTGCCCTCCATGCTATCTTCCCTCTGTTTGTATTTCCCCCTCCCCTTTCCCCCATATCTGTATTCCCCAATATTTTGTTTCTGAATATCACCCCCCTTCAGTGTGTTTACCCTCCTATTCACTCCCTCCCCTTTCTTTCCCCTTTCCCTTTACCCCTTTTGCCTTCCCTTCCTTTTGTTAGTTCCCCCTTTTCCCCCCTCCCTTTCTCCATCCCCACTCCCCTTTTCCCCTTTTAATACTTGAAAGGTTGGATCTTTTTGTATGTTAACTAAGTATGTGTAAATTGACTTAAAGCCAAGTCTGATAAGAAGAAGATTCAGGTGTTTCTTATCTCCTCCCTTCTTCCCCTCTATTACCATAGGTATTTTGTACCTCTTAATGTAATGAGATTTACCCCCATTCAATCCCCTCCCTCCACCCATCTCCTTCCTGTCCCCCTTTTTAAGGAGGTAGTGTTTATAAAACTCATTCTATCTGAGGCATAGAAAATTCTGAGTATCTGTCACTTCTAGCTAAGTATATTCTATGTAATAGAATTAAAATTCTTGAGAGTTATTAGAGTCTTTCTCCCAAGTGGAGTTAAAGCCAGTTACATCCCATTGGATAGCAGTCTTATGGATAGGTCATGAATGTCCAACACTTCTGGGTAGGTATTATTCACTCTCTGTTAGAGTAACAAGTCTCAAGATTTATGATGATCTTTTTCCCCATGATGGGATATAGTCAATTTCAGCTTGTTGGATAGCAGTTTTTTTTCTTTTCCCGCCCCCTCACTTTTTTTTACCTTTTCATATTTCTGTTGAACCTCCTGTTTTATGTCCAAATTTTCCACTTAGCTCTGGTCTTTTCATCAGGAATTTTTGGAATTCTTCCATTTTGTTAAATATTGATCTTTTTACCTGGAAGATAAGACTCAACTTTGTGGGATAGTGGATTCTTGGCTGCATTCCAAGCTCCTGTGCTCTTCAAAATACCTCTTTCCAGGCCCTTCAATTCCTTAATGTTGATACAGTCAGGCCCTGTGTAATCCTTACTGTGGCTCCTTGATATTTAAATTGTTTCTTTCTGGCTGCTTGCAGGATTTTCTCTTTTATCTGATATTTTGGAATTTGGCCACAACATTCCTTGGTGTTCTCATTTTAGGATCTTTTTCTGGAGGGGATCAATGTATTCTTTCAATAACTACTTTGCTCTCTGGTTCCATGATATCAGGACAATTTTCCATCACTAGATCCTGTAAATATTAAGTCCAGGCTTTTTTTCTCTTCAATGTTTTCAGGAAGTCCAATGATTTTTAGATTGCCCCTTCTTGACCCATTCTTGAGGTCAGTGGTTTTGCTGATGAGGTATTTTACATTTTCTTGTATTTTTTCTATTTTTTGATTTTGTTTGACAGATTCTTGCTGTCTCATGAAATAATTAGTTTCTTCAGACTCCATTCTTTTTTTAGGGAGGAGTTTTCTTCATTAAACTTTTGCAATTCCTTTTCCAATTAGTCGATTCTACTTTTGAAGAGCTTTCCATTTGACCAATTGAGGTTTTGAGATAATTATTTTCTTTTTTGCATTTGCCCAATTGAGGATCTGAGAGATTTATTCACATTTTGTATTTGTCCAATTGTATTTTCTAAGGATTTGTTTGCTTGTTGCAAGGTATTAATCCTCTTTCCAATTGATTTTTAAATTACTTCCTTATTTCTTCAAGGGATATTTTCTGTACTGGAGATCAGATGATATTCTTCTCAAAGGTTCTAGGTCTCTCTGAGTTAAGGTCTTTTCCTTCCAATAATTTTTCTATGGATCCAACTTTCCACTGACCCTTCTTCATTTTGCTTAGACCTTGAGTTGGGGAGGGGCTGGTTCACAGGGGCTTGGTGTTGGGATCCTAGAGGATTTACTCATTGAGTGCAATTACTCTGGCTGACCAGTAGGAGGTGCTGGTTGCTTTCTTTGGCCTGTCTGTGACCTTGATTGAGGCCTTCTCCCTTAGCTTGAAGGGAGGGGTTGCAGCTATTGAATCCTTTTTCCTTTGATCAATGGTTGGCTTTACCTTGGGGTGAGGTCATTCCTTTCCCCATTGTCAGCTGGTCTGGTTCTTCTGCTCACACACCTGTGCCTGAAGCAGAAATAATCTACAATTGTTTGTTCTTGGAAGGGACCTCAGCTGCAATGGAGGCATGGACTCAGAGTTCCTCCAGGAGCCCAGGGATGGTATCCGCAGCTCTCCTGCACCAGAACTCTATGCCCCCCCCCCAGCCCTGTTAGCAAACTGCAGAGGGTCAGCGCCAACACCAGTGCCTCTGCTCCCCAGTTGACTCAAGACCTCATGGTCCAGCCCCACCACTGTTCCAGCAGGATCTGTCTCTCAGGCTCTCAGGCTCCCTGGCTCCAACTCAGGTGCTAATCTGTCTGACCTGGGGCTGATCCACCCTCTGCGCCCAGACTCACCCACCTGAACTTACCCAAAGCCAAAGAAGACAAATCCTGAGGTAGATGTTCTTTCCCCTGACTTTTCTTTCTGGGTTTTTTGGGTCAGATTTCTGATAAGAGGTTTGTTTCATATGAAAGATGGGGAAAGATCAGGAGACTTTAGAACTGTGCCTGTCTTCTCTCCACCATCTTGGCTAGAAGTCCATGACTAGGCTCTTCTAACAAAGGTTCTGTTCCTCTTCAATTATTTCAAGGATATTGCTACTGGCTTAATTTTCATTATATGCTTCAGAATAATCTTATGCTTTTGAAAATATTGTAAAGTAAAATATAGTTTCTAGGTCACCAATCTTTTTTTTCCCAAAACAGATGAAATTTTTGTTCATTTATTAAATATAAGATTGAGAAGATGAAGCAAACTGATTTACTTCATTTTCTGAATTCTTTCATATATTTGTTGCACAATATTTCTACATTTTTAATCCTACTGTAATGGAGCTATAATTTCATGTAGAATACAATATATTTGAATTATTTCCTCTTTCATTATGCCCTTAAATCTTTTCTTTATTCTGTAATTTATTATTTTATTCTTCCTCAAATACATATAAAATTATTTAAATGTTCTTTTATCCACCCAAATTTTGGATTCTTAGTTCTCTCTTTCTCTTCGTTCAGCCACCACTGAGAAGGCAAGCAATTGACTTAGGTTACGGATATTCAGGCAAAACACATTTTCATGTAAGTCATGTTGTGAAAGAAAAGAAGAAAAACAGAGTAAAATAAAAAGTATCTTTGTTTTATATTTTGACTCTACCAGATTTTTCTCTGGATATGAATAGCAACTTTCATCATAAGTCCTTCAGAATTGTCTTGGTTAATTGTATTCCTGAGAATGCCTAAGTTATTCACAATAGATCATCATGCAATATTTATGTTGCTATGTAAAATGTTCTCCTGTTTTCTTTTCATTTCAGTTTGCATCAGTTCATGTTAATCTTTCCAACTTTTTCCTCAAACTATTCTGCTCATTATTTTGTTTAGGTTTTTTTGCAAGGCAAATGGGGTTAAGTGGCTTGCCCAAAGCTACACAGCTAGGTAATTATTAAGTGTCTGAGACCAGATTTGAACCCAGGTACTCCTGACTCCAGGCTGATGCTCTATTCACTGCGCCACCTAGCCGCCCCTCTTTATTTCTTTAAGTCCCATTCATGACAATTATATGCAACTTGTTCTGTCATTCCCCAAATGGATATTCAATTTTTAATTTCTTTACCACCAGGAAAAAATGCTATTTATTTTTTGACATATAGGTCATTATTTTTTGTTGTTTTTCTGTTTGTTTCTTTTTATCTCTTTGAGATATAGACCTACTTGGATATTGTTTGGTCAAAGAAATTGGATGTTTTTACAGCACTCTGGGCAGAGTTCCAAATTGCTCCCTAGAATGGTTGAATCAGTAAGCAATTTCAAGAACAGTACTTTCATGTTTTACTTTTTCATTCGGACAATCTAACATTTCCCATTTTTCTTTTTTGTCATATTAGTCAATCTGATATGTGTGTTGTGGTGGCTCAGAGTTGTTTTAATTTGCATTTCTTTAATCAATAATTAGTTAGAGCTGTTTTTTATTTGATTATAGGTAGCTTTAATTACTTTGTCTTAAAATTGCGTATTTATATCCTTTGAACCATTTATTACTTATATTTCTATAAATTTGACTCAGTTTTCTCTGTTTCATTGTGATTTAGAGCAACTAGTAGTTGTAGCTTTAATTTAGTTTCAGTTCATATCACAAAAGAAATAACAATGAATCTTATATTATGAAAGTTATTAATTTGGATAGGTGGATAAACTCATAAGTTTCAGTAAAGTCAAAGGAAAATCACAATTCACAATATGATCAGCTTGCCATAATTAGTCCTCACCTGTCACAATAACATTATCTTGCCACAATCGATAATCACCTGCAAGGGAACAGTAAAATCTCGTTTCATATGCGTGAGGAACAACCTTCCAAATTTTCACAGGGGAAAAATGTCCTGAGCTATATATCTATACCTCAAGGGACACTCCAAAGAACAACCTCAGGCCTCCAGTTTAAACCAGTCTCCAAATAAAGAAGACTCTGTTCCAGATCATATGATTTGCTTCTGTAGTGTTTTTAGGATCCCAGGAACTGGACAAATAGAAAATCTTAAGGGAATGTTTAAAATTAGGGAAAATAACCAGTTCTCCCCAATTTACCTACCTGCTTATGTAGTCAGACTCAGGCTTATCTAGTCAGTTGAGATCAGATAATGGACAGCTTTTATTAAGGACATAAACATAATTTTTTTAATTTCCAATACATTAAGCCGGGGCTGTCCAAAATGTGGCCTGGGGCTGCATGTGGCTGACAGGATGACTTTAGACATTGATTTGTGGGTTTACTAAATACTTTAGTAAACAAAGCCAAGCTATCAGAGTTGCCACTAAAAATGGCAAAACAAAATATATTGTCTATTGTTTCAATAAAAAAATATTTTTAAAGTAAGGTTGGACAGTCCTGCAATAAGCAATGCATCTTTATAAGAGAAATGCTATAATCTATCCATTCCATATACAAAGAGTAAAGAATACTATTTATTTCCCTCCATCCTATTTCTTTCTTTCCTTCTCTGTTTACAATCCATTATTAAATGTATTTTGTTTCTGAAGTTTACCTTCCTCTGCTATGGTAAGACAGATTTCTACACTCAACTGACAATATTTCCTCTTTGAGATAATTCTGATGAAAGTAAGTTTCACGGACTCTCCTCACCCATTCCCCTTTCTCCTTTCAATTTAAAATATCTTTTCCCAATACATTTTTCTTTCTCACCCCTTAATCTTATTTTTTAGAGAGCCAAACCATTTAATTCAACTCACATGTGAGCTTTTTTCTATCTATGTATGTACCTTTTAACTTCCCTAATAAGGAAAGTTATTAAAAGTTACAAGTATCATTTTTCTCATGTAATAATGTGAGCAGTTTAACATTATTGTATCCCCTGTGATTTTCCTTTGTTTATCATTTTAGATTTCCTTTGAGTTTTGTATTTGAAAAACAATTTTTTTTATTCAGCTCATTTAATTAGGAATACTTTAAAGTCATTTACTTCATTGAATAGCTGTGTTTTTCTTTGGATGAGAAATTGTTTTATTCCATCTTTTTGTGAGTTATTCTGCTTTAGAGTTTGTTTTAAATTTAAATGTTTGGAGGGACTTGTGAAAGAGAGCAGATGAATCCCTGTGTTGCCTCTGTCATCTTGGCTCCTGCTTTCTGTCTCTTCCTCATTCCCTACCAAAAAGAGAAGAAAGAACATGAAATAATAAAACAATTACTCTATTTTCATTATTAGAAAACAAACCAAAAAAACAAATAAATTCATTAATCAACAAATATAAAATAAAATACCACAATATAGATTATCATTTCATCTCAATTACTACTATTATTTTCTTGAAAGTCCTTCCACTGGTGTGAGCCTCTCTAAACGCTGTTCCACTATGCACCCTTTGTGGTTCTACCTTTCCCATGAGTTGCTTTATTTAATGAAGGCATTAAAACTTTATATCTGTGTCTAGTGGAATGTTAGACATGTTAAAATTCAGAAACATATATGAACAATTCAATGGCCACTCTCTTGAACATTCTATTGCTAATAGGCTTCTCCATAGTTGGCCCATAACTGACAAAGTTGAAAAAAATTCAGTGTAGTTAACTTAACAAGGAGCAGTAATCCTACCTGAATCTTTCACATTTCTTCTCAGTTCAATGATCTTTCAATTGGGACCTTTATCATCCTGTCACTAGATGGCACAGTGGGAAGTGTGCTGGACCTGGAATAAGGAAGACCTGAGTTCAAATATCATCTCAAGATACTTTCTGGTTATGTGACCCTATCTAGTCTCATTTAACCTTATTTGACTCAGTTTCCTTTTCTGAAAAATGAAAATAGTAACATCTAACTCTTTTGTTTGTTACAAGAATCAAATGAAATTTTTGATAACACAGATCCTGGAATATTATAAGTACTATATAGATGCCATTGTTATTATTGTTATTAATATTACTTTATCAAGTCACATTTCTAACTACAAACTTTTTCTCTCATTCTTCCTTCCTGTTTCCAGAATCTGACTGATCTTCATAGCTCTGAAAGAATGGGCGTGGGAAGTAGTATGAAAATGGGTTACCTCTATCTTCTGGAGGACATCCTGAGCAGTTTACTGGCATCCTGAAACATTAAGACATCCTGACCCATAAGGCTCAACTAAACAGATTTGGACAGCTTCAGAATAGAAGACAAAAGAAGCATGATAACAATATGCAAATTTCAAAAATACTTGAAATAGTTGGAGCACTATCAAATGGGAGAAGGATTTAGTTGCTCTGCTTGACCCCAAAGTACAAAACTATAGTATGAGCAATGAGTAAAAATTGTAGCAAATTATGTTTAATTAAATGAATTCCTAACAAATACAGAGATTCTAAATTGGAATTTGATTCTTATTCTGAAATATATGTAATTAAATGGACTCAGAGTTTTAATTTTTTTTTGTTGTTTCCCTAAATAACTCTTCAGTTTTGAGTTTGAGCTCTGCTGCTCATTCTAAGATTCATATGAACTTTGAAAGTTGCTTGACTGCTGGTCCTTAGGTTGATTTGTGAATTATTTTTCAAATACACATTTCAGACAGCATCTGATCAAGGCCATGAACCCTCACAATTTCAAAAGTTTCATGATGAAAATTTCAATCTCTATGTCAACAGCTGATGAACTCAGAATGCAGATTGAAGCATAGAATTTTTTCCCTTTCTTGAAGATTCTTTCTACCTTCCTCTCCAGATCGTTGCTAATATGATTTACATGACTACATTTATATAAAGAGTATCATATTTCCTACCTTCTAAATAGGTGGGGGAGGAAACAAAGGGTGAAAGAATATTTAGACCTAAACAATAAAATAAAATGTGTCCTTAAAATTATAGTTTGAATAGATTATGAATTCTCTTCCAGTTCAAAGTCTATGATACTCTACTTTGCTATTTCATCTAATCTGTATTAAAGAAGTATCAAGAGCTCTAAAGGTATTTGAAATAAACAAAAATAAATAAATAAAAAGAATTAATGAATAAATTATTAAATAAATAAATGTTCTTTAATTTTCTAGCTTATAAAATGAGGTTAATAATGCAAACTACATCCAGAATTTTTATGAGGATAAAATAAGATAGCATTTCTAAAATGTTTTCCAAATATTAGAGTACAAAATAAATGTCTTATTATTTCTATTATAGAGAAATATTTAGTAAACTTTTAATACAAAACCCTTTACGTACTTGAAGACAGTTATTCAAAGAAGCAGTTCATTTTTTAGAGTAGATACAAATCCCACTTCATTAATATTCTTCAGAGGACCAATTTTCCCATCCACTTAATCATTTTTATTTCTCATTCCTGAAGTTTCTCTAGTTTCTCCCCTCCCCTTTTTAAATGTGGCAAGCAGCTGGCATGTCCTCTTTTTGAGCCATTTCATCTCTAGAGACTGGAAGCAGGCTAGTGCAGTGGTAATGTAATAATGCAGTACAATTATTTTGTTTTCCTGAACATGAATTACTAGATTTACTTTCTCTGCACTATTTTAAGAAAGTGGTAGACCAATTCTTTAATCAGTTCACTCACCTAGAAATTGAAAGAAAGACTAAAAATATAAATCAGTTTGTGAGCCTAATGAGAAACCTAATATTCACTGTCTTACTTCTTTACTCCATATTTGCAAATTTCAATAGGTAATTTTTCTTCCTTTCAGACATCTCAAAATATTTTCTACAGACAGATGCTCTCTTAGTCTGCATGTGGTCTTTTCAGTATATTAGTGTCTCTTGCAAATGTTGCCAAAGTTATGATTAAATGTTGGATAGTTGAGTTCTGTTTTGGGTCTACGTTTTAGAATCTCAAAAGAGTTTAGCCACACTGGCAGCGAGGGTAAATCAATGGTCACAATGGCAAACCAGCTCTGAACCTGTGCCCAAGTGATACAGCTCAGTAGAACAAAAGGGCCAAGATGGCAGAGAGAAGACAGGCACAGTTCTAAAGTCTCCTGATCTCTTCCCCATCTATCACATGAAACAAACCTCTTAAAAGTAAACCTAACCAGGAAACCCAGAAAGAAAAGCCAGGAGAGGAAGATCCACCTCAGGATTTGTCTCCCGCAGCAGCCTTGGCTGAGTAAAAGCGGGTGAGTCTGGGCTCTGAGGGAGATGCAGCCTGGGATCAGCCAGATTAACAGCTAAATTGGAACCGGGAGTCTGAGGGCCCAAGAGCCAGGAGAGCCAGACCTGCTGGATCAGCAGTGGGGCTGGACGAAAGGGGCTTGGGTCCGCGGGGAAGCAGAGTCACTGGTGTTGGTGCTGTCCCCCTGGAGCTTGGGGACCAGGCTGGGGGAAGAGTTCTGGTGCAGGAGAACGGCAGAAACCATCCCTAGGCTTCTCCAGGTCTGAGAAACTCTGTGGGCATGCCTCCATTGAACAGAGGCCTCTCCTCAAACAAAGGCAAATTACTTCTGCCTCAGGCCCAGGTGTGTGAGCAGAAGAACCAGCCCAGCTGAGGAATCACCTCAGGCCAGGGTAAAGCCCACCATTGATTGAAGGCAAAAGAATTCAATAGCTTCAATTCCTTCCCTCAAGCAAAGGGAGAAGACCTCTCCACCAAGGTCACAGACACTCCAGAGAGGGCAACCAGCACCTCCTACTGGCTAGCCAGAGAAACTGCACTCAGTAAAGCCTTCAGCAATCTCAAGCCCAGGTGAACCAGCCCCCCACAACTCAAGGTCTTAGCATAATGAAGAAGGGTCAGCCGAAATGGGGATCCATAGAAAAATTCCTGGAAGGGAAAGACCCCAACTCAGAGAGACCTGGAACCTCTGAGGAGAATACAATCTGGTCTCCAGCACAGAAAGATTTCCTTGAAGAAATAAGGAAGGAGCTTAAAAATTTGGGAGAGACAATTAATACCTTAGAAAGTACAATTGGACAAACACAAAAGGATAATAAATCTCTCAGATCCTCAAACGAGCAAATGCAAAAAGAAATTAATTCTCTCAAAAGCTCAATTGGTCAAATGGAAAGCTCTTTCAAAAGTAGAACTGACCAATTGGAAAAGGAGTTGCAAATGGTTAATGAAGAAAACTCCTCCACCCAAAACATAATGGAGTCTACAGAAACTAATGACTCCATGAGACAGCAAGAGTCAGTTAAACCAAATCAAAAAATAGAAAAAATAGAAACAAATGTAAAATACCTCATCAACAAAACCACTGATGTCGAGAATAGATCGAGGAGGGGCAAACTGGAAATTATAGGACTTCCTGAAAACATTGAGGAGAAAAAAAGCCTGGATTTAATATTACAGGATCTAGTGATTGAAAACTACCCTGATATCATGAAATCGGAGGGCAAAGTAGTTATTGAAAGAGTACATTGATCTCCACCAGAAAAAGATCCTAAAATGAAAACACCAAGAAATGTTGTGGCCAAATTCCAGAACTATCAGATAAAAGAGAAAATCCTGCAAGCAGCCAGAAAGAAACAATTTAAATATCAAGGAGCCACAGTAAGGATCATGCAAGACCTGGCTGCATCAGCTTTAAGGGATCGAAGGGCCTGGAATGAGATATTTGCAAGAGCACAGGAGCTTGGAATGCAGCCAAGAATCTACTTTCCTGCAAAGCTGAGCCTTCTTTTCCAGGGAAAAAGATGGACATTTAACGAAATGGAAGAATTCCAAAGATTTCTGATGAAAACACCCGAGCTAAACAGAAAATTTGGACATCAAACAGGAGGTTCAAGAGACACATGAAAAGTTAAAAAAAAAAAGGGTGGGGCGGTAAAAGGAAAAAAATGCAATCCAGTAAGTTGAAACTGTCTATAACTCAGCATGGGGGGGGGGGGGGGAAGAGACTCTCATAAATCCTGAGAAATGTAACTCTAACAGAGAGAATATACCTAGCCAGAAATGATGGACATCCATGACCTATTCATGAGACTGCTATCTAATGGGATGTAACTGGCTTTAACCCCACTTGGGAGAAAGACTCTAATAACTCTCAGGAATTTTGACTCTATTCAAAGGAATATACTGAACTAGAAGGGACAGACACTCAGAATTTTCTATGTCTTAGATAGAATGATCTAAAAAAAATACACTACCTCCCTAAAAAGGGGGACAGGAAAGAGACAGGAGGAGGGAGGGGATTGAATGGGACAAATCTCATTACACTAAGAAGTACAAAAAACCTATGGTAATAGTGGGGAAGAAGGGAGCAGAGGAGAAACACCTGAATCTTCTTCTCATCAGACTTGGCTAAAAGTCAACCTACACATACTCAGTTAACTTATAAAACATCTAACCTTTCAAGTATTAAAGGGGGAAAAGGGGAGGGGGGAAGGAGAAAGGGAAGGGGAGTGGGGGAAACAAGGGGAAATAACAAAAGGAAGGGAAGGGAAAGGGGAAAGAAAGGGGAGGATGTGATATAGGAGGGCAAACACACTGAAGGGGGTGGTATTCAAAAACAAAATACTGAGGAATATGGATAAAAGGGGGAAAGGGGGAAAAATACAAACAGAGGGAAGATAGCACAGAGGGCAATAAAGAATTGGTAATCATAACCTTGAATGTGAATGGGATGAACTCTCCCTTAAAACATAACCAAATAGCAGAGTGGATTAAAAACCAGAATCCTACAATATGCTGCTTACAAGAAACTCATTTGAAGCAGAGAGATACATATAGAGTAAAGGTAAAAGGTTGGAGCAAAATATATTTTGCCTCAGTTGAAGTAAAAAAAGCAGGGGTAGCAATCCTTATCTCAGACAAAGCAGCAGCAAAAATAGATAGCATTAAAAGAGATAAGGAAGGAAACTTTATCCTCCTAAAAGGTACCATAGACAATAAAGTCATTTCAATATTGAATATATATATATATATACATATATATATATATATATATATATGTATATATATATATATATATATATATACCCAGTGGGACAGCACCCAAATTCTTAGAGGAGAAGCTGAAAGAATTACAGGAAGACATAGACAGCAAAACTCTCCTAGTGGGAGACCTCAACCTTCTGCTATCAGATCTAGATAAATCAATTCATAAAACAAACAAGAAAGAAATTAGGGAGATAAATAGATTGTTAGAAAAATTAGATATGGTAGACTTATGAAGGAAACTGAATGGGGATAGAAAGGAATATACCTTTTTCTCGGCAGTACATGGAACTTATACAAAAATTGACCATGTACTAGGACATAAAAACCTAATGATCAACTGCAGAAAGGCAGAAATAGTGAATACATCTTTCTCAGATCACAATGCAATAAAAGTCATATGCAATACTGGGCCAAAGAGATATAGAGCCACAACAAATTGGAAACTGAATAACCTCATTTTAAAAAATGAGTGGACCAAAAAACAAATTATAGAAAAAATTAACCATTTTATCCTAGATAGCGATAATGATGAAACTACATACCAAAACCTATGGGATTCATTCAAAGCAACTCTCAGGGGATATATTAAAGCTCTAAATGCTTATATGAATCAATTAGAGAAAGAGATACAGCTGAGTAAATTCATGATGGTATATTCATGTTTAAATATTGTCTTCCCTAACTCTAACAGATTCAAGAATTCTAAAAATAAACACACACACACACACACACACATATACATACATTTAAACATACATGTACAGTCACCTAATATACATAGGGGCATTTTTTCATGAATGTGCTTAAGAATATTTATATATAATCTCTTTTCTGAAGCCCAGGATTATAAGATTTTTTGCTTATTGGTGGAGATGAACATTCTACTCTGTGGGAGGGACAGGATGGAGTTGGTGCGAAGTGAGAAAGATCAATTTTTTTTATTAGCTCAATTCTCTTTGGACACTCTGGGGCCAGTTACCCTTTGGCCATTGTTCAGGCCAATTTCCTTTGATAGAAAATGGAAGAGGTCAACCCTTCTTCAAGTTGTTGAAATAAAAAAAAGAAAAAAATAGGAAGAAATGAAAGGGGACAAAATTTGCTATCTATCACTGTTCCTATCTAGTTCCACTAAAGACTTTGAGGATTCCCATTTTATGAGCTCAGTTATCTCACAAGGGAAAGTTGTTTCACTATATATAGGTGTGTATATATATATATTCTCCTATATATACCTTGCCTCATTTCTGTTTTGCTACAATTACATAAATGGGTTTCTTTGCTGTTCACTATTGCCTATTCTTTATAGAACAAATATTGGGTGAGAAACAGGACAAGCTTTGCCTATAGAGTTTAGTGTCCTTCTTTCCCCTAATTGACAAAGTGGTAAGAAGATGGAATAGGAAATTATAGACTATGGGTATATTATAGATTAGACAGATATACTTTTAACTCAGTAATCTTTTTCCTTGGGAGAAAGGTGTCAATCAGTTATCAATCTCCTATTTCTCCTCTTGAAAGGAATTAATGTCTCCCTTGGAGAAGAATAGAAATCTATATTCTGCTTCCCTTTGAGCCACATAAAGGCAGCATCCTTACCACACATGGTCCAAACTTTAAATATGGGATTCACTACTCTTTCTTCTTCCTTGGACACGTGCATATGTTTGCATATGCATGCACATTTATGTAGATACCTATAAACACACATGCACACATTTGTGGATGTATGTATATGTATTCATGTTTAAATACAGAAAAAAGAAAGTTTGTTTGCTAAGGAACAGGAAGAATTTATGAATATAAGTGAAAAAATGTTTTGAATGCTGAAAAATTTTGAATTCACCTGATGATGACTGAATGTTAGAAAATTCTTTGCAAAAATTAGGAATTTGAAATACTAGAGAAACAGTCCTTTCTTAAAGCATAAGGAAAATTTCAAATTGATAATTTTACCTATTCCTCTCTCTAGGTTAATTTTTTTGAGTGTGAACCTGTGGTTTCATTGACTCAGGGAATTCTGGATATGAAAACTTCTTTAACTAATATCCATGGACAGCTTTTATAATTTAGTCTTAGCAAGGTGCCTATAAGCACTGAGAGATTTACTGTAATGATTCTTTTCATTGTTTTTAGGTAACCTGATCCTTCTGTGAGATAAGGGTTTTCCATAAGTTTGAGCCATTGAGAAAATGATGTGAAGAAGTTATACTTTTGCAGCCACCAGAAAATGTTACATAATTTCTCATATACATTCCAGTTTATTTTCTTTTAATTTTCAATAATAAAACTAGGTTATTATTATCTGCAATGTGTATTGAATAGATGGATCGTAATGTAGTGATGTTTTAAAAAATAATACTGTTCATATACTTCATTGGTCTCTTTACTCTTTTGTAAATAAGCTCATATATGACTCTAGTGTTGCCCTGACTGTCATATATTTTGCTTGAGAAAAGCAACCCATGGCTGCTCTTTGAACTTGGAACTTTTTTCTAATTGCTTTGTAGTAGTTTACTACAACAACACTTTGAGTTCTCCTAATTTTTATAAAATAGTGATAGCAACTCAACTCAACTCAACACTTCTCCAAAATTTCAGAGGTAAAAACTAAATTTCAGAGTTAAAAAAATATATAACATAGGGTTGGAGCTACTCTGATCCACACTGTGGATTTCTGGGTTTTATAACTAGCAAAATGGAGGCATACGTGGTTTATCTGCTTCTCAATCTCTTGAATATCTTCAGATCAAAAGCTATGTCACAGATGAAAAAAAAACCTCTCCATGGTTTAGGATGCCCCCAAATCAAAAGAAAACTAAAATTAATAAACTCATGGAGAACCTCTTCTTCTATTGCTATATCATGCTACTAACAAGTCAGGCTTTATTTAATAACTCAAGGTTTTGAGCCACTGATTTACAATGACACACAACTTTTACCTTTTACCTTTTACCTTTTCTTCCCCCCCAATTGTACTAGTCGCTATCCCAGGTTTGTTTCCTTAAAACTGAATTTATTATGCCCTGCCATCCATGCCCATATTTGTCTCAGTAATGCTCTCTTTGTGGTATCTGAAATTTAGTTTCCTAGGCTACAAAATCATAAACTGTCAGAGAACCACGGAGTGCAAGTATTTGGCAGTTTGCTTTGAGTATCTGCTATCTTATGCTTCCAGGTGATCTTTGGGATATTCCTACAACAAATCAAATGAAAGTGATTGTTTCCTGGCATGGCACAGTTAAATTCACCAGATTTCACAGGTCTACAACATTGATGTCAGTACAGTGGTTCTGTAGACTTTCAGTTTGTTAGTTGGTTTAATGCCTCTTTTCTCCTACACTTTTCTTCAGAGTTTCCCAAACACTGAGCTAACTTTGGCAATTTCTATGTAAAGCTCATTATCAGTGTGTTCTTCCCTGGAAGGTAGGCTGCCAAGGTAAGTGGTCCTATCCACAGTATTGAAAACTTCTCTTTGGCTGTGGCCAATGGTTCTACATATAATGGAGTGGTGGAGAACCTGTTTTTCCTTGGCATTAATTGTTTGGTCAAAATTAGTACATGTGCAAAGAATCATTCCATACTTTGTTACATGATATCTTTAGGGGTTGCACTGAGTTCACAAAAATCCATGTACAAACACTCCTACTTTACTCTTGGGTTGAAGCCTGTTCAAGATGAAATGTTTATCATCAGTTGGGAAGCTAACCTTGATGCCATTTTCACCTTCATTGAAGGTATTTGACAGCTTGACAAAAAACATTCTGAAAATCATGGAAGCAAACACATGGCATTATTTCATTCCATTTGTGAGTGGGAAAGCATCATCTATTCTGCAAAATCAGGGCAATTATACTATTGTAAAACTGATGTACTGATGAGCGTCTCCAGGCAACTACATTTTGAAATAGTTTTCCATGAACTCTTATGACTTCAAGGATCAAAAGTCCAGTTTGAATATACAAATGCTATGTATAGACTTCTATTCTGCCCCTATAATTTCTCCTTGAGTTGTTAAACAGCAAACAGCATTTTGACTGTTCTTCAGTCATTTCTGAAGCTACACTGGTTCTCAGTTAGATGAGCATCTTCCAAATGCAGCATTAAGAAGTGTTCTGTCAAAAATCTCACAAACAGTGATGAAAAAAGAGATCCCCTTGTGAATATTATAGGACAATCTATTCCTTTGTCTTTATAGGGAGGAACAAAGAAGGTATCGCTGAACTATTTTGGTATAAAACTCTTATAAACTGGAAAAAGTAAAGGAACTCCCACCTTGTAAATCTCAGTTGAAATTAAATCACCACCAGGTGCTTTGGCACATGAAAAAAATGTCTAATGCATTTAATACCCATTTTTTCAGTTGGAACTTCATTTAGGGAGGGATTAACTTCAACCTTAACCATTAAATTGCCAATAGTTTCATCATTGATTAATGATGGTTTGTTGAGAACATTAAGGAAGTGTTCAATTCATCTCTCTATGTTCACATCCTATCACTAATCAATGTGATTCCATCAGTACAGAGTAGTTGAGATGCACCATACATCTTTAACCCTTAAATAATCTTCAGGGCATCAAAATAGTGCTTAGGATTGTTACTATCTACATAAAACTGATTATTAAGTCAAGAAACCTGTTTCACTTATATTTACTTTTAATGGAATGAATGAATTCTTCTTAGAAATATATAAATCAATCTGCTGGTAAATCCTATGGAGTTCTCATTTTTCATTTAGCAGCTTCTAAATTTTCCTATTATTTTCATCAAACCAGTCTTGAACCATGATTAGAACTATTATTAAGTGGGACAGAGGAAAGATAAAAGAGAAAAGAATTACCCTAAAATTCTCTTTTAAACAAATAAAATAAAGTATCAAATCTAATTCTAAAGAAACAAAATTAATTAAATGTAAGGATCAGAGGTCTTTTCAGCCTAAGAAAACTTAAGACAGAAGGAGAAGTCAGAGGCCATGCATTGGGAACTGCAGAGGAGTGCAGTGTAGTGATGACAACTGTGAACTTTGGATGTGGCAGTGGTAACAGCAATAGCAACAGGATTTTGCGGAGTTCTCACCTACAAAAGAAATAGAGGGAATTGAAAATCTTGTCCAAAAAAGATTCCAGGTGGCTACCAGTGCTAATCACAGGATTGGGCATTTATGTTTTTACATTTGGCAACTCCATTACCCATTATCCAGTTCACAAAGATGAAAAGATAATAAAATTCATGGTTCTATTCTAATTATTTATTCAATGTCATGCCTATATGATAACCAAATTTATTTTATAAAGTTAGAGAAATAATATGAAATTCAACTGGTCAAAGAAAAGATCAAGTGGATTTTTTTAAAGAAAGGAATGTGGTCTAGTAGAATCAGATCTCAAAGCATAATACTAGAAAGTATTATCACAACAATATGCTACTGGTTCAGAAATGGAGTGTTTTTCAGTGGAATAGAATAACTATACAATTTGTTGAAGGAAATAACCACACTATTCTAGTTTGGCAAACCCAAACATACAAACTATACGGGATAATATTCGCTATTTGAAAAAAATATATAATGGGAAAGTAGGAAAGCAGCCTAGAAGAAAAAAAAGTCCACAGAACACTAATTCACACCACATACCAAGATGAAGTCAAAATAGGTACATTATTTACACATAAAATGGTAATGTCATAATCTAATTAAGAGAGCATGGAAAAAAATGCCTGTCACATTTATTGATAAGGAAAGAACTTATAAGTTATCAAGAAATAAAGAGAATCATGGGGGAAGAAAAGAATGATTTTGAATACATTATATTAAAAAGTTTGCAAAACAACTTCAAAGAGCCTGCAATTTGAATAGAAGCTGGAAGCTGGCCAAAAATTTCAGCAAATTAAGTGATAAAGTACCATTTTTCAAATATATATGGAATCGAGTCTAATTTATAAAAATATGAGCCATTCTTCAACTGCTATTTCCAGAATAAGAAAAGTTTTCTGAAGAAAGTAAAGCTATCAAAATCTTATTAAAAATGTTCTAAATACTTAAAAGAAAAATAAAAATAGTAGATAGTGAAGTGGAGAAACATATGCTACTGGTGTATTTCTTCACTCCTGATGTATTTGTGAACTGTATCCATCATTCTGGTGAACAACTTGGTATTATGCTCAATTTTCTACACAACTGTCCACAATTGTCGAGTCAGTAATCCACTATTAGTTCTCTGTTCCAAAGATTTCAAAGACAAAAGGAAAGGACTTTTATATATAAAAATATTTCTGGTGGAAAGGAACTGAAAATTTAGGGCATGTCCATAAATTAAGGTCCAGATGAATGAATTGTGGTAAATGATTGTGAGTAAACATTATTGTACCCTAAAAATTGATGAATGGAATAGTTCCAGAAAAGCATGGGTTTATTTACATGAACTGCTTTGGAGTGAAAGGAGAAGAACCAAGAGAATATTGCACATATTAAAAGCACTATTTTAGCAATGACCAATTGTAAAAGACTGCTACCTAATTCAAAATAATGATTCATAATAATACCAAAGGACTCACAATGAAAAATATTATCTACTTCTAGAAAGAGAACTGACTAATATTGATTGCATATTGAAGAATATTTCTTCACAGTATATTTCTTACTTTTTTGCAGCATGGCATATAAAAAAGGTATTCACATGACTTTATATGTATAATGGGTATTCTATTAATTGTCTTCTCAATAGATGGGGAAGGGAGTGGAAAAAGGAAGAAAATATATTTAAAAAAAAGCAAAAACCTTTGTCACAGCCAAGATGGCAGTGGGAAGTTAAAAGGCTCCTGGAGCTTTTTGCTACCAAAGATGAATGAACCTTCTGTACTGACTAGAACTAGAGATACCACCAAGAAAAAGAGAAGACCCAAAGAAGTTTACAGTGGTAGGCATCATGGAGGATCTTAAGTGAAGGTTCATCTCTTTGGGGGGAAATGGGACGTAAATGCAAGTAGGCTGTAGAAGAGGAAAGCCAGTGGGATGATTTAAGACAAAATGCAGTCAAGGTCCCAACATCTCCACAACAGTATAGGTCCTGGAAGCTATATAGCAAGCTAGCAGGGAGGGTTCCAACATCAAATAAAGTGTGAACCATGGGAACACTTGATCCAAAGACAGGACTGGATTGGGAACAAATCACTATATAGGGAGAACCTGGACATAAAGTAGGGAATAAACCTCTGCAAAGGCAAGGACTAGACTGCATAGGCAACATCTTGGCCAAAGACAAGCCAGAGAGCAAACTCCAGTCCTAGAATAAAATCCTTGTATCTATATTCCTTATACCCAGGTGCAGAGCTAAAACAGCAAAGATAGGCAAAAAAGGCTAAGAGGGCTCACTATAGAAAACTACTTTGCAGATAAAGATGATAATAATGCCATGTCAGAAGAAGAAATCAGTGAAATGTTAGCCACAGGGGAAGTCTCAAAAGAGTCTATGAATTGGACTCAAATCTAAAAATTCATAGAAGAGAATAAAAAAGAATTTCAAAAACAAAGAAAAGAGGAAGAAGAAAATTGGATAAAAGAAATGAGAGTCATGAAGGAAAATTATGAAAAAATTGACCAGGGAGCCAAGAACATGGTGTAAGGGTCAGAATTCCTGGAAACCCCCCCCCCCAAAAAAAAACTCCAAAAGCCATCAAATTATGACTCTAGCAAAAACTGAAAGAGGGCAGAACCTATATGAAGGCAAAATTGCTTATCAAACAATCAATCAATCTGTGATAGTACCTGGATAAAATTTTGAGCTTATCAAGCAATCAATTAATCAAGTTGTGATTGATGATACCTTATTAATAGTACCTGAGAGATAGAAATAAAGGTGAAGAGGTACAAAGATTTGGAACTTTAGATGGAAAGAAGTGAGGGTAGGAACACTGTGTAAATTCTATTCAATAGATTGACCCGGAGAGGGAATAAGATACATTGCCATTTGAGTATACAAATCTATCCTACTCTACAGGGAAGGGAAGGGGTTAGGAGAAAGTAAAGATAAGAGTAGAAGGATCAGAGGAAAAGAGGAGAAGCTATAAGTGAAAAGAAACTAAAAGTTAAATGTTAAAAGAAAAGTTAAGTGGGAAAGGGAGGAAACCTTTGTTTAGAAGGAATAAGAGCAAAAGGAAAGAGAAAAATATAAATGGAGAAAGATAGCATGAGGGAAATACAGAATTAGAAATCTTAATTGTAAAGGTGAATGGGATGATCAGTCCCATAAAACAGAAGTGGATAGCAGAATGGATTAAAAACCAAATTCCTACAATATGTTGTTTACAAGAAACAGATTTAAGGGGGAGGGAAGCACACAATGTAATGGTAAAAGGATGGAGCAAAATATATTATGCTTCAAAAGAAGTAAAAAAAAAACCATGTGTAACAATCCTAATAAGAGATAAAGCAAAAACAAATAAATATCATTAAAAGGGATAAGGAAATAAACTACATCTTCTTAAAGGGCATCATAAGTATATCATTATTAAGGCACCTAGGGATATAGCATCCAGGATACTAGAGGAAAAGCTGAGCTTAAAATACAAGGAATGATAGCAAAATTTTAATCATGGGGGACCTCAACCCCCCCCTCTCAGAACTAGATAAATCTAATGACAAAATAAACAAGAAGGAAATTTTAGAAAACTTAGCTGTGATGCATCTCTGGAGAAAACTTGTTGGGGTAGAAAATAATAAACCTTTTCTTGATAGTGCATGGCACCTATACCAACACTGACCATGTACTGGGGCATAAAGACCTTATAATCCAATGTAGAAAAGACAGAAAACCCAGAAACTGAACACAATTATAAAGCTCTCCTCACCCAAAAAAGTCAGATCCAAATAATTTGTAAAATATCAAATGTCATGGATAGGTCGAGCTTAACAAAAAATATGACAATTCTACCCAAATTAAATTACTTATTCAGTGCCATACCAATCAAATTACCAAATAACTACTTTACTGAGCTAGGAAAAATAGTAACAAAATTCATCTGAAGCAACAAAAGGGCAAGAATAGCAAGGAAACTGATGAAAAAAAAGTACTGGAAGGTGGTCTAGCTCTTCCAGATCAAAAACTATACTATAAAATGACAGTTACCAAAACTGCTTGGTACTGGTTAGGAAAGAGAGTAATGGATAAATGGATTAGGATAGGTTCAAAAGAAACTTTAGTGAATGACTACAGCAATCTACTATTTGACAAACACAAAGATGAGCTTCTGGGAAAAGAAAATTGTTGGGAAAAATTGGAAAAAATATGGAAAAACTAGGCATAGATCCACATCTCACATCCTATAACAAAAAAGTCAAAATGGTACAGGATTTAGGCCTAAAAGCTATATGCTAGATAAATTGATAGATCAAAAAATACTCTAGATATATCTGATCTATGGAAAAGGGATAAATTTATGACTAAACAAGAATTAGAGTACATTATAAATTGCAAAATGAATGATTAAAATGTTTTTGCACTAATAAAATCAATACTGCCAAAACTAGAAGAAAAACAGAAAGCTGGGAAACATTCTTTACAAATGGAAGTTTTGATAAGGTCTCATTTCTAAATATATAGAGAATTACATCAAATTTATAAGAGGAGAAGGCATTCCCCAATTGCTAAATGATTAAAGAATAAGAACAATTTTCAAATGAAGAAATTAAAGCTATATATAATATATATATATATATATATATAATATATATATAATTATATGAAAAAATGCTCCAAATCACTATTTAAGAAAGTAATGCAAATTAAAACAACAATGAGGTATCATCTCATATCTCTTCGATTAGCCCATATGAAGAAAAAGGGAAGATGATCAATGTTAGAGAGGTTGTTGTAGTATTGGGATGTTGATGCATTGCTGGTGGACTGCTGAATGGATCCAACCTTTCTGGAGAGCAATATGGAACTATACCCAAAGAGCAATAAAACTTCACACGCTTTTACCCAGTAATATCAATTCTAGGAGTATATCCAGAAGAAATTGTAAAAAAATAGGAAAAGTCCTACATGTTCCAAAATATTCATATCAGCTCTTTTTGCAGTTGCAAAGAATTGGAAATTGAGGAAATGCCCCTCAATTGGGGAATGGCTAAACAAGTTATGGTACATGAATACCATCGAATATTATTGTTCTATAAAAAACCATAAATGGTTAGACTCTAGAGAAGCATGGAATGACTTATGCAATCTGATGCAGAGTGAAAGGAGTAGAGCCAAGAGAACAATGTACACATCAACAACATTATGAGATGAACAACCTTGATGAAAGCAACTGCTCTCAAGAGTCCAGAGAGCCAGGAAAACTGCATTTGGCTAGCTATGGACTATATTATCTCCAACCAAAGGAAGAAAAACAAAACAAAGCAAAACACACACAATAAAAAAACACTACCTTTCCAAATCTGATGAACACTCTATAAAAATTTCCTGTTATGTATCTCTTTCCCTTAATCCTAATTCCTCATGCAAAAATTACTGAATTGTAAATAAGTTCAACAAAACATGTATGTAAAAAGCTAACCTGACTATTTCCTGCTGAGGAGAGAGGGGGTGGGAAAGGAAGGTGGAGGAAAATTTTGTAACTTGGAAATATGCAAGTACAAATGGTTGAAAATAAATAAATTTAAAATTAAAATTAAATTTAAAAAAATTTAAAAATTAAAAAACATATAATGCAGAAAGGCAGAATTACATGCATTTTCATGCATTACACTTCTCAGACATAAAAAAAGATCAAGGAAAGCTAAATCAAAAACTAATTTAAGACTGAATAAAATAATTTAAAAAAAATGAGTGGATCAAAAAGAAAATCATAGAAATAAGCAATAATTATATCCAACAAACTGATAATACTGTGACATCATACCAAAATTTATGGGATGCAGCCAAGGCAGTTTTTAGGAAAACCATATATTGTTTATATGAATAATATAGAGAAAGAAATCAAAGAATTGTGTGTGCAACCAAAAATGCTAGGAAAAAAAAAACAATTAAAGATCTCCAATTAAACACCAAATTAGAAAACTCTGTAAATCAAGGGAGAGGATAATAAAATTGAAAGCAAGAAAACCATTGATCTAATAAATAAAGCTAATAATTGATTTTATGAAAGAGTCAATAAAATAGATACAAATTGGTTAATCTGATGCTAAAAATGAAGTCAATCAAAAATGAAAAGCATGAACTAACCACCAATGAGGAGGAAATTTAAGAGATAATTCAGAACTACTTTGCTGAACTATATGCCAATAAATTTGATAATGAGAATGAAATGGATGAATATCTACCAAAATACAAATTGGACAGATTAATAGAAGAGGAAATAAATTACTTAAATCACTTCATTTCAGAAAAAAAAGTGAAGAAACTTTCAATAAACTCCCTAAGAACAAGTTTGCAGGTCCAGATGGATTTATAAATGAAGTCTATCAAACATTTAAGAAACAACTAATTTCTATGCTTTATAAACTATTTTGTAAAATAGGAGGAGGTCATCATATTCCTTTTATGACACCAATATGGTGCTGATATCTAAACCAGGAAGAACGGAAATAGACAAAGACGATTATAGGCAAATCTTCCTAATAAAATTGATGCAAAAATTTTAAATAATATTTTAGAAGTGAGATGACAGAAAATTATTACTAGATAATCCACCATGATCAGGAAAGATTTATACCATGTAGGCAGAGACGGTTCAATATTAGGAAAATATTCCACATAATTGAACATATCAATAGCAAAACAAATAGAAATCATCATATGATTATCTCAATAGATTCTGAAAATATCTGATAAAAGGCAACATCCATTTCCATTTAAAACAATCGAAAATTTAGGAATAAATGGAGTGTTCCTTAAACTAAAAAGTAGTATCTATCTAAAACCATCAAAATATTTTTAATGAAATGGGGATAAACTCAGAGCATTCCTAATAGCACTATTGATAAAGTAAGTATGCCCATTATCACTATTACCATTGAATATAGTATTAGACATGTTAGCTGTAGCAATAAGAAAAATAAAGTGAAGGAATCAGAATCGGCAATGAGAAAGTAAAATGTTCACTCTTTGACGAGGCTATGATAGTATATTGAGAGAACCTGAGAAAATCATATTAAAAACTCTTTGAAACTATTAACAGACTCAACAAAGTAGCATATGAGTGACAAAGCCCAAGAGCAAGAGATAGAAAGAGAAATTCCATTTAAAGTAACTGTAGACAACATTAAATACTTGAGAACCTACCTCATAAGACAAACCCAGAAACTGTATGAACATAAATTACAAAGCCCTTCTCATCCAAATAAAATTAATTCCAAATAATTGGAAAAATGTTAATTGTCCCTTGTTAGGTCATTTTACCAAGCTAGAAAATAATAGCAACAAAATTCATCTGGAGCAACAAAAGGTCAAGCATAGCAAGGGAACAGAGGGGAAAAAAAGTACTGGAAGGTAGTGTACCTATTCCAATTCTAAAACTATACTATAAAGGAGTAGTCATCAAAACTGCCTAGAACTCATTAAGTAATAGAGTAAAAGATCAATGGATTAGGATGGTACAAAAGAAACAGTGGTAAATGACTACAATAATCTATTTTTTGACAAACACAAAGATATGAGCTTCTGGGAAAAGAACTTACTATTTGACAAAAATTGTTAGGAAAATTAGAAAATAGAATGGCAAAAACTAGGCATATTTCCACATTTCACACTCTATACCAAAATAAAAAAATGGGTACAGGATTTGGAAATAAAGAGCAGTGCCACAGATAAATTCATAGAACAAGAAATACTCTATCAGATCTATCGAAAGGTGACAAATATATGAGCAAACTAGAAATAGAGAACATTAAAAACTGCTAATTGAATGATTTTGATTATATTAAATTAAAAAGATTTTGCACTAATAAAATCCATGTTGCCAAATTGAGAAGGAAAACAGAAAGCTGGGAAACAATCTTCACTCCTAGGAGTTCTGATAAAGGTCTCATTTCTAAAATATTAAAGAACTGCATCAAAGTTTTAAGGCTTCAAATCATTCCCCAATTGATAAATGGTCAAAGGGTATGAACACACAGTTTTCAAATAAAAAAAAATGAAAGCTATATTTAATCATATGAAAAAATGCTCCAAATCATTATTTTTTATTTTTGTACAAGTGATTTTTTTCATGTGTTACTAAAATATTCTTGTTTAAGAGTAAACATAATACCCTCTCCCCCAAAAAAATATAGAACCTCATGAAAAATAAAGTAAAAGAAAGAGGAAAAAATGTGTTTCAGTCTGGGTTCTCACACCATCAGCTCTGCCTTGGGTGTATCACATTCTTTATGTTAAGTCCATCACAAAAGTTACTTCCATATTTTTCTACTGTTACTGTTGCTGATCGTAATTCCCGCCGTCCATACCTCCCCACTAGCATATATTATATATTCTCTCTCCTTTCACTCTTTCCCTCTTCTAAAATGTTCCATAGGGTAGCAGAGTGTTGCAGAGGACTGATCATTGAACTTGGGGTCTAGAGGCCCTGAGTCCATATACTACCCCTGAAACTCAGCAACTACCCAGTCCCATGGTCCCAGACAGGCCATCCAATCCTAGCCCCCTGCAAGAAGTAAAAAAGAAAATGTGTTATATCTGATTATTCTCTCCTATGATCTGCCCTCTCCTCTATCACCCACAACCCCCTACCCCCTTTCCCCCTTCTCTTCTTTTTACTCTAGATCTCTATACCCTATTGAGTATGTATGGTGTTTCCTCTCTGAGCCATGTCTGATGAGAGTGAAGGTTCCCTCATTCCCCCTCACCTTCCTCCCTTCCATATCATTGCAATAGCACAATAGCACATTGTAAAAAGATATATATATATATATATATATATATATATATATATATATATATATATGTGTGTGTGTGTATATATATATGTTTGTGTGTATGTATGTATCTTTTATATGAAATATCTTAGCATATTACACCTCTCCATTCTCTTACTCCCAGTACAGTTCCCTTTTAGCCATTGACTCCATTTTTACAATATATTATATCTACAAATTCACCTCTTTCCCGTGCTTCATCTATAAAAGCTCTTTCTACCTGCACTATTAAATAAGAAGTTTCATATGAGTTTTATCAGTATCATTCTTCTATACAGGAATAGATACAGTTCATCATCATTAAGTACCTCATATTTTACCCTTCTCCTCCAATCTCTATGCTTCACCTGAGTCCTGTATTTGAAGGTCAAACTTTCTGTTCAACTCTGGTCATTTCAACAGGAACATTTGAAGTTGCCCTGGTTTATTGAAAGTGTATCTTTTCCCCTGGAAGAAGAGGTTCAGTTTTTCTGGGTAGTTGATTCTTGGTTGCATTCCAAGCTCATTTGCCTTCCGGGATATTATATTTCAATCCCTACAAGCCCTTAATGTAGTTGCTGCTACAACTGCAGCAAACTGCAGCTAACTTTAGCTCCATGATATTTGAATTGTGTCCTTCTGGCTTCTTGTACTATTTTCTCTTTGACTTGGGAGTTCTGGAACTTGCCTATAATATTCTTGTTGATTGTTTTGGGTTTTTTTTTTTTTTTTTGGATCTCTTTCAGTAGGAGATCAATGGATTCTCTCAATTTCTATTTTGCCCTCTGCTTCTAGGATATCAGGGCAATTTTCCTGTGGGAACTCTTTTTAAAGTGAGGTCAAGGCCCTTTTTCTGATCATGGTTTTCAGGTATTTCAGTAACTTTTAAATTACCTTTCCTGAATCTATTTTCCAAATCAGTTATTTTTCATATGAGATATTTCACATTTTCTTCTAATTTTTCATTCTTTTGGTGTTGAAGTATTTTGTCTTGACTTCTTGTAAAGTCATCAGCTTCCCTTAGCTCCATTGTACATCTGATGGATTTGGTTTCCTCAGAGAGCTTTCTTATCTCTTTTTCCATCTGGCCAATTCTTCTTTTTAAAGCATTCTTCTCCTCAATAACGTTTGGAACTCTTTTATCCATTTGACCCAGGCTGGTTTTTAACAAGTTATTTTCTTCAACATTTTTTTGGATCTCCTTGACGAAGCTGCTGACTTCTTTTTCATATTTTTTTTTTGTCTCTCCCATTTTTTCCCCAATTTTTCTTCTATCTCCCTTACATAATTTTCCAAAATCTTTTTTTGAGCTCTATCACAGTCTGAGCCCTTTTGTTTAACAAACTTTTGTTTCTCTTGGAGTCTTTAGGTGCAGGAGCTTATACTTCCTCATCTTCAGAATGAGTATTTTGATCCTTTTAGTTTTTTTTTTGCAAGACAATGGGGTTAAGTGGCTTACCCAAGGCCACACAGCTAGGTAATTATTAAGTGTCTGAGACTGGATTTGAACTCAGGTACTCCTGAAGCCAGCGCCCATGCTCTTTCCACTGTGCTTCCTAGTCACCCCCTGCATCACCTAGCCAACCCTGCATTCACTTTAAAAATATATCTCTTAAGTATTTCTTTCCCTCAATCCTAATTTTTCATACCAAAAATGACTAATCTTTTTTTTAGGTTTTTTCAAGGCAATGGGGTTAAGTGGCTTGCCTAAGGCCACACAGCTAGGTAATTATTAAGTATCTGAACCCAGATTTGAACTCCAGTATTCCTGACTCCAGGGCTGGCACTCTCTCCACTGCACCACCTAGCCGCCCCCCAAAATGATTAATCTTTAAACATGTTCACCCAAATGTGTATGTACAAAGGGGCAAGGAAAGGGAGGGTGAAAGAAACTTTTGTAATTTCAAATTATACATAGAGATATAACATTGAAAAATTTTTTAGAACATTTATTTGAAAAAATAAAATATCAATTACAAAACACCTATTAAGCTAAACATCAACTTAAACATTTTTGTATCCTTTTTGATTTTCAGTTTATGACATCATAGAAAAATAACATTCAAATTTTAGATCTAGAAAGTTCGTTCGTGAACCTGTAGGACATTAAGACTAATTTCAAAGTCTGTCATTTATTAAATTCCACCTTAATATATATCTCTCCATTTTAATATTCATTGTTCCATAAAGACATTATTTGGACCCTGATAGACCCAGAGTGAATATAAATAGCACTTGTTTCTGTTTTGGACCAAAACCCTGAGGGTCTCCTCTCCCACATTGATTTTTATTATGCTAAAGAGACTATTCTTTGCCTTTTTCCCTTCTTTCTTACCAGCCTTAATCACTGAGAAAATTTGAAGGTCTTGAATTCACAGTTTAATATTTTGACATGTAAAAGTGATTATTTTTTATCTCTTTGCCTCTGTCTTTCCTAACTTTAATCACTGAATTGTCTCAGTAAACTATGACATGGGAAATACTTTAGCATTAAAATTTCCAGGTCTCCCACTTCAACCAGAGCTATCTCCAGTTTTCCTGATCCATATCTAGTCATTGGACACAGATATTTCTGAAGGATAAAGTGAGATTGGTGACTGAACAGTCCCTTTCCCTTCACTTTCATCCAATTACATATCATGCTATCGCCTCCTTGATGTCACCGTCTTCTTCTACAAGTAAGGAAAAACAACAATAATTAGCAAGGTGATTGCAGCAATGTATGACAAAGATAAGACATTGTAAATAGTTGAGATTTATATCAGGAATGTAAGGCTGCTTCAATATTAGACAAACTATATGTTAAAGTTATATTGTCATTTGCAAAAAAACAAAAATCATTTCACTTTTCTATAAGTGCAGAGAAATACTTGAAAATATGACACATCTTAAGGAATATAATAGAAAATATAGACATAAATGGAACTTTTCTCAAAATGATAAGATATATCAATCTGAAACCAAGAGCAACCATTATTTATAATAAAGAAAGGCTTGAATACTTTCTTGTAGGATTAGAGGTACATCTAGGTTATCATTATTGATGCAGAGAACCATAGCCAAGGGAAATATTGAAATCAGTTGGAAACAAATTGTGTAAATCTTTTGTTTTCTCTGTTAAAAATAAATATTCCTTCTTTCTTTATTCCTCTGTTAAAATACTCTGTCCTGACTTTCAGTCTAATATAGGTCATGCTATCTTTTGGTAAGGGGCAACCAGGTTTCCCAGCATCTGGAAGCAACATCCAAGACTAGCCATACCAGAATCCAAGATCCTTTGACCCCGCCCCAAAAGGCAAACTCTCCAGTGGAGGATTTCGGTCTCTCCTAGGTCACTACCTCTTTCCATTGACCCTGAGAGGCAATTTAAGGTGATTTATGGAGGGGCTTGGTCTCTCTTTTTTCCAGACTTCTGTTGACCCTGGTAGCTTGCCAGCCAAGATTAATTAGCAATCCACATTTTTTTAATCTCTTAATTTGCCTATTACTTTCTTTTGTGTTGTAACTTCCTTTAATAAATCTCTATTTTTCTACACCTGCATTTCCAGGACAAGAGTGATTTGCCACAGATGGATAATGAAACACATGGGAACTTTTTGAATACTATTATTCAATAATGTTAGAGTAGGATCAGATTACCAGATATGACAGAGAGTTCTTGCGAAGAATGAAGTTAGAAATAACAGCTGCAATGGTCACATACTACTGAAGATTTGTACATCTCATGAACTTCTCAACACAAACACTGTCTTTCATTTACCGAAACAAAATACTTCCTGGGTGCTCCCTTGCAGCAAACATTGTTATTTATCAAATTATGTGATTTTAAGAAAAAGATAGAGAGGGTATGAGTGTGATGAAGGCAATGTGTGATGCGGAGTGCTGGACTGATCACAACTCATCCCTTCCAAGCTATATATTCACATTTAACCTAAGCAGCCCCAAGGCAATATGACTACTAGAAGAATGAATATCAAGAGTTTATAGTGCCTCTCTGAGCAGTAACAGTTTGTTTCTACCTTATTGGAAAAGTTTGGCCAGCAGTGGAACAGAAGTTTAGCCAACAAGTGGAGTAGAAAAAGAGTTGGAAGTTTGCACCTTTCAGAGATTTGGTGAATGGCATTGTATTTGCTCATCTGAGTCATATCAGTCATAAACAACAAGACTGGGTTGATGAAAATTATTGAGAAATATAGAAGATCCTAAATAAATAAAAAACAAAATGAGAATTGCACTGGGTTTACCAGCAGGATAGGTTATTCATTTCTAAGAATGTATCATTTAATTCCATCAAAAGTAAAGCACAAGAGAAGTTTAGAGAAATGCAGGACTTAAGAATGAAGATTAAATAAGATAGTAACAATCCAAAGTACTTTTATGATGTCCTAAAGCCTATTAATAAATAAAAGACATTTAGTGCATCTCAACTACTGAATCCTGATGGAGTCATATTGATTAACAATATGGACAGGATCTTAATGATATGAGTTGATCACTTCCATAGTGTTCTTAACAAAATGTCATCAATCAATGCAGAAACCATTGACCATTTAAATCATTAAATCAATTTGTCCATACCTGAAATTCCAACTAAAAAAGGAGTTTTGAATGTCATTAAGATACTTTTATGTGGCAAATCACCTGGTACTTATTAAACCAACCATACTTTCACTGAGTGTGAACATGCCATCAGTCAACTATTGTACTGGTGGAAAATACTTTGCCATGACTCATCCAAAAACATTCCATGTTATATAAAGAGATTATAGCCCAGGAATTCAAGGATGCCTCCAAATATAAAGGAAATAGATTGTACTATGACAATCACAGTGGAGTTTCTCTTTTAGTCACTCATGGTAAAATACTATTCATAATCATTCTCAATCCTTCACTTGGAAAACGGCCACCTCCATGAGAGCCAGTATAACTTCATAAAGTGTTGAGAAATAGTTGATAGGGCATTTGCTTCCCAGGAAAAATGTATACCAAGTGTCAAGATTTGACCAAGGTCTTTGAAAATGTCAATCATCAGGGCTATGTAAAATTATATCGGAATTTGGTTGCCTGGAGAAGTTTATCAGTATTGTATGTCATTTTCATTATGGTGCTTGCCCTGATTCCAGATAATAAACAATACAATACTGAGTCCTTACTCCCAAGCTTTTTATTATTATATCATGTTATCAAATGCTTTCATTGTAGATAAACATGGCATCGAGGTCTGCCATTGCACTGGTGGCAAATTCTTCAATCTGAAAAGATGAAGGTGATTGTGCATTGAATGTCTCCTCTGAAGTTGAGATGCAATGAAGTATATAATGGATTCTCTGATGCTTGTGGCAATTTTTATTAATAATTAACCCCAAGCAAACACAGTTATTCTATAAGCTAGCACCACATCACCCACATGTGGAATCAATGGTTGTAGCAAATGGAGAAGTTTTGAATGCTATGGATAAGTTCACTTACCTTGGTAGTTTATTTTCGAGGAAGGTGCCATTGATAATGAGGTTAACACATACATTGCCAGATGTAGTTCAACATTTGGGAGACTCCAGAAATAAAGGTTTAGAAGAAAAGAGGTATTAGACTGACTACTAAACTGAAGACCTACAGAGCTGTTGT
This sequence comes from Macrotis lagotis, assembly GCF_037893015.1. NCBI lineage: Eukaryota > Metazoa > Chordata > Mammalia > Peramelemorphia > Peramelidae > Macrotis > Macrotis lagotis. The sequence continues at coordinate 778,623,812 of NC_133658.1, forward strand.
GCCGACTTCATTGCTATATGATTGTGAAACCTGGAAAGTCTATTAGTGTCATGTCAAAAAATTGAATCATTTACATTCAAATTTTCTCAGAAAGATGCTGAAGATCATCTGAGAGAATAAGATACCAGAGATGAAGGTCATTTATCAAACTCAATTTTTAAACATTGAAACATTCCTATCAAGAACACAGCTATTATGGACTGGTCATATTGTGAGAATGCCAAATGCATATTTACCAAAAAAGACTAATTTATGTTGAAATTTACAGCAGGTGTTCACAAGGGGGTCAGAAGAAATGATACAGGGAAACTCTTAAGGTCTCTCTCTTAAGAACTTTATAATTGGTTGTACAGCATGTGAGACATTGGCACTGAATTACCAATATTAATAGCAATGCTGCCTATAGCAATAAGAGAAAGAAATTGAGGAAAGAAAATTTGGCAATGAGGAAATAAAACCAACATTGTATGCACATGATGGCATATGTGTAAATCAAATAAAAAATAGGCAAAATAATTAATAAATTCAGCAAAATTGTTAAATGTACAAAATGAACATTTCAATATATTACCAAAAAATCACATAAGGAAGAGAAAGAAAGATAAATTCACTGTAAAATGACTGCATACAGGATAAAATATTTTGAAATCTTCCTCCAAAGACATACAAGAAATATATGAAGACAATTACAAAAGTTTTCTCACACAAATAAAAAAATCTAAATAGTTAGAGAAATATTAATTGCCAAGAAAATATAATCAAAATTATAACTACCCAAATTTGCAGTGTCAGTAACAAAACCAAATAATTATTCCATAGAGACAGAAAAATAATACAAAATCCATTTGGAAGAAAAAGCATCAACAATAACAAGAGAATCAATAGAAAATGAGGAAAAGTTACCTATCAGTATCAGATCTCAAATTTTACTACAAAGAAGTAATTATAAGACCATTCTGATATTGAATAAGAAATACAGTGAGAGGGGCAGGTAGGTGGTACAGTGGATAGAGCACAGACCCTGGATTCAGGAAGGCCTGAGTTCAAATGCAGCATCTGCCACTTAAAGAATACCTATCTTGTGTGACCTTAGGCAAATCACTTAACCCCATTGTCTTGCAAAAACAACAATAAAAACAACAAGAAATATAGTGGTGGATCCATAGAATGGATTTGATACACAATATAGAAAAGTAGATGCTGTAGTAATCTAGTATTTGATGCATTCAAAGATATAAGTTTTGGGGTCAAAATTTATTATTTGACAAGCAGTGCCGAAAAACTGGATAGAAATCTAGCAGAAGCAAAGCATAAACTAACAACACACCATATATCAAATTAAGGTACAAATGGTGCATGATTTAGGTATAAAGAAATTAGGGTATAATAGGAAAAATTATCTTTCTGATTTATGGATTAAGAGAAGTTGATGAGGTGCAGCTAGGTGATGTAGTAGACAGAGCACTGGCCCTGGAGTTCAAATCTGTCCTCAAAAAATTATTTTACCTAGCTGTGTGACCTTGGGCAAATCACTTTACCCCATTGCCTTAAATTTTAAGAGAGAGAGAGAGAGAGAGAGAGAGAGGAAGTTGATGAGATAGAAGGGTTCATAGGAAACAAAATTTTGTTTCCATGAAATTGAAAAGAATTTCCAAAAAACAAAATCAATAAATTCAAAATTAGGAGGAAACAAAAAATTATGAAAAAATGCAGCAATTTTTCTTTATAAAGATTTGATGAGAGATAAGCAAGGAGTTTATTGAAGGTAGATGCTACATCTCTAACTCACATAGTTGAGTAAAGGTATATATAATCCTAGTCCTCCTGTTATCAGCATTCCTCATCTCCAGGCACTATGAAAAGTAAAGGGCATGTGGCAAAAGGTATGTATCTTGGAATACGTGGAATCTTAAACAGGATAAGGATGAAAGGCAGAGAGATAAGGACCAAAGCTCTTTCCTGAGAATCTTAAACAAGATAAGGATGAAAAGAAGAGAACAAACAAAAAGAAGAGCCAGAGCTCCTTCCTAAATTCAGAGGACTCTGGTATGGAAATTCCTGTTGTCCCCAGTCTCATGACTCTCAGGATGAACTCCTCATGTTCAAGTACTTTGTCTATTAACCCCTTACAACTGATCATTAAAAAAAAAAAACAAGATTAGTAAAAACAGGCTGACACGGAGACTGATCATAAGGAATCTGTATGGAGTGTCATCAGGAAACCATCATGCCAGAATAATCCCATTAGCTTTATTGACAGTGTTGCTAGTAGGGTCAATGGGTCTCATATTGTAAGTAGAACTGATCTAGATTTTAGGAAAGCACTGGACCTGTCTGTGTCATTAGCCATATCATTGTTATGGAAAATTGCAAGATGTCATCTTGATGAATTGGTCTGGGAAGAAAAGTCAAAATGGCAGGAACAAGATTATACAGTCTTCATCCATAAGTTACATTAAGGAAGTCAACATATGATTTGAGCATGAAGGTAACAGTTTCTCCATATTCTGTGTTGTCTGAAATATGTTCCATTCAGATTACACATTTTTAGAAAACACATAGATAAGTTAGAAAACATCTGGAACTAGGTAACCTAAATGGTGAATTGTCTCAATGAATGGTAGTTGAAGAACCTTCTTGAGAGAACTGTGAGGAAACATGATGTGACAGAGTTTTCACTCGGAGACTTGGAGACCTGGATGCAAATCCATCCTTAAATATTTCTTTCCTGTATGATTGTAGCAATCATTTAACTGTTTTACTAAATCAATCAAGCAAGCAAGCAATATGCATTGAGCTTCACACCCCATGCAAAATTCTGGATAAACAGACAGTCCCTTCAAGGAGTTTACAAAATAATTGCAATCTATTGGGGGAGGCAAAATACAAATAAATATATATTTACAATGGAAGGTATTTACAGAATAGAGAGGGAATAATTAACAGAAGAAAGGTAAAGAGATTTTTTTCTCAACAGATCATTTTATATTATTTTTCTAATTACATTATGAAAGCTTTTCAACATTCACTCACATGCATATTTTCAATTTTTTTCATCCATTTGCATATGTATAGTGTTAAAGTACAAAATTTCCTTCCATCTTCCCTTTGCATACCCTCCCTTCAGTGGTGAACAGTCAGTTGAGCATTGTACATGTATATTTTTGATAAACATGTCTACAGATTAGTCATCTTCAGTATGAGGAATTAGGATTAAGGGAAAGCAATACATAAGAAATAGTTTTTGTAAAGTATTCAGCAGATTCTGAAGGGTTGTTTTCTTTTGTGTTGTGTTGTTTTGTTTTGTTTTAGTTCCTCTGGATAGGGATAACATTGTCCATAGTTGGTCTAATATGGTTGTTCTGGCTCTCTGAGAGAAGCTGCTTCCATCAAGGTTGATCATCTCATAATGTTGTTAATGTGTACATTGATCTCTTGGTTCTGTTCCCCTCATTCAGCATCAGATTCCTCACTCAGCATCCACACTTCCCTAGGGTCCAACCATTTATGGTTTCTTATAGAACAATAATATTACATAGTATTCATTTACCGTAACTTCTTTAGCCATTCCTCAGTTGATGCATACATATGAATATTTTTAAGTTACATAATTTCCCTTCCCACCTCCCTCCCCTCAGTGGTGAATAGTCACAAACACATTTGTTATTAACATGCTTACAGATTAGTCATTTTCTGTATGAGGAATTAGGATTAAGGGAAAAGAAAGAAAACCAAGAGATAGAAAAGAAGATAAATTTTATTAAAAAGTGAATGTAGTGTTCATTTGGATTCTGGAGGGTTTGTTTTTTGTTTGTTTTGTTTTTTTTTCTTCCTCTGGGAGGGAATAGCATCATACATAGCTATTCTCTTATGTTTGTCCTAGCTCACTGAACTGCTGAGAGGAGCTGCATCTATCAAAGCTGAACAACTCACAAAGTTTTTATTAATGTGTACAATGTTTTCTTGGTTCTGCTCCCTTTACTCAACATCAGTTCCTGTAATTCATTCCATGCTTCTCTAGAGTTTGACATTTTATGGTTGCTTTTAGAACAATAGTATTCAATAACATTCATATAACATAATTTGTTGTTTTAGTAGCATAGTCAATTCATTGAAATCCTCTTTCTCTATTTTATTCATATAAGCATTTAGAGATATAAAATCCTCCTCAAAACTGAATTTACTGCAACCCATAAATTTTGGTATGATGTCTCATTGTTATCATTTGCTCGGATATAATTATTGATTATTTCCATGACTTGCTGTTTGAGTCACTCAGTATTTAAAATAGTTATTATTTTACAATTAATTTTTGGTTTATCATTCCATGAGCCCTTATTACATATAATTTTTATTGCACTATGATCTGAAAATTATGAAGTTATTATTTCTGCCTTTCTGCATTTGATTAGATGCTTTTCATACCCAAGTACATGGTCAATTTCAGTATAGTGCCATATACTACAAAGAAAAAGGTATATTCTTTTTTCTATCCCCATTAAGTTTTCTCCAGAGACCTATCATATCTAAATTTTCTAAGATTTTTTTACCTTCTCAACTTCTTATTTTGTTTTTGATTTATCTAGTTCTGAGAGAGGGAGATGGGGACAGCATTATTAAATTTTTGCTGTCTAAGTCTCCTTGTAATTCACTCGGGTTTTCCTCTAGAAATCTGGATACTATACCACTAAGTGCATACATGCTTAGTAATGATTTATTTTCACTATCTATAGAGCCTTATCCCTTTTAATGAGGATTTTTGCTTTTGTTTTATCTGAGATAAGGGTCCCTCCCCTGACCTTTTTACTTTGTCTGAAACATAATATATTTTGCTCCAGTCTTTTACTTTTACCCTCTATGTATCTCTCTCTCTCTCTCTCTCTCTCTCTCTCTCTCTCTCTCTCTCTCTCTCCTTCAGATTTGTTTTTTATAAACAACATATTGTAGAATTGTGGTTTTTAATGTATCCTGTTATCTGCTCCCATTTTAAGGGAGAGTTCATCCCATTTATATTTTAGTTGATTACTAATTCTATATTTCCTTCCATGCTATCTTTCCCATTAATATTTTCCCTTTCCTCTTACTCCTCCTCATCCAAGTTTTAACCCTTCCCCTTTAACTTCTCTTTTAAAATTTACCTTTCAGTTTATTTTCACTTACACCTTCCCCTTCCCTTTCCTTTCACTTTCCCATGCTCCACTCCCCTATAGAGTAGGGTAGGTTTTTAAACCCGTGTTAATGTATCTTATTTTCTCTCTGTGCCAAATCTATTGAAAAAAAATTGCTCAGTGTTCACACTTTCCATTCTTTCCTTCCAATAAAATAGACCTTTCTGCCTCTTCATCTGGTGTTATTTATCAGTACATGTATATCAATCAAGTGCTATCACTCAAGCACCATCAATTAACTTACCATCAATCAAAACCTGATTAATTGATTACTTGATTTCTCGATATGCTCAAAGTACTATCCAAGTACAGTCACAGATCAATCAATTGCTTGATTGTTTCATAAAGTAGCATTGCCTCATACTCACTAGGTACCTTCTCCTGTTCTCATTAGAAATACACTTCTCAAGATTCATGAATCACATCAAATTATAATCATTCTATACCTTACCCCCTTTTCAAGTACCCTCCAAGTACATACTATCCTCATGAGCCAAAATATCATCTAAAACCAAATCGTTTCATTTCATGAACTATTTGTACCCCCACAAGCATACTCTCTCTCACACTCCCCCCTTTAGTTCCCCAACCAGGGTACTTAAACTCTGGCTTAAGTATGGATTAAGTCCAACCTTTCTAAGTAGGTTCCCATTCTCTGCCACTAAAGTCACTTTTGATTTAATTAACTATAGAGTCTCTAAGTGCTCTAAAGTACTGGGACTCACTGAAGATTTCACTTGAGAACTTTACAATTGGTTGTAAGTTATGGTAGACACTGACTCAGGATCACCCAGTTTTTGATGCCTTCATCAGAGAAAATGTTCACCTTTGTGAGCACAGCAGTATTGAAGGTCACAGAAAACTGAGACACGTAAGTTTAGTATAAATACCCTTGCTTTTTATCTGGGCTTTTTGTCTCAAATGTAGTGATGTCATTTTGATCCTCTTCAATGGAAAGACAAGAATGAACATACCCATAAACTCTAAATCCAATCTCTCCATCTATATTCAGCCCTTTGACAATCTTAAAAGAAATACAATTCTCGATAGTTTTAGGTGTTATATCTTCCCTTATATGGTTGAATACAATTTGATTTTTCTTGACTAACATTTGATTTGGTTTGGTTTGCTTTGTTTTTATTTCTTCCCCTTTTTGTTTACCTTTTAATTCACTTCTTGAGTCTGGAATTTGGAGATTGACAGTTCTGTTCATTTTATCAGGAAATTTTGTAAATATTCTACTTTGTTGAACATTGCAGGATAGTAAATTCTTGACAGTAATCCAAGATGCTTGGTTCTGTGATATATGGTATTCAAGGGACTAAGGTCCTTTAATTTTGAAGTTTATAGGTCTTGTGTGAGTCTGATTGTGATTCTTTTGTATTTAAATTGCTCCTTTTTGCTGCTTGCAGAATTTTTCTCCTTTATTTGAGAATACTGGATTTTGGCTATGATAGCCCATAGGTATTTTGATTCTGGGGGTTTCTTTCTAGAGGAATTCTGTGTATTCTTCCAGTGGCTACTTTGTCTTCTTCTTTAGAAAGATTTGAACAGTTTTCTCTGATAATTTCTTGCAATATTTTTCCCAGATCCTTTTCTTGATCTAGGCTTTCTGGTAATCCAATAATTCATAAATTATTTTTCCTGGTTCTATTTTTCCAGTTTATTTTCCTGAAAAAAGAAATTTTACATTTTCTTCAACTTTTGTTTGATAGAATCTTTGGTTTTGAAGATCCATTGGTTTCAATTTGTTCAATTCCATTTTTAGGGCTTGATTTTCTTCAGCTAGCTTTTGTGTTTCCTTTCCCAGTTGATTTATTTTACTCTCTACTAAGTTGTTTTCCTTTTCTAATTGGTCGATTTTATTTTTTGAAGAGTTGCATTCTTTTTTTTTTCAATTGGTTATTTTTACTTCTAAAGGAGTTGATTTCTTTGGTCAATTTTTGATGATATTACTGCATGACTCTCATTTCCTTTTCCCATTTTTCTTTTTCACCTCTTCTTTGGTATTTACAGTTTTTAAAAGCTCTCCTATGAGCACTAGGATTTGAGTCCAATTCATAGACACTTTTGAGATTTCCCTTGTGAATAATTTTTCACTAGTTTCTTCTGCTGACATGGCATTGTATCATCTTTATGTTTAACATTTACTGTAGTGAGCACCCTTTTAACTGCTCATCTTGAAATATCTGAGCTCTAATGCTGGGGTATAGAGAGTAAAGTCTCAAGCTTTTTATATTGGGGATTCAATCTGATCCCTCTCTGGTCATTGGCCAAGATTTTGCCTGTGCAATCCAATAACCTTTGCTGAGGTTTACTTCCTCCTATATGTCCATGTTCTACCTATACAGTGGTTTGTTCCTAATTCAATCCTATCTTTTGCCCCAGTGTTCCCAAGGTTCAGACATTGTTTGGGGTTGGGACCCTCCGTGTGGACTTGCTGTATAGTTACTGGGACATATGATGCTATCAAACTTTTGGGACCTGGACTACACTGTGGCTAATTTTCTTCCCTGGCTTTCCTGTTCTCCTACCTAGTTGGGCTTTATTTCCCCCTTTCCCCCAAAGACACAGACCTTCACTGAAGATCACTCAGGATGTCTACAGTTGAAGACTTCTTTGGACCTTGTCTTTATTGTTGGGATATGTAGCTTTAAAGTGAATAGAGAGGATTCATTTAGCTTTGTGTAAGGAAAAGCTCTGGAAACATGTTAGTTTCATGCTGCCATCTTGGTTCTGCTCTGGAATTCCAGCTACTCAGATTAAGAGTGATTGACGGAATTTTCTTGAGGTGGGAATTTTGTGGATTTTAAAAAGAAATGATGTGGATCAGTGCTCAAAACAGAAAAGGAACAGCCTTCCAGGAATTAAAGTACAATCAGGCATAATCTCTACAGCTAAAAGATGGAACATCTTGTTTTTCAAACAGCCAGAAGACCATCAAAGAGTTCATGGTGAGAAAGAACATATATAGAAAGACTAGAAAAGTAAGTTAGGTTTTGAATCCTATACAGAGAATTTTATATAGCCCTTGAGGTAATAAGAAGCCACTGGATTCTTTTGAGTAGGAAGTGACATATTTATATTTGTGTTTTAGGAAAATCACTTTAGTAGTTGAATGGAGGATGAATGGGTTGAAGTGTTGAGATATGTAGGTCAGTCATATGGACCAACCAGTAATTGCATTAATGAGAGGGAGGAGGAGAAAGGAAGAGAGAGAGAATGAGAATATAAAACAAAATATGGTATAAATTCCTCAACCTCATATATAAAATCCTCCAAAATATAATTCCTATTTGATTGTCCAGTCTTATTTATATTGATCTCTAATACATTCTAAGCTGAAGACAAAGTTATTAACACATTATCTTTCATATCTGTGGACTCACATATACCTCTAACATCTTGCTCTCTACCTTACAATACCCTTATCTTCCAGATTCTATCTAGATGCTTTCTCTGTCAATAATACTTATTTTGTCCCCCACTTACTAATTTTCTCTTCCTTCTAGAATTTTTTTTTTGTTTCAGCATAGCTAGATATGAATCATAAATTCTCAGAAGAGAAGGGTCATGTCTTTTTTTTTTATTTCTTATCCACAACAATGATCAGAATGACTTACACAGAAGAAATCTTTATGGAGATAAATACCATTGATGTAATAAGAATATTTAGCATAAGAGAGAAGTCAATTATTCATCACAACTGCATAGAAGTATGGTTCATAGGTAAAAGAGAATTTGTGGCTTTAAGGAATCTCTGAAAGATTCATTTATCTTCCATTCTTTATATGCATTAATATTTAGAGACAGGAAAAAGGGCAAACTGTATTAAAATGAGATAGATCAAAATCTGCTGAAATATTAGAGGGCAGCTGGTGCAGTCACCTTATTTTATAATTCAGGAAGCTGAGAAACTAAAATATCATGGATTAATAAAGACAGCAGAGGTAGAAAGTGTCAGAGATTGGTTTTGAAATCAGGTCTTTTAATCCAGTGCCAGTACTCGTCTCATTGTGCTGCACTAGCTTCATCTGATGTTCCTTACATTTTCTAATCTTTAAGTATAGAAGAATGCAGAGTATCATGACTTATTCTTGCTAAGCAGAATTGCTTGATTAGAAGCCTATCTGAGACACTATCTTGCTTAAACAGACCCTGATGTCACTGTGGGATATTCCAAGAGTGGAATATATCATCAATCCCCACAATTACCTTTCAATAACAACTTAAAAACAATTGTCTGATTTATCACCAGCAGGGTTGGTTATCTCTAAAAGACAGAACCAGATATCATTTGTTGTGCTTCGTTTAAAGTGCCAACTATTTATTACAACGATGGCAAGACACAGTTGTTCTACCTTCCACTGTCATAAGTACAAGGGATGACTTCATTTTCTGACTTTGTCTAGCCAACTCAAATGAAGACACATCAGCATGGTCAACCCATTAATTTCTGCTTTATTAATAATTAAATCACCTTATATCAATCAATATTGTTTATTATGAAAGCAAAACTGAAATTGCAACAGAATAAAAGAACTTTAATTATAAGAGGAAACACCAAACCTTATGAGAATGGAAACTAGTAGAGAGTCTGCTCACTGCAAGAGAATCCTGAATGAAAAAAAAAAAATCTGTGGATGGATTTTAACTGAGGGACCAGTATGAAGATCAGTATAAAAGCTGTTGCAGAAAAATATTATCTAGCCTCTTGCTGAAAAAGATTGGGTAAACTTGAGAATATTTACTCAAGAGTACCTAAGTTTCCCTTAATATTTGCACAAGCAAGCTAAAAGGGGTTCAGTCAGCAGTAGCCAGTGGAAGACAAGTTACATAACCTGTGAGATCCACTATTTTTTTCTTCTGAGGCAGGGTCTATACGGCATAAAATGAAATTTTCAGGTGCCTTGCAAACAAAAAGAACATAGAAACTGAAACAATTTCTAAGGCTGAAATATCCTCTTGTAGGGTTAAATTATGCAAGTTATTTATCCATGATCAAATATATTGAGTCTTTTACCATGGCACAGTAAATTTAGTCTTGGAAAGTGAACTAAGTGTAATAATTTTCTTCAAGTATTTGAAGGGGGTAGGATATTTAATAGAGATTAGACTTATATGCCTGTCATTAAAGGACAGAATTAGTAACAATGGCTTAAAGATGTAATGTCATACTTCAGCTCTAGATATGGAAAAAAATTCTCATGAATTCAAATTTTTGCAAAGGGTAGTATACAAACCTAGAGCAATTTTCCTTTCCCTTAATATTATCAGATAAAGGTTGAATGGCAATCTGTCTTGGATTGGACCTATGATCTCTGAGACACTCTCTAATTGACATTCAGGGATTCCATATATGGTAGTCAAATCTCAATTTCTTTGTGTAATGTAACTAAAATTTTGACTCTATTTAAATCAATAATCATGACTTATATATTAAATTCATGAATAAAACCTTTGCTAGTGTAGATTACTCTTTCACATCATCAGAAATGACTTCAAATGGGAGACAATAGGTTCATAGAGAATACAGAAAAATATATAAAGTGGTCAAATAAGAGATAGTTAAAATAGGTAGGGAAATATCCTCCTGAGGAATAAGGAAAAGCTTTATATAGAATGTTGTGTTTGAGCAGGATATTAAAGGAAGGGAGGGATTCTAGGAGTCAGAAGTACAGAAGTGTATTTCAGGAATGGAAGATGACCAATGCAAAGTCGTGGGTTTAGAGAATGTTTGTAAGTAACTGGGAGAAGGCTACTTTGATAGAATCATACAGTATATGAAGTGACAAATTTGAACAAGATTACAAAGGATGTTAAAATGATGGAGGAGTTTGTCTGTATCTCGACTCAGAAGTAATAGTTATTAGAATTTATTAGTTTGAAGAGTGAGAGTAAGGAAAAATAACTTAGTAGCTGTGTGGAGCATAATTTTTTAATTTGTTTTATTTTCATCCATTTGTACATATATATTTCCAAGTTAGAAAATTTCCTTCAACGCTTACTTCCCAACCCCCTCCCCTCAGTAGGCAACAGTCAAGTTAGAATTTTCGCATACATAATTTGTTGAACATATTTACAAATTAGTAATTTTTGGCATGAGGAATTAAGATTAAGGGAAAGAGACACATAAGAGATAATTTTAATAAAGTGTTCAGATATGGGAGAGGTGTTTTTTTCTGTGTGTTTGGTTTGGTTTTGTTTTTCTTTCTCTGGTTGGGTATAATATAGATCATTACCTGTCTAATACAGTTATACTAGTTCTCTGGACTGTCAAGAGGAACTGTTTCCATCAAGGTTGTTTATCTCACAATGTTGTTAATGTGTACATGGTTCTCTTGGTTCTATTCACTTCACTCAGCATCAGATATCATAAATTATTCTTTCCATGCTTCTCTAAAGTTTGATCACTTATAGTTTCTTGTAGAACAGTAATATTCCATAGTATTCATGTACCATAACTTGTTTGGCCATTCCCCAATTGATGGTCATCCCCTCAATGTCCAATTCTTTGCCAATACAAAATGAGCTGCTATGAATATTTTGGAAAATGTAGGACTTTTCTTATTTTTTACAATTTCTTCTGGATATAAACCTAAAATTGGAATTGCTGGGTCAAAGGGTAGGAACAGTTTTATTGCTTTTTGGGCATAGTTCCACATTGCTCTCCAAAATGTTTGCATCCATTCAGAACTCCACTAGCAATGCATCAATGTCCCAATCCTCCCACATCCTCTCCAACATTGATCATCTTCCCTTTTTCTCATATGGGCTAATCTAATAGGTGTGAGATGATACCTCATGTTTTTTTTTAATTTGCATTTTTCTAGGAGCATATATTTGAAAGGGGAAAGAGATGAGGTATTAAGAATAATTAAGGGGGGCAGCTAGGTGGCACAGTGGAGGGGGGTGGCTAGGTGGTGCAGTGGATAGAGCACCGACCTGGGAGTCAGGAGTACCTGGGTTCAAATCCGACCTCAGACACTAATTACCCAGCTGTGTGGCCTTGGGCAAGCCACTTAACCCCATTGCCTTGAAAAAAAAATCTCAAAAAAAAAAGAATAATTAAGAAGTCATTGCTATGACTCCAGGAAGAGATAATGAAAATTGAATTAAGGTGGTAACTATGAGTATAAAGAAAGGGTAATTTGTAAAAGAAGATGTGGAAGTGAAAATGACAAGATTTAGAACATAAATGGATATGTGGTTGTAGGAAAATGAGAAGCTGTGAATAATTTTGAATATGATTTTCAGAAGCTATGAGTTTGGCAAAGGGAAAGTCAGAAATTAAAGGTGAATTCTGTTGTGAAGTATTTGGGGGGGGGATTAGAAAGATTTTATTTATTTTGAATTTTGCAATTTTCCCCAATTCTTTCTTCCCTCCCCTCTCCCCTCCCATAGAAGGCATTCTTTTAGTCTTTACATAGTTTTCATGGTACAAATTGATCTCAACTGAATGTGATGAGAGAGAAATCCTAACCTTAAGGAAGAAAAATAAACTATGAGATAGCAAAATTACATAATAAGATAACAGTTTTTTTTCTAATTTCAAGGTAATAGTCATTGGTCTTTGTTCAAACTCCACAATTATTTCTCTGGATACAGATGGTATTCTGTAGTGTCATGGAGGGAAATAGATTGAGTTCCTCCTTCACCTATTTTTTTTCAAATAGTTTATATAGAATTGGAATCAATTGTTCCTTGAATGTTTGATAGAATTCACTTGTGAATCATACTCCTATAGATTTTTTTCTTAGGAATTTCATTAATGCTTGTTTAATTTATTTTTCTGAGATAGTTATTTAGGTTATTTAATTTCCTCTTCTTTTAATGCTGGCAATTTATATTTTTGTAAATATTCATCAATTTCATTTAGATTATCAAATTGATTGGCATATAGTTGGACAAAACAGTTCCAAATTATTACTTTAATTTCCTCCTGGGGGGGGTGAATTAACCATTTTCTTTTTTGATACTAATAATTTGGTTTCCTTCTCTCTCTTTTTTTTTAGTTTTTGTAAAGTAATGGGGTTAAGTGGCTCTCCCAATGCCACACAGCTAGGCAATTATTAAGTGTCTGAGGCCGGATTTGAACTCAGGTACTCCTGACTCCATGACCCATGCTCTATCCACTGCACCACCTAGCTGCCCCTGCTTCTCTCTTTTTTAAATAATGGAATACTAAAGTGCTTTAAGAAATGATGAGTTCATATCCAACCTTTCTGGAGAACTATTTGGAATTACGCCCAAAGGGCAACAAAAACGTGCATACCCTTTGACCCAGCAATACCACTACTGGGTCTATATCCTGAAGAGATGATGAAAAAGGGTAAAAACATTACTTGTACAAAAATATTTATAGCAGCCCTGTTTGTGGTGGCAAAGAATTGGAAATCAAGTAAATGTTCTTCAACTGGGCAATGGCTTAGCAAACTGTGGTATATGTATGTGATTGAACACTTGTTCTATTAGAAACCAGGAGGGATGAGAATTCAGGGAAACCCGGAGGGATTTGCATGAACTGATGCTGAGTGAGATGAGCAGAACCATAAAAACACTGTACACCCTAACAGCAACATGGGGGCGATGATCAACCTTGATGGACTCACTCATTTCATCAGTGCAACAATCAGGGACAATTTTTGGATTGTCTGCAGTGGAGAATACCATCTATCTACAGATAAATACCATAGAGATTGAACAAAGTCTAAGGACTATTTACTTTAATTTAGAGTAAAAACTGATATCTTATTGTCTGATCTTGTTATCTTATGCTTTATGTTTCTTGCTTAAGGATATGATTTCTCTCTCATCACACTCCTTTTGGATCAATGTATGGCATGGAAACAATGTAAAGAATGACAAATTGCCTTCTTTGTGGGGTGGGGGGGAGGGAAGTAAGATTAGGGGGAAAATTGTAAAACTCAAAATAAATAATTTTTAAAGAAAAATAAAGTTAGAGAAAGAGCAAATTAAAAATCTCCAATTAACTACCAAATTAGAAATTCTAAAAATTAAAGGAGATATTAGTAAGATCAAAAGTAAGAAAACTATTGAATTAATAAATAAAAGTAAGATTTTGTTTTATAAAAATACCAATAAAATAGATAAATCTCTGATTAATTTGATTTAAAAAAAGAGAGAAGGAAACCAAATTGTTAGTATCAAAGAAGAAAATGGTGAATTCACCCCCCCCAGGAGGAAATTAAAGTAATAATTTGGAACTGTTTTGTCCAACTATATGCCAATAAATTTGGTAATCTAAATGAAACTGATGAATATTTACAAAAATATAGAATGCCAATATTAAAAGAAGAGGAAATTAAATAACCTAAATAACTATCTCAGATAAGTAAATAAAACAAGCATTAATGAATTCCCTAAGAAAAAAAATCTGCAGGACCATGATTCACAAGTGAATTCTATCAAACATTCAAGGAACAATTGATTCCAATTCAATATAAACTATTTGTTTTATTTTTGTTTTTTTTTAGATTTTTGCAAGGCAAATGGGGTTAAGTGGCTTGCCCAAGACCACACAGATAGGTAATTATTAAGTGTCTGAGATTGGATTTGAACCCAGGTACTCCTGACTCCAAGGCTGGTGCTTTATCCACTACACCAGCTAGCCGCTCCAATATAAACTCTTTGAAAAAAAAATAGGTGAACGAGGAACTTAACTTATTTCCCTCCATGACACTAATATGATGCTAATACTAAACCAGGAAGAGTCAGACAGAAAAAGAAAATTAACAACCAATTTCCCCAATCAAAAGGGACATAAAACTTTTAAATAAAACATTAGCAATATGATTAAAGCAAATTATCACTAGGATAATACACTATGACCAAATAAGATTTCTTCCAGCAATGCAGGGTTGGTTCAATATTAGGAAAACTATGAACATATTTGACTATGCCAATAACAAACTTAACAGAAATAATAAGATTATTTCAAAAGCTGCTCAGAAATATTTGACAAAATATAGCCATTCCTACTAAAAGCACTAAAGAGCATAGGAATAAATGAATTGCTCCTTAAAATGTTAATCAGCTTCTATCTGAAACTATCCAAAAGCATTGTTTGCAATCAGATAAGCTATAAACATTCCCAATAAGACCGTGAGTGGAATAAGGATGCCTATTATTGTCACTACTATTCATTATTGCATAAAAAATGTAAGTCTTAGCAATAAGTGAAGAAGTAATTAGAATTGGAAATGAAGAAACAAAACTTTCACTCTTTGCAGATGATATGATGGTATTCCTAGAGAATCCTAAAAAAAAATTTAAAAAATACTTGTTACAGTTAGCAAGTTTAGAAAATTCACAGGATATAAAATAAACCCATACAAAACTTCAGCATTTCTATATATTATTAGCAAGATAGGGAAGCAAAGGAAACAAATAGAAATTCCATTTTAAAATGATTTCAGACAACATTAAATACTTGGGAGTCTACCAGCCAAGGGAGACTCAGAAACCCTATGAAAGCAACTATGGAACACTTTTTACACAATTAAAGCAGATCTAAATAATTGGGCAAATATCAACTGCTATTGGATAAGCCAAGATAATATAATAAAAATGACAATTCTACCTAAATTAAATTTTTTATTTAGTGCCATACCAATCAAACTTCCAAAAAAATTACTTTAATGAGATTGAAAAAAACAGTAACTAAATTCATATGGAGGAACAAAAAATCAAGAATATCAAGGGAATAAATGAAGAAAAATGCAAAATAAAGTGACCTAGCCCCCAAAATGATATGATAAATTATTAGTTATTGAAACTGTTTGCTGCTGGCTATGAAGTACAAGAGTGAATCAATGGAAGAGATTAGGTGCAAAAGAGACAGCCGGAAATGTTTATAGTAATATATTATTTGATAAACCTGGAGTCCAACTTCTGTGAAAAGATTTCATTCTTTGATAACAACTGCTGGGAACATTGTAAGGCAGAAATTAGAATTAGACCAATATCTCACATGCCAGTAAGATAAGGTCAAAAATGTATGCAGGATTTAGACATAAAAGACAATATTATAAGCAAATTAGGAGAACAAGGAATAAGGTTCTCATCAGATCTATGGAAAGGAGAGCAGTTTATGATCAAAGAAGAGATGAAGAACATTATAAAAAAAATCTATAATTTTGATTACAGTAAATTAAAAATTACATTAAATTTGATTGCATTAAACTAAAAAGTTGAAAACCACTGTAGCCAAGAGCGAAAGGAATGTAGTAAATTGGGGGAAAAGTTTTACTACTATTTCTGACAAAGGACTTCTTACCAAAATATATAGAGAACTGCATCAAATAAAAAACAAAAAACAAAAAACAAGTCATTCCTCAATTGACAAATGATCAAAGGGTATGAAAAAGCAATTCTCAAATGAATAGATCAAAGCCATCTATAGTCATATGAAAAAAATGCTCTACATCATTATTGATTAAAGAAATGAAAATTAAAACATCTGTGAAGTATCACCTCACACCTCTCATATTGGACAGTATGACCAGAAAGGACAATCCTCAATATCAGAGGGAATGTGGGAAATCTGAGACATAATGCATTGTTGGTGGAGTTGTGAACTGATAGAACCTTTCTTCAGAGTAATTAGGAATTATGCCCAAAGAACAATAAAAAAGTGCATACCCCTTTGATCCAGAAATATGCCACTACTGGGTCTGTCTCTGAAGGGATTGTGAAAAAGGGGGGGGACCCTTATATTCATAGCAGTTCTGCTTGTAATGGCTAAGAATTGGAAATTGAGGGGATGCCTATCATTTGGGGAATAGCTGAAGAAATTGTGATTATATACATACATACATATGTGATGAAACACTATTTTTATATAAGAAATCATGAGGGATGGGATTTCAGATGGCAAGACTTACTTTGTTTGATGCTGAGTGAGATGAAAATAACCAGAACACTATACACACCCATAACATCATGGGGATGATGATCAGCTCTGATGGACTTGCAATAATAAGAAACAATTTTAGGGGATCTGTCATGGAGAATATCATCTGTATTCACAGAAGGAACTTTGCAGTTTAAATGATCAAAGTTTATTATCTTAAAATTTTAAAAGTTGTCTTAAGTATTATGCAATTTTGCTACCTCTAATGTTTTCCCTCTTCCTTTTGGATCTGTTTCTTCTCTCATAACACATTTAATTTTCAGTTATGCATATCATGGATTCAAATGTAAAGACTATATCAGATTGCCTTCTGTTGGGGGGAAGGGGAGAGGGAAGAGAGGGAGGGAAAACTTGTAAAACTTATAACCCTGCATAAAATTATTGGTAGAAACTACTATATATGTATTTGGAAATCAAATGAAATATTTATATAATAAAAATAAGCTCCAAGGGAACTTTAAAAAAATCTTGCAGTTACTGTTAAAAAAAGTTATAGTCCAGACTCCTTTTTTTGTTTGTACTCCAATTACTATTAGTTATTTCTCTTGGACATATTTTCCAGGTCAGTTGTTTTCCATGTGAGTCACTTACATATTTTATAGTTTCAGTCTTTCGATTAGTTTTAACCTGCCCAATACTAATTTTTTAGGATTTAGTTTCTTCAGTTAGCTTTTGTATCTCTCTTTTTTTCCCCCATTTGTCGAACTCTATTTTTACAGGTATTACTTTCCTTTGCCAGTTTTTCATAATTCTTGTACATGACTCATTTCCATTCACAATTTTTTGTTCTATTTTTCTCATTTGGTTTTGAAATTCTTTTTCACTGCTTCCAAGAGGACTTTTTTGGATTTAAGACTAATTCATAATCCCCTTTGAGACATTACAAACAGGCGTATTGGTCACTGTTTTTATTTTTTAAGACAATGCTTTTTTTGCTCATTTTGAAAGTTGACTTCTGTTCTGGTACACAGGAGACACAGTTCCAAACTTTTTGTGCTGGGGTCTGAGGTCTAGTTATTGTCTTTCTGCACTGGAATTTGAGGTTCAGTTGACTCATTCACTGAGTTAGGCTGACCCGAACCAGTTTTGCCCCTTTCACTGATATTCTGGGGATCTCAATGTGCCTTTTGTGCTGGAACTGGGGCTCCCACTGCTGGCTTGATATACTGGGATCTCTTTTGTGACTATTAGCCTTCTGCTGGCTTCCTCAAAGAATGGACTGTGAGTTCAGCCTTTCCTGAAGTCCCTCCGGATATCTTGATCTTAAAAGATGCTTCATTCTGCCTTTGTGTGAGTTCTGATAAATAGTCTGTGTTAGAGGCTTCATTTATAGTTGTTACAAATGGAAACTGAGAAAAGTTTAGGCAACTTCCTAGCTTCTCTCTACCCTTCTGATTCACTGAGGTAGTTCAAAATTACTCCCAACGTAAAGCAGCTAGGGGCCAAAATGGATGGAGAGTTGGGCCTGGACTCTCATTTTCCTGAGTTCAGATTTGACCTAAGACACTACCAGCTGTCACTTACCCTGTTTGTTTCAATTTCTCCTTTGTAAAAAGAACTGGAGAAGAATTGACATGCCACTTCAGTATCTGAGCTAAAAAAGACTCAAATAGTTATGCAGAGTATCTATGAAACAGATGAACAATAATAACAAGGTGTTCATTAGACTTACTGGGTTCAACAGTTGTATTGTCAGCAAACTATACTATCTATTGTCCTATATCTTGTCTCATCCTGTTGACTAGACTTCTTGAAAAAGTCACTCTCTCAACTCAGTCTGGATTCCAAAATCATCCAACTGAAATTTCTCTCTACAAAGTTACCAAATCATATCTTAATTGTCAAGTTTAATGATCTTTTCTTTTCACTCTTTATCCTTTTTAACATCTCTTCAATTTTCACTATTAAGTCTCTTCTCTTTGATATTAAATTCTGTCTGGTTTTGTTTTTATTTTTATTTGTGTGTGGGGGCACTGATGCTTTCTGATTATCTACCTCATGATTAGACTGTTCCTCTTAGTGACTCCTTTGAAAGATCTTCTTCCATATCATACCCCCTAACTGGAGATGCCCCCTAAGACTCGGTCTTGTATCCTCTTCTCTTTCCCTTATACTATCTCATTTGGTAAATTTATCAGTATCCACTGATTCAGCTTTGAAGATAATTCCATTTTTTTTGTTTTTTGAGTCACATGTTTCTCCAATCTTATATCTAACCCTGAATTGGACATCTTAAATTAGATGTCTCAGAGACTTCTTAAACTGAGCATGTTCAAAACTGATTTCATTTTCTCCACCCATTCTGTCAATACTCCTCTTTTTTCTAAATTCCTTGTTATTTTCAAGGGGATCACTATCCATTGATTGACAAATCAGTCAATTTAGGTTGCCATTTAGGTTGCATCATTAACTTGTCATTCTTTCCATTTTTCCTTATCCAAACAGATGTCAATCCCTGCTCTTTCTAATTTTTTGACATCTTTCACATAGGACCCGTTTGCTTCACTTTCAATGGCACCATCTTGGAGAAGGTCTTCACCTTGTACCTTTACTATTACAAAAATCTATTGACTTGTCTCCCTACAACAATTTTCTCTCCATTCTAATCCTTACTCAAATTTAACACTCACCATAATAATCACCTTAATCATTGAGCCTCAGTGGGTCCCCACTGCCTCCAGGGAAAAAAAAAAACATAAAATTTTCTATTTCACTTATAAAGATCTTTATCTTGTATATCCTCATGAAGTGAACAATTCCCATTATACTAGTCTCATTTTTACTGATTTCAGACATTTTCCCTGACTTTGTCCAATGCCTGCAATTATCTCCCTCCTCATCTCCATCTCTGGTTTCCTTGATTTTCTTCAAGTCTTAACTAAAATCCTACCTAATAACCACCCAAATTTTTTTTAAATTTTTCAATCTTTCTTAATATTAATGTTTCCTACTTAGTTTATTCTTTTTTATACTGTATATCCACAGTACTTTATTTGTTGTCTCCACATTAAATTGTGAATGCATGCAGAGCAAGTAATAACTTTTATCTCTTTTTTGTAGGGTCTAATACATCTTTGGACAATAATAGACAACAAGAATGCTTGTTGATGGACTAGTTTGAAAAAGAAACTCAGGAAATGAAAAAAATAGAACTCTCATTGTTTTACATAATCAAATTAATTTCTTTCCAAGACAGACATTTTCTTTTTATATAATTATTGTTAACAAGACAACTCCCATCCTAAAGTCACTCAAGAGAAAACTGTTAGCAGGAAGAACATGCATGGTCCACACCCATAATCCGCCATAATCCTAGAAGAGGTGACTTTAACATTTGTTATCACATGAAATCCTGGACTTAGACACAGATGTTGAGTAGGACCAGCTCTTTAAAATAAAATTCATATAACTTCTGAGACAATTCCAAGTCTTTTGATAGCCTTTGATAAATTGACCACTACTTTCTCACAGAGTCTGAAAACTGACTTCTCATACAGCATTCAGTCTGTACAATCTCTGAGATCCCTCTGAGTTTTAAAATGATGATTCCATCAATTTAGGCCAATATCATAACATCCAAAATAAAGACTCTGGCTAATATTACAATTTTATATTACTTTTATTCATAGCTTTTGTGCAAAATATAAGATAATGAGCATAACCTCAGGGTACCCTCAACCTCTTAGCAGATGTTTTTTTTTAATTAAAGATTTTATTTTTAGTTTTACAGTTTTTCCCACAATCTTACCCCCCCACAGAATGCAAGTCTTTACATTGTTTCCATGTCATACATTGATTCAAATTGAGTGTGATGAGAGAAATCATATCCTTAAGGAAGAAACAAGAAGTATTAAAGATAACAAGATCATATAATGAAATATCGGGTTTTTTTCCTAAATTAAAGGGAATAGTCCTTGAACTTTGTTCAAACTCCATGGTTCTTTATCTGGATACAAATGGTATTCTCCATTGCAGACAGTCCAAAATTGTCCCTGATTATTGTACTGATGAAATGAGCATGTCCATCAAGTCTGATCATCACCTCCAAGTTGCTGTTAGGGTGTACAGTGTTTTTCTGGTTCTAGCACATAAGTCTGAAGGAGTGTAAGACACATAACAGGTTTAACAAAATATCTATGCACCCCCATGATTAGTAAAGGCAACAGAATTGATTTGTAAATAACATTACCTGACTCCAAGACCAGCAATATCCATTGTATCAGGCTGCTCCAAATTAGTCATCTTCATAATGTTCAGTTATCTGCAACTTAAAAATAATTAGCTTAGTGATTATTTTCTTTCTCCTTCCTTCCCTCCTTCCTTCCATCCTTTTTTCTATCCTCTCTCTCTTTCTTACTTTTGTCCTATATTTGCATGATTTATATCATTTTATCAACCTTTTTAATTGTGTGTTTTACATATGAGGGGAAAGTCATGATCAGTTAATAAAATTCTAATTAATCTTTTAAATGAGACAACAGGAATAATAATAATAATAATTAATATTTTAAAATAATGGATAAGAAAACACATATCCAAGACAGACATTACTTGTTCAGTACCATTTGTGCCATTGATTTCTTCATTCCCCAGGTATAATCATTCAACTATGCCCTCCCTAAGAGGCATCAGAAGTTTTGCTACTCATGACCCAGGTAAAACTCATGAGCTAATTAGCACAAAAAACTCCAGTAGAAAGAGGCAACAACTAACTGCACAGCACAATTCTAGAGGAGGTAGCTTTAAGAATTTACTAACACAAAAGACCCTGAACTTAAAACAAGGATGTTTATTATTTCTTAAATATTCATCTACATTGTCTCTAAAAATTAAAATTGCATGAATAAAAATAAAATTTCCTATGCAGTTCCAAGACCATATTTCTATAGTACCTTTATAGAACTTTGTCTAACTCTTTTATCCTACTTTCTGAAAGTTGACTTTGGCCAGTATGGCTCATACTCCAGTCCTTCTGCTTAATCTCCAATCTCAGAATTCTCTGCAGGCTGATTCTCTGCAAAACCATTCCAAATTCAGGTATATGATTTCTCTCATGGCAGTAATTCTATCCTATTCTCTCACAGTGGGTACCAAAAGGCATATGCTCTATGACTTAAACAGTCTTTTAATCTTGTCTAAGAATTTTTGTTAGTTTGTTGTTGTTTTTTTATCTCCCCATGTAAGCAAGGTAATTTTATTGCCTGCAAGAAAACAATGATTATTTTATCTAAGGCATAGATATATCACTCAGCAGTAGGTCTATTTCTTCACATGGTGCAAATATAATGTGAAATGTTCTTGCTAAAAGGTATTTATTCAAGGTACAGCTCAGCTGCAAAGAAACTGATACAAATAGAGGATTTGTAATATCCTTCAATCTAAATAAAACAATTATAAAGTTATTCATTGGAAAGTCATCTATCATGATATTTATACATGTGGGGGTAAATAGAATGCAGAAATGATCTTTAAATTTTAGCACAGAATAATTTTCAATTAATTTGAATTCTGAGAATCACAGCAAATAAGAATGATTGAGGAAAACAAGGGTAACAAATAGCACATGTTGTCCATTGTATTATTAAAACAGTTCTTTCCAACTGTTCTACATTACCCCAGAGAATTTTCCCATATACCATCACATATTTGTAGCTTTGAAGGACCTTTAAGGGCATGGGATCATTGATTTGAAACTAGAAGAGATTCTCAGAGGAAATCTAGTCCAAGTCTTTTCTTTTGCAGATAAGGAGACTGAGTTCCAGAGAGCATAAGTGACTTGCCTAAGGGCACACAACTAGTAAATGCTAAACTGGGGTTTTTATTTCAAAGACCTGAGTCTTTGGACTCCAAGCCTGGCTCTCTTAACAAAGCTATAATTCAATTATTATTGAAGGTTCTACATTGGTTTTTCTTTTTTCTTAGACTTGATAACATCCTAAATGAAAGGAAGAATCTTGAATCATTCATTGTAGTATACATGCTTTTAGTACAAGGAAGGACTAGTTGCAATCAATTCAAATTGATCAGCACTCCCCTGCAAAGGAGAATTCATAAAAGCAAGAAAACAGTATAGCACTATCATTGTAAATTCTTTTAATTTTGTGTGTGTGTGTGTGTGTGTGTATTTGAAAGGGGTAATATAAATAACTATATGTATTTGCTTGCACAAGTGATTATTAAAAAAACTGGGTGGTGATTTACATATAGTTGGAATTGTCATAATAATAATAATAATAATAACAATAATAATAATGAGGATGATGATGATGATGAAGAAGTTGAAAGGTGAGAGAATTTTATTCCCAGACTTAAACAGATGAACCAAGGAAAATCATACTGACAATAAAGTCAGCTTTAGCAGAGGTTTTAGACACACGCTGTGACTACTTAGGTTAGGGAGGTTTTCTCATTATTTGCGTTTTCACAGAATTTTATTTCTGAAACTGATCATCAGATAGAGAGGAAGAGCAAAAATGAAAATTTACAAGAGCAGCAGGAGGTGGGGTTTATTGTCCTTGAATATTTCCCTAGAAAAAAGCATCTAATGTTCAGTGTGCCTTATCAGAAAGTAGGGAGCATTGAAGGCACTGATTCTGAAAATCCATCTTTACCAAAGAATACTAAATATATAAAAAGGAGATCTTAGTCTAAACAAGATTTCTAATAAAAATGATAACCAAACAGATTTCTTAAAGATTCCATGTCATTATCAAGTTTAAATGTAAAACCTTGAAGATATAATAACTAGACATATCAACCACAAGATAAAAATTGTATATTGAGCCTCTAAATTAGGTGCCTACACTCTCTGATCAGTGCAGCTTCTATAATATCCTCCATGAGCCCTCCTTTGCCCTGAAAAAATTATTGCCTCTTTCTAAATATCCAATTCACTAGCTTACAACAAAAAGTAAATTAGAAATTGGAAAATATAATTTAATAAAAAGCCCAATTTCCTGCTCTACTCTTATCTCTATGCATAATCCTATAACATGTAACAGGGGAAGTATGACGAATACTAAGATACAGAATCCAATCACTATTTCTGTGTAATTCAATTTGACAGGGCTTAGTAAATGCCTGGCCCAGTGCTGCCTAAAATAGGTATCTATGCTTATATCTGCTTTAACATATCATTATCATATTTTTCTTCATTCTAATAAGCTTCCTTCCTATTTTATAAAGTTAAAATATGAATTTTATATAAATTCCTTCTGTAAACACATTGGACTTCTACGAGTCACTTTGCCTGTGATGAGCTACATAATCTATCTGTTTCACTAACCTCCTACCCCATCACCAGGTGACATAATCACATTGTCATGTTACTTACTAAATGCTGGACTTTGAAAAAGGAAGTCAAGGTTCAAAGTCTACATTCTGAAATTTTCTATGTGACTCTGACCATGTCATTCAAATTTTCAGTCCTGAAGTAAATTCTTAAGGACTTTGAAACAGAATAATCATTTATCATCATCGCTAGACGGTTTCTTCATTTGCAGTTCCCTAAAGTAATTACTATGTTGGGTATTTTTTTAAATAGGGATAATAAAAGTACTTTTGAGAGTGTCAAAGTACATAGTATATGCAAAATGCTCTTCATATTTGAAAATACCACATAAAATGTCAATTATTATTATCCTGGTCAACAAAGTAATTTTTCTGTCCAAAATGCTCTTCTGAAGTTTTTGGAGCACAATCAGCACCTACATCATCAAATCAATAATTGAGGACAGATATGTGAAATTAAGAAGGAGTGGTCTTCCATGGCAATAGAAAGACCTGCTTGATATTACTTAGCTGGCCAGCAAAACTGTTGACTCCAGAATGACCTTTCCTATCTGATTACCTTGACCAGGAAAGAGTCTTCTTAGGTATATTTGATATTTGTGCACTAAAGTAAATCATGTGTAATCATGGTCCCAAGTATGTTCTCACTAGGAATTTTCTAGGCAGCTATGGATATTGGGCAACTAATGGTGGTTTATTAACATTCTGCTGGTTCAGACATAGAGCAAAAGAACCCACATCCTAAGAGAAGACAGAAATGAAGAGATTATAGATTATTGTAGCAAAGGAAACCTTGGAAACATCAGCTCCTGAGGGAAGCTAGAGGCATTGATATGAAGGTCACCAGAAATGCATAATATACACCTCAACAATATTATAGCAGTCCATGTCACAATGACACCTGAACACTGTTATAGCAATCCATGTCACAATGAAGGCAATGTAAAGGTAACCTCTGTGAAAACTGATAGTTCATGAAGATGAAACAGCTATTATGAAGGCTCCAGTGATGATGGGATGAGGATCTAACTACCAGGTCAATAATCAGGGTAATTAATTCTACCAGAGAACCCTGGGGGACGAAGAGTGGCATGGATGTTAAAAACAAATTCTTTAAAATGGAAACCTTCACTACATTGAACATATGAAAAAAATGAATGATAATGGGTTGAATAGCTAACTTTTATTTCAGACAAGAAACCAAAACCAAAAATGTTCGCTTTTCTGTTTATTTTATCACAAACAACAAGGCAGTAAATTTCAAGGACAGCAAAAAAACAAACAAAAAACCCCTCAAATTCTCTCTAATGACAAAAATTATTTTTAATGTTCAACATGAAAAGCAGAGATTCTAATTTAAGTCTTTTCCTCAGTTGACATCAACCCATTGCCTACAAACTTGCAAACAGAATGTAATAGATTTGTAATCAGACAAGCAAAAAAGAAAATTTTCTGTAAATGTATTTATCGGACTTATATAAGTTGTACCTACCTAAAGAAAAATATCCATTATTTTGTGAACATGACCTGTTCGTGATGTCTCTTTTGAGTAGCATATATATTTGAGAGTAATATTTTTCCCATATGAAACATACAAAAAGTAAAATTAGGACAAAAACCTCAGAGTAGCATCTTGAAAATATTCTTCATAGCATTATAACCTTCTATCAAACAGATATAGATGTACTGGTATTGAAAAATAGACTCAGTGTTGACCTTAAAAATGGCATATTCTTAGTATGAAAAGTAAATATTATACTTATTATTTTTCATTATACTTAATTACATTTTATTAATATACTCATTATTAATATGGCTTACAATTTACTTTAAATAAGTATTGAATTCTATATCAGGCACTTGACAAAGTTTTTTGGGGCAATATGACCCCAAAGAGCATAAAGTTGGGACACCCATGATGTAGAAAGTTTCTTCAGAGTCCCAGAAAGACCACGAATAAGGTATAGACTAATAGGGATAATAGAGGATTCAGAAGACTCAGTCTCTTATACTTTACTCTTAAAATTCCAAAAGGCTTTCACTGATCAGTCAATAGACTTCAGCTCCAACCTCACTTGCTCATTATTTTATCTTTAGTATCTCAGAATGAGCATAATTTGCAATTGTTACTGTTATGACCAAAAATTAATGGTCTTCCCCTTTCTGTTTTTTTAGAAAGAAAACTAGGGTATCTTTTGCCTCAGTTCTTACCTAGCCTTAAACTATTGAATGAACATTGCCCCAGACAAATAAAATTGAGAACAGGGTTAAAATGACAACTAGCTTAAAAAGGCCAAGGTCTCCCACTGCTTCCTGGCCCATTGTCAATTGTCCTGATCTATCCATTGCCACTAAATTTCAATAACTCTGAAGGAAAGTTGTCTCACTTAAACCCTATTCACTTTTAAGTCAATACATTATCCCTAACATAATTGGTTTTTTGGAGAATGAAGAATGACCAACAATTAGAACTGTAGCTTCTCTGTGTTTGATTTTTTTATTGATCTTAAAATCAAGAGCGATAGTTGGATTGCATGCCAAAATAAGATATACCCATGAAGTACAAGAAGCAGACGCATAGAGGATAGGACAGAAAGAGGCAAAGAATGGGAACCTGAAACATTGGGAAAAGTCAGAACTGCAACCTGGGTAGACTACAGAAGATCACCATCTGTGGTAAGACAATTTGATACATGCCCTCCCTGCTTCCAACCACAGTACAGAAAGTTGGTAGGTGTGGGAGTTCAAGAAAGATATAAACTTTGCTCTTTACTTTGCATTTTACTACATTTACTTTACCATATGAAACAAATAGAAAATCATCTTGGGTTTCTCACTTAGCAAACATTTCCTGAAATTCTTCCCTTGACATTTCTACACTCTTGTTTCAAGAGTTGTTCCACTTCTGAGGGAAAGGAGTGAAAAGGAGAAAGAAAGTTAAAATATGAATTATCTTAAATAGTATTTTTATTAGAAGAGATATGTAAGAAATTTTAGAAATTTGACTATTCTATTTTATTAATGAATCAATTATATTAATGTTCAAACACAATTTTACTCAAATATTACTTTTCCTTCAATTATTTCTTAGGCATTAATTAACCAATTACTACTAATTAAGTTTTCAAAATTATGGAGGAATTAGGATGACAAGCTCAGGAAACTACAGCAAGAAGAAAACACAGAAGTCTTTTATCCTAATATTTTCATTTTAACAAATGAATAAATGAATGTTTAATGAAATTAAATGACTTGCTCAGGGTCTCACAGGTGACAGTCTCAGAAGTAGGATCCTATTTGGCTTCAAAAGAAGCAGTACTCTTTTTCACCCTAGAAGGAAGCACTAATAACATATGAAATTGACACCTTCTTGTCTTCCTTCTCAACATGTCATTTTCCCTTATAACATCAATTAATAGCAATGTTTTTTAAAAGATATTTGTACAATATTTAAAAGATATTTGTAGTTACAACATTACTTCAGATATCTTCAAAAATGAAGTTTCATTGGAGAACAGTGGGGGAGAAGAAGAACAGGTTTCCCTTAAGAGGCCATATAATACTTCACTGCATTTTCTCTGATTTTGTAATATACAAGATGCATTTCTATCTCCACAGCTGTGATCTAATTTGCTGATTTCCTGTTTAAAATGTAGGGTGATTCAAAGGACTAGCAGTTGGTTTGTAGAACCTCCCTTCCAACAAGTCAGCTGACAACTTCAGCCTGAACTCATCAGAGATTCAACATCTTGTGGGGTTGTTGATGGTTTTCTGATTCCCACTGAGAATTTCAGTTTTGCAGGTTAACTTATGAAAATTGCACAGAAGGGAAGATCGGGATTCTGCAGTTTTTAGAGGTATGTGGTTGGTTAGGAGATGTCTTGTGCTCTTTATGGGAGTATGGTCCATGGTGTTGTAGCAGTCTTCTATCTCTTCAAGGGCAAGAATTGTGTTTTTTGTCTTCTCAAAACTTAGCAGAGTACTATGATTAGTGTATGGTGGGTTCTTCCATTGTGTCTGGTTCTTCATGATTTCATTTAAGGTTTTCTTGGCAAAGATGCTGAAGTGGTTTGCAGTTTCATTCTCCAGCTCATTTTAAACATGAGGCAAACAGGGTTAAGTGACTTTCCCAGGGTCACTCAACTAGTATCTGCATGATCGAACTCATGAAAATGAGTTATATACTCAATGTCACTTAGATGACCCCCACCTGAAACATAAGCCCTTAATACATTTTGATTGATTAATTGTTGAACTTACAATGGCTGAATATCTGGAAATAGAATTGATTATATTAAACTTTGGGATCTAAGGAGGGAAAGAAATAGACAAATTTGATCTGTGGAAAAGGAAATCTTTTGAGGGTGATAGTATTTTAAGTCAATAAGTATTTTTTTCTAAAAAAATTGGAAAATATCAATGGAATCCATCGTGATTACAAAGCAATGCATAATCAAATAGATAGTCCTGCAGAGAGACTCTTTTAAATCTATTATCAGACACTAAGCTGCAAAACTTTGGGCAAATTCTTTAACTGCTCTCTATTTTAGTTTGTTTTAATATGCAAAATGGTTATAACAGCATTTAGCTCTCTTTGTTGTTGTCTTGTCAAAGTATATATTTGTTAAGCACTTAAAAACTTTACTTAAACAAAGCTTAAGTGTTTAAACCAACCTTAAAGTGTTACATAAAAAGCCAACTATTATTATTTTTATTATATCTGTTTTGTTGCTATTCCCCTTACCTTGTATATGGAGTGTTACCTGATTGATGGTGCCCAAC
The DNA here is from genome assembly GCF_037893015.1 of Macrotis lagotis. Classification (NCBI taxonomy): domain Eukaryota; kingdom Metazoa; phylum Chordata; class Mammalia; order Peramelemorphia; family Peramelidae; genus Macrotis; species Macrotis lagotis. Next base: position 778,652,987 of record NC_133658.1, read on the forward strand.
TCTAGTCAGTCCCCCAGTTGACTGAACTGAGTCTTGAAAAATGAATGGGAAAACTCACAAAGAACATCAGTTTCTTGTAAAAGCTTGCCCATCAATTGGGGGAATAACTTAACAAGCTAGAGTATATGGATGTTTTGGAGTATGTTGTTAAAAAATCATTGCATGGTCTGACTTCAGAAAAGCATGGAAAGATTTGCATGAACGGATGCTCAGTGAAGTAAGAAGAACCAGGAGAGCATTATACATATTAAGAGCAACATTGTGAGATGATCAACTATGATTGATGCAATTCCTCTCAGCTGTTCAGAGACCTGTTAAGGAAAATGCCAGCCTCAGAGGAAAAAAAACAAACCATAGTTTCTGAATGTAAAGCAAAGCACCTATGTCCACTTTTTAAAACTTCTTTTGTTTCTAATTTCTCATGTTTTTCCCCTTTGTTCTTTCACAGTTTGACTAATATAGAAATATATTAAATGTGATTTTATATGTTTAAATTATATCAGATTGCTTGCTGCCATGGGGTGGATGGTGGAAAAAATGTGAAATTCAAAAGCTTGCAAAATGATGACTATTGAAAACTATATTTGCATACAATTGGAAACTAACTAAATAAATAAGAAAAATGGATTTTTAAAATTTTTGCCCAATTTCTTACTTTCATAAAAGCAAAGTCATGATGTTTAATTATCTTCCCTCTATTCTGAGTTATGGATGGCCATGTGATTTTATACTGAAATTTTTACTAAAAAGTAGGAGCTATGCTGAATACATTGCAATATTTCAGTAGTAAATTTGAATTTTAAGATTAGAAGTAGCCAAAACATCATTTGGATCTTCAAATGGATTTTGGGCCTAAAGATAAATGATTCAAAAGGCATATGTTAAATGCTTTCTATGCACCAAACTATGGAGATACGTATTAAAAGTATATATAGTCTCAGTCCTTAAGGAACTAATATTCAAATAGAGAAAATAATATGTACATAGCATATATATATATATATATATATATATATATATATATATATTATAATCAAGGAAGGTAGATTTTTGTTTTGGAAAATCACAGAAGTGTTAAGTTAAACCATAGGAGAATAGATTGGCATAACATACCAATAAAAATATTGCTTTGACTATGTTACCAGAACTGGAAAAAAAGACTAAGAAAAAAACTGACAAAAGTATGTTTGGGGTACAAGGGAAAGCATGGCTATACCTGCCTAGATACATTTGATCACGAAAGGTATGCACTCATCAAAACAATAGGATACAAGTACCAGTGTTTCAGGTGAAAACTGGAAATAATGCAGGGAAATTGACTTAGGAGGTAAACATGATCTCCATATCAGATATTTTGCTCTGCATTATGTAGCTTAAAATTTAATACTGATCAAATAAACTAGGTCATTAACAGAGTGCTAGTTACTTGAATATTATGCCAAATTTTCCATTGTCCTAAATGTTTTGAGAGGGGAAGATATGAGGGAAGGAAGGTAACATGATTAGGTTTGTATTTTAGAAAGATAAATTTCAGAACTGAGCAGATGTTGAACTGGAATTAAGAATAATATCCTAAAAAGACATCATTTTGCCACTAGGTTATCTCCAGGGTTCTTTCAAAATTGACACAGGGATTTTATTATTCTTTGTTCTCATTAAACAGTTATTGATTGATTGATGATGAATATGTGTGTACATCTCTCTCTCTCTCTTAATCTCTAAATCTATCTCCATCTAAGATTTATATGAAGGCAATAATGAAAGCACTTAAATTGCTATGATACTGAAAGGACTTCATATATTTGAATAAATATTGGTGAGAATTTCCTCCTTATCTGTAACTGAAATTCATTTAGAATACAATGGGCACTAAGAAATAGCTGAATCTTCAAACTTTTCAAATATTTTAGTTGTTGACTTAATAAAAAGGAATTCTTCATTATAATTGCTGTTCAGATTTTAGGAGAAATTATAAGGTCTTCCAGAATTATGACTAGAAATTGTTATATCTGAAACAAGTATGATGATGAAAATTTCAGTCAAAAAGTTAGTGACCAATCCTTCTTTCTGAGAAGATGATTATTCAAGGACTGGACTGAAGTCTACATATTAATCACTATGGAGAATGTGATGGCAAAGTATGTGAAATAAGGAGTAACAAAGCTTTTGTGGTTTATGTCCTTATTATTCATTCTTGGTTTTTTTGTTTTGTTTTTTGTTTTGTTTTGTTTTGTTTTGGTTTTTGCAAGGTAGGGGTTAATTGGCTTGCCCAAGGTCACACAGCTAGGTAATTATTAAGTGCCTAAGGTATGATTTGACCTCAGGTTTTCCTGACTCCAGGGTCAGTGCTCTGTCCACTGAGCCACCTACCTACCCCAATGTTATCCATTCTTCTGAGTCTTTTCAGGGACATGGACATTTCCTTTTTCTTACATAATTCAAGTATCTCATGGTATACTTAAATGAACCTGGCCACCTGGGCATGTCATGGATAACAAGGAAATAAACTAGGAAAAGCTTCAAGCTGATCCATTTAATTTTCCCTCACTATATTCATGAAGAGTTTTCCCTTTCTCTTTGTAACAAAGCTGTCCTGGGTTATGGTCAGAAGAATGTGTGAAATGAATGTGAGGGAAAAGAAATCTTAAAAGCAAAGAAAAAGGACCTGAGATGGAGATAAAACAACAAACTATCTCAGGATAGAATGTACTTTTAGCAAAGCCTGAAGTGCTATTTCCCTTCATTGACATTAATCCATTTAATTATAGATTATGGACTATCTCATCCATTGGAGATGAGACAATTGAAAAGTCTGAGAGTCAGATTTTCTGGATAATTAATAATCAGCTTATGAATTAATCTAGCTGATAATCCAAAAATTGGCAGTCAGTGGTTTTTCTTGGTAACCAGAGACATTTAAGGGAGATACTGAATGCCTTAAATAGTTTTGGAAAAGGGAATGACCCTGACAGAAGAAATCTACCTTGATTGGTAAATGATCAATGGGGGAGGGGCATATTCTGCTGAGAATATGCCTTGATTATGTGTCTCAAATGCTTCCAACAATCTGGAAAAAGGAATCTGTCTCTACCCAGACCACTCTGTTTAATTTTCTCCTTCATTAAGCTGGGTCACTCTAAACTCCAAAGGAAAGTTGCAAGGACATGAACTCAATGATTTAGGACTGCAGTGTACCTCAATTAGATTTTGTTTATACTCTAAGCAAAAGTAAGGTCTTCTAGTTGAGTGAGATCCTGCCCAAGGTGGAGGAGCATATTCCTCAGCAGTATCCTTCAGAGAATGACTGACAGGTCTAGAGGGAGCTGGTCCCTTAATGAGGAAATAGAGAGGAAAAAAATTTGATCCTAATTTAAAAAGTGGTTATTAGAATAATGGAAAAATAATAAATTTCTTATTTCTCCTCTGATTTCCTTGACAGTGTTTTCAATGAATCAGAGGTGAAGAGAATAAGCATTTCTATTACTCCTACAATGTGCCAACCTATGTGCTAATCACTTTTGCAAATATTGTTTGAGTTGATTCTCACAAAAATTCTATAAGGTAAATTCTTTACAACTGAAGAAACAAAGCCAAATATAATTTAAGTGACTAATGCTCAGTCATGCAACTAGGGATTATCTGAAACTGTCTCTGTACTCAGATATTCTTGATTTCAAAACTGATTTTGCTACCTATTTTCTATTTCTAAATCCTACTCCCAATTGCAACCTTATCCTTGTCATCCTGAAGGGCTAGGAACTCTAAAGTATTCCTTCTTTTTGGGCCTAGGATATTTTTTCCCCATCAAGATCTGAGAATTTATTCTCCCCCTAATACTTTATTTTGTTTACATGCACTTCTTAAGATCATGGAATCATAGCATGTAGAACTGGAAGAGATATTAAAGATCACAGAGTCACAGAATTTGAATTGGCAGGAACCTCAGTTTCAGTCTATCTCCAAAAGAAATCACTACTATAAGATTGAGTGATTGTCTAACGTACTAATTTAAAAACTACAATGACCAGATCTCAAGGCAACCCATTCATCTTTTGAACAGCTGCAATTATTGTTAGATAACTTAGGCAATAATTTCATTTGAAAGATGAGGAAACTGAGTCAAATTAAGGTTGAGTGAATTGCCAGAGATCATTAAATTAGCAGATAACTGATTTAAACTAAAGAAAATACCTCCTTCTGCCTAGGCAAACAGTTCCAATAATCAAAGTAACTATTTGTTATATTCTCTCTGCTTATGCTTAAAAATGTTGCTTTTTCACTACTTTGTGAATTGTACTCTATTTTCTCAGAGCTGTATTGATAAACTGGGATAAGTGAAAGTATCAATATGGTTAATGACTATACTTCAATTCCTACAAAGAGAGATTGAATTTTCCACCTCTTGCCTCTTGACCTTGGTCATGTTTCTATGCAACTCATCCTTTAGAATATAAGGTTAATTTATTAAAATTGGACTTGAGAGCTCCTAGGATGTATATGATCCTAACTTATGATCTACAGGAGCTGCTTCCTTTCAGATCACAAGAGGTTTTAAAATTGTTGGTATCACAATATAAAGATAAAACAGTTCCTCTCTATTAGACTAGTAATCCTAGCCTAATCAGTGATTATTTTAAGTAGCATTCTTGAAGATACATAGTATATATTTCTTGGGAAAAGCTCCAAAGTGTAGTGTGTCTGATAAATCTATTTAATCATTTTCTTTGGCAAACCCTTTTTCTATGTGTCCTTTGAAAAATTGACTTTATAATAATATTGCCCTGGATTTCTACAGCATGCATTCCTTTTAGCAACCCAGATATTGTGCACCATCTGAGTACAGTGTGGATACAAGTTTAATTTCAAAATTCAGCATAATTCCATGAGATCTATTATCAAAATATGATGGTAGAAGAGATAGATATTTTTTTTGGTCCCATTATATTAGTTTCCATGGAAGTCTAATACTTGTCAAAACTCTACAGTGTTATGGCTATGAGTGCTTTCTCAGACCATTAAAAAGCTGTGAAACCTTGAAGAAACAGTTCAGACCATACTCATTTGCACTTGAATGAGAGTTCACCTGATTATAAAGGGAAATTTGGGGCTTCTTCATAATGGAAATCAAACAAAAGAAAGACAACAAACAAATAAAAATGTTTTTCTCATTGAATTCTTTGAAAAAAAAAACTTTTACTTAGCATAAAAATGATAGGATTATATTATATAGGAATGAACAGTTCTTTCCACTGATTATGAAAGATGAGATAAAATAACTAGAAAAATATACTATTTTAAGTGTAATTTCATGGTAACTTTGAAAGTCCTACCTATGCATTTTTTGAAGTTTTATAAATTGCCCTTTTAAACATTAATTTGTATGTGCATTCATTCTTTCAACCAACATTCACTATTAAATGACAAAATCTATACTCAGATCTGGGGAGTCCAAAGACAAAAAGCAATAATCTCTGCTTTCAAATATCTTAGATTAAACAAGAAAAAAATAGAATTATTAAAGACTTATCTTGCACAAGTTTCAGCTTCCCTAGAAGCATGATACCTTAAAGATAAGTAAATCAACCAGTATTTGAATAAATTATTTCATCACACCTTTTCTTATTTTCTCCTCATATTCAGTTCCTAGCAAACTCATCCAGCACAAAGAAATATAACTAAGCAAAATAAAATTGCACAGCAAGCATATCTGTTAGTATATGTAGAATTCCTTAGATGATAGGCTACCTACTGAGAGGAGGAAAATGCACTTACTCATTAGTTCGCTGCAGTCAAAAGTGGTCATTTCCATAAATCTGATTTAAAATGTTGTTTAGCAGGGGACAGAGCCAATATGACGACAAGAGAGGATCATCTCTTAGGTGCTCTCTTTTAAAACTTATATGCTAAGGACTTTAACTACATTTTCAAGAGACAGAACCCACAGAGGGATCCAATGAGGCAGTTCTCCAATGCAAGGTAACCTGGAAAAGAGTGGAAATGCTCTGCTCCCAGGGTTGGAGGGGTAGCCTGTAAGAGCTAAGGAACTTCAGTCTTCCAGAGGCAGCCCCAGAACTCTGGGAGCTGTGACTCACAGCAGCGAGGACAGTTTCCTGACTTACACCCCAGGAATCACCAGGCACAACTTGTGAGATCAGTGGGGTTACCTCTGCCACAGCGAGTACATGAAGCCCAGCCCTCAGGGCACACAGTGAGCAGTGTGGCTGTGGCAGCCCAGATCCATAGATCCACAACCAGAACCAGAACCAGAAGCTGGTAAGCAGGAGCCCCCAGGGCATGAGTGCTGATCTTAGGGAGGGGAGTGGAAAGAGATTGCCAAACTCTTTCCTCTGTCCCCGGAACAGGACTCTGGGGTTCTGACCACATTCAGATCCTGATCGCAGTCTAGGACACCCGTAGAACAACAGGGTCCTCCCACTGCAGCCCTGTAGCAGAGGGGTGCACTTATGGTCATTCACAGACCAGGAGGGAAGACAGAGTCTCAAACACACAGAGATCCTTGTGGGGGTGTCCCACTAATACTCAAAAACTCAGGAAGCACCACAAAACCAGGCTTGGGCTGGGGAAATGAGTATGCAGAGAAAAAAGAGGAATACCATTGAGAAATACTTTGCCTGTCATCCCAAGAAGGATCAAAACACTCAGTCTGAAGATGAGGAAGTACAAATTCCTGCATCTAAAGACTTCAAGAAAAACAGAAACTGGGCTCAGGCTATGACAGAGCTCAAAAAAGACTTTGAAAATCAAGTGAAGGGTATAGAAGAAAAAATTGGAAAAAGAAATAAGAGATATGCAGGAAAAGCATGAAAATGAAGTCAGAAACTTAAGGAGATCAAAAAAAAATGCTGAAGAAAATAAGCATGCTAAAAACGAGCTTAGGTCAAATATATAAAACAGTTCAAAATGTTATTGAGGAGACAAATGATTTAAAAAGCTGAATTGCCCAGATGGAAAAAGAGATAAGAAAGCTCTCTGAGGAAAACAAATCCTTCAAACAAAGAATAGAACTCAGGGAGATTGCCAAATTTACGAGAAATCAGGACTCAATTACTTCAAAACTAAAAGAATGGAAAATTAGAAGAACATGTGAAACATCTCATTGAAAAAACAACTGATAGGGAAAACAGATTTAGGAAAGATAATTTAAAAATTATTGGAATACCTGAAAGTCATGATCAGGAAAAGAGCCTTGACATCATTTTCAAAGAATTCCTACAGGAAAATTGCCCTGATATCCTAGAAGCAGAGGGCAAAATAGAAATGGAGAGAATCCACCGATCAGAAAGAGATAAAAAAAAACCAACTCCCAAGAATATTATAGCCAAGTTCCAGAACTCCCAAGTAAAAGAGAAAATATTACAAGCAGCCAAAAGGACACAATTCAAATATTGCGGCATTGCAGTAAGAAACACACAGGACTTAGCAGCAACTATATTAAAAGCTCATAGGGCTTGGAATATAATATTCTGGAAGGCAAAAGAGCTTAGAATGCAACCAAGAATCAACTATCTAGCAAAACTGAATGTCCTCTTCAAGGAAAAAAGATGGACTTTCAATGAACCAGGGGAATGGGAATTTCAAATGTTCCTGTTGGAATGGCCAGAGGTGGATAGAAGGTTTGATCTTCAAATACAGGACTCAGGTGAAGCATTGATAGTAGAGGAGAAGGGGAAAATATGAAGGGCTTAATGATGATGAACTACTTGTATTCCTATATAGAAAAATGATACTGATAATACTCATATGAATCTTCTCATTTAATAGAGCAGGTAGAAGAAGATTTATAGATGAAGCACAGGAGAAAGCTGAATTTTAAGATATAATGTGGTGTAAAAATGGAATCAATAGATAAAAGGGAAATGTAATGGGAGAAAGAAAAAGGAGAGGAGGAATAGGCTAAGATATTTCATATAATAAGGTTTTTCTTTATTACAATGAACTATTGCAATGATATGGAAGGGGGGGAAGGAAAGGGGGAATGAGGGAATCCACTCTCATCAGAGGTGGATAGGAGAGGAAACAGCATATATACAGAATGGGGTTTAGACATCTGGACTAAGAAGTAGAGAAGGGCGACAGGGGGAAGGGGGGATGTGAGTGATGGAGGATAGGATGGACCTTGTGGGGAGAGTGGTCAGATATAACACATTTTCTTTTACATTTCTTGCAAGGGGCTGGGATTGGATATATTATTTAGGACCATAGGGCCCAGTGGATGATGTTGGGACCAAGGGGGGGGGTATGTGGGTTTGGGGCCTCTTAGCCCCAGGGCCAGGGATCAGTCTGTTGTGCCACTCAGCTACCCTACAGCAGAGTCAGAATGAAAGGAGAAAGAAAATATAATACATCACTTCTGGCCAAGATGGTGGAGAGAAGATAGGCACAGTTCTAAAGTCTCCTGATCTTTCCCCATCTATCATATGAAACAAACCTCTTAAAAATAATCTGACCCACAAACCTAGAAAGAAAAGCCAGGAGAAAGAACATCTACCTCAGGATTTGTTTTCCCCAGCAGCACTGGACGAATTCAGGTGGGTGAGTCTGGGCTCAGAGGGAGGATCAGCCCTGGATCGACCAGATTAACAGCTGAATTGGAACCAGGCATCTGAGGGCCCGGAGAGCCAGACCTGCTGTATCAGTGGTGGGGCTATATGGCAAGGGCTTGAGTCAACTAGGGAGTAGAGGCACTGGTGTTGGTGCTGTCCCCTGGGAGCTTGAAGACAGGGCTAGTGGGAGAGTTCAGTTCAACCTGAACTGTTGACACCATCCCTGGGCTCCTCTGGTCTGAGGAACTCAGAGTCCATGGCTCCATTACAGCTCAGACCTCTTCCCGGAACAAACAATTGCAAACTATTTCTGCCTCAGTCCCAGGTGTGAGAGCAGAAGAACTAGCCCAGCTGAAGAAAAACCTCAGGTCAGGGTAAAGAGCAAAGAGTACCATTGACTGAAAGCAGAAGAATTTAATATCTCCAACTCCTCCCTTCAAGCAAAGGGAGAAGGCCTCAATCAAGGTCACATACAGTCCAGAGAAAACAACCAACACCTCCTACTGGCCAGCCAGAGAAATTGCACTCAGTGAGTAAAGCCTCTAATACCAAGCCCCTGTGAACCAGCCCCTCCGAACTCAAGATCTTAGGAAAATGAAGAAGGGTCAGCAGAAAGGTAGATCAATAGAAAAAGTCTTAGAAGGGGAAGATCCTAACACAGAAAGACCTAGAACATCTGAGGAGAATATGATCTGGTATTCAGCACAGAAAGACTTCCCTGAAGAAAAAAGGAAGGAGCTTGAAAATTTGGGAGATACAATTAATAACTTGCAACAAGAAAACAAATCCTTAGAAAGTACAAATGGACAAATGCAAAAGGAGAATAATTATCTCAGATCCTCAATTGGGCAAATGCAAAAAGAAAATAATTATCTCAAAACTTAAACTGGTCAAATGGAAAGCTCTTTCAAAAGTAGAACTGAACAAGTGGAAAAGGAGTTACAAAAGCTTAATGAAGAAAATTTCTCATCTCCCAAAAAAGAATGGAGTCAACAGAAAATAATGACTCCATGAGACAGCAAGGGTCAGTTAAACAAAATCAAAAAATAGAAAAATAGAAGAAAATTTAAAATACCTCATCAACAAAACCACTGACCTTGAGAATAGATCGAGGAGGGGCAACCTGAAAATTATAGGACTTCCTAAAAACATTAAAGAGAAAAAAGCCTGGACTTAGTATTATAGGATCTAGTGAAGGAAAACTGCCCTGATATCATGGAATCAGTGGGCAAAGTAGTTTTTGAAAGAATACATTGATCCCCTCCAGAAAAAGATCCTAAAATGAAAATGCCAAGCAATGCTGTGGCCAAATTGCAGAACCAGCAGATAAAAGAGAAAATTCTACAAGCAGCCAGAAAGAAACAATTTAAATATCAAGGAGCCACAGCAAGGATCACACAAGACCTGACTGCATCAACATTAAGGGATCGAAGGGCCTGGAACTAGATATTTCAAAGAGCAGAGGAGCTTGGAATCCAGCCAAGAATCTACTTTCCTGCAAAGCTGAGCCTTGTCTTCCAGGGAAAAAAGATGGACATTTAATGAAATCGAAGAATTCCAAAACTTCCTAATGAAAAGACCAGAGCTAAATAGAAAATTTGGACATCAAACAGAAGGTTCAAGAGACACATGAAAAGTTAAAAAAGGGGGATTGGTAAAAGGCAAAAAATTGCTATCCAGTAAGTTGAAACTGGCTATATCCCAGCATGGGGAAAATGATACTCATAAATCTTGAGAATTCTAACTCTAACAGAGAGAATATACCTAGCCAGAAATGATGGACATTCATGATCTATCCATGAGACTGCTATCTAAAGATATGTAACAGGCTTTAACCCCATTTGGGAGAAAGACTCTAATAGCTCTCAAGAATTTTAACTCTATTAGATAGAATATACTGAATTAGAAGTGACCAACACTCAGAATTTTCTATGACTTAGATAGAATGATCTAAAAATCACTAGCTCCTTAAGAAGGAGGATATGAAAGAGATGGGAGGAGGGAGGGAATTGAATGGGGTAAATCTCATTACACTAAGAGTTAAAAAAAAAACCTATGGTGGGGTGGCTAGGTGGCATAGTGGATAAAACACCTGCCTTGGAGTCAGGAGTACCTGGGTTCAAATCTGGTCTCAGACACTTAATAATTACCTAGCTGTGTGGCCTTGAGCAAGCCACTTAACCCCATTTGCCTTGAAAAAAAAACTATGGTAAAAGAGGGGAAGAAGGGAGCAAATGAGAAACACCTGAATCTTCTTCTCATCAGACTTGGCTCAAAGTCAACCTACACATACTCAGTTAACTTATAAAACATCTAACCTTTCAAGTATTAAAAGGGGAAAAGGGGAAGAGGAAGGGAAGTGGAGTGGGGGGAAAAGGGGGGGATAACAAAAGGAAGGGAAGGGAAAAGGGGAAAAAAGGAAAGGGGGAAAGAAAGGAGAGGGGGTGATATAGGAGGGCAAACACACTGAAGGGGGTGGTATTCAAAAACGAAATATGGGGGAATATGGATAAAGGGGGGAAGAGGGAAAAATACAGAGGGAAGATAGCATGGAGGGCAATAAAGAATTAGTAATCATAACTTTGAATGTGAATGGGAAGAACTCTCCCTTACAATGTAAGCAAATAAAAGAATGCATTAAAAACCAGAATCCTACAATATTCTGCTTACAAGAAACTCATTTACAGCAGAGAGATATGTATAGAGTAAAGGTAAAAGGTTGGAGCAAAATGTATTTTGCTTCAGATGAAGTAAAAAATGCAGGGGTAGCAATTCTTATCTCAGACAAAGCAGCAGCAAAAAAGATAGTGTTAAAAGAGATAAGGAAGAAAACTTTATCCTCCTAAAAGGTACTATAGACAATAAAGTAATTTCAATACTGAATAAATATGCACCCAGTGGGACAGCACCAAGATTCTTAGAGGAGAGCATCATAGAACTACAGGAAGACATAGACAGCAAAACTCTACTAGTGGGAGACCTCAACTTCCTGCTATCAGATCTAAATAAATTGAATCATAAAATAAAGAAGAAAGAAGTTAACTAGGTAAATAGATTGTTAGAAAAATTAGATATGGTAGACTTATGGAGGAAACTGAATGGGGATATAAAGGAATATACCTTTTTCTCTGCAGTACATGGAATGTACAAAAATTGACCATGTATTAGGACATAAAAACCTAATGATCAACTGCAGAAAGGCAGAAATAGTGAATACATCTTTCTCAGATCACCATGCAATAAAAGTCATATGAAATATTGGGCCAAGGAAATATAGACCCAGAACAAATTGGAAACTGAACAACCTCATTTTAAACAATGAGTGCACCAAAAACCAAATTATAGAAAAAATCAACCTTTTTATCCTAGATAATGATGATTATGAAACAACATACGAAAACCTATGGGATTCATCCAAATGACTCTCAGGGGATATATTCTAGTGCTAAATGTTTACATGAACAAATTGGAGAAAGAGGAAATCAATGAACTAAACATGCAACTAAAATTTAGAGGAAAAAAATCAAAAATCCTCAATTAAATACCAAATTAGAAATTCTAAAAATTAAAGGACAAATTAATAAAATCAAAAGCAAAAAACTATTGAATTAATAAATAAAACCAATAGTTGGTGTTATGAAAAAACCAATAAAATTGATAAACCTCTGGTCAATTTGAATAAAAAAAAGAAAGAAGAAAACCAAATTGCCAGTATCATAAATGAAAAAAAGGTGTTTACCACCAAAGAGGAGGAAGTTAAAGTAATAATTCGAAATTATTTTGCCCAACTCTATGCCAATAAATGTGATAATCTAAGTGAAATGGATGAATATTTACAAAAATATAAGTTGCCCAGGTTAAATGAAGAAGAGATTAAATACCTAAACAGCCCTATCTCAGAAAGAGAAATTCAACAAGCCATCATTGAACTCCCTAAGAAAAAATCTCCAGGATCTGATGGATTCATAAGTGAATTCTACCAAACATTTAAGGAACAATTGGTTCCAATTCTATATAAATTCTTTGGAAAAATAGGGAAAGATGGTACTCTGCCTAACTCTTTCTATGAAAACAATATGGTGCTGTTACTTAAACCAGGAAGAGTTAAAACAGAGAAAGAAAATTATAGACCTATTTCCCTGATGAATATAGATGCAAAAATCTTAAATAAAATTTAGCAAAACGATTTCAACAAGTTATCACTAGGATAATACATTATGATCAAGTAGGATTTATTCCAGGCATTCAGGGTTGGTTCAATGTTAGGAAAACTGTTAGTATACTCAATTATATCAACAACAAACCCATCAGAAAGCATATGATCATATCAATAGATGCTGAAGAAGCTTTTGACAAAATACAGCATCCATTCCTATTAAAAACACTAGAGAGTATAGGAATAAATGGACTCTTCCTTAAAATAATTAGCAGTATCTATCTGAAACCATCAACAAGCATTATATTCAATGGAGAGAGGCTAGAGGCATTCTCAATAAGATCAGGGGTGAAACAAGGATGTCCATTATCACCACTACTATTCAATATTGTATTAGAAATGCTAGCATCAGCAATTAGAGAAAAAAAAGAAATTGAAGGAATCAGAATTGTGAAGGAAGAGACAAAAGTCTCACTCTTTGCAGAAGACATGTTGGTCTACCTCAGGAATCCCAAGAAATCATGCAGAAAACTACTGGAAACAATTAGCAAATTTAGCAAAGTTGCAGGTTATAAAATAAACCCTCATAAATCCTCCACTTTTCTATATATGTCTAGCAAGATACAGCAGGAAGAGCTAGAAAGAGAAATCCCATTAAAAGTAACCTCAGACAATATAAAATACTTGGGAGTCTATTTGCCAAGACAGACTCAGAATCTTTTTGAAAACAATTATAAAACACTTCTCACACAAATTAAATCAGATCTAAATAACTGGGCAAATATCAACTGCTCATGGATAGGTAGACCTAATATAGTAAAAATAACAATTCTGCCAAAGCTAAACTATCTGTTTAGTGCCCTACCAATCAAAATTCCAAAAAATTATTTTAATGAGTTAGAAAAAATTGTAAGTAAATTCATATGGAAAAAATAAAAAGTCAAGAATTACCAGTAGCTTAATGAAAAAAGTGCAAAAGAAGGTGGCTTAGCCCTATGTGATCTAAAATTATAAATTATCAGTCATCAAAACTTTTTGGTATTGGCTAAGAAATAGAGTGGTGGAACAGTGGAATAGACCAGGTGTAAAAGCAGGAGATGATTATAGTAAGCTGCTGTTTGATAAACCCAGAGTCCAGCCATTGGGATAAAAACTCCATCTTTGATAAAAACTACTGGGATAATTGGAAGTTACTATGTAAGAGACTTAGATTAGACCAACACCTCACACCCTTTACCAAGATAAGATACAATGGGTAACAGGACTTAGACATAAAAACAATACTATAAGCAAATAAGATCAAGGACTAGTTTACCTGTCATATCTATGGAAAGGGGAGAAGTTTATGACTAAGGAAGAGTTGGAGAACATCACCAAAAACCAATTAGATGGTTTCGATTACATTAGAATTACATTACATTAAAAATCTTTTGCTCAGATAAAACCATTGTACCAATATCAAAAGAAATGTAGTAAATTGGGAAACAATCTTTACAACTAATGATTCTGACAAAGTACTCATTTCTAAAATATACAGAGAACTGAGTTATATTTTTAAAACTATAAACCATTCCCCAATTGACAAATGGTCAAAGGATATCCAAAGGCAATTTACAGATGAGGAGATCAAAGCAATCTATAGCCATATGAAAAAATGCTCTAAATCATTAATTATTAGAAAAATGAAAATTAAAGCTTCTCTGAGGTACCACCTCACACCTCTCAGACTGGCCAATATGACCAGAATGGATAATGATCATTGCTGGAGGGGTTGTGAGAAATCTGGGACACTATTACACTGTTGGTGGAGCTGTGAACTCATCCAACCCTTCTAGAGAGCTATTTGGAACTATGCCCAAAGGGCAACAAAAATGTGCATACCCTTTGACCCAACAATACCACTACTGGGTCTATACCCTGAAGGGATGATGAAAAAGGGTAAAAACATTACTTGTACAAAAATATTTATAGCAGCCCTGTTTGTGGTGGCAAAGAATTGGAAATCAAGTAAATGTCCTTCAATAGGGGAATGGCTTAGCAAACTGTGGTATATGTATGTGATGGAACACTATTGTTCTGTTAGAAACCAGGAGTGACAGGATTTCAGGGAAGCCTGGAGGGATTTGCATGAACTGATGCTGAGTGAGATGACCAGAACCAGAAAAACACTGTATACCCTAACAGCAACATGGGAGTAATGATCAAACTTGAAGGACTCGCTCATTCCATCAGTACAACAATCGGTAACAATTTTGGACTGTCTGCAAAGGAGAATGCCATCTGTATCCAGATAAGGAGCTATTCAGTTTGAAGAAAGTTCAAGAACTATATCCTTTAATTTAGAAAAAAAACAGATATCTTATTGTCTGATCTTGTTACCTCTTAGACTTCTTGTGTCTTCTTTAAGGATATGATTTCTCTCTCATCACACCCAATTTGGATCAAGGTACAACATGGAAACAAAGTAAAGACTGACAGATTGCTTTCCATGGGGGGGTAAGATTGGGGGGAAATTGTAAAACTCAAATGTTATCTTTAATAAAAATAAATTTAAAAAAATAAAATGCAGGTGATATAAAAATAAAATATATCAACAGAAAAAAAAAAGAAAATATAGTACATGGCAGTGGAGAAGTATGAATGGAGGGAGTTGCAATCAGCAATGGCAACAGTGGAAAAATATGGAAATAACTTTTGTGATGGACTTATAATAAATAATGTGTTCCACCAGCAACAGAGCTGGTGGTGTTGGAACACAGACTGAAGCACATTTTATTTTTATTATTATTATTGTTTTGGTGGGTGCAGGACAAATGGTGTTGGGTGGCCTGCCTGGGGCCACACAGCTGGGTGATTGTTCAGTGTCTGAGTCCGGATTTGGACCCAGGTGCTCCTGGCTCAAGGGCCAGTGCTCTGTCTGCCACCCAGCTGCCCCTACTATTATTACTATTTTATTTTATCTTTGGTCCTTTTTTTTCTTTTTTGGTTTTTTTGCAGGGCATTGGGGTTGGGGTGGCTTGCATGTCACACAGCTGGTTGATTGTTGGGTGTATGGGGCCAGATTTGGGATTGAGTGTTCCTGGCTTCAGGGCTGGTGCTCCATCCACTGCACCACTGGGCCATACCTACAATTATTTTTATTATTTTTTAATTTAATTTTAATATTTTCCTCTCCCCTTTACTTTATAGCTCATGTGGGTATATATGTTTTTGGGGGATGGGGTATTATGTTTACTCTTAAACAAGAATATTTTGGTAATGTATAAAAAAGATTATTTGTAAAAAAAGAATAAATAAGTAAATAAATGGGAAATTTTCTTAAAAGTAACTTTAAAAATTAAATAAATAAATAAAATGTCATTTAGTGTGCTTCAGATTTATCTTAAACACCATTTTTGATGTTACTACATATTTTGTCTTCTGACAATGACCAGTCCTTATTACTCAGTAGTATCATGGATCATAGATTTAAAGATGTTTAATACAATCTCTCTCACTCTACAGATGAGAAAACTGGGACCCAGAGAGATAGAATGATTTATGTAGGTTCAACTGTAGTAAATATCAGAGTCAGATTATTTTCTTTTTTTAGCATTATTTTAAAGATAAAAATCTATCTTTTTTTCTTTCTTCTACTTACTTCACCCCATGCCATTCCTCCTGTAGGAGGAAGAGGAGGGCAAAGGTTATTGCCAGAGATATTCCTAGTTAAGCAAAACAAATTCCAAATAGCATTATTTGCGTGCAATTTTTTTTACTTACTCAGAACATTAAGTTCATCACTTTACTCTAAGGAGTTGGTTTCAGTATTTGTACTCTCTAATTATTATTTTGATTCATTTTTAAAGGCAAAATTTTTGGATTTGCAATGTTGCTCGTATATAAATTACTTTTCTGTCCTTACTCACTTTTGCATCAACACATGAAAGTCTTCATAGGTTTTCTGTAATAGTCCTCATTACCATTATTCCATTATATCAATATCCCATAATTTATTCAAACATTCTCTCATTTGAGGATCCACTTATTTCCTTGTCTTTACATCATCACAAATATTCCTTTTTATATAGACTTTTTTGTCTTTCTTTGATATTCTTGTGATAAAGACCTAGTAACGGGCAAAGATGGTACATGTAATTTAATAATTTGGGGGACACAGTTCCAAATTGCTTGTTAGAATAAATGGATCAATTCACAGTCCTACCAGCACTAGATTAATAAATCTTCTTTCCCACAGCCCTTCCAGCAGTTTTCATTTTCCTTTTTTCCTTTTTCAAATTTGTCAATCTGATAGGTTAGAAATTCCTTTTAATTATTAATGTTTCAGCATATTGTGTTATATTGTTTTGCTTCTATTTTCCCTTTTGAATTTTTAACTTGTATTATTTGACTATTTATGCAATGAGGAATGACAGATAAAGAATTTTTCCTCAAGCCAACTACCTAGTAATCTTTAACTATGGCATGCTACCTCCAATAATGCAAGCAAAGATGGAATTGTAAATTACTTTCTTCACTCATAGACAACTCTAACAACATTAGTGATGGAAAAGGACCTTTACTCTAGGGAGGTCACTTAACATGCTCTTTGAAGACCGTTTAGCTCTAGATTTATTATCGGCTAGTTTAACTCTCATTTTACAAATGAGGAAGCCAAGATTCAGTTGATTTAAATAAACTACCCAAAGTCCAATAGAAAATTGTCAACCTGTAATTAGGTATATATTTTTAGACCTCATCTCTTTTCTGAAATCAACTACTATATGACAAATATCTCTTTGACATGTTTGCCTAGGTATCCTATTGGTAATTCAAGCTCAATTTTTCCAAAACAAAATTTATTATGTTACTCTGCAAACTCATTTATATGCATCTTCTAGAACAAGATCAACTATACCATTCCTCCTCAAAAATCTCAAAGATTTCCTAATTGTTCCTAGTAAAAGGTAACTTTTTTCAGATTTATTTCACTCTACTCAACTTCCTTCACTTTATGGTCAAAAGTAAACTACTGCTTATTTTCCAGACTTAATATACCATGTATCATCCATATTCTACGTCCTAGGAATTCATTAATTCATTAACTTTTCCCATTTGATTCCCTTTTTCCCTTCAAACTTCACCTCAGCTGTCACTTTTATTAAAGGCAACAAATAACACCCTTAATGCTGCTACTTTTACATCTCATTTGCTTCTCTATTTGCTTGCAATTTAGCATCCTATCTCGTTACTTAAACTGAAACTGTTCTCTCTAAGATATCAATAAGTCCTTAACTGACAGACTTGAAGGGTTTTTTAAACCATATATTTCTCAATTACTCTGTAGCACAGCACTAACTGTACCAACAGCCTATAATTTCTCTTCCCTGAGTTTTGTGGTAAATATTTTTCTTTGTTCTTCTCCAGTATCTTTTACTGAATCATTCTCCACCTTTTAAGTATTTGTATTCTCTAAGGCCTTCTCTCTTTATAATATCTCTCTTGGAAATTTCTTCAGTTCCTATATGTTTAACAGTCATTTCTGGGCAGACAATTGTAAGATCTACAAATACAGCACTAGTGTTTCTATAGAGTTTCAATCCCATATAATCAAGTAATTTTTATGCATTTCTTCCTGGATGTCCTATAGATATCTCAAGTACAACATGCACAAATCATTGCTGATTTCCTTTTCCCAAAACACACTGTTTACTACTCTTTTCTAATTGAAGATATTATTATTCTTCCAGTCAGTCACAATCTCAGAGTCATCATCAACTCTTGTCTCTTATTCTCCCCATCCAAAGTCAATGAATTGCCACGACTTATTTAAGATACCTTCAAAATATATCTTACATCCATTTCCTTTCCATTTGCTTAGCTACCACTTTGGATAATGGCTTTGTTATACCTCACATGGATTTTTAATATAACTGTCCTTTCTATAAATCATTTAAAAATAGTTGATAAATTGATATTCCTAAAAAACAAGTTTTATTATGTCACTTCCCTAATCTAGACACAATGGTAGATATCTGTTCCTATAGATTAAAATGGTAGCTCCTCTGCTTGGCAGACTCTTGTTTCAGTCTACATATCAGTCATGTTACATTACTCCCCTTCTTATACTCCATCTACATTAAAATTAAACTAGCATTCTCAGTATATCTCTAACAAATGACTTAATAATTTTGCACAGGCTGGTCTTGTTCTTGGAATTCACTCCCTCTTCACCTTTGCCTTGTAGAATAAATAACTTGCAACCCTCAAATTTCAGCTCAGTTAGCTCCTAGAAGAAACTTATATTTGATTTCTCATTTTCTTGTGACCTACCCCTGGGAATAAAGTTGAATGTACTTCATATTTTTTGTATTTAATTTTCCTGGATATTCATTGTTTTCCCTCCAATCAAATGTAAACCTCTGGAAGACATGACCCCTTTCATTTCTAAGGCTATACTGCTAAAAATTTGCAAAGTTACTTGCACATAGATGTTTAACAAATGTTTATTGAATAAATCTTAATTAGAATTAGAATTAACATTCTAGTTTTTTTGGTCCCTTCACTTATGGAATTATATTGCATTTATTTATCAGTGTATATTACATACTCCCATGGGATTTAAGCACTTATTCAATGCTTTTGAATGCACTTGTTTCATTTTATCTTTGTGCCTCTGGCACGTTTCTCAGTGCCTTTCACATAGTAGTCCTTTAATTACTATTTTTTAATTGACTTAGGTGGTTCAAGAAAAATGATTTTGAGTAAGAAGTGAAAGTTCAAAACAATCCACAAAGCAAGAGTATAAAATCTTAAACTTTGAAGGTCTTTTAAACTTCCTTTTCCTTAGTTTTCACTTATTTTTATGAGTCAACACTTAAAACCTAAATAGATCTTAAAGCACATCGACATTTGCACCTTATCCGTTGGAGCAGACAGCAATCCATCCAGTTTTGATAAAATGGGACTTTTATCCATGTTCTTTCATAAATCCTATACAGGGGAGAGTCATGCAATGTGGCATTTACTCTAAAATTCTTGAATATTTTTAAGATATTAATATAACATAGAAGCTAGTCAACTCTTAACATATGACCTTCTTGAACCTGTTAATTGTCTATTTTTCAGTATCTATACAAATTGATATTCTCATCAGTCAGTTCAATCTCCTTCTCTTCTCTCTAGGTTTTTTTTAAACTCTGCTTTTTTCTTAAGTATCCTCCTATATGAACACTCTTCAGTCACCTGACCAATACCCAGGTATGCTACTAAAGATCTACCTTGGGACTTCTTTTCCTACTTTATACTACTTCATTTAACGATCTCATTTGCTCTATGGATGGGATTATCACTCTATGGATATGAATTTTTTATCTATTTACCAGTATTATCTATATTTTCCCCAACCTTCAGTCCCAACTTTCCAGCTGCCTATTTAACATCTCTCTGATTTTGGTTTCTTACATTTTCTTATTCAAATAACTAGTACTTCTAGTACTAAAGTGAATAATAGTGATAATGAAATACTTGATTACCATGATCTTATTGGTATGGGTACTAGTTTATCTCCAATTTAGATAATGCTAATTCTTGTTTTTCCTTCATTCTTAAAAAGGATCATGACATCAGGGATGGTATACCTTGATATGCAAGTAAATTGGATTTAAGTGAGGGAGGGCTGTGCACATTCACCAATCTCAACTTCTCTTCTACTGCACTATTGTGATGTCACTTGTTCCATACAATTTATCAAAATAATTGATGTTCAATTTCTCTCTATGGTTTCTATTTTCAAGAGGAAAGAGTGTCACATTTTTGTCAAAAACTTTTTGGCATCTATTGCTATTATCATAAGAATAGTTTATTGCAAACTTTTAGTGCTCCCAATATGGTGTGATTTGGGCAAAGTCTACTTGCTGCCTTCCTTTGGACTCTTCAAGTTCCAAACCAAGGTTTGGTTCTGAGGGGGTACCATAAGGAAGTATAATACCCTCCTCCAACATACCTCTCCTTCAAATATTTAAAAGATGTGTCAGATCATGAAATCCTGGACCAAAAAATAATTTAGTAAGATTTTTCAAGCTTAAACTGACATAAAAAGAGAGTAGTCTGTGAACACTAAAATTAGTCTAGTCAGGGTTACAATATGTAAAACTTTCCAATCTCTAGGAATTGAAAAAAGATTAAATCTATGTGTCAGGACAACAAAAGTACCCAGGGCAACACAAAACTTGTGCAGATTCTAAAAACAAATGTTAATTGAAAATATTCTCACTTGTTATCTTATTTACATCCAGAATATACAGAAGAGGAAAAGGTAGATAAGAGCCCAACTCAGGTTGAGAATGAAGTCTAGATTCTTTTCCTGGTCATGACTTTCAGGTAGTCCAGTAGTTTTTTAGTTATCTCTTTTGAATCTATTTTCCAGGTGAGTTGTTTGTCCAGTGACATAGTTCACATTTTTTTCTGATTTTTCATTCTTTTCATTTGTTTTATTCCTTTTTTAATTTCTCATTGAGTCATCAGTTTCCCTTATAGTCCTGGGCCCTAGGTTATGCATTGAGCAATAAATAGGTTTAGGAGAAAGGATTAGCTTCTCAGCAGCAGGAGCAGAGCTGGGACTCAGTTCTAGTTAGCAATCCAATCAGGCTGCACTGGAATAATTGGGGCAAGCATCTCAGACTAAAGTGGAATCTGCAATGGACAATAATTCTGTTGATCTGAACTTATAGAACCTGCTGATTTTTAATGGCTGAATCTAATATTAATCTATGAGAATTTCCAATTATGTGTAAGACATATTAACAAGTATATAGACATATGATGAGAATGACGGTTCACTCATTCCCCCTCATTTTTCACCTTCAACTCCATTGCAAAAGCTTTTTCTTGACTCTTTTACAAGTAATATTTTGGTCCATTCTTCCTCTCCTTTCCCTTTCTCCATGTATATTCCTTTTTCACCCATTGATTCTTATACTTTTATATTCAGCTCCCTCCTGTGCCTTGTCTATACATATTCTCCTTCTAACTGCTCTAATAAATGAGAATTTTAGTGTTTCTTCTTCCCATGCAGGAATATGTGCAGTTCATCATCATTAAATCCCTCATAATTTGCCATTTTCTATGCTTCACCCGAGTCCTATAATTGGAGATCAAATTTTCTGTTTAACTCTGGTCCTTTCAAGAGGAAAATTTGAATTTCCCCCTATTTCATTGAATATGCATCTTTTTCCCTGGAAGAGGATGTTCAGTTTTTTCTGGGTACTTGATTTGCCTTCCTGAATTTGATATCCCAAGTCCTTTGAGCCCTTAATGTAGAAGTTACTAAATCCTGTGTAATCATGCCCGTTGTACCACAATAAGTAAATCATTTCTTTTTTGGTAGCTTGGAATATTTTCTTTCTGACTTGGGAGTTCCAGAATTTGGCTGCATTCCTGGCATCACTTTCAGAAGGTGAATGGTAGATTTCTTCAATTTCTCTTTTACCTTCTGCTTCTTGGATATCAGGGCAATGTTCCTGGAGAATTTCTTTAGAAATGAAGTCTAGATTCTTTTCCTGGTCATGACTTTCAGGTAGTCCAGTAGTTTTTTAGTTATCTCTTTTGAATCTATTTTGCAGGTGAGTTGTTTGTCCAGTGACATAGTTCACATTTTTTTCTGATTTTTCATTCTTTTCATTTGTTTTATTCCTTTTTTAATTTCTCACTGAGTCATCAGTTTCCCTTAATACTATTCTACATTTGAGAGAGTTAGTTTCTTCAGAAATCTTTTTTTCTCCTTTTCCATCTGTCCAGTTCTGCTTCTTACTTGACCCTTTGTACTGCTTTTTCCATTTGATCTAAACTTGTTTTAAACATGTTATTTTCTTTGATTTTTTTATATCTCCTTCACCAAGTTGCTGACTTGGTTTTTATAATTTTTCTGCATCACTCTCATTTCTCTTCCTAATTTTTCCTCTATCTCCCCTACCTGCTTTCCAAAATCTTTTTTTCAGCTCTTCCTATTTTTCTTAGAGGATTTGGATGCAGAAACATTGACTTTATCCTATTCCAAGTGTGTATTTTGATCCTCCATGGGAGCAAAGTAATTTTCTATGGTCAGATTATTTTTCTTCTATTTTTGCTCATTTCTCCAGTGTTTGACCTGATTTTAATGCACTTCCAAAGCTGTGGGGGTTTGAGGGACAATCCCCCCAAGGATCCTAATTCCTCTGATGTCTTATGAGAGGCAGAGGTCTGGTCTGTGGATGGCCACAGAGACTCCCTCTGACCTGGAGCTGTGAGAAGAGTCCCTGCTCCATTAAGGAGTATGGGGGCCCAGACTGAGACTTGGTTCTGAGTATATGCAAAGCAACAGAGTCCTGGCCCAGGCATAGTACAAAGATCTTTGCAGTCTCTACTCATCCTCTTACTGTCTGTGGCCTGAGACCTCTGAAAGCAGCTGATAGGTGACTCCACCTTTTCCCAGAGAGGACTTGTGCAAACTACTCCACTGAGTCTGCAGGCTCACTCTGCTGTGGCAGAGTTTCCCCATTGACCTTCAAAGTTGTCCTTGGTGATCCCTGGCATTGAGAGGTCTGTAAACTGTCCCTTTGCCATGGACCCAGGTACCCCCAGAGAGCAATATGCCCCACCTGCTGTTCCTGGAAGACTGGAACTGGTTTGCTCTGGGCTACAGAGCTACAGCATAGCTCTTTCTATGCCCAGTGGAATAGATCTTTCCCATGTATTTTCCAAGTTGTCTTGGGCCAGGAAATTGTTTCACTCAGTCTTTGTGTTCTTCTGCCACACTGTAATTTAGTCATAATTTT
The DNA here is from genome assembly GCF_037893015.1 of Macrotis lagotis. Lineage (NCBI taxonomy): Eukaryota > Metazoa > Chordata > Mammalia > Peramelemorphia > Peramelidae > Macrotis > Macrotis lagotis. The sequence continues at coordinate 778,676,500 of NC_133658.1, forward strand.
CCTGCATTTGGACTTCTGGGAAGGAGCTTCTGGGAATTCCTGCCTCCATACTGCCATCTTGGCAACAGACCCATACCTTGCCCTCTTGAGAAGGTTATTTTTCTTTGACCCTACTTAATATCCCAAGATCTTAGCATAATTCCTGGCTCCTGATAAATACTGATTGACTGACTAATAATTATTGCTATAGATTTTGGCCTTTATCCATTCATTTTATTTTTCCCATGTGAATAGTTTGAATCAAATTCTTCTGTAAGATTATATATCTAATTTTATGGGGCATCTAGGTGGTGCAGTAGATAGAACACCAGCTCTGGAGTGAGGAGTCCCTGAGTTCAAATTTGGCCTCAGACACTTAATAATTACCTAGCTCTGTGGCCTTGGGCAAGCCACCTAACCCCATTTGCCTTGCAAAAGCCTAAAACAAAAAGATTATATATCTAATTTTGGAGTTTCTTAATGTTTGTGTGACTTGAAAAAATCAGTGCAATGGCATTTGCAAATAGAAGCATATATAGAACTTCACCATTATTCACCAGTGAAAAATATTTTAACTCTTTTTTGGTAACAGTCCCTCTTTTCATCCTATTACTAGAATGATAGATAAATTCAAGTTTTAAAAAAAAATCCTACTTTTCATCCTTAAGTCCCTCATTCTTTATTAGGTAATTTGAAAAATGCCTACATTTTACTGGTCACAGATATAATATTATAGATATAACAGTAGACCTATTGGTATCATAGTCTTTGTCTTGAAAAATTATATGAAGCTGATCCCTGAGGGCACCTGGATTTTCAAATAGGCTGTGAATATTCCTTATGCTCTGTCCAAAATAAGTTTGGAGCCCACACAATAAAGTTTTCCCTATCAGCAATAGTTTTTATCCATCCCTTATGAATATTAATGAAATTTGTTTAAACTCTTTCTGTGTGAGATAACTCTTTTCATATGGACTCTCTTGCATTATGATCATCAATAGGGAACACATCCTTCACTGGGATTTTAGTCTAGATAACATTCACTATAACTATAATGAAAACGTTTATTTTAAAAAGTATACAGATCCTTGTTGAATAACTTTTATCTTAAAAGAGACTGAGCAAAATATATTTTTAAGAAATTCATATTATCTAAACATTACATGGAAGTATCTTTTTGAACATACTTCAGGATAATATTTTATTCTCTTATATTTGTACAATTGTTTCTGTCAACAACAGTAAGTGTAACAGAACCTGTGATCTGTTTTAGAATAACTTTTATGAAAATCAGAATGTTGCCTTTTCATATTTTCATCAAAGAAGTCCTCATATATGTATAATATAGGCTCATTTTTTTCTGTTTGTGTAGTTATAGGAAACAGAAGGCATATAGGATCCTTGTTACTAGTATATTATCTATCTCTTTATATTTTGTTGTGGTCATTTTTGTTAATAGCAAAGATTATTATCTATTTCAATCATATATACTATGCTCCTCTTTTTCATAGTTTTAAAAAATTATAATCCTTCAATACTCTCAAAAAATTGTTACCTCTAGAATTGACTCACTTTCTGTATATTCAGTCTTGTCTATATCATATATACATATGTATATATTTCTTTTTATGGGTATTTCTATATATGTCAAGTCAAGGTCTGCTACATTATAGTTCAAATGTTGTAATTCTATTTTCATTGATCAAATGAGTTTGCTATGGATAATCTTAAGAGATCTTTTACATTTTGACTGATTTCTATAACTTTCAGTTTTACTGTTCTTGGGACGATCTAGCTTTTAAACTTACCTGTTCATGAATTCTATGAATTATTTTTTCTTTCAATGATTCCCACTCTTTCTGAGTGAATACCACTCATAACCTTACATTATCTTCATTTGTAATATTTTACAAATGATTTTATATTTCAACTTTGCTTTGCCCTTAATCACAGTATATATGTTTGGAAACTAGATCAAATGTTTTTTGAAAATGGAAGTTTCCAAGATGTGTTGGTTTCTTTTTGGTAGTGACTGATTTATTTTCTAAGGAGGTAGTCACAATTTGAATTGATTTCTATTCTTGTATATATTTCTACATTTTCATTTCAAAAATTAATTTAAATATTCAAAAAGGGAATTTGGATGCAGACTATTTTTCCTGATGTTTATTTCTTTAATTTAGTCCTGATCTTGATTTTTATTCTATTATTTTTATTCCTATACTCAACTAATCAATTTAAAAATGACTCTTCCCTTGATAATCAATCATTTCTAGTCTAAGATATGATATTTAACTTTATGTTACTGTTTAATGTATTTTTGTGATAATAATGATATCTAAGTAAGATATTTTGCATTTTAAAATTCTTTTCTTACTTTCAAACTATTTTTTCAAATACATTTTTTATTGATCTATGTTATCATAACCTTTGCATTGATGTCACTGGGTTGTAAAATATGTGTTGACTTGATTTGGAAAGTTTTATTGAATTATTCATAGAATTTATTTGCCTCTACAGATGTTGTTGTATGAAGTACAATTATCTTTATGGGGATATTTTTACAAATGTTCTTTATGAGCATTGCATTACAGGATAACCAAATGTCCCAAGAAATGACATTTCTTATTTCTAGACACATGAAAATATTGGCTCTGTCAACCCCATTAATTTCTCCAAGGAGAAACTGTGAGTTAGAGTGAAATTGAGTGAATTATGGATTAGTGTGAATAACGGATACTGTGAAATGGTCACATGTATTAGAATTCATGGTATTAAAAGTAAAATATGATAATTTGTTCCAGTCTAGTGGAAATATTCAGTGTGAATTCAAACAATGTGATTCAGTCTCAGTATTCCTTATTTATACTAATTGGGTCTTAACCTGCTTCCTTTAGTCTTCTGGTTTCATTTAAATAAAGAGGGTCAATCAACACACATGTGTTTTGCACTTAAATTGTATCAGACAGAATGACACAAAGACAAAGGGGAAAATATTCCTTGCCCTCAAGGAGCTGGCAATTTAAAGGGAAAACAAGAAATACATATTTATTAGATTATATATGCAAATATATATATACATATTTCAATGTCATTTACTTTAATAATCTATTCATGTATTGTCATTGAATAAAGATCTCACAAGTGGAGTATCAGCAGCTAAGTTAATGGTTAATGACAATCTAAAAACTGGACTTGGAAGTGAGAAACCTCATATCAATGAGTTCAAACTAGCCTCAGATACTATCTGTAGAACTTTTGACAAGTTATTTAAGCCTGTTTGCCTTAGTTCCATATCTATAAAATAAGCTAGAAAATGAAATAGTAACCACTCCACTATCTCTTCCAAGTGAACCCCAGAATGGAATCATGAAGTTAGACACAGCTAAAACAAATGAACAACAAATGAAAACCTCACTGTTGCACTAGAATATTTTTGTTTGTTTCATGAATTGCCAAATTATTAATCAGCATATTACCAGATAGCTGATAATGAGTCTTACTACAGTTAGCTAGAGCTGTCTTCAGAAAATAAAAATAGTTTCTAATTGACTAATACTCAATACTAGCTGTCATTGTAACCAAAACATTGGTTAATTTCACATCAGAGAACTCTGTGCAGGTGGTTATTGAGTCTCTAACTCTGCCAGTGACATGAGCTCACATCTAAAACAACTACAGTAACAATAGCAACAACCAGTAATTATCTTTCTCCCTAATCCTTCCCCTCTTTCAAATTTCTCCATTAAGCTAGGGGTTACAAAAGTCATTTATGTTAGGATCAGGGATACTAAATAATGTTATGTGGCAGAAAGTACATATATAAATACAAAGTAATTAAATACAAATACATTGTTTTAATTCTAGATGGCTTTGGAAGCAAACTAGTAGCTACTTAGAGAATCAGGAAAGATCCCTTGCAGGAAATGGAACTTCAGGAAATGGAGCTTAAAGTGACTATGAAAAAAAGGTAAGGAGGAAGCTAAAATAAAATTATAGATAGAATAGAATTTAGTAGAATAGAGCTATATAACACTTTCTGAAGCAACAAATGAGGAAAGGTGTAAGGGAAAGACAGAGGTATAATTATATGAATTACTTTTTCCAATCAATATAACATTTCATGAAAAGTGGGCAAATGATAATGGACCTGTAGTCATGATGGTGGTTTCTGATTCATACTGTCCTCAGAGAACAAGTATGAATAAACTATACTCAAAAATAAGGACAAAGGAAATAAGTATTCCTTTCCCCCAAATCACCAAATAAATGAAAGATCAAACCACTTGTGTTCCTGGACAATTTAAGCTGGACTTTTAAGTAACATTGGAAAGCAGCCAAGACCACTTCCAAAAATGAGATACAATTTTCATTGGATTTTAAAAAAAAATGTTTTGAGATTTCTCTTTTGGTCTGTATGAAAAGCAGTTGTTTGCTTGTTTTCTCACACTGAAGTTAGTTTTCTCTCTCTTAAGAAAAATATGAAGCAGCTAGGTGGCACAATGGATAGAACACTGGCCCTGGAGTCAAGAGAACCTGAGTTCAAATCCCATCGCAGACACATAATAATTACCTAGCTGTGTGATTTTGGTCAAGTCACTTAACCTCATTGCCTTGTAAAAAATTAAAAAAAAATATGGATTTGGGGAAAGTCTAAGTCTAGAGATTTGGGATTAGGCTCAGGTTCTATGAATAGAGCACCAGACCTAGAGTCAAAAAGACCAAAGTTCTAATCTACTTCAGACCCTTGCTATGTGACATGGGGCAAATCACTTAACTCTGACAAATGGATGATAAGTCAATTATAGAAATTATAGAAATACTCTTCAGGGCTCAGTATGTGGCAAAAAATAACACTGGTTTTCCTTTTTCCCTTACCTTTCATGGGTGAGTGTTAATGTGGCCCCAATTTGTGCTAGCATACTTTCTAAGTAAACCTATGCAGGATCTTATAATTTGAATGCCTATATCTATGTGCTATAAGCAATTATCACTTATCTTCTGTGTCTAGGTTATCTTGTGTGTCTAGGTTACTGTTAGAGTTGGACAGATGGTGAAGCAGCACTATGAAATCATTTTATTTTCATAATAATCCTGGTTGGAACAATATGGTATAATAATTAACTTATATTTCTTCTTTCCTCTGAGAACTAGTATGACTAGGGGGGAATCTGGATGGGCTTGAGATGGGCTGTTATTGACCAGTTGGCTATATTTTTAAATATGAGTCTCTTCAGACATCATTTCTGATCACCAGCTGCTTCCCCCAGAAACCTAACCAGCTCATACTATTTCTCTTTATTTACCTTGTCCAAATCCTCCTGCGACCCAAGGATTCTAATAATCCCTTTAGACTCTAGCCATTATTCACAATTTTCAGGGAATTTAGGGAATCTACATGTTCATAATTTCATTGTTTTCATGTACCTAACTGGGTTGACATGGAATGTAGGAGTGTATTTATTCCCCCCCCCACAAAAATAGTGTGTTTTTATTTGTGTCTCTGACTCTGGTTTATTCTTTTTGTTGTTGTTGTCACTAAGTTTTATTGGCGCCTTTTGTTTTTATATCAAAGTCATTTCCTGGTATACTGTCTTTTACCACTACCAACCTCATCCAGTGAGACTTTCTTTGTAAGAAAAGGAAAAAAAACCAACCAATACAGCAGCTGAGTCAAACCTTCTATGTAATATTTTATGCCATATTTTCCTCACCCTTTCCAAGTGTGATCATTAGAGGTAATATCACTTTTAGATTCATGGCCTAATAGGAGCAGATTTCAAGTTTGTTGTCATTCTGCCCCTGAAAATCTAGTTATGAAACATATGAATGGCTCCTTGAAACTTTCATCCAATGGAATAAATAGTTGGGATCCAGGTCCTGTAATAGGAAAAATCATTCTCTCCTCTATGCCATCATACCACAAACAAGAAAATGCAGAATCACATAAGAAAAAAACGTTTATATCATTCAGATACAGTGATTAATAGAAAAAATGGACACAATTAGAAATAGATCTTAGTTTTGTCCAGATAAATAAGGTAGGAGAAGGGAATAATGACTATAATTTCCTCAGTATCTGTTTTTTCCTCCTAAGTAATCCAACAACCTTAGTGAGATTAAAAACAAAAGTAAAATAATAATAACAACAAATAGAACCATCATCATATCTTGCTGCTTTATATTTCATTTATGAGTCTCCTTTGAAAGTATGAGTTTAAATATCATCAATACTGGTGGTGGAACAAGGTTGCTACTCCTGATGTTCAAAGGAAAGCTTTATCATTTCCCTCATTTTTAAACTTTTTCTTTTTCACTGAAACAGAGATTCTAAAGACTCCTATTGTAGCAGAAAAATACACCTTCCAGTACTAATCTGTAAGCTTCCTCTGATCCTAAGCCATGAAGAAGTACATCTCCTAGGGTCTTAAGCAATTTATGCCCTTTACACAAGGAAAGGAAGGAAACATATTTCCTCCTTTCTTTTTTATGGATGAGACTGGTCATTATAATTAAAGAAGCGATTCTTTTAGAGGAAAAAAGAATTCCCTGACTCTTCTTTTTTACTTAAAATTTTTTTAATTTATTTTTATTCATTTGTACATGAAAATTTTTCATGTTACAAAATTTCCCTCCACCCTCCCTTCCCACCCTCCTCCACTCAGCAGGGAACACTAAGTTTAGCATTTTACAAAAATATTTGGTTTAACATATTTACAAATTAGTAATTCTTGGCATGGGGAATTAGGATTAAGGGAAAGTGATACATAAAAGATAATTTTTATAAAGTGTGCATCAGATTTAAAAGGGTTGTTTTTTTTCATGTATTTTGTTTTGTTTTGTTTTTCCTCTGGTTGGAGATAATATAGTCCATAGACATTCACATACATTTGTCCTAGCTTTCTGGATTGTGGAGAGGTGTTGCTTCCATCCAAGTTGTTCATCTCATAATGTTGTTGATGTTTACATTGTTCTCCTGGTTCCACTCCCTTTGCTCATCATCAGATGCTGTAAACCATTCCAGAACCATATAGAACATAATATTCCATAGTATTCATGTACCATAAGTTGTTAAGACATTCCCTAATTGACAGGTATCCCCTCAATTTCCAATTCCTTGCCACTACAAAAGAGCTGCTATGAATTCCCTGGTTATTCTTAATGCAGAAGATCACAAAAGTGGTTTCCCTGACTTGTCCTTCAAAAGTCTGAATTCCTTGTTGTGCCTTTGGTCTTAGTTTTCCTATTATTTTCCCTTTTATTTGTGGAACACCTTTTTTTTGTTTGGACCACATATCATTGATTTTCTGTCAAGGTCTCTCTCTGACACATACTAGATGTGTGATTCTGGCAAGTAATTTAACCTCTTATAGTCATCATACAGCTCTCTAAAATTATAAGTTATAGATACCTTGCCTTATTGTCCAGGCAAAGTTAATTTCCAGTTTAACTCAACTCATTACACAGTAGCAGCTGGAGATAGAGAAAAAATACATAAAGCAATTCATTCCTAGAGTTTGCTAAATTTATTATGTCATAACTCTCCCCTCCTTCATTAGAAAAATAAATAAGTATATTAACTTTCTAATTTTCAGTACAAATTAATCCCTTTTCATTGCCATTAATTAAATGAGGAAGAAACACACAGAAAGAACCTGAACCTAGACCAAAATTGCTGCCCTGCTTTAAAATATTTTTATTTTATTTCATTAGATATTTCTAAGTTATATTTTAATCTGATTCTGACTTCTGGATAGCCTAGCACCCTAGTGCTTTAGGGATCTAGAGGGGTTCTTAATTTCTTTTTGTGGCATAGACCCCTCTGGATATCTGATGAATCTTATGTACTTCTCTAAATAATTTTCTTAAAATATAAAATAAACTACATAGAATTACAAAAGAAAGCAATTATATTGAAGGTCAGCTATAAACATTTAAAAAAAAATCATGGGTCCCAGATTAGGAAGTCTAAGTGTCAAGACAAAGTAAAACACCAATTTGTTTTAGTAGAAGAATGTTTTTTTACTGGGAATTTCCTCCATCAATGAAATTATAGATCTAACTCAATATGTATCTTCCTTGCAAATGGTTGAAATATAAACACTGAAAAATTATATCCTACTGACCCTACTGGAGCAAATCCAAACTCTGACTGTTATTAAAGGCCCTCCATAATTATTCTTCCCCAAACAAACTTTTCCTCACCTGCTTTATATATTCTCATCTCCAAAATCCATTTGTCTGGATTTTTACATTTTACATATGTTTCAGACACCATTTCATTTCTCTATGAAGACTTTGCTAGATATTCTTTTTCCCTTCCTTAATATACTTTCAAGTCAAAAAAATCAATAAGCATCCAATATGAAGAATGGGAAAGCAAAGATAAGACCAGAAAAAAGGCCTTGTCCTCATTAGGTATACTTCTCATCATTCTTTGATTTTATGATTCTATTTATTTGTTGATTGTTGGATCCTTGGCTCAAAAGTGTTTCATCATGTGGTTCACTGTTTATCAAAATGATTCAGGTAAAAAGTCAATTGCCAAATATCATGCATGCCCTTGTTTGAATGGGGTAATGTCTCTAAAATAAAGACAGTCAATCAAAATGGTATATTCTGGGAAATTCTGAATCTACTTTGCAGCTGTGCATTAATCTATGGCAAAAATTCATGGAGAACTAATCAACAAGAGCTAGAGATTGGGTTTCTATATTAAGCGCTCAATCATTGCCAGCACAAATTTTCATTTGGAACACAAATGGAACTGTCTGTCTCAAAACCAATGTAGGAAGTGAGCAGTATTTATTTCCTCTAAGTTCAGCTGAAAAAAATATGTATTTTAAAACTAATTTTTATCTCATTTGCACATTATTTAAATTATATATATGTATATATATATATATATATATATATATATATATATATATATATGTGTGTGTATATATATAAATCCTACAAAGAGGGTCTTTTCACCCATGGTTTCACCCATAAGAAATGCAGCATCTCTAAACATATGGGGTTACAATTGGTACTGTGATAGTTCAGTATCTGGGAGATTAATCTGACTGGTGGTACCCATGACTGACCTCATGACCTTCATGGTTAAGCCATCAATAACATCAAAAATCTTGAATGAGTACTTCAGTGTGAGGTATAGGCTGGAACTTTTGGAGGTATTCCATCCAAACCCCAGCTTAGGAGATAGTAGTAAATACCATAGTGTAGTAGAAAGAATTAGACAACAACTATAGAAACAAAGAATGGGGGGACAGAGCCAAGATGGCAACAAAAGAGGATCTTCTCTTAGACACTCACTCATAAAACTTATAAACTAAGGACACTAACTAAATTTTCGAGAGACAGAACTCACAGAGGGACCCAGTGAAGCAGTTCTCCTACTCAAGGTAACCTGGAAAAGAACAGAAAGGCTCTCCTCCCTGGGGTTGGAGGGGCAGCCTGCCAGAGGGGTGGCCCCCCAGAGTGAAAGAACTTCAGCCTCCTGGAGGCAGCCCCAGGGTGCTGGGAGCCATGGCTCACAGCAGTGGGGGAGTTTCCTGATCTATGCCCCGGGGAGCAACAGGCGCAACTTAGGGGAACAGCAGGAGGAACTCTGCCAGAGAGAGCACATGAAGTCCAGCCCTCAGGGCACACAAAGAGCAGCATGGCACAGCAGCCCAGATCCAGGAACAGGAAGCAGAAGCCAGTAAGCAGGAGCCCCCAGGGCATGAGTGCACTGAGCATAGGGAGGGGGAGTGAAGACAGACTACCTAGCTCTATCCCTGGAACAGGATACTGGGGCTCTGACCACATTCAGATCCTGATTGCAGTCTAGGACCCCGTACCATAGAACAGCAGACCCCCCCCACCTCAGTCCCATGGCAGAGGGGGGTTGCCTATGTTCATTCACAGGCCAGGAGGCAGGACAGAGTCTCACACACTGAGATCCTTGTGGGTGTGTCCCAAAAGCTCAGGAAGCACCCAAAAACAAGACTCAGGCTGGGAAAATGAGCAAGCCAAGAAAAAAGAGGAACACCATTGATAAATATTTTGCCTGTGAGCCCAAGAAGGATAAAAACACAGTCTGAAGATGAGGAAGCACAAGCTCCTGCATCTAAAGATGCCAAGAAAAACAGAAATTGGTCTCAATCTATGACAGAGCTCAAAAAAGACTGAAAATCAAGTGAGGGAGATAGAAGAAAATTGGAAAAAGAAATGATAGAGATGCAGGAAAAGCATGAAAATGAAGTCAGCAACTTACTCAAGGATATCCAAAAAAAAAATGCTGAAGAAAATAGCATGCTAAAACCCAGCTTAGGTCTAATGGATAAAACAGTTCAAAACGTTATTGAGGAAAGTAATGCTTTAAAAAGCAGAATTGCCCAGATGGAAAAAGAGATAGGAAAGCTCTCTGAGGAAAACAAATGCTTCAGATAAAGAATAGAACTCAGGGAGATTGCCAAATTTATGAGAAATCAGGTATTTCTCTTCTATTAACTGCTCAATCTACTTTCCCTGTATTAGCTATGAGATGGAAAAAATGTCAAAAATTCAACAGTAATCCAAATCCATTTATGATTTTGTAATTTGGTCTTAGACTGTTGTCAAAGTTTTTAAGACAGACCTGTTTCCCATGGCTCCCTGATTGAACTTGCTCATCTTTTCTAGTCTTAGATGTGGATTTATCTTTAGATTTTGATTTTTGGCATCAGTAAAAAGAAGATTCTCTTTCACTTTTGAAATACATGATTCTTTGATTCTATTTTTCCTTTTTTATTTAATATTTATTTATTCTCATTTTGTACAAATAATGTTTTTATACATTAATTAAAATATTCTTGTTTAAGAGTAAACAAAATACCCCCTCCCCCCCAAAAAACAGACTTGCTTGAGGGATAAAGTAAAGGGGAGAGAAAATAACCTTGGGCAAATAACAAAAATTCTGTGCAAAATGAAAATCATGATAACACCTCTTTTCTAAGATTTTTGTGAGGATCAAATAAGATAATGATGGTAATCCTGGCACATGGTAAACTCAATGAAAATGTTAGAGATTATCACTACTGCTTTGACTCACAGTTACACACAGGGATGGTCAGCACCTTAATTTCTCCATCAACCAAATCTGTTCCACTTCTATGATAAAGAAATTTACAACTCTATTATCGTACTTTTACATTTTTTTTATTTAAGGCAATAGGGTTAAGTGACTTGTCCAAGGTCACACAGCTAGGTAATTATAAAGTGTCAGAGGCTGGATTTGAGCTCAGGTACTTCTGACTCCAGGACCAGTGCTCTATCCACTGTGCCACCTAACTTCCCCCTCTATTATCTTATTTGTTACTATTGTTGATTTCCTTCAGTTGTGTCCAACTGGGGTTTCCTTGGCAAAGATCCTGGAGTAGTGTACCATTTCTTTCTCCAGCTCCTTTTACAAATGAAGAAGCAAATAGAGGCAAATAGAGTGACATGCCCAGGATCACATGGATAGTAAATATCTGAGGTGGGATTTGAACTTAGAGAAGATCCAGCTGTTGCCCTTATTTAATCATAATCATAATCATAGTCTTATTTCTATTAAATGTATTCAAAATCCTCATCATGGCCTTCATTCCTTCCATCTTTTGGTATTTTCCAGGTAATCATCCCTCTTCTGGCTTTCCTCTCCTGCCTTCTTACTCTTGACCAGTTGTACTCTAATAACCTCTATCCTCTATCTATCCTCTATCCTCTATCTATTGTTTCCTTGACCCATCACATTTATCTCATATTAAAATATTACCCTGGATTACTCCCACAGTTCACTTCTTCTCCTAAATGCTTATAGATAAATATAGTTGTAGAAAGTTATATATCAATGCTTACTGGATTCAGTAAAAATTTATGTTTTCCCTCCTTATCTTCTATTATTTTCACTCCAACAATTTCTTTTCCAAACCCTTTCCCTTTTCATGTGTTCCCTAACACCTCCTCTTTCTCATGACCCTGAAACTTGACTGAACAAATAGAATTCCTTTGTAATGAGTTTTCTCTTCATCTTAAACTTCTTAACAGCATTATTCTTTCTCTTTTTCTTTACTTCAGCCTCCAAACATCTTTTACATAATTTTCCTTTTCTCTACTCACAAAGCCACTGAACTTCTTCAGGCCCTTATCAACCTTTCTCTGTACTGTTAAAATAGTATTTTAAAATTTTTACTCATTTTTTATTTATTAAAATATTCTTCCAAACATTTTCCTGAACCAAATCTCTATCTTTTGCAATTCATTTCCTCAAAAGTTCCAAATTGATTATCTTAAAGCACAAACCTGACCTTGTTAGACATCTCTTCTAAAAACTCAATAAGTATATAAACTCTAATGGCTCCCCTTTACATCCAGGATCCGATAAAACTTTTTTTAGTGTTTAAAGTCCTCACAACCAGGCTCAAATCACGTTTTATTGCCATGGTACATAGCATATTCTTTCATAAAGTCTTTGGTATATAAAATGTATCTCTTACCTCTACTTTCTTACATGCCAGGCATTCTCTCTCTTTTTACTTCTGTTTCTTATAATACATATTGTTCAAGGTTCTGGACATATCTCCTACATTAGACCATTCCTACCCCAGCTGTTCTGGCCTTGCTTCAAAATCACTGTTTATCCATCATGTATTCTATATCTCTATATATTATATCTATATCTTATCTTTATCTTTATCTATATCTGTATCTATACAAGCATATCTATATCATCTCTAGCTATATCTCTATCTTTATCTCTATCTATCCCTATAACTATTATAACAATTCCTGATGCTTAATCATAGAAGGTACTTAATCAATGCTTATTGAATGATTTGTGAAATGAAATGGGTAGACTTAAATCATCAAAATGAACTGTGATCTCATCTAAAGAAAATCATGAGCTATTGTATCAAATACAGTTCCAAAGTCTAATAACCTAGGTCTTAAAGTTACCCTACTTATCTCAACAGAAATCAATACAGACCTCTAGCAATGTATTTTCTTCCTGCTTATCTAAAATTTTGCTTTGAAAACAAATGATGGAAGAAGGATCTGACATAGAAATAAAAATCTTTCAAATGTCATTATTTTAAAAATAATAAACTCAAAGCTCAACAAAAATAAATATTTCAGGAAAAAAAAAAAACAATCTTACATTTACTTTATAGGGCCTTTTCATTTGGCCAAGGTCCTGCTAAGGGCTTGTTTTGGGGTGATGGGATGATTCATACTCTAGTAAAAGATCAGCTATGCTTTGGTTAGCAATCGTTTATAACATCCAAAATATGTCCTCAGAAGTTACACATCAATTGAATAAAACGCCTGGATTTTTGGCCTCAGGCCTAAATAATTTTAGCAATACTCAACATAGTTAACTATAAAATATAAATGCCCAATATATCTAAAAGTTTGGGTTTGGAGGTAAAGGTGAGGATGGTTAGAGAGAAAGGAAAAAAGGACAGGAGCCCTATGGAAAATTGAGATAAAAAAAGAAAACCAGTTTGCTGCCAAGTATTTATTTCCTCAATTATCCCTCCACTCTGACTTTTATAATCAGCTGAACCACTGAAGTCACATTTTCTTGATTTTTTTTAAATGGATTAACAGAATAATCCCTCACAGGTATTAGGAAGCAATAATTGTACAACTTCACAGAATGTCATTATTGTATGCTGTATGGTAGAGTGGAAAAGAAATTGGAATTTAAATTTCTACTTTATAATACTAGGCCATTTGACTTCTGAAAGTCTCACTTCTCCATCTCTGAATCAGATATACACTATCTACTTTACAAAGTTATTGTAAGAGTATTTTATGAAAGGAAAATATTATAAAATCACAGGTCTGTGATCTCTTCTATTTGCATCTTCTCTTGAACAAAGAAATCATGGTCATATCTTTCGATCCTATGAAATTTTTCCTTTTGGTCCTTTATGTTTATTATAGGGAGTTTAAACAAAAGTCTAGTAAGCTCCCTTATATTCATCTGACATCATAAGGATACCAATGAAGTAAATTAGCTATTAAGTAGTTAATGCTCCCCTTATCATATGGCTAACTTATTCATTGAGAAAACTCAATTATTTTCTTCAAATATTTTATATGACTTCTAAATAGGATCAGAGCTGTAGATCTGAAGAGGCATCTATTCCAGTTATCTCATTTTACAGGTAAGTAAACTACTGTCTACAATGGTTAAATGACTTCTTCCTGGTCCCAAAGGTACTAAGTAACTAAGCCAAAATTCAAAGTCAGGCCTGTTTTCACTAAATTTGGTGCTCCAAAATCAATACTCTCTCTACTATTGATAATGATTTTGGTCTATTCACATTCACTATTAGCCTGATTTTTCATTACCCTTTTCATGACTCTCAATTTCAGTTCTTTGTTTATTGTCGAGTTCTGAAGAACATTGTTAGATTTTAAAATGCTTCTTTGTTTTAGGAAGAAGTTTGGAGTCATTTAAAGAATTCTGAAATTTCTCAATTGCAATCCAAACCATACTCATGGTGTAGGCATAATTCTTTATCCTTTTGCAATGTTTGAAAAGCAATGTGGTAAACAGAGGTAGTAAGGGATACTGGATACCTAGGCAACCTCATGAACTTGGATCAAGTCACACTTCCTATGCATATAGGTTATGTGATGCTGGAAATAACTGTTTAACTTCTCAGGGTTTTAAACCCCTCTATGAGGCAATAAGTTCAAGTAAAAAAAAAGTATACCTGCATTGGTAGAGGGTGTCTTCTCATTCTCAAATGCATAGTCCCTTTACTACTGAAAACAATGATGTACTTCCTAGTCTACATATTGTATTGTGTACACCAAAACAAAATACAAATATATCATTAATCAGCATGCATTTACTATGTTATAAATTATTTGCTCAATAACTTAACAATTATATCAATAAGTATTTATTAAGTGTATACTTAACCAGGATGCCCTATATATGTGAACATTCACACACATGCATGTGCACATACACAAATATATCTCCTTCAATAGCATAAATTAGGTAAACTTATTTGCTTATGTATTTTCATATATGTATTGTACTGTATATATGTGTATACATAAATACTGATTGATAGGCAGTGTAAAAAGCACGAGGTAGCAAATCGGTAAGAGCTAAATTCAAATCCTCTTTCAAGGGGCATGATCTTAAGCTACTTATTGAATCTCTACCTATCAGATAATAATATGGAATAATTAAACCACTTCTCTCCTGACTTTTTCCTCTCTCCTCTTCTTTATCATTTTTCCTTCATTTTCTTACTAGTATTTTTCATGCTCCCTTTGTTCACTTTTCCTACCAATGTCTTTCAACCTGTCCATGCTACCTAAAGAAACCAGAAATCTAACATTCCCAGGGGTGACTTACATATAACACATTTGGTTGCATAACCTTGGCCTCACGTTCCCCTCAGATTGCTAGAGCTCAACTCATGTGAAAACCTGATTATTTCTGAAGAAAAAGAGTCAACAAAAGGCATTATACTTTTTAATCCTTTCTCATGTTTTTAACTGGCTAAAAAGGTAAAGAACTTTTCAAAAACATGAGCATTAAGTGATTTTTGATAGCATATATTTGAGATTATGTCACGATAGCCATAGAAATTGCTATTTATTGCTTACACAATTTACATTATTCTATAATTTATATTATTTTAAGAAAGTAATCAATAATATTAAGTGGCTTCTATGTATTAAATATAGTGCTGGGTAACTGGGATACAAATGTGAAAAATGAAACAACTCTTACATTCAAGGGATTGACTTCTAAAAAGGGAAGATGAAAATACATTTATAAGCATAGTGATACTCTTCCACTTCTTTAAATATGTTCATTTACCTGTGACAATTTGCACTGAAGGTGATCCTCCTATCAGCCAGGGGTGACTTAGGTATATCCAAAGAGTGATAATGATGAGTACCCAAATTGCTAGTTAGCTGGAACTCAGAATTATTTTCTCAATCGGGAAGAGGGAAGGAAACAAGGAAAGAAAGAAAGGAAGAAGGGGGAAAAAATATAGAAGTGAAATAATCCCTTAAGAAGCTTACATTCTAATTTGGGTAGTATGACCAGGGAAGGGAATTTTGGACAAGGGCATCATAGTGATGGTAAGAAGAGCCCGGTTCTATTCATTGTCATGTCATTTTCATAAGCAAGTCATGATTTGCTTATTGTTTCCAGAGCAAGAAACAGAAAGCAGAAAACAGAGGAACCACATTCAGGGTAGACAGATGTATGGCATTATGCAATAATACCCTCTCTGGATTCACTTGCCTAAGGCATACCAAGAAAGAAAGGAAGAAAGAAAGAAAGAAAGAAAGAAAGGAAGAAAGAAAGAAAGAAAGAAAGAAAGAAAGAAAGAAAGAAAGAAAGAAAGAAAGAGAAAGAAAGAAAGAAAGAGTTGACCAAGGAGGCAGAGAGAAGACAGGCACTGTGCTAAGGTCTTCTGGTTTCCCTCAGAAATAATATGAAAGAAACCTTTTAAGAGAAACTCGATCAACAAAACCCAGAAAGAGAAGCTGGGAGAAGAATATCTACCAACACCTGTCTCAAAGGACAAGTGGGTGAACTGAGGGCAGAAAGGAGAAAGTCAGTGGGGGAGGGGTGAAGCCAGAGGACCGGGCTTAGCTACCAAGGCTTTGACCCTGGGACCCAGGGTCCAAGACTGCAGAAATTTGACTATGGGAGCAGTGGTTTGGGGAGCAAGCTCCAGCACAGAGAGTTGCCGAGCAGTTCTGGACATCAATCTGGATCTGCTGAGTCCTCTTCCCAGAACAAAGACAGCAATAGCCCCCCTCCCCCACCTTGCCTCAGGCATGGGCAGCAGAACTCCCTTAGCTGAATAGGGAGATTAACATTCTTGCCACAGGGCACAGTTCACACTGTTGAAAGGAAACTCAGCCCCTGCTGCTCTGCCCACCCCCTCCAAGTCAAGGGATAGGACCATAAATCAAGGTCACAGACAGTCCAGGGAAAGTAGTGAACCTCCTACTGGACAGCCCACTTGGAGTTGCTAAACCTAGTGAGCAAAGAGTTCTAGACTTTTCAAAACAATACCTCTGTGAACCAGACAATCCCCCAACAAAATGAAGAAAAGACAACAGAAAGGGAGACCCATTGAAAATTTCTATGAAGTAACAGAGCCTAACCCAGAGAAATGCAGAACTTCTGAGGAGAATATAAATTCATCTCCAGCCCAGAAGGACTTCCCAGAAGAAATCAGAAAGGAGTTTAAAAATCATATGTCAAAACTGGAAAAAGAAATGCAAGAGAAAATTAACATCTTTTAAGAGAAAATTAACATCTCACAACAAGAAAAAAAATTCTTGGAAAATACAATTACACAAATACAAAAAGAAAATGATTGCCCCAAATCCTCATTTGGACAAATGAGAAAAAGAAAATAATTCCCTCAAATCTACCCTTGGAGCAATGGAAAACTTCAAATGTAGGATTGCCCAATTAGAAAAGGAGTTGCAAAAAAGATAAATGAAGGAAATTCTTCTATTAAAAAAGAATGGCATCTCTGGAAACTAGTGACTTCATGAAATAACAAGAATCTGTTTAACAGAACCAAAAAATAAAAGAAAATAGAAGAAAATGTGAAATATCCATCAGCAAAACTACTAATCAGAAGAATAGAACCAGGAGAGACAATTTAAGAATCAATGGGCTTCCTGAAAACATTGAAGAGAAAAAAAGCCTGGACTTAATATTACAGGATTTAGTGATGTAAAATTGCCCTGATATCTTGGAACCAGGAGGCAAAATAGTTATTGAAAGAATACATTGATCCCCTGTGGAAAGGGATCCTAAAATAAAAACACAAAGGAATACTGTGGCCAAATCCCAGAATTATCAGATAAAAGAGAAAATACTGCAAGCAGTCAAAAAGAAACAATTTAGATAACAAGGATCTACAGTTAAATATCACTCAGGACCTGGATGCATCATTGAAGGATGGAAAGGCCAGGAATGTGATATTCTGAAGAACAAAGGAGTTTGAAATGCAGTCAAGAATCCACTATGTGGCAAAACTGAGTTTTCTCTTCCAGGGAAAAACATGGAGATTTAACAAAATAGGAGACTTCCAACTCTCCTTGATGGAAAGACCATAGCTAAATACAAAATTTGGATTTAAAACAGAACTCAAGAAACACATGAGAAGATTAACAAACAGGTAAAGAAAAAAAAATAAGTCTTCCAATAAGATGAAACTGGATATATCCCAACCTGGGAGAAACATTTTCATAACTCTACAGAATTGTAACTCTATTAGAGAGTGAATGTACTTAGCCAGAAGTGATGGACATTCATGACTTATCCATGACCCTGACAGAATGATTTAAAAACAATTATTTCCTTAAAAGGGGGCCAGTAAAGAGACAGGAGAATGGAAGAGATTGAATGGGGCGAATCATATTTCATAAAGAGGTGCAGGGGCGGCTAGGTAGTGCAGTGGCTAAAGCACTGGCCTTGCAGTCAGGAGTACCTGGGTTCAAATCTGGTCTCAGACACTTAATAATTACCTAGCTGTGTGGACTTGGGCAAGCCACTTAACCCCATTTGCCTTGCAAAATCCTAAAAAAAAAATAAAGAGGTACAAAGGACCTGTTACAATAGAGGGAAAGAATGGAGGAGGTGAGAACCCCTTGAATCTTGTTCTCATCAGATTAGGCCTCAAGCTAACATTCACATACTCAGTTAAGTTGAGAAATTTATTTTACCTTTCAAGTATTAAAAGGGAAATGGGGGAGGGTGAAGGAAAAGAGAATCTAACAGAAGGAAGAATGGGCAAAGGGAAAGGCAAAAGAAAGTAGAGGATAGTTGGATACAAGGGGGAAAATAAACTGAAAGCAGTGACATTCAGGAATAAAATGGTGGGAAATATGCATGAAGGGGGAAAGGGGGAAATATAAACAGAAGGAAGACAGCCTAGAAGGCAAGAAATAGTTAATATTTATAACTTTGAATATAATTGTGATGAATTCTCCCATGAAACATAAACAAATAGCACACTGGATTAAAAAAACAGTATCCTAGGGGCGGCTAGGTGGTAGTGGATAAAGCACTGGCCCTGGAGTCAGGAGTACCTGGGTTCAAATCTGCTCTCAGACACTTAATAATTACCTAGCTGTGTGGCCTTAGGCAAGCCACTTAACCTGTTTGCCTTACAAAAAAAAAACCAGTATCGTACAATATGCAGGTAACAAGAAATTCATTTAAAGCAGAGACATACTTACACAGTAAAGGTAAAAGCTTGGAGCAAAATATATTTTGCTTTATTTAAATGAAAAAAGCAGGGTAGCAATCCTTATCTCAGATAAAGCAGCTGCAAAAATAGATCTCATTAAAAGAGATAAGGAAGGAAACTATATCCTCCTAAAAGCTACTATTAACAATGAAGCAATATCAATAGTAAATATGTATGCACCAAGTGGTATAGCATCCAGATTTTTAGAGAATATGTTGAATGAGTTATAGGAAGACATAGACAGCAAAACTATACTGGTGGGAGACCTCAACCTCCTGCTCTCAGATTTAGATAAATTTAATCACAAAATAAACAAGAAGGATGTTAAGGAGGTAATAGAAATTTAGAAAACCTAGACATGATAGAACTTTGGAGAAAGTTGAATGGGATAGAAAAGAATATGATTTTATTTTTCTGCAGTACATGGCACTTACAGAAAATTGATCATTTACTAGGGTATAAAAACTTTTTAATTAAATGCAGAGAGCAGAAATATTGAATAAGTGAATACATCTTTCTGAGATCATAAAAATCACATGTAATAAAGGGACACGGAGAGATTGAACTAAAACTAAATAACCTTACTTTAAAAATTGAGCAGATCAAACAACAAATTATAGTAAGAATTAATGATTTCATCTGAGATGAAAGCAATAATGAGACAACATATAAAACCTTATAAGATACAGCCAAGTCAGTTGTGATGGGATTTATTATATCTTTAAATGCTTTAAATAAATTAGAGAAAGAGGAAATCAATGAACTAAACATGCAACTAAAAGAACTAGAGAAAGAACAAATTAAATTCCCCCAATTAAATACCAAATTAGAAATTCTAAAAATTAAATAAATTAATAAAATAAAAAGCAAAAAAAGATTGAATTAATAATCAAATGAAGAGTTGGTTTCATGAAAAAAATAAAATTGATAAACCACTGGTTAATTTGATTTAAAAAAGGAAAATAAAAACCAAATTAACAGTATCATAAATAAAAAAGTGAACTCTCCATCAATGAGAGGGAAATTAAATTAATAATGCAGAATTATTTTGCCCATTTATATACTGATAAATTTGATAATCTAAGTGAAATGGATAAATATTTACAAAAATATAAGTTGCCCAGGTTAAATGAAGAGGAAATCAAATACTTACATGACCCTAACTCAGAAAAAGAAATTCAAAAAGCCATTATTGAACACCCTAAGAAAAAATCTCTAGTGCCTGATGGATTCACAAGTGAATTATATCAAACAATTAGGAACAATTCATTCCAATTCTATATAAACTCTTTGGCAAAATAGGGGAAGACAGAAGTCTTTTTACTATTTTCTATGACACCAATTTGATGCTAAAACCTAAACCAGGAAGAATCAAAACAGAAAAAGAAAATTATAGCCCTTTCTCCCTAATGAATATTGATGCAAAAATCTTAAATAAAATCTTAGCAAAGTGATTAAAGCAAGTTATCACTTGGATAATACACTATGACCAAGTAGGATATATCCCAGGAATGCAGGGTTGGTTCAATATTAGGAAAACAGTTAGTTACATTAACTATATCAAAAACAAACCTGTCAGAAATCATATAATTACATCAATAGATGCTGAAAAAAACCTTTGAAAATATCCAACACCCATTCCTGCTAAAAATACTAGGAAGCATCAGAATAAATGGATTGTTCCTAGAATGATAAGCAGTATTTCTCTGAAATAATAAACAAGCATTATATGCAATGGGGGTAAGCTGGAGGCATTCCTAATAAGATCGGGGTGAAACAAGAATGCCCATTATCACCAATATTATTCAATATTGCATTGGAAATGTTAACTTCAGCAATAAAAGAAGAAAATGAAATGGAAGAAAGTAGGATTGAAAAGGAATAAACAATACTCTCACTCTTTTCAGATGATATGATGATATACCTAAAGTATCCAAAAAATATCTAAAAAACTACTAGAAACAATTAGCAACTTTAGATACTCATAGGATATAAAATAAACCCTCATAAATCCTTAGTATTTTATATATGACTAGCAAAATATAGCAATAAGAGCTAGAAAGAGTAATCCCATTCAAAATGCATTCAGACAACATAAAAGTCTGCCAAGGCAGACTCAGAAACTCTATGAAAACAACTACAAAACACTTTCTCACAAATAAAATCAGATTTTAAAAATTGGGCAAATATCAACTACTCATGGATAAACTGTGCTAATATAATAAAAATGACAATTTTAACTAAATTAAACTACTTGTTTAGTGCCCTACCAATCAAAATTACAAAAAATTACATTAATTAGTTAGAAAATATTGTAAGTAAAATCATATGGAGAAATTAAATGTCAAGAATTTCCAGGGATTCAATGGGAAAAAAGTACAAAAGAAGGTGGCTTAGCCTTACCAGATATAAACTTATATTAAAAGCATCAGTCATCAAAACTCTCTGGTATTGGCTAAGAAATGAAGCCTTTAATCTGTGGAATACGTCAAGTGTAATAGCAAGAAATGATTATAGTAATCTGCTATTTGATAATCACAAAGAGTACAACTTTTGGGTTAAAACTCTCTCTTTGATAAAAATTTGTTGGGAAAATTGAAAGTTAGTATGGAAGAAACTTGGATTAGACCAATGATCCTATCACAGCCTATACCAAGATAACGTAAAAATGGATATGAAATCTAGATGTAAAAAATAGTATAAGCATGTTAGGAGATCAAGGAATAGTTTACATATCAGATCTATGAAAAGAAAAGCAGTTTATTACCAAGGAAGAGATGTAGAACATCATTAAAAACACACTAGATAATTTTGATTACATTAAATTAAAAAGCTTTTGCATAGACAAAACCACCGTAACCAAGATCAAAAGAAATATAGTGAATTGGGAAACAATTTTTACAACTAGTATTTCTGACAAAGGACTCATTTCTAAAATATGCAGAGAAGTGAGTCAAATTTTTATTGTTTTTTTTAGGTTTTTGCAAGTCAATGGTGTTAAGTGGCTTGGCCAAGGCCACACAGCCAGGTAATTATTACGTATCTGAGACCATATTTGAACTCAGGTACTCCTGACTCCAGGGCTGGTGCTCTATCCACTGCATCACCTAACTGCCCCAAGCCAAATTTTTAAAAGAACAAGTCATTCACCATTTGACAAATGATCAAAATGTATGAGAAGGACAATTTACAGATGAGGAAATCAAAGTGATTCATAGTCATATAAAAAAATTCCTCTAAATCACTATTTATTAGAGAAATGCAAATTAAAGCATCTCTGAGGTACCACATCACATTTTTCAAACTGGTCAATATGATCAGACCGTTCAATGATCAATGTTGGAAGGGATGTGGAAAATCCGGGACACTAATACCTTTTTGGTGGAGCTTTGAACTCATTTACCCTGTCTGGAGAGCAATTTGGTAGTAGAAGGTAGTAGAAACATACATACCCTTTGATCAAGCAATGCCACTACTGGTTCTATAGCCTGAAGAGATCATGAAAAAGGGTAAAAACATCACTTGTACAAAAATATTCGTAGCAGCCCTGATTGTGTTTGCAAAGAATTAGAAACTGAGTGAATGTCCATCAAATAGGGAAATGGCTGAACAAATTGTTGTATATGTATGTTATGGAACACTCTTGTTCTATTATAAACCAGGAAGGATGGGAATTCAGATAAGCCTGAAAGGATTTACATGAATTGATGTTGAGCAAAATGAGCAGAACCAAAAGAACATTATACACCCTAACAGCAACATGGGGCTGATGATCAATATTAATGGAATTGCTCATTGCATCAATGCAACAATCAGGGACAATTTGGTGATAACTGAAATGGAGAAAACCATCTGTATCTAGAGAAAGAATTACAATTTTTTGAACAAAGTCCAAAGACTATTACCTTTAATTTTATTTATTTATTTATTTATTTTTTAGATTTTTGCAAGGCAACCAGGGCCAAGTGGCCTGCCCAAGGCCACACAGCCAGGCAATTACCAAGTGTCTGAGACTGGATTTGAACCCAGGCACTCCTGACTCCAGGGCCTGTGCTTTATCCACTACACCACCTAGCTGCCCCATTACCTTTAATTTTAAAAAAAGTCATCTTATTATGAAATTTTGCTATCTCTTAAATTTTATTTTTTCCCTTAAGGATATGATTTCTCTCTCTCAACACATTCAATTTATATAGATGTATATAGCATGGAAGCACTGAAAAGACCAACAGATTGCCTTCTGTGGGGATGGGTGGAGGGAATCTAGATTAGGAGAAAAATTGTTTAAATCATAAATAAATAAATATATGAAATAAAGAAAGAAGGAAGGAAGGAAGGAAGGGAGGGAGGAAGGAAAGAAGGAAGGAAAGAAAGAAGGAAGGATACAGTGAAAGAAAGAGGGAAAGGAAGGCACTCAACTTATTTTTGTACTTGGCCTCTGATCTTATAATAATTCAATATTTTTGCCACATAGGTAAGTTGTATGCCTAATTTCTGCAGATTCACTCTCAGCAATAACCCAATCAACATGATGCACTGATTAAATATCTGAACACATTTGATTAGTTCCTATTTTATCTGATATGTTTTATTACATCCTCATAAACCATAGTCGACTTATTGTGATCAATGCCAAAAGCTAAATCTGATGATTCATGCCTAAAATAATTTTAGATAAATTTATGAAGAACATGGTATGAAGAAAAGTATACCCTATATTTCGGTCAAATGGATCTACTTCCTTTACCTTTTATTATAAACATTCTATTTTTTGCCCTCATGCTAGTTGTAGATTAGCCCACATTCCTGGATTGCTAATATTTTTCCTCTGGGTCTCTTCAAATTTTTAATATCTTTCAAGATTTATCTATATTATTTTCCTCCAATTGTTAGTGCTGTGCCCTACTCCTCTTTGCCCTCAGTCTGTTTCACAAATGTTTTAAAAAATACCTGTACATGCCCTGTGGTCTCTCCAGGGAGAAGACAAGTTTCTCAAGATCAGGGAAGCACAGAGACTGATGCATATGAGGAGGAGCTGCAGGAAAAAAGAGGAAAATGCATTTTTTAAAAATTTTACAAAATGCTTTTCAAACATGGTCAAACGATAGGAACAGTTTTCAAATGAAGAAATTAAAACTACACATATATATATATATATATATATATATATATATATATATATATATATATATATATGAAAATATGAAAAAGTGCCCCAAATCCTATTGATTAGAGAAATGCAAATTAAAGCAACAGTGTTATCATCTCATCCCACACCTTATTCCAGATGAGAAAATGAAAGATGATCAATGGTGGAGAGGCTGTGGTAGGATTGCAGCATTGATGCCTTGCTGGTGGAGTTGTGAATGGTTCCAAACTTTCTGGACAGCAATATGGAGCTATGCTCAAAGAGCAATAAAAATGTTCATATCATTTGACCCAGTAATTCCAATTTTAGGCCTATATCCAGAAGAAATTGTAAAAAAATGAGAAAAATCATACATGTTCCAAAATATTCATAGCAGTTCTTTTTTGTAGTGGCAAAGAATTGTAAATTAAAGGCATGCCTATCAATTGGTGAATGACTAAACAGCTTAAAGTCCATGAATACCATGGAATGTTATTGTTCTATAAGAAATCATAAATGGTTAGACACTAGAGAAGCATGGAATGATTTACAGGATCTGATGCTGAGCAAAGAGAGTGGAGATGGACAACCTTGATGAAAGCAACTCCTCTGGACAGTCCAGAGAGTTAGGGTAACTGTATTTGACTGTTATGGACTATATTATCCCCAACCAGAAGAAGAAAAACAAAAGAAAATAAACAGAAAAAATAAGCAACCATTCAGCATCTGATGAATATTTTATAACAAAAGTATTTCTTATGTATCTCTTTCCCTTAATTCTAATTCCTTATGCCAAAAATTACTAATTTGTAAATATGTTTAACAAAATATGTAAAATACTAACATGACTATTCCCTGCTGAGGGGAAGGGGCTGGAAAGGGAGGGTAGAGGGAAATTTTGTAACTTGGAAATATGCATTTTCAAATGGATGAAAATAAATAAATTTATTAATTAAAAACAAAACAAAACAAACCATTTTATTCCCTTTGATTCCTAATTGCCTCAACAATATAAACCTACAAAAATGTTTATTTCCTGGTTTGTTCATAAGAGATGACATGTTATTTCAGAAAGAATATTGAATTTGGAGGTAAAAAAACAAGAACTCAAATACTGCCTCAATCATTTATTAGTTGAGTAATTTTAGACAAGTCATTAAACTTCTCTGGGATTCTATTTGTTTTTCTATAAAATAAGGGGATTGAACTAAATGATTTATAAACTTCCATTCCAAAAAATTATTTTTTATTTATTCCTTTTTTCAACCATATATGTATGTATATTTTTAAGGTACAAAACTTCCTCCCACCCTCCCTTCCTACCTCCCTTGCCTCAGCTGGGAGCAGTCAGGTTAGCATTGTACATATATACTTTTGATAAACATGTTTACAGATAAGTCATTTTCAATATAAGCAATTAAGATTAAAGAAAAGAGATACATAGAGTCATTTTTGTAAAGTGTTCATCAGATTCTGAGTGGGGTTTTTTTTGTTTTGTTTTGTTTTTCTTCCTCTGAATGTGGATAACATTGTCCATATCCATTCTAATACAGTAGCCCTAGCTTTCTGAACTTCTGAGAGAAGCTGTTTCCATCAAGGCTGTTCATCTCACGTTGTTGTTGCTAATGTGTGCATTGTTCTCTTGGTTCTGTTCCCTTTGTCCAGAATCAGATCCTGTAACTCATTCCATGCTTTTCTAGAATTCTAACAATTTATGGTTTCTTACGGAACAATATTATTCCGTAGTGTTCATGTACCATAACTTGTTTAGCCATTCTCCAGTTGATGGGCATCCTCTCAATTTCCAAATCTTTGTCACTACCAAAAAAAAGCTGCTATGAATATTTTAGAACATGTGAGACTTTTCCTATTTTTTATGATTGCTTACAACTATAGTCCTAGAATTGGAATTGCTGGATAAAAAAGGAAATGAACAGTTTTATTGCTCTTTGGGCATAGTTCCATATTGCTCTCCAGAATGTTTGGATCTGTTTACTACTCCAACCAACAATGCATCGATGTTCCAATCCCCCCACAACCTATCCAGCATTGATCATCTTCCATTTTCTCATCTTGGCCAATCTGATAGGTTTGAGGTCATACGTGATTGTTGTTGAAATTTGCATTTCTCTAATAAATAATGATTTGGAGTATTTTTTCATATGATTATATATAGCTTTAATTTCTTCACTTGATAACTGTTTGTTCATATCCTTTAACCATTTATCAATTGGAAAATCACTTTTAACTTAAAATTTGATGCAAATCTCTATATATTTTAAAAATGAGACCTTTATCAGAACTAGTTGTGAAGAGTGTTTCCCATAATTGACAAAACTAAATTTGTTAACCTGTAAGATTCACTTTTGATTTGTATTCCCAGAGCAGACAACTGAACCTAACAGAGTTTGACTTTAGTAAGTATTACTTGGTTGAATATTTATATAAGATCATAATCCTCTTTCACATTCCATCCAGCTGTCTACCTACTTCTACCTATCCAGTCTCTTCTACCTACCCTCAAGAATCCATACTCTTTAACTATGGATAAATTAATCCATTCCTCTTTGGAATTTTTGTTATAGATTCTAGTCCATTTAGTTAGAACTAAATCAATGTAAGTTTATATGGCACTATATCTAACTGAAAAGAGCATTCTTCCTCTTCACAGTCTAGCCAACTATCCAGTTATGCATTTAACGTTCTACTGTGTACACATTTCTTCTGGAAACTGAGTCAACTGTTGCTTTAGGAAACAACTCATCATCCCTGTGACTTCTCAGATATTCCTTTTCCTGTTCACTACTACCTTCTATATGTTGTTTTTTTCCTAGAAGAATGTAAGCCTCATTTTTAAATTTTGTGTTTCCAGTGCTTAGCATAGTGTCTCTAAAAATAAGTACATAGCATTTTTCAATCATTCATTTATTTATTCTTCCTTTCTTTTTCTTTTTTCTATTTTTTGTTTTCTTCCTCCTTCCTTCCTTCCTTTCTTTCTTTCATTCTTTCTTTCTTCTTTCTTTTTCTGTCTTCCTTTCATCCATCAGTATTTCTAAATAGTTCTCAGACCTCTGCTTCACTTTATCATGCTCTGAATTAATTGAAAGAGTGAACTATAAATAGTGCAGTAATTTCCCTCAACCAGCCTTTTTGTGAGCATTGTGAAAGACAAAAAAAAGGTTGACTATTGGTTCTTCATAAAAGCAGAAAAATAGAATGTCTGTTCATATTATCTTCATATGTGAAGTTCAGTGCAGAACCTGGATTTTCATCTATTGTTTGTCATTTATTGACTAACATCCTTGTTCAGTTCCTTCTCTTTCTTCCACTTAAAGAAAAAGAAAATTTAGAATCCAATGTTGAATTCAAATTCATAAAGGAAATAAAGAATCAGTATGGTGAGGAGGGGAATACAAACTTTTCACATAATTTTCATGTATTCATCAATGATTATTTTATTTCAATTTACTGTATTTGAAATTGTTACCTATTTGAGGCTTTAATTCTAGAGACTCCTATTAAGATTCTGCTTCCCACAGTAATGATAGATCCTAAACAGCTACTTGAGTGTCATCTGGTTAACACTAATAATTAACCTCTACTCATTCCCCTCATAATAAGTAGCTCTCTTCTTTTGGTTCTGTTCTAACCCTTTTTTTTCCTCTTACCTGACACAAAACTTGGAAATAATCCCTCATATCCTCCCATGTTTCAATACTTATATAATTATTTTTGCTACTCACCAACATTTTTTAATTGAAATATCTCTAACTGGAATTTCCCTTAATGACATGCTGCCAATATTAAATCCTTGGAGAAACATTGTGGTCTAATGGGAAAAAATCCGTCCCTCAAATAATGAAGACTTAAGTTTCACTCCTCTGCAACCTTTGTTCACTGTGCAACCATGAGCAAGTCTTCATTGATCATTCTCTGCCTCAAGTTTTCCATCTGTAAATTTGAAAGAAAGTTATTTCACAGTTGCTGTGAACTCAAATAAATTAATACCCATATAGCATTTAATAAAATTTAAAGATTTTATATAGCAGTAGGAAAAAACCTCTAGTGAATATTTTGGTGATATAAATCAAGACTTATTCAGAGTACCTATTATTTCTCCTTGAAGCTTTTTCTTTCACCTAAGTCTTTCTTTCTCCTTCATTTTCTACAACCAAAGACCTATTTTCTTTTTTGTCAGTATTCAACAAGGAATTTCAGAGAAATAAAAATACCTTTCCCCAGATCTCTTTTCAGACTTTTGTTCTGTTGACTTCCATAGCTTTCATTTAAACCCAGAAATTATGAATTCTCATTATGCTTGGCCCTTGGTTCTTTGATGATGTTTCAGGAAAGAAGTGGCAAAATCATATAGGCTTGATCAATTTTAATTCCAACCCCTGAAATTTGCCTGTTATATCTAAAATGTTGGTGTGAATATCTGGAGTAGGGGGAGGGGAGTTGGGAGGGAGGCTGGTGGAGTGACAGGTTTTGCCCTTCAGTCCCCTCTAGCACGCTAACTTTTCAGATGTTGCTGCTGTTTTTCTGTTTTCACTGACCAATATTCTTCATTTCAAACTCTCTATTGCTTTTCCCTAGCAATTCATCTTATAAACTGCCTCCAAATGTTTTTCGATTACCAGCTCTATATGTGAGTTCTCCAGCTGAATTTTGAAAAGTTGAATTTAGAGATAAAATTCAAATGGAAGGTTGATGTCTCTTGTCTTTGAGAGGTGAAGATTTTGTAAAAACAGTGATTACCTAATGGATATTGTCTATTTCCACCCCATCATCTTATGTGGAAGGATTCAAGTCAAACTAGACTTTTATTCTCCTCAGGGGCAAATTGTTTTCATTGGAGTAATATGGAAAATTAACTTCACCTTTCTTGGGCCCCTTTCCTATGAATATGGCAGACAGTGCAAGCTCCCACTTTGAAAATAATAACCAACTAGAGTGGCAAGCATTCCATTTAAGGATCTACTTTGCAAAATGATGACTTGATTTTATTAATTAGCTGCTTCAGTTATAGGAAAATTCTAAAATCAATTTTGTGGAGAGGACTTTTTCATCATAATTCTTACAGAAGTAAAGTGGTTCATTTGATATCAGTGGAAATTCATTAATTAATGAAAGAAAAATATGTATGCATACACACATACAAAAACATATTCATATATGCATACATATATATAAATAGATGTATAGACACACATGGACATACTCTATACACACACACAGACATATATATATATGCATATATATACATATATATATATATATGTATATACAATGGCCTCCTATTACTCTCAGCTGAAATTTCAACTTCTCTACATTATGAAAAAGAATGAAACATTTACTAAATACTAAATACCAGGAACTTTAATCACTTTATAAATATCTTATTTGATACTCACAAAAACCTTGGGGAAAAAGTACTATTACTATCCAAATTTTATTGTTGAAAAAAGTAAGGCAGGCAGAGGGGACACAGTGGATAGTAGACTGTACCTGGAGTCAAGAAGTCTCATCTTTCTGAGTTAAAATCTAACCTCAGAT
This sequence comes from Macrotis lagotis, assembly GCF_037893015.1. Taxonomy (NCBI): domain Eukaryota; kingdom Metazoa; phylum Chordata; class Mammalia; order Peramelemorphia; family Peramelidae; genus Macrotis; species Macrotis lagotis. The sequence goes on from NC_133658.1 coordinate 778,706,443, forward strand.
ATCCATTAGCTGTGTGATCCTGGTCAAGTCACTTAATTCTGTTTGCCTCAGTTTCCTCATTTGTAAAATGAAGTGGAGAAGGAAATGGTAAACCAATCCAGTATCTTTGTCAAGAAAGTCTAAAATGGGATCATGTAGAGTCAAAAATGACTAAAAACAGCATACAGCCAAGCGTCTGAGGCCAATTTTGAACTTGATCCAGAGTTTTATCCATTGTTTCTCCTAGATGTCACTGTTACAATAGGTCTTCCTACTTTTAACTTAAATCATAATAATCCCCATTAAGTACTTTTCATTTCATGTAAATTGACAAGCTTCTCTTCTTTCATATTTTCTATCCTCTATGCCTATAATGCACTAGGTTTTGTCTCTGTCTCTTTTAAACAATTTGTTTTCAAAAACAAGCAAACAAAACAAAACAATTTGGGTGCCATCATCTACAGGTGTCCTTTACTAATTTTTCCTTGCTCATGCTCTTCTTTTGAATGACCTTTGTAGAGCTTTCTCTCTAGTTAAAGATAAGTTTTTTGAAGGAAGACTTTGTTTTCATTTCCATATTTATTTCTCCAGATTAATTTTTACACATATTAATGGCTTAACAATTGATATTTAAAAAATGAATAGAAATGAGACTGACCTCTAAAATTGCTTTTTGTTTAATTAATAGTTAAATATTTTGTAATTTCTGAATTCCTTTTCTTTCTATCTGGAACCTAAGAATTGAGAGGATCTTTGAATCCAGCTCTTCTATATAAATCCAATCTCCTTTCAAGTACACCAATAATTTCCTGTTGCTATAAGTTTAGTTAACACAACTTTATTTCTCTAATTTCAATTCTTTGACTTCTTACAGATCTCTCTTAGGGCTTACAAAGAAAGAATTCCAAGGATACAGAAAATTTCTACAAATATAACAAGTCAATGATGAATAGTTTCTCTTCCCATTTAAAAAAAAAAAGTTTGCAAGTTAAAGTAAATGAGAGAAAGATAAAAAGTAATCTAATAATTTATTAAAGAATAAATTTCTTTATTAGAAACGGAAGATGGGAATGGTGGTTGAGGAAAAGGGGAAAGAAGTGCTATTTCATGGCTAATAATAATTAACAATGGGAAAGAAAAATGCTAAACATCAAATTATATTACATTTTTGAACTCAAACAATAAATTATCTACTCCATTCTAAAGAGAAGTTATGATGGACAATATATGTTAAAGAAATTTTGTGATAAGATTAAGAGAAATAGAATGAATTGAATATAACTGAGATGTAATAACCCTCCAAACCTTTATCATTGTTGTTAATATGAAAAGTAAAATAAATCACCGTGCATTGGACTTAAGACAAATTTTGTCAATGTGTTGATTTTTGTATCCCCAAAACAACACAATATGTGATACATAGTAAGCATTTAATTGATCTAGTTGCTTAATTAATCAAAGTATTCAGGGGAAAATTATTTCCTCTAAATATAGATTAGGAAACTAAGGTTTACTCTTGCAACTTGCCTATGGTCACACAAGTAGCAAGCAAGAACGTGAATTTATGTGATCTAAGTCTAGAGGTTTTTTTGTCCGGTGAATCATGATGCTTAATGTATAAAAGCACTTTGCAAATATTATTTCTTGACAATACTTGTCATAACAGTTATTGTTTTTATTATATTAATGAAGAAAACAGATGCACAAAATCCTGTATTTGTGTCAAACAATCATTTAAGATTTAAAAATGTATGATATAGTAACAATATCTAACTTCAGAAGATTGAAGGCTTAGAACCTTTCTGTGCTTCACAATAGTTTCAAATATATATATATATGCAAATTCAGTTATATATATGTACATATATAAATATGGAAATACATATATATGTATACATATATGTACATACAAATATTGCAGTGCTTTGAATTAATTATTATTACTTTAATATAATTGAATCAAATTGAAGTGGAAACATATTTATATTTAATAACATGCAAATGGATTTGCCTTAATTGGTTTTAGTATTTGCCTGATTCCATTCCCCTTGGATTTCCTCAAGCAAATCCCACTGAATTAGAGGGGAAGCCTTAAAACAAAGTGATTCCATGAAGAGAATCCTAGGAAGGAATTATCTTTACCATCCTACATGCATTCATGTCATCCCAACTTAACAAATTTTTTGTTATAAATGGTTAATATGTTTAAATAAATAATGAAGGCAATCAATGAGTGTTTCTGTTGCTAATACCCAATATAAATGTTGTAAGGGAGCTTCCATTATTTCTCTATGTAAATAGATGATAAGCTCTCTCCCATATTATCAAGAAAAGAGAATGGGAGTGGATTTAGAAGACTCAATATGAATCACCAGTTTATTTGGTTTAACAGTCAAAAAAGTCCAGGTGATCACAGACTGCATGACTAGAAATATGAATCCTACAATGAGGAAACTAAGTGTCCTCCTTAATTCTGCCTTGGGTATTTCAGATTTAGAGCATGGTGTCTAGTACTGGGCATGAGGTTTAAAGTTAACATTGGGTCTTCCAGCCAAGATGGTGGAGAGAAGATAAACACTGAACCACCTGAATGTTGCTCTCATCTGATTTGCCTTAAAGTTAAAATACATACAGTCAGTTAAGTTAAGATATTTATCTTACCTTTCAAATATTAAAAGGGGGAAAAGAGGAGGGGGGAGGAAACAGGGAACAAACAAGGAAGGGAAGAAAGAAGGGGCAAAGGGAAAGGGGGAAAAGGCGAGGGGTTTGAATATAGGAGGGCAAACACACTGAAGGTAGTGGTATTCAGAAACAAAATGTTGGAATATATGGATAAAGGGAAAAAAAGGGGAAAAATACAAACAGAGAAAAGATATCATGGAGGAAAATAGTTAGTAATTATAACACTGAATATGAATGGGATGAACCCTCCCTTAAAATGTAAGTGAATGACAGAGTGGATAAAAAAAAAAACAGAAGGCGACAATATGTAGCTTACTATAAATTGGTTTGAAACAGAGGGAAATATATAAGGAAAAGGTAAAAGGTTGGAGCAAAACATATTTTGCTTCAGCTGAAGTGAAGAAAGCAAGGGTAGTAATCCTTATCTCAGACAACTCAGCTGCAAAAATAGATATCCTTCAAAGAGATAAGAAAGTAATTTCAATAATGTGTGTGTGTGTGTGTGTGTGTGTGTGTGTGTGCGCGCGCGCGCGCTCGGGCGCGCACGCATGTGCCCAATGTTATAGCATCCAAATTCTTAGAGGAGAACTTGAAGGAGTTACAGGAAAAATATAGTCAGCAAAACTCTACTAGTGGGAGACCTCAACCTCCCATCCTCAGATTTAGATAAATCTTACCATAAAATAAACAGGAAGGAAGTTAAGGAAGTAAGTAGATTGTTTGAAAACATAGACATGATAGACTTAGGGAGAAAATTGAATGGGGATAGAAAAGCACATACTTTCTTTTCTGTAGTACATGGCACTTATACTAAAATTGACCATGTATTAATGCATAAAAACCTAATGATCAATTGCAGAAAGACAGAAATAGTGTATACATCTTTCTCAGATCATAATACAATAAAAATCACATGCAATATTGAGCCAGGGAGATATAGATCCAAAACTATTTAGAAAACAAATAACTTCATTTCAAAGAATGAGTGGATCAAACAACAAAGTATAGAAAGAATTAATTATTTCATACTAGATAATGACAATAATGAAACAATATACCAAAACATATGGGATGCACCCAAGGGAATAAATTATATCATTAAATGCTTACATGAATAAATCAGAGAAAGAGGAAATCAATGAACTAAATGTGCAATTAAAAAATTAGAGAAAGAACAAATTAAAAACTCCAATTAAATACCAAATTAGAAATTCTAAAAATTAAAGGAGAAACTAATAAAATTTAAATGAAGTAAATTATTGGAGTAACAAAAATCTTAAAAATTATCTTAGCAAAATTATTGCAAGTTATCACTAGGATAATACTTTATTACCAAGTAGGATTTATCCCAGGATTACAGGGTTGGTTCAATACTAAGAAAACTGTTAGTATATATATATTTAGTTAGTATATATAACTGTTAGTATAATTAATTGTATCAATAACAAACCTATCAGAAATCATATGATTTTATCAATAGATGCTAAAAAAGCTTTTGAAAAATACAACACACATTCCTACTAAAGACATTAGATAGCATAGGAAAAATTGGATTGTTTCTTGGAATAATAGTCAATATCTATCTGAAACCATCAACAAGCATAATATGCAAAGGTAATAGGATGCAGGCATTTCCAAAAAGATCAAGGTGAATTAAGAATATCCAACATCACCACTACTATTCAATATTGTATTAGAAATGTTAGCTTCAGCAATAAGAGAAGAAAAAGAAATTGAGGGAATTAGAATTGGGCTGGATAAGACAAAATTCTCACTCTTTGCAGATGGAATGATGGTATACCTACAGAATCCCAAAAAATCATCTAAAAAACTACTAGATATAATTAGCAACTTTAGGGAAGTCGAAGAATACAAAATAAAACCTCATATATATGACTACCAAGCTGCAGAAGAAAGAGCTAGAAAGAGAAGAACTTCATACAATATAAAATATTTGGGAGTCTATCTGTCATGGCAGACTCAGAAACTTTTTTACAAACAATTGCAAACCACTTTTCACTCAAATAAAATCAGGTTTAAATAACTAGGAAAATATCAACTGCTCAAGGATAGGACAAGCCAATATAATAAAAGTGACAATCCTACCGAAATTAAACTACTTGTTTACTGACCTACCAATTGAAATTCCAAAGTTAGTTAATGAGTTAGAAAAATTGTAAGTGAATTCATATGGAGAAATAAAATGTCAAGAATTTCCAGGACTTAATAAAAAATGTAAAAGAAGGTGGTTTAGCCCTACCAGATCTAAAATTATATAATAATGCCTCAATCACCAAAACTGTCTGGTATTGGCTAAGAAACAGAATGGTGGATCAGTGAAAGACTAGGTACAATAGGAGGAAATGATTATAGTAATCTGATGTTTCATAAACCCAAAGAGTCAAGCTATTGAGATAAAATCTTTCTTTTTGATAAAAACAGTTGGGGGGGGGTGGAGCCAAGATGGAGACAAGAAGGGATCGAGTCTTAGGAGCTCTCTGATAAAACTCATAAACTGAGGACTCTAACTAAACTTTCAAGACACAGAACCCAAAAAGGGACCCAGTGAGGCAGTTTTCCTACTTAAGGTAACCTGGAAAAGAGCAGAGAGGCTCTGCTCCCCGGGGCTGGAGGGGCGGCCTGCTGGAGGGGTGGCCCACCAGAGCCAAGGAACTTCAGCCTCCTGGAGGCAGCTCCAGGGCGCTGGGGCCCGCAGCTCGCAGCAGCAGGGGTGCTGCACCCCGGGGAGCACCTGCACAGAGTGGGGGAGCAGCAGGGTACCTCTGCCGGGGCGAGCATGTGGAGCCCAGCCCTCAGGGTACACAGCCAGCAGACTGGTCTTTCCAGTGGAGCCAGTAAGCAGGAGCCCCCCAGGGCATGAGCCCATTGAGCAGAGGCAGGGGACTGAAGAGAGAGACACTGCAGAGCTCTGTCCTCTGCCCCTGGAACAGGACTCTGGAGCTCTGACCACATTCAGATCCTGATCCCAGTCTAGGCCACCCCATAGAACAACAGGGCACCCCCCCACCTCAGCCCCGTGGCAGAGGGGGGCGCATATGGTCATTCACAGACCAAGAGGGAGGACAGAACCTCACACACTGAGACCCTTGTGGGAGTGTCCCAAAAGCTCAGGAAGCACCCCCAAAAAACAAGCTTAGGCTCAGAAAATGAACAAACAAAGAAACAAGAGGAAGACCATTGAGAAATATTTTGCAAATGAGCCCAAGAAGGATCAAAATACTCAGTCTGAAGATGAGGAAGCACAAGCTCCTGCATCTAAAGACTCCAAGAAAAACAGAAATTGGGCTCAGGCTATGACAGAGCTCAAAAAAGACTTTGAAAATTAAATGAGGGAGTTAGAAGAAAAACTGGGAAAAGAAAGGAGAGAGATGCAGGAAAAACATGAAAATGAAGTCAGCAGCATAGTCAAGGAAATCCAAAAAAATGCTGAAGAAAATAACATGCTAAAAACCAGCTTAGGTCAAATGGATAAAACAGTTCAAAAAGTTATTGGGGAGAACAATGCTTTAAAAAGCAAAATTGGCCAGATGGAAAAAGAGATAAGAAAACTCTCTGAAGAGAATAAATTCTTCAGACAAACAATAGAATTCAGGGAGATTGATGAATTTACCAGAAATCAGGAATCAATACTTCAAAACCAAAAAAATGAAAAATTAGAAGAAAATGTGAAATATCTCATTGAAAAAATGAGTGATATGGAAAACAGACTTATGAAAGATAATTTGAAAATTATTGGAATACCTGAAATTCATGATCAGGAAAAGAGCCTTGACATCATTTTCAAAGAAGTACTACAGGAAAATTGCCCTGATATTCTAGAAGCAGAGGGCAAAATAGAAATGGAGAGAATCCACCAAACCCCCAGAGAAAGAGATCCCAAAAAAAACAACCCCCAGGAACATTATAGCCAAGTTCCAGAACTCCCAAGTCAAAGAGAAAATATTACAAGCAGCCAGAAGGACACAGTTCAAATATCGTGGAGCTGCAGTCAGGATCACACAGGACTTAGCAGCAGCTACACTGGAAGCTCGTAGGGCTTGGAATACAATATACCGGAAGGCAAAACAGCTTAGAATGCAGCCAAGAATGAACTACCCAGCAAGGCTGAATGTCCTCTTCCAGGGAAAAAGATTGACTTTCAATGAACCAGGGGAATTTCAAAGGTTCCTTTTGGAATGGCCAGAGCTGAACAGAAGGTTTGATCTTCAGATACAGGACTCAGGTGAAGCATGGAGATTGGAGGAGAGGGGGGAAATATGAGGGACTTAATGAAGATGAACTGCATGTATAGAAAAATGATACTGATAATATTCATATGAGCCATCTCAGTTAATAGAGCAGGTAGAGGGAGCTTGTATAGTTGAAGCACAGGAGAAAGCTGAATTTGAAGATAAAATATGGTGTAAAAATGGAATCAATAAGAAAAAAAGGGAAATGGAATTGGAGAAATAAAAAGGAGAGGGGGAATAGGCCAAGATATTTCACATAATAAGATTGTTTTTATTACAATGAGCTATTGCAATGATATGGAAGGGGGGAGGCAAGGGGGAATGAGGGAACCTTTGCTCTCATCAGAGATGGCTAGGAGAGGAAACAGCAAATATACTCAATGGGGTGTAGACAACTGGAGTAAGAAGGAGGGGGGAGCAGGGGGGAGGGGTGGGGATGTGAATAAAGGAGGAGAGGATGGACCATGGGGGGATAGTGGTCAGATATAACACATTTTCTTTTTTTACTTCTTGCAAGGGGCTGGGATTGGATGGCCTGCCCAAGACCATAAGACCAGGTAGATTCTGGGCCTAAGGGGTGGTATGGGGGCTCAGGGCTTCTTGGCCCCAGTACCAGGGATCTGTCTGCTGCACCACTCAGCAACCCTACAGCAGAGTCAGAGTGAAAGGAGAGAGAAAATAGAGTACATGGTAGTGGAGAAATAAGAAAGGAGGGAGTTGCAATCAGCAATGGCAACATTGGGAAAATATAGAAGTAACTTTTGTGATGGACTTATCATAAAGAATGTGATCCACTCACGACAGAGTTGATGGTGTTGGAACAAAGACTGAAACACATTTTTTGTTATTATTATTTGGGGGAGGGTGCAGGGTAAGTGGGGCTGGGTGGCCAGCTTGGGGCCACATAGCAGGGTGATCATTGGGTGTCTGGGGCCGGATTCGGACCCAGGTGCTCCTGGCTCAAGGGCCAATGCTCTGTCTGCCACCCAGCCACCCCTACTATTATTACTATTTTATTTTATTTTGGGTCTTTTTTTTTCTTCTTTTTGGTTTTTGCAGGGCAGTGGGATTCGGGTGGCTTGCATGTCACATGGCGGGGTGATTATTGGGTTTACGAGGCTGGATATGGACTCAGGTGCTAGTGGCTCCAGGGCCGGTGCTTCGTCCATTGTGCCACCTGGCCATAGCTACAATTATTACTATTATTTTTTTAATTTTAATTTTTTTCTCCCCCCCTTTACTTTTTTGCCCAAGCAAGTCTATCTATATTCATGGGGGGAGGGGTATTTTGTTTACTTGTAAACAAGTATATTTTATTAATGTAAAGAAAAACATTTGTACAAAATGTGAATAAAAAATAAATTAAAAAAAGAGAGAATAAGGCCTCTCTTGCAGTTGTAGACTATGAGCCAAGTATGTAAGGTTTTGTTTAATGCATGTTCTATGGTAACAGAGAGGATAGGAAGCTGACATGGAAGCCCAGAAAACATGTGGTTATGTTTATTATACATACTTACTGTGTGACCCTGAAAATTCACTCTAAGGGTTAGTGTTCTAGGCCAAAAAGTTTCAAACATTATGAAGGCACAATATTCTCAAGTGTAACCTGATCCAGCTTAAAATATGACTGTGACATACTGAATAAAATAAAGTTTAAAAATACAATAAAAAAGAAGGCAAAAAAATAAAATAAAAACAGTTGGGAAAATTGGAAGTTAGTATTGAAGAAACTTCGATCAGAGCAACACTTCACACCCTATACAAAGGTAAGATCAAAATGGCTACAGGATTTAGACATAAAAAGAAATATTAAAGAAACTAGGAGATCAAAGCATAGTTTACCTGTCAGATCTATGGAAAGGGAAGCAGTTTCTGACCAAGGAAGAGATGGAGAATATCATTAAAAACAGACTAAATAATCTTGATTACATTAAATTAAAAAGCTTTTACACAGCCAAAACCACTGTAACCAAGATCAAAAGAAATATAGTAAATTGGGAAACAATTTTTAGAACTAATATTTCTGTCAAAGGGCTTATTTCTAAAATATATAGAGAAGTGAGTCAATTTAAAAAAAAATCCATTCCCCAAATGACAAATGGTCAAAAGTTATGCAAAGGCAATTTACAGATGAGGAAAACAAAGCAATCTATAATCATATCAAAAAATTGCTCTAAATATTTACTTATCAGAGAAATGAAAATTAAAACTTCTCTGTGGTACCACCTCACACCTCTCAGACTTGCCAATAAGACCAGAAAGGACAATTATCAGTGTTGGAAGGGCTGTGGGAAATTTGGGACACTAATGCATTATTAGTGGAAGTGTGAACTCATCCAACATTTCTGGAGAGCATTTTAGAATTATATCCAAAGGGCAACAAAAATGTGCATACCTTTTGATCCAGCAATATCACTACTGTGTCTATGCCCTAAAGAGATTATGACAAAGGGTAAAAACATGACTTGAACAAAAATATTCATAGCAACCCTGTTTGTGGTGGCAAAGAATTGGAAATTAAGTGAATGTCCTTCAGTTGGGGAATGGCTTAACAAACTGTGGTGTATGTATGTCATAGAACACTATTATTCTATTAGAAATAAGGAAGCATGGGAATTCAGGGAAGTGTGGAAGGATTTGCATAATCTGATGCTGAGTGAGATGAGCAGAACCAGAAAAAACATTGTGTACCCTAACAGCAACATGGGGGTGATGATCAACCTTAATGGACTTGCTCATCCATCAGTGCAACAATCAGTCACAATTTTGGGGTATCTGCAATGGAGAATACCATTTGTATCCAGAGAAAGAATTGCGAAATTTGAACAAAGACCAAAGACAATTTTAATTTAAAACAAAGAAAACCAAAACTTTTCTTATTGTTTAATTTTGCTATCTCTTATGCTTTATTTTTCTTCCTTAAACATATGATTTGCCTTTCATCACATTCAACTAACATCAATGTATACCATGGAAGCAATGTAAAGACTGCCAGACTGCCCTTTGTGGGGGATGGATGGAGGGAAACAAGATTAGGAGAAAATTCAAAATAAATAAAATCTTTCTTTTATTAAAAAAATGTGAACAATGAAAAACTGAATCAGACCATGAATCTATATGGGGAGAGCAGGATAGTTAGATAGTTTGAAACCATAGCATATATGTACTGGTTGAAAAAGAGGGTCATTTTTAGTTTGAAGAAGGGAATAGTTAAGACCTACTTTCTATATGATACATTTTCTGGTCTCCATAGATTTCAGTTCACTTGCCTTTCAAGCCTTACTGAAAATTACATAAATATACATATGTAGCTAAGTTTAATTTAAAATAGTTTCACTACATATATCTATAACTATATGTACATATATATGAACTTCACTATATATATATATATATACAGTTTCTCTATATGTATGTTTGTTTATATGCATATATATGTATATAATACTTACTTATCCATGTATATATTATTTATACCCCATTCCCAAATAGAAGTTTTTGCTTTCATATATCACATACATAGGCACACAGAGACTTCATTAAACAGTTGGTGCTTCATAAATGATTTTTCAGTGGAATGCAACTGATAATGACGTATTTCAAGTGGTTTAGAGGCTATCATTAATGAATTGATCAATTAATCAATGAAACCACATATATTATGCATTTATTCTGTGGTCAGATACTATACTAGGTATTATGTAAAAATGCAATGGCTTTACCCTCAAGGATCTTGCATTCCAAAAGGGAAATAGCACACATACATATAGAATAGGTTTAGTAGCTAGTATGGAAGAAAGTTCAAATCTAGCCAGTTTCAGGGAGCCATATGAGAGTAGATTCTCCTGTTTCTCTCTCTCTCTCTCTCTCTCTCTCTCTCTCTCTCTCTCTCTCTCTCTCTCTCTCTCTCTCTCTCTCTCTCTCTCTCTTTCTCTGTCTCTCTCTCTCTCACTTTCTTATCTTTTATAATTGAGTATTTTATTTTCCCTAGATACTTGCAAAAACTAATTTTCATATATATATAAAATTTTATTTTTCCTTAATTATATGTAAAGAGTGTTTGTATTCATTTAAAAATTTTTGAATTCTGAATTCTCTCCCTTCTTTCCAGCCCTCTCATTGAGAAAGCAAGCAATTTGATATAAGTTATGAACGTGCAGTCATGCAAAACATTTTCTTTATAGGCACATCGTGAAAGAAAATATAGTCTCCCTTCAATAAAAGGAACCCTCAACATATAAATTAAAAAACAAATTATGCTTCAATCCTAATTCAGAATCTATCAGTTCTTCCTCTAGAAATGGATAACATTCTTTATTAAAATAAGTCCTTCAGAGTTGTATTCGGTCAAAGCAATGTTGAGTAAAACTTAGCTATTCACAGTTGATCATTCTGCACTTTTGCTCTTACTTGATATTCTTTACATTTCATATTGTATCAGAACATATAAGTATTTCCAGGTTTTACTGAGAGCATTCTGCTCATCAATTCTTATAGCAGAGTGGCAACCCATCATAATCACAAACCACAATTTGTTCAGCCATTCCTGAACTGATGGTCATCTCCTCAATTTCCAATAAGTTGCCACCAGAAAAGAACTGCTATGAGTATCCTTATTCATTTAAATCATTTTTCTTTCTGTTTTTCCCTTTTGGAATACATACTTAGTAGTGGAACTACTAAGTAAAAGGGAATGCATGGCTTTATAATCCTTTGCCATAGGATTATTATTCAACAGAATGGTTGAATCATTTCAAAACTTCCTTAAACAATGGATCAATTTCTTATTTTCCCTATATCCCTCTAACGCTTGTTATTTTCTTATCTATCTTATTAGTCAGACTAATAGATATAAGGTAGTACATGAGAATTTTTAATTTGGAATTCTCTTATCAATGGAGAGTTAGTGGGTGGGTAGTTGGGTGGCATAATGAATAGAGTACTGGTTTTGAAATCAAGAAGAAATAAGTTCAATTCCAATTAGACAATTGATACTTACTAGCTATGTGACTTTGGGCAAGTCGCTTAACCCCACTGCCTCATCAAGAAAAAAAAAAGAAAGAAGAAAGGAAGCAAGGACAAAAGGAAGGAAGGGAGGGAGGGAGCAAGGAAGGAAAGGAAGGAAGGAAGGAAGGAAGGAAGGAAGGAAGGAAGGAAGGAAGGAAGGAAGGAAGGAAAGGCAATAGATAACATTGATAATCTCATGTGAAAACTGTTCATTTCTTTTGATCATTAATCAAATAGGAAATGGCTCTTTTTTAATAAATTTGACTCAATTTTCTAAGTTTGAGAAGTTTTGCTTTATTAGAGAAACTTGTTTCAACTTCCCCCTGCCACAGTTACTATAACTAATTGCCTCCATACTATTCCCCATCCCTCTTTTTTTCTATTCTCTCTTTCCTTCCACTCTGTCCCTCAGCAAAAGTGCTTTGTTTCTAACTCCTCTCATAATGTGACATCCCTTCTATCAACACCCCCCCCCATCTCTTATCATGCTCCACTCCTACTTTCTGGTAGGGTAAGACAGGTTTCTATACTAAATTTGGTGTGTATGTTATTTCCTCTTTTAGCCAAATCTGATGAGAATAACAACCAGTCACTCCCCTTCAACTTCCTCCACTTCCACTCCATAGTAAAAGTTTTCTTTTCCTTTTTTATGTTCATTCTACTTCCACCTTTCCCTTTCTCCCAGTACATTCCTTTCACATGCCTTAATTTTATTTTTAAATATATTATTTCTTCATATTCAACTCTCAGCTTTACACTGCTCTTATACATGATAAAATTCATATGAGTTATCAGTATCATCTTCCCATCCAGGAATATAAATAGTTCACCATTACTAAGTCCTTTATGATTTCCCTGTGCTTCACTTGATTTTCATATTTGAAGTTCAGGTTTTCTGTTCAGCTCTAGTCTTTTCATCAGGAGAGTTTGAAAGTTCCCAATTTCACTGAATGTCCATCTTTCCCCTTAAAAGAGTATGTTATGTTTTGCTAGGTACTTGATTTTTGGTTGTAATCCAAATTCTTTTGCCTTCCAGAGTATCATATTTCAAGCCTTACAATCCCCTAATGTAAAAACTGCTAAAACTTGTGTGAACCTGACCGTGGCTCCACAGTAATTGAATTATTTTTTCTGTCTGCTTTGCAAGATTTTCTTCTTGACCTTGGAGCTCTGAAATTTTACTATAATATTCCTTGGAGTATTCATATTTGGGTCTCTTTCAAGAGATGATCAATGGATTTTTTCAATTTCTATTTTTCCCTCTAGTTCTAGAATATCAGGACAGGTTTACCTTGATAATTTTTTAAAAGAGGATGTCTAGTGTCTTCTTTGATCATGGCTTTCAGGTGATTCAATAATTTTAAAATTATATCTCCTATTTCCATTTTTCAAGTTGATTGGTTTACCGACAAGATATTTCACATTTTCTTCTTTTATTTTTTTGGTATTGTTTTATTTCTTGATTTCTTATAAAGTCAATGACTTCTCTTTACTCAATCTGAATTTTAAGTAATCATTTTCTTCAATGATTTTTGTATCTTCTTTTTCCATTTGATCAAATTTACTTTTGTTAAGGATATTATTTTCTTCAGTACATTATTTCACCTCTTTTTCCATCTGAATACTTTTGCTTTTTTTAAGGAATTCTTCTCCTCACTAGTTTTTTGGTCTAGTCTGTTTTTTTTCAAATGCTATCTTTTTCACTATTTTTCTTAAATGCTTTACCAAGCTGCTGATTCATTTTTTCATCATTTTCTTGCATCACTCTCATTTCTTGCATCACTCTCATTTCTCTTCCCAAATTTTCATTCATATCTCTCTCTCTCTCTCTCTCTCTCTCTCTCTCTCTCTCTCTCTCTCTCTTTCTCTCTCAGGTTTTTTGCAAGACAAATGTTAAGTGGCTTGCCCAAGGCCACACAGCTAGGTAATCTAGGAAATTATTAAGTGTCTGAGGCCAGATTTGAACTCTAGTACTTCTGATTCCAGGACCGGTGCTCTATCCACTGTGCCACTTAGTCACCCCCATCTATCTCTCTTATAAGATTTTAAAATTCTTTTTGAACTCTTCCATGGCCTGCAACCAATCCCTGTTTTTCTTGAGTGGATTTGGATGTAGAAGCTTTGACTTTGTTTTTTTGTTCTGAGTATGTGTTTTGAACTTCCTTATAGTAACTTTCTATGGTCAGGTTTTCTTTTCTCTTTTTTTTTTTTGTTTTGTTTGCTCATTTCCACAGCCCATGATTTGATTTTAAACTCTTTGTTAAGATAAGGCTATGCAAAAAAGTAAAAAGAAAAAAAGATAAGGCTCTGCTTCCAGAATCGATAGTACCCTGTCCCAAGATTCTGGGAATTTTTTTCAGCTCTTCTTTTTTTAGAGAAACTTTTAAGAACTTGAAAATTTAAATTTAGGTCTTCCAAAATGATCTGATCTAAGTAGTGGTGTTTACTACTCTCCTGGCCTGTGCTCTGATCTGTGGATAATCACATACAGTCTTTTCTGTCCAGGAACTGTAAGGAGGATTCTTGCTCCCCTGGGGTTGCAAACTCTATTTTACTATGTTCCTCTATGACCATAGCCACACAGTCCTGCCTCAGTGATTGCAAGAGACCCTAAAATCTCCTCTGACCCCTTCATTCTTACCATGGGTGCATGGGCTGAGAGCTCAGAAAGTAGCTGCAATCCCTTCTAATTCAATGGTTCCAAAGGACTGTTCCTGGTCTGCTGGGGCAGAGATCTTTACTGCTGAAGCCTATACTTGGACAACACTCTCCATTCTGACCCTCTCCTCTCCCCTTCTGACTTCTCTTGCTGGCCTTCCAGGTTGGCCTGGCATCTGTGATCTGAGAGGTGTGGAAAATGTCACCATTGTCACTGATTCTGTCACCCTGCTGTCTATCTGTTTCTGGATTACTGTGGCCTGTCTGTGCTGCACCACATTCATCCCTCACTCACCTGATTCCAAGTTGCCTTACTCCATCTTTCTTTAGATTCTGCTGTCTCTAGAATTTGTTTATAGTCACTATCTGAAGGTATTTGGAAGGGTTTAGAGAAAAGTCCTGCCTTCACTCTGCCATCTTTTTCGTGCATTTCCAAAGCAAATTGGATTCTAAAGCAAACACAGAAGTAGAAATGGAGAAGGGATGGTGATAATAATAATCCAGACATTGACAGAATGTCAAAAAACCCCAACAATCATTACTAATGCCGTGCAGATCTACACTTCTAGAGATATAGAAATTTGTGGGTATAAGCATGTATAGACATATTTAAATTCTAATAAATATTGGTATGTGATATATGTTATTATATGTTATATTTTCACAACCCATGTGATTTGTAACAATACATCCAGGAGAAGAATATTAGGCAAAAACAAGTGAGTTTCTAAATGGCAAATCTAAGGGGTAAATGACGAATGAAATAAAGCTTGCTCTAGATATGTGTGAAAAGGTAAAAGCACTAGAAGAAGCTCTTCAGCATTTTTAGCATATTATCCATGCTAAAATTTACAGAAAAACTTCCTCATATAATTTCTGCCAGAACTTGATTCACTTTTCACTCTCCACTACTCCTGCCTATTCAGAGTCTTTTAAAAGACTGATTCAAACATAGGTGCTACTGATGGTACTTTGTATTTTTACTCCCGAAACAAGACTTTTGTATATTTCAGGGGAAAATAAAATTCAGCTTATTCTGAACTTTTCTGAACAAAGGAAAGGGCCAAAGAGGAATAATGTAGTAAAAAGCAAAACATAGTCCTTTGGTGGGAGTTGGGTAAATGAGAGAATGATGTTTCTTATGGTAGCAGCAAAGGGAAATAATACAACAGCTAAGAAAATTGGGAGAAGTGGGAATATTCATATTTAAAAATAGTATGCTTCAAAAGTAGATCAGAAGGAAGGTAGTATAAGGAACACTTATTAGTAGCATGAAAAAAAGCCATTTCATGCCTCATGGATCACCAAGATGTAGATCTTTGCATGTGTTACTTTTCTATTATATATTTTCTATTGTTCAATACTGATGTATTTCTCCAGGCAAACAAACTTTGACTTAATTTTTCATAAGCTCTTGCAAATAACAGTATCAAAAGGCTTGATAAAATCTATAAAAGTTGTGTACAGAACTTTGCTCTGCTCCTGGCATGTTTCTTGGAATTGTTGAGAAGCAAACACCACATCTACTATTAGTCAGTACTTTCTGAAATCACATTGAGTCTCAAGTATAAGATCATCTTAAAGTGAAGGATCAGCCTGTTAAGGAGGGCTCTGAAAAGAATCTTGCCAGCAATGACTGAGAGAGAGAGAGAGAGAGAGAGAGAGAGAGAGAGAGAGAGAGAGAGAGAGAGAGAGAGAGAGAGAAACAGAGACAGAGACAAGAGAGAGAGAGAGAGAGAGAGAGAGAGAGAGAGAGACCCCGTTGTGGATGGCACAAGATAATCTATTCCTTGACCTTTATAGGAATGGACAATGGATGTGTCCTTGAGTTTCTGGAGGATTCCTTCTGCTATATGACCCAGAAAATTTCAGTCAAATTTTGAATGGCCTATGGATCCCCCTACCTTGTAAATCTCAGCTGCAATAGAATTAATCCAAGGGACTTTCCACATGAAAGGAGCCTAAGGACATCTAAAAATTCTTCTTCAGTTGAAACTTTATTTATGGACAGATTAAATTCAACACAAGTAAGCAATCATTGATTTCTGAATTGATTAACGATTGTCTGTTAAGAACACTATGGAAGTGTTCTATACATTTCTGTTGGATCATATCCTTATCACCAATAAATATGGCTCCATCAACACTGATTAGTTGAAATGCACATTGGGTCATTGACTCATGAATATACTTTGGGATGTCATAAAAGTTCTTTGGATTTTTAATATCCAGTTAATTGGCCTATTAATTTGGTGTGTTAATATCAGTTAATAAAACTAAATTTCAATAGCTATCTTACTGAGCCAAGAATCCTGCATCCCTCTAAGCTCTTATACTTTATTTACATTTGAAATTAAATGCTGCCTTCTTATAGGTAGATGAACTATCCTTAGAAATAGAAAAGCTATAGATGAAAAATAGAAGAGGATAAGTCTATGATGAGACCAACACTGAATCACACATTCCCTTTGTCACACATAATGCTGTCTGTCTCTTTTCCTTATAATCATAAAACCTCATAGAGCTCTCAGGTTTTATTTTTTTTTGTTGTTTAATAGCTTCAGAATTTGCACAATATTTTCAAGTTGTCCACTCCTTTTCAATTGTTACAATTGTGTATCTGTTCAATTTTGCCCTCCAAATTAGCAACAAACTGTTCCTGCTCAGAGTAGTACTCTAATTTTTTGACAGTAATTCTTCTAGTAGTCTTTTTCCTTTAGGTCCACTGCTTCTGTTGAATGTGAATTTTTACCATGGAGAAGATAAGTGTTTGATTGATCCTAAACTGTGTCTCATATACCCTTTGTCACTCATAATCCTATCTTTCTCTTCTCCTTATAGTCATATAGCCGATTATATGCAAAATTTTAAGTGAGGTGAATAAAGTTATATTGCATTTAGGAAAATGAAAGACAGTGTTGGTGATGAGAAAGTCATAGAATGCACAAATTTTCAGTAGTAAATGACCACTGATATTGCTGATAATTCTATTCTTCCCAAGGATTCTCTGCCATGTCTAGTAATCTGAGTCCACTCTGGCATTAAAATCACCCAGTTACAAGCTTATCATATTTTGTTATTGATGATTAGGATCTTCATGTCTTCATAAATTTTTTTGACCTTATCAACATTTATTTTGATGGGAACATCGGTACTGGTGGTATGGCATTTTCTTGCAAGTGGATTCTAACAAACCTGTCATTCACTTTTATGCTAAGCATACAAGATTGTTGAATAGATTAGTTTTTTTGTTTTTTGTTTTTTTTAGTATAGTTTTTTTTTTTGCAAGGTAAATATGGTTAAGTGGCTTGCCCAAGGCCACACAGCTACATAATTATTAAGTGTCTGAGACCGGATTTGAACCCAGGTACTCCTGATTCCAGGGCCGGTGCTTTATCCACTGTGCCACCTAGCTGCCCCTGAATAGATTAGTTTTGATTGCAAAACCTGCTTCAGCTTTACAGTACTGCCTTTCATTGTGGTTCCTTTAGAAAAACGTGTATCCAGTTCTGACTTCAGTAACCAGTCTTCTTTATTCTCAGGACATTTATTTGGATATAATGCCTGCTGGATTTTCTCATAACATGAGCTATTTGTCTTTCGGATCTGAATACATTTTGTGCTGTCTATGAGTATATACATATTTTATGTACTGATTGTGACTGAAATTATCTTTGCAGAAGTTTTTGTACTTTTTTTGTTTTAACCATAATGAGACTGGCTCAGGCTGATAGTACAAGTAGAAGAATTTGAGCTTCTTCCAACTAATCTTTTCAATCATGATATAATGATTCTATAAGAAAGAATAGAGGGAGACCTAATTCACTCTAACAAGTTGAGAAGAAATTCAAAACTTTTAAATTATTTTTCATTTCTATCTTTATAACTGTATTTTATGTATATCAGATGGAATTATAAATTACCAAATATCAGAACTATAACTTGGATGATAAGAAAGACAATTCAAACTTGGAATGATGTGGACTCAGGCTAGCTAGTAAGTCACTACTATGAGAAAATTAACAGAATGAATTTCCTGCAATGGAGTGCAATAGGAAGTTCAACAAATAGGCACAGATACATCCAGAAGTAGGCAGATAGCATGTTTTTAGGAAGGTAAGTAGAATGTACCATGTAGGCATGTAGGGACAACAACTTTTGATGCACTTAATATATGTTAAGCATTGTTTTCAATTATAAAAATGCAAAATGAGAGCAAATCCCTTCCACTAATAGCATTTTAAGAACAGGGAACACAAAATGCCTTGAATGAAAATGGGCATAAAAACAGTCAAAAGTCCAAACTATTGAAAACTAATGCAATCATGAGCTGTTAGACATGAAAAAGTACTTATCAATCTTCTATCCTAACCTGTTTATTCATGTTTATAGAAACTGAGGTTCAGAGAGTTGAAATCATTTGTCTGGATCAAACAGGATGCTATAGTAACAGATAGAATTCAGAGTGTCTGACTTAGATCCAATATTCTTTTTACTACAATACACCAAAGACAAATTCAGAGAAATTAGTAGCAAAGTTAGAGGTCAGATTGTTCTCTGGGCTGTGACTAAGCATGTGATTGGCATTTATATAACACAAACTATAAATTATTCAAAGATGTAATAACAGGTAGCAAGAACAGTCATTATTATAGAAATCATAATGTTGATGAGTTAATGTATAAATATTGATATTTATATTTTACTTAAAAGTTTACAAAGCTTTTTAACACACCTCCAACACTAAAACTTTTCCAAGTAATCTAACATATCAAAAGAGGGTTGTATGCAACCACTGTACTAGAACTTTGACTTTTGAAACCAGATACACATTAGGGCCTCCCTAAAATTGGGCTATTCACAGTCCCAATCATCTGATAGCATTAAGAGTGAGTCTGTTTTAATAAGGTCTTTTACATACAACTCTTAAGTGAATTGTACCTTATAGCAAAGTTGTAATTGTTTCTGGTAAATTATAGGAGAAATGAAAGCTATTTATTTTCTTTTTCAGACATTTGGAATTTAAGAGAAAATAAGATTTTCAAAATCAACTAGAATGAATTGCTCAGAGTGGTTTTATGCTATTCTAATGGAAAATATGTTCATGGTTGGACTGCTAGATTTCAGCATTGGGAAGCTTAACATGATCAAAGCTTAATCTAAATGATTGTTCTTAATCTAAATGGTGTGTAATTTCCCTATGCCATCAAAGATTCCTTTTCTGTGCTATTAGAATTGTTCTCTGTTGCTATAATTAGTCATCTTTTCCCATGTAATAATACATTTTAACCTGAAAAACTCCAGGAAAAAATGAGTTAGAAGGGACAATTAATGTTCTGCAGCATGAGTATTCTAAAACAAATTTTATTGTCTTTGTATTTCAGTTGTACCTGGCACTTTGGCATCTGTCTTAGAATAGAAATTATATACTAGGAGACATTCTGTGATTTGCAGAGAGAGAAAAGTTGCTCCTGGGGTACTGGTATATTTCATTAGATTGACTGCAAGGATTACTCAATATTATACAGTCAAACAACTTTCCTTATTCCGCAATAACTCATCCTCCTAAATCAGATAATCTGGAATTTATAGTTAGATATTTTGTCTTTGATGAATCAGTAAAATTAAAAAAATTAAAAATAAATTAGTGTGTCATTACTAAAAGAGCAGGAAAAGAAGCAACTTACTTTTCACATATTTTATATAGACAAAGAAATACTACTATTGATAGCACATTTATTTTTTCAAGTTTTAACAAATATGCTAAAAATCTGTTGAAAGTAAATAGTAAAATTATTTTTGCATATTTATTAAGTAAAATATATGTGCTCAAAGGAATTTACACAATTATCTGGTACAACTACTTGATAATTTTCTATACTATCCCCAATACTTGATCACTCAACCACTAATTTGAACATTTTCACATATGTGGAACTCACTGCTTCCAATTATAATTCATCCAATTTGCTTGAAGCTTTGGAAGCACTTTATCTTATTATGCTTCCATATGTTTTTCATTCATTGATCCTGCTTCTGCCAACTGAAATGAGACTGAATAAATTATAGTCAATAATCATTTATTAAGCACATAATATATGCAAAGTACTATGAAAGACTGGGGACACAAAGAAAGTAAAAATTAGTCTCAGTAAAAATGGAAATCACAGGCTAATTGGGGAATCAATTTGCAAACAACTATGTACAAATAAGATATATACATATACACATATATATTAATATATATAAAATATTGTTTGTTATCATATATATGGTGTATATATATATATATATATACATGTATATATTCTAGTTTTACCAACTACTCATATGACATTAGTTAAAAACCAGTCACATCTCATTAATCCAACTCTTAATTTTAGGTTTTTCCTATTTGTCAAAATTGTTTTGGGATATAATTTCAGAAAAGTTATTTGGAAAAGAGTTATGTAATTTTTCTCCTTTATCTGTACACACATACACACACACATACACGTATATAAACATGCACATGTGCACATGTGAGTGTGTATGCATGTATGTGTGTGTCTGTACTACTCAGTTGTTATCTCACAGCTCTTGCTTCCCTGAGTTTCCTGGCTTGCCTACTGATGTTTGGCTCACCCGATTACAATTTTATTTTTGAAGTCTTTTGTTACCTAACTCCCACTTATATGACTTCTCGTACACAAAAATTTCTCGGGGCAGCTAGGTGGCATAGTGGATAGAGCACCGGCCCTGGAGTCAGGAGTACCTGGGTTCAAATCTGGTCCCAGACACTTAATAATTACCTAGCTGTGTGGCCTTGGGCAAGCCACTTAACTCCGTACACTGTTTGCCTTGCAAAAACCTAAAAAGAAAAATTCTCCAAATTTTTTCTTGAATACTATTACAATGCTTTTATTTCTCCCTGAATTATCTTTTTCTTTAATTACTTTTTTTAATAAGGCAAATGGTGTTAAGTGGCTTGCCCAAGGCCACACAGCTACGTAATTATTAAGTATCTGAGGCCAGATTTGAACTCAGGTACTCCTGACTCCAGGGCCGGTGCTCTATCCACTGTGCCACCTAGCTGCCCCCTTTTCTTTTAATTTCAATGTTTAGTAACACTCCCTAATTCCTTGAGAGGAAATGTGCAGCTTCTTCCTGTGATATGAGAATTGACCATTACCTAGACAATACCAGCTGAATGGGCATAAATTTCTCATTTAATTTTTTAAATTTTTTTCCTTGTATCTTGTTTTTTGAAAAACAATAAGGTTAATTGACTTGTAAGTAAGTATAAATATAAAGCTAGTAAGTATAAATGTCTGAGGCTGGATTTGAACTCAGATGATCCTGACTCCAGGGTCATTTGCTCAATAAACTTAGATAACTACCTACTCCACTTATAAGTTTTCAAATCACTTTAAGTTCAAGGTCATGTTCCTTTATAACAATGTCAACTTGTCAATGCCTTTTCTCATATGTGATGCCCCATGCATTGTTTATATTGTTTATAGATGTTTACAGATGTTTATATATTGTTTACATTGAGTTTATAGCTCACTAAAATTCCTAAAATGCATTTCAATCAAATTGTATATCAACCATCCTGTACTTAAACAATTAATTTCCACATTCTCATTGCTGGGGCTTAACATTCACACATATTATATTATACCTTTTTTCCTCCTCAACTAACCAGAGGTGCCAAAGATTGGGATTTAAACCTAGTTTCCTCCTGAAGTGGGGCACGTAAGTGGTGAAATATAGAGCTCTGGGCATGGCGTCAGGAAGACTTGTGTTTTAATTGAGGTTTGACATTTATTTGCTGTGTGACCCTGGGCAAGTCACTTACTTTGTGTTTGCCTCAGTTTTCTATTAAATGAGAATTAATGATAGTACTTATCTTGCATTGATTTTGTGAATATCACATAAAATAATATTTGTAAAATGTGACTGAATACAATATATGCCTCATAGAAGGCAGCATGAAAATATTTATTTTGATTCCTCCACACTCTCCTGACATAAAACCCATCAGAAATGTAACTGGAAATACTGAGTCTAGATTTAGAGCAGTAAATACTTGGCTGTGGCATTTTTACTTGATATAATGATAAAAGCAATAAAGGCTTGACTGAAACTATTCTGAAGACTTTAAATGCTATACGTGTGTGTGTGTGTGTGTGTGTGTAGGTATATATATATATATATATATATATATATATATATATATATATATATATAATATGTGATTTTACATACAAATTGAGACTACTTTTTCACTTTAAATGAAGATTTCAAATATGAAATAAGGTAGTAACAATAGTGCCAACTTCAAGTAAGTGTAAAACTGTTGTTATTTGTTTCTGAAACTCTGCTTTCAAAATTTTACTGCTTCTCAAACAGTTAAAATAGGATTTTGATTTCACTTCTTTAGATAAATGTTTACAAATTCTCAAATAGAACAGAATTTCACTCACCATTATTATTAGAAATAATTCCAAAATTTTCAGACCTTTCTATTCTCTTAACTAATTCTAATATATAGTTATTTGCATATTTAGCCCATCATCTTCGCTGATAAATTATCAGTTCTGGCGACAAGAATGGATCATGTCTTAGGCACTCTCTCATAAAATTTATAAGCTAAGGACTCTAAATTTTCGAGAGACAGAACCCACATAGGGACCCAATGACTGAGTTCTCCTACTCAAGGTAACCCAGAAAAGAGCAGAAAGGCTCTGCTCCCTGGGGTTGGAAGGGCAGCCCACCAGAGGGGTGGCCCTCCAGAGTGAAAGAACTTCAGCCTCCTGGAGGCAGCCCCAGGGACCTGGGAGCCATGGCTCACAGCAGCGGGGGAGTTTCCTGAGCTACATCCCAGGAGCACCAAGCACAAATTGGGGGAACAGCTGGGGGAGGGACCTCTGCCAGAGCAAGCATGTGAAGCCCAACCCTCAGGGCACACGGCTAGCAGCTTGGCCACTGCAGCATGGAGGCATGAAGCAGGAGCCCCCAAGGCATGAGCCCATTGAATCTAGGGAGGGGAGTGAAGAGAGAGAGACTGCCAAGCTCCACCCCTGGAACAGGACTCTGGGGCTCTGACCACATTCAGATCCTGATCGCAGTCTAGGCCCCCCCAATAGAACAGGAGGGGGCCTCAACCACCTCACCCCATGGCAGAGGGGAACACATATGGTCATTCACAGACCAGGAGGGAGGACAGAGCCTCACACACTGAGAAAATATTACAAGTAACCATAAGGTCACAGTTCAAATATCGTGGAGCTGCAGTCAGGATCACATAGGACTTAGCAGCAACTACAACGGAAGCTCGTAGGGCTTGGAATATAATATACGGGAAGGCAAAAGAGCTAAGAATGCAGCAAAGAATCAACTACCCAGCAATGCTGAATGTCCTCTTCCAGGGAAAAAGATTGACTTTCAATGAACCAGGGGAATTTCAAATGTTCCTGTTGGAATGGCCAGAGCTGAACAGAAGGTTTGATCTTCAGTTACAGGACTAAGGTGAAGCATGGAGATTAGAGGACGGGGGGGGGGGGGGGGGGGGGGATATGAGGGAGTTGATGATGAACTGCATGTGTTCCTGCATATAAAAATGACACTGATAATACTCATATGAACCTTCTCAGTTCCTAAAGCAGTTAGAGGGAGCTTTTATAGTTGAAGCACAGGAGAAAGTTGAATTCAAAGATAATATATGGTGTAAAAATGGAGTCAATAGGAAAAAAAAGGGAAAAGTAATGGGAGAAAGAAAAAAGAGAGGATGAATAGGCCAAGACATTTCATATGATAAGATTTTTCTTTATTACAATGAGCTATTGCAATGATATGGAAGGGGGGAAGGCAAGCGGGAATGAGGGAATCTTCGCTCTCATCAGAGGTGGTTATGAGAGCAAACAGCATATATACTCAATGGAGTATAGGCATCTGGGGTAAAAAGGAGAGGGAGGGACAGGGGGAAGGGGTTTGATGTGAGTGATGGAGGAGAGAATGGACCATGGGGGAAGAGTAGTTAGATATAACACATTTTCTTTCTTACTTCTTGCAAGGGGCTGGGATTGGAAGACCTGTCCGGGACCATAGGGCCAGGTGGATGCTGGGCCTAAGGGGTGGTATGGGGGCTCAGGGCCTCTTGGCCCCAGAGCCAGGGATCTGTCTGCTGTGCCACTAAGCTACCCTACAGCAGAGTCAGAGTGAAAGGAGAGAGAAAATACAGTACATGGTAATGGAGAAATAATAAAAGAGGGAGTTGCGATCAGCAATGACAGTGGTGTAAAAATATGGAAGTAACTTTTGTGATGGACTTATCATAAAGATTGTGATCCACCCACATCAGAGCTTTTTGTGTTGGAATAAAGATTCAAGCAAATTTTTTATTATTATTATTATTTGGGGGGGGGAGGTGCAAGGCAAATGAGGCTGGGTGGCCTGCCGGGGCCGCATAACAGGGTGATCCTTGGGTTTCTGAACCCAGATTTGGACCTGGGTGCTCCTGGATCAAGGGCCAATGCTCTGTCCTCCACCCAGCCTCCCGTATTATTTTTACTATTTTATTTTATTTTGGGTCTTTTTTCTTCTTTTTTTTGGGGGGGTGGGGTTTGCAGGGCAGTGGGATTTGGGTGGCTTGCATGTCACATGGTTGGGTAATTGTTGGGTGTACGGGGCTGAATTTGGGCTCGGGTGCTCATAGTTCCAGAGCTGGTGCTCCATCCATTGTGCTAGTTGGCCATACCTACAATTATTACTATTATTTTTTTTATTTTAATTTTTTCTCTCCCCTTTGCTTTATTGCTCAAGTGAGCCTATATTTATGGGGGAAGGGGTATTTCGTTTACTCTTAAACAAGAATGTTTTATTAATGTATAAAAACATTGTTTGTACAAAATTAGAATAAATATTAAATAAAAAATAAACAAACAAATTAATAAATAAAAATTATCAGTTCTTTGAGAGTGGTATTAGCTTGAGCAATTTTTAAGCCTCCCTGGGTCTCAGTTTCATTATTTGTAAAATAAGGGAATTGGATTTTATGTTCCTGAAGGTACTTTTCTATTCTCTTGTTCTGTGATTTAGGGACTGTGCCTAGGCAGTAAAGAATTGGTTTTTTGAAGAGAAAGTAGATGACTTTAATCTCTCCATAATTTTGGCTATCAATAAAACAACAGTCCCATGAAATACCTTAAGCAAAAGGCAATAGATTACCTTAAACTATTTTCATAAAATAGAAAAGCTAAGAAATCAAATATACATTGTGTATTGATTATAATAAATTTCATATGAGTAAGTTCTCAGAATTGCCAAGAAGCAAGGACTACCCTGTATGGTCTTCTGAAGGTAACAATGAGTAGAAAACAAGCAGGCAGAATAGAACACTACAATGATGAAAGCTCAGGCAACTCAATATGTGGACCAGAATTTAGTGCCAGGAATTCTTGTCAATTAGGTATGGTGATAGCCAAGATGGATTCATGAAGAAAGGAAATTTCCAGAATTTTTCCTGAAAAACTTTTAATGAAGCCTCTAAACATACTTTAACACATCAAAACCCAACAAAGGAAACAAAACAAAACAAAATAAAACAAAAAACCCCATATTGAAACGAGGTTTCCCCTCAAGATATGGAAGAACTTCAAAAAAGTTCAGTTTCTTGTGGGTAAAAGGAGTATAATCAGAGTAGATGGGAACACTGGGAAGCCAACAGGAAGTTCCTCACCACAGTACAGCTCAGGTTCCAAGTCAACAAGCTGCCATTATAATGGATCAGCAGTGAGGGTCTGAACTCCAGCTTAGAAGAAGTGTAAGCCCATGAATGCTATTGAAAATTATTATTGAAACACTAACTTAAGGTTGCATTAATATAAAATAATTTACTCAAGCATTTTACCTAGAATTTAAAAATATAAAGTCCATGTGCAGCAGATGTACCACTATATGAGGGACCTGGGGTCAAGGTTCTTAGATATAAAAGGTTGTCTCATAACTTCATAGAAAATGGGGGAAGATACAACATCATTAAGACAGGAGAAGCTGTGAAGCACCAAAGCAAATACAAAACAACAAAGAGACAACACAACAGTATAAAGTTAGGTGCAAGCTGACTAGTCTGCATCATAGAGCTGGAACACATCCTACAAATGGATTAAAAATTTCATGTCATATGTTCCATCTTTAATGCTGCTTTAAAACACCAAAGAAAATTACTATCCATGTCATTACTTATTAGTGATGGAATTATAAAATATAATTTGTATTCCATGCAAATTATTATTTTATTTTTGTGTTGGTGAAAATTAAAAGAGACAGGCGGGCCCCTCCAAAATTGCACTGCCATAATTTGGACAGCCCTGCCATAGGCAAGCAGTAAACCAGGGACTAGATCCCACGTCCCAGTACCAAAAACTTGTGACTATATCCTCTATGACCCAGAAGTGGAGCTCAACTATCAAATGAGAAAGCCAAAAAAGAAAGAAAGAAAGAAAGAAAGAAAGAAAGAAAGAAAGAAAGAAAGAAAGAAAGAAAGAAAGAAAGAAAGAAAGAAAGAAAGAAGGAAAGAAAGAAGGAAAGAAAGAAAAAAGAAAGAAAGAAAGAAAGAAAGAAAGAAAGAAAGAAAGAAAGAGCAGTAACAGTAGATAACTACTAATCTGATAAGAATGATAGAAGCATCATCTCAGAAAAGGAAAACAATGACAAAATGCCTATGTATGAAATTTCAAAGGGTTTTAAGAATTGGTTTCATTTATGAAGATCTCTTAGAATAGCTCAAAATGGATTTTAAAAACAAAAGGTGAATGAAAGATAAAAATGGAGAAAAGAAATGAGTCAAAGAGGAGAATTATGAAAAATCCCAAAAGAAAAATTAATTCATTTAAAAGTAAAATTGAAAAAATGGAAAAGGAAAACTATTCCGTTTAAAGTATAAATGTTAGAAAAGGAAATCAACTCACCTAAAAGTAAAATTAATTAGCCAAAAAAAGGAAATACAAAAGATAACTGAAGGAAAAACCCTATAAAATGAGAATTGGACAAATGAAAACTAATGGGTCTGTGTAAAAAAAGTGATGATTCCATCAAACAAAAAAAAAGGCTGAACAAAATAGAAGAAAATGTAAAATACCTCTTAGGAAAGATGACTGTCATGGAAAATTATGTAATAAATAGCCATTTGGAAGGTATATATAATGATTAATTGCTAAATAAATAACCTATTTTTTAAAGAATGAGTGGATCAATCAGCAATTCATAGAAATAATTCTTTCATCCAAGACAGTGAAAATGATGACACATCTTACCAAAATTTGTGGGATGCAGCCAAAGCAGGGATCAGGGGAAATTTTATATTAATAAAAGCTTACATGGATAAAATAGAGAAAGGAAAGATCAATAAATTGGACATGAAAATAAAAAAAAAAACTAGAAAAAGTGCAAATTAAAAATCCCCAATTAAATATTAAATTAAAAATTATGAAAATTAAAAGGAGAAATTAAAGAAATTGAAAGAAAACTATTGAAGTAATAAATACAGGTGAGTAATTTTATGAAAACAATAAAAAAGATAAAAATCTTATTTTTCTGATTAAAACAAGAAGAAAACAAAGTAACAGTACCAAAAACCAAATTACATTTATCACTATTCAAAAGGGTGAACTCATCATCTATGAAGAAGAAATTAAAGTGATAATCTGAACACTATTTTGCCCAACAATATGCCAACAAATATAAATTAAGTGAAACTCCATGAGTATGTACAAAAATATAAACTGCTCAGAATAATGGAAGAGGAAATATAGTACTTAAACTCATTTCAGAAAAATAAAATGAAAAAGTCATCAATAAATTCCCTACAAAACCATCTCCAGGGCCAGATGAATTTAGAAGTGAATTCTACCAAACATCTAAGAAACAAAAAATTCCATTTTTATATAAACTATTTGAAAAAAAATTAGGTGTCGTTCTGTCAAATTCCATTTATGACACAAAATATGGTATGGTACTAATACCTAAGTCTGGAAGAGCCAAAACAGAAAAAGAAAATAAGAGATCAATCTCCCTAATGAATATTTTTTGCAAACATTTTAAATAAAATTTTAGTAAAGATATTGCAATAATTTATTATTTGACCCAATTGTATATACCAGCTATGTAGGAATGTTTCAATATTTCTAAAACAATTGGCATAATTGACCATAACAATTAACAACATGAACAGAAATCATATATGCTGAAAAATCTCTGATAAAACACAGAACTCATGCCTATTAAAACCACTAGGAAAACATAGGAATAAATGAAATTTTCCTTAAGATGATAAGCAGTAATTTTCTAAAACCATCTCCTAGTATTATATATAATTTGGGATATGCTAGCATGCTCATTATCATCACTATCAATAAATATTATATTAAAAATTTTAGCTTTAGCAATAAGAAATTTAAAGGAAATTTAAGGAATTAGAATAGACATTGAGGAAATAAGACTTGCAGTCTTTGTAGATGATATGTTGGTATTCTTTGAGATCCATAGAAAATCAACTAAAAAACTACTTGAAACAATTGGCAAATTTAGCAAAATAGCAGGATATAAAATAAACACATAAATTATCATCATTTATATGACCTAAATGGCCATAGCAAGAAATGGAAAGAAAAATTCCTTTTATAGTAAATGAAGGTAACATAAGTTACTTAGAAATCTATAGCCAAGACAAATCCAGAGACTATATGAACTCAATTACTAAACATTTTTCACACAAATACAGTCAGATTTAAAAACCTTTAAAAATGTCAATTGCTGATGGTTAGGCAGAGGTCATATAATGAAAATCTTAATTATCCTATTAAATACTTATCGCCATACCAATCAAACTACCAAAATTCAGTTTTACAGACCCATAAAAAGTAGTAAAAAATTCATGTGGAGCAACAAAAGGTCAAGAATATAGAGGGAATTAATGAAAAAAAGCAAAAGAAGGTGGCCTAGGAATACCACTGTATTATAAAAACTGTATTATAATTATATTATTTGTAATTATTATAACTATATTATAATTATAAAAACTGTATTATAAAGTGGTAGTCATCAAAACTGTCTGGTACTGGTTAAAAAATAGATAAGTGGGGTGCAGCTAGGCAATGCAGTGGATAGAGCACTGGCCCTGGAGTCAGGAGTACCTGAGTTCAAATTCGGCCTCAGACAATTAATAATTACCTAGCTGTGTTGCCTTGGGCAAGCCATTTAATTCCATTGCCTAGCCAAAAAAACCCCACTAAAAATAGATTAAGTGGACCTGTGGAATAGAGAAGGTAAAAAATAAACAGTAGTGTATTACCATAATAGTCTATAATTTGATGAACCCAAAGACTAGTTTTGACAAAAAAAACTGCTTGGAAAAATAAAAAAAACTAATATGGCAAAAATTAGTCATAGATCCAGATCCTTATATCCTATAGCAAAATAAAGGTGAAATGGGTAAAGGATTTACATAACTGGTGATTCTATAGGCAAAGAGAACAGAATTCTTCTATGTCAGATCTATAGAGAGGGGAGACCTTTATAAGCACAAAAAAAGATAAAGATCATTGTAAATTGCAAAGTGCAAGATTTTGACTATGTTTAATTTAAAAAGTTCTTGCACAAACAAAACCAAGGCATCCAATGAGGGCAAAAAGCTGGGGAAATTTTTCACAACTACTGATTCAGAATCATTTCAAAAATATATAGAGAATACAGTCAAATTTATGAGAATACAAGTCATTCTCCAATTGATAAATCATCAAAGGATATGAACAGGCAGTTTTCAGATGAAGGAATTAAAGTTATATATAGTCATATGAAAAAAATGCTCCAAATCATTTTTGATTAGAGGAATGCAAATTAAAACTACTCTGTGATACCAGCTCACACCTATCAGATTGGTTAAAATGAAAAAAAAGAAAAAGAAAAATGACCAGTCTTGGAAAGGAGGAGAGAGGATGAGAGAAAAGTGGCTATCTTATGACTATTGATAGAGTTGTGAGCTGATTCAACCTTTCTGGGGAGTTATTCTGGAACCACTCCCCCAAAGGGCAGTAAAACTGCATTTCACTACTAAGTATGTATCCCAAATAGATCATAAAAAAGGACAAAATCTCATATGTACAAAACTATTATAGGACTCTTTTAGTAATGACAAAGAATTGGAAATTGAGGGGATGTCCATGAATTAAGGTATGGTTGAAGAAGTTATGGTGTAAGAATATTATGGAGTACTATTATTCTGAAAGAAATAATGCACAACCAGGACTTTACAAAAGTCTGGAAAGATATCCATGAACTGATGCTGAGTGAAGTAAGCTGAAGCAGGAGGACAATGTACAGTACACATTAACAGCAACATTGTGAAATGGATCAATTATGATGGGCAAAATTCCTATCAAAATTTTAGAAATGAAATATAACCCCTAGGGACCTATTATTGAAAATGACATCAATACCCCCCAAAATATGGAAGCTGAATGCAGAGCAAAGCATACTAGGTTCACTTTTTAAATTATCTTTTCTTATTTTTATTTCTTTCTCATAGCTGTTTTCCCCTCAGTTCTTTATTTTTAACAAATTTCTATTTTATTTTATTTTTTCCAATTGCATGTTGCAAAAGTTTTTCAACATTCACCCACATGCATATGCATATTTATAACTTACATAATTTCTTTCCACCCCCCTTCCTACTTCCCTCCCCTCAGTGGCAAACAGTCTGGTGAATATTGTACATAAACATTTGTGTTTAACATGTTTACAGATTAGTCATTTTATGTATGAGGAATTAGGACTAAGGGGAAAAAAAGAATAACATGAGGTTGGAAAGAAAAACACAAGAGAAGTTTCCAAACATAAATGTAGAGGGAAGTGGAAACCAACAGTCAGCTTCTAGCCAAGATGGTGGAGAGAAGCCAAGCACTGTGCTAAGGTCTCCTGACTTTTCTTCAGAATGAAAATGAATCACACCTCTCAACAGAGATTCTATCAACAAAACCCAGAAAAAGAAACTAGGAGAAGAATATCTCCCAACAAGTTCTGTCTCAGGGGAGCATGCATGAACTGGGGGTAGAGAGCAGAGAGCCAGCCAAGGGGTAGCAGGGTGAAGCCTGAGAACCAAGTTAAGATCAAGAACAGAGGCTTTGGTTGTGCAAGCAGTGGTTGTGGGAGCTACAGTGCAACTGAAGGGGGCATTTCAGCACAAAGAGTTGCAGAGGGCTTCTGGACTTCTAACTGCTCAGCTTGGACTGGTCTGGAAGACCAGGGTTGTGGGCTCCATATTTTCAGTAGAGTCCTCTGCCAGGAACAAACATAGAAACAGGTCCCCCAACTCCTCCAGGCTCAGGCTTGGGCAGTAGGGTTACTTCAATTGAATAAGGAGATTAACTACCTAACCTCAGGGCCCAGCCCACATGGATTAAGGATGACAGTATCCATCAGCACCCCCAATCCCTCCAGGCAAAGGGAGTAGACCTCAAATCAAGGTCACAGACATTCCAAAACAAGCAAATAGCACCCCCTATTGACCAGCCCACTTGGAGTTACTAAATCCAGTGATTAAAGCCTCTAGGAATTTCAACACCACTCCCCAAACACAAGATCTTAGGAAAATTAAGAAAAGACTGTTAATTGGGAGATTCAGAGATAACTACCTTTAAACAAAGAACCAAACTCAGAGAAATCTAGAACTTATGAGGAGAATATGAATTGGTCTCCAGTCCAGAAAGATTTCCTAGAATAAATCAAGAATGATTTTAAAAATCATTTGGAAAATTTGGAAAAAGAAACACAAGAGAAAATGAACACTTTGCAAGGGAAAATTAATAACAAGAAAATAATTCTCTCAAAGCAACAATTAGGTAAATGGAATACTGCTTCAAAAACAGAATTGACCAATTGGAAAAGGAGTTGCAAAAGTTGAATGAATAAAATTCTTCTCTAAAAAAAGAATGGAATCTGTGGAAACTAATGATTTTGTGAGACAACAATAATCTGTAAAAAAAGCAAAAAAAATCAAAGAAATAGAAGAAAATGTAAAATACCCACAAGCAAAACCACTGCCCTCAAGAACAGATCCATAAAGACAACTCAAAATCATTGGGTTTCTGAAAACATTTGGGCGAATAAAAGCCTGTACTCAATATTAAAGGATTTAGTGATGGAAAATTGTCCTGATATTGAGGAACCAAACGGCAAAATAGTTATCGAAAAATACATGGATCCCCTCCTGAAAGAGATCACAAAATGAAAAGACCAAGGAATATTGTAGTCAAATTCAAGAACTAAAAGAGAAAAGAGAAGATCTTGTAAGGAGCCAAAAACAAATAATTTAGATACCAAGGAACCACAGTAAGGATTTCATAGGACCTAGTTGCATCAGCATTAAGGGATTGAAGGGCCTAGAATGCAATATTCTGAATAGCAAGAATTCTCCATCTGGTAAAATTGAGTCTTCTCTTCCAGGGGAAAAGATGTATATTTAATGAAATAGGAGACTTCCAACTTTTCCTGATGAAAAGACCAGAGCTAAATACAAAATCTGAAATTCAAACAGGAAGAAAAAATACTGCTAACCAATAAGGTGAACCTGGCTATATCCCCACTTGGGAGAATGATTCCCATAACTCTTTAGAATCATAACTCTGTTGGAGAGAATATACTTAGCCAGAAGTAACGGACAATCATGACTTATCCATAACTGATAGAAATGATTTAAAATAATGCCTCCTTAAAAGGGGGGGAGAGTAAAGAGTTGGAAGGATGGAGGAGTTTGATTGGGGTAAATCACATTTCTTGAAGAGGTACAAAAGACCTATTGCAATAGAGTGGAAGAAGGGAGGTGTTAAGAACAGCCTGAATCTTCCTGTCATCATATTTGGCTCAAAGTTAATATTCCCACACTCAGTTAAGTTAAGAAATTTATCTTACCTTTCAAGTATTAAAAGTGGAAAGGGGGGGGGAGGAAAGGAGGAACCAACATAAGAAAGGGCAAAGGAAAGGGGAGGAAAGAAAGGGGGGGGTTGTATATAACAAGACAAACAAACAAAAGGAGATGGTATTCAGAACCAAAATACTGGGGAATATGGATGAAGTGGGAAAAAAAGGTGAATATAGAAACAGATAAAAGATTACATAATGGCAATAAAGAGTTACTAATTATCATTTTGAACATGAATGGGATGAACTCTCCCATATTATGTAGGTGAATAACAGAGTGAATTAAAAACCAGAATCCTATAATATGCTGTTTATAAGAAATAATTTGAAGCAGAGAGATACATATAGATTAAAGATAAAAGGTTGGAGAAAAATATATTTTGCTTCAGTTGAAGTGAAAAAATTAGGGGTAGCAATCCTTATCTCAGGTGCAAAAAGAAGATCTCATTAAAAGAGATAAGGAAAGAAACTATGTCCTCCTAAAAGGTACCATAGATAATGAAGGAATTTCACTACTAAACATGTATGTGCCAAGTGGTATAGCATCCACATTCTTAGAGAGGTTTAATGAGTTACAGGATGACATAGATAGCAAAACTCTACTAGTGGGATATATCAACCATCCTGCTCTGAGATTTAGATAAATCTAACCATAAAATAAACAAGAAGGGAGTTAAGTAGGTAAATAAGATATTAGAAAAATTAGACATGATAGACCTTTGGACAAAGCTGAAGGGGGATAGAAAGAAATATATTTTTTTCCTGCAGTACATGGCACATGCACAAAAATCAATCATTTGCTAGGGTGTAGAAAACTTATAAACAAATGGAGAAAGGCAGAAATAGTAAGTACATCCATCTCAGATCACAATGCAATGAAAATCACATGAAATAAAAGGCCGTGGAGAGATAGAACTAAAACTATTTGGAAACTAAATAATCTCATTTTAAAGAATGAGTGGATCAAATAACCAATTATAGAAAAAATTAGTGATTTCATCCTAGGTAATGACTATAATGACCAAACCTTATGGGATGCAGCCAAGGCAATTGTCAGGAGATTTATTATGTCTCCAAATGCTCACATGAATAAATTAGAGAAAAAAAGAAATCAATAAACTAAACATGCAATTAAAAAAATTTCCAGAAAGAACAAATTAAAACCTACCAATTAAATACCAAATTAGAAACTCTAAACATTAAAGGAGATATTAATAAAAGTGAAAGAAAGAAAAAACTATTGAATTTTAAATAAACCCAAGAGTTGGTTTTTATGGAAAAAATAATTAAATTGATAAATCTTGGGTTAATTCGATTAAAAATTAGAAAGAACAAAGCCAAAATGCTATTATCATAAATTAAAAAGGTGAACTCAGAACCAATGAGAAGGAAATTAAAGTAATAATTTGGAATTATTTTGTCTAACTGCATGCCAATAAATTTGATAATCGAAGTGAAATGGAAGAATATTTGTGAAAATATAAATTGCCCAGATTAAAAGTGGAGGAAGTTAAATACCTAAATAACCCTATCTTAGAAAGAGAAATTCAACAAACTATCATTGAATTCTCTAACAAAAAAACAACAGGGCCAAATGGTTTCACAAGTGAATTCTATCAAGTATTTAAAGAACAATTGGTCCCAATTATCTATAAACTATTTGGAAAAGTAGGTGAAGTCAGAACTCTGCTAAATTCCTTTATGACAACATTATGGTACTCATACCTAAGTCAAGAAGAGTCAAAACAGAGAAAGAAAATTATAGACCAATTTCCCTAATGAATATGGACACAAAAATCTTAAATAAAATCTTACCAAAGCAATTACAGCAAGTTATCACTATGGCAATACACAGGAGTGCAAGATTGTTTCAATATTAGGAAAACTGTTACTATAATTCACTATGTGAAGAACCAAGCTAACAGAAATCATATGAATATGTCAATAGATGCTGAAAAAGTCTTTGACAAAAGGCAACATCCATTCCTACTTAAAAATACTAGAAAGCATAGAAATAAATGTATTATTCCTTAGAATGATTAGCGATATCTATCTGAAACCATCAACAAGCTTTGTATGAAATAGGGATAAGCTAGAGGCATTCCCAATAAGATCCGTGATGAAAAAAGGCTGCCTATTATCACTACTACTACTACTACTATTCAATATTCTGTTAGAAATATTAACTTCAGCAGTAAGAGAAGAAAAAATGAAGGAATTGGAATTGGGAAGGAAGAAACAAAAGTCACTCTTTGTAGATGACATGATGGTACACCTATAGAATCCTAAAAAAATCATCTAAAAATACTGCTAGAAATAATTAGCAACATTAACAAAGTTGCAGGATACAAAATAAACACTCATAAATCCTCAGCATTTCTGTATACTACTATCAAGATACAGCAGCAAGAGTTAGGAAAAAAAAATCCCATTTAAACTAACTTCAGACAATGTAAAATACTTGGGAGTATACCTTCCAAGGCAGACTCAGAAATTCTGTGAAAACAACTGTAAAACGCTTATCACACAAATAAAATCAGCTTTAAATAAACAGGCAAATATCAACTGTTAATGGTTATGCTGGGCTAGCATAACAAAAATGACAGTTTTGCCTAAATTAAACTACATATTTAGTGCTCTAACAATCAAAATTCCCCAAAAAATACTAATGCACTAGAAAAAAATTGTAAGTAAATTCACATGGAGAAATAAAAAGTCAATAATATCCAGGTATTTGATGAAAAAAATACAAAAGAAGGTGGGTTAGCCCTACCAGTTCTAAAATTATAATTTAAAGCAACAGGCATCAAAACTGTTCTGTATTGGCTAAGGAATAGACTACATGCAAAAGAAATGGCAGGAAATGATTATAGTAATCTGCTATTTGATAAACCCAAAAAGTGCCAGCTTCCAGGGTAAAAACTCTCTCTTCAATAAAAACTGTTGGGAAAATTGGAAGTAAGTATGACAGAAACTTGGATTAGACCAACATCTCACACCCTATACAAAGATAAGATCAAAATGGATACAGGATTTAGACATAAAAAACAATATTATAAGCAAACTAGAAGGTCAAAGAGTAACTTACCTGTCAGATCTATGGAAAGGGAAGCAGTTTATGATCAAGGAAGAGATAGAGAACATCATTAAAAACAAACTAGATAATTATGATTACATTAAATTTAAAAGATTTTGCAAGACAAATCTACTGTAACCAAGATCAAAAGAAATGTATTAAATTGGGAAACAATTTTTACAACTAGTATTTCTGACGAAGGATTCATTTCTAAAATATACAGAGAACTGAGTCAAATTTTCAAAAGAAAAAGTCATTCCCCAATTACAAACGGTCAAAGAATATGCAAAGGCAATTTACAAATGAGGAAATCAAAGCAATCCAGTCATATGAAAAATTGGTCTAAATCACTACTTATTAACAAAAGGAAAATTAAAGAATCTCTGAGCTACCACATCATACCTCTCAGAGTACATAACTTGACCAGAAAGGACAATGTTCAAAGTTGGAAGGGATGTGGGAAATCTGGGACACTAATGCATTGTTGTTGGAGCTGTGAACTCATCCAACCCTTCTGTAGAGCAATTTGGAATTATGCCCAATGTGCAACAAAAATGTGTATACCCATTGATCCAGCTATACCCTTACTGGGTTTATACCCTGAAGAGATTATGACAAAAGGTAAAAGCATCATGTGTATAATATATATTCATAGCAGCCCTGTTTGTGGTGGCAAAGAATTGAAATTAAGTGAATGTCCTTCAGTTGGGGAATGACTTAACAAAACGTAGTATATGTATGTCATGGAACACTATTGTTCTATTAGAAACCAGGGGGAATGGAAATTCAGGGAAGCCTGAAAGGATTTGCATGAACTGAAACTAAGAGAGATGATGTCATATACCCTAACAGCAACATGGGACTGATGATCAACCTTGATGGACTTGCTCATTCCATCAGTGCAACAAACAAGGACAATTCTTGGCTATCTGCAATGGAGAATACCATCTGTATCCAGAGAAAGAATTGTGGAGTTTGAACAAAGAACAAAGACCTTCAATTTAGGAGGAAAAAAGTTATCTTATTATGTAATTTTGCTCTTATACTTTATTTTTCTTTCTAAAGGATATGATTCCTCTCTCCTTACATTCAACTAAGATCAATGTATACCATGGAAACAGTGTGAAGACTAACAGACTGCCTTCTGCGGTGGGAGGGGATGGGGGCAGGCAAGCAAAAATAGGGGAAAAATTGTAAAACTCAAAATAAATAAAATCTTTCTTAAGAAAAAGAAAATGTGGAACTCATAAAATTTCAAATCGATGAGTTTTGAGAAAACAAATTTGCATATAATTGAAAAGAGAATAAAATAATTTATAAAAGAAAAGAAAACAAGCCCTGGATGGAGAGATGATAAAAGTTCAGGCAATTCAATGTGTGCCAGAAAAAGAATGCTGAAAGTGATTGACAAGGCAATGACTCAATAACTCTAAAACTTAAAAGAAATCAGTTTTCTGCCCAGTTTTCTCAATTGCAAAATGAGGAAGCAGATTAAAACTCTGATCAAGACATAAGGTTTCCCCCCTCAGTTTCCTTTTATAGAAATTGAAAATAATGATAGTTCCCATCAATCAAGATTATTGTGAGCCATAAAACTAACAAATGTAAACTTAGCAACACTATTTGAATATTAGTTTTTATTAATACAGGTGGCACATAGGGGAAGTATTAAAAATTTGGGAGAGAAAAAACAATCCTCTTGTTGAAGAACACTTGAGACGAATCTTGAGTTTCCTAAAATAGGAAAGGAAAAAGCATCTATATTGTGACTGCTATCTGCCAGGGACTGTGCTACTCTCTTTTTACAAATATTATCTCACTTTTTTTCTTTACAGCAGGGACAATTTTATTTTAAAAGAGGAGGAAACTGAAAAAAAAAGATTAATTGACTTTCCTGAGGTCACACAGCTCCAGGTCCAGTACTACTATTCCAACAGCTAAGTTCTGAATCTGTGTCTTCGAGATAACCTCATTTGAAAGATGGAATGTGTTCTCTGGGAACTAGCAAGCAGAAGAATCTGATTCATATGCAGTATGAATAGGAGAAGTGATATCAAATAATTCTAGAAAGATAAATTGGAGCTACATTGACTTTAAATAGCAGAGCAGTTTGTATTTGACTCTCAAGGCAATGAGGAGTTTTTTTTTATCTAAACTGTGTTTGTAGAATATTATTTTGTAATGAATGTAATTTTTTGAAAATGAGAAAAATTTAATGAATTAAATAAAAATATATTTTTTTGAAATCACTTTGGAAGTTGTGAAAATAATGATTTTAGAAAAGAAAGAGATCAGTCTGTCTTTTAGGCAATAAAAATGTTTCAGGCACTGTGATAAGGACTGAGGATATAAAAAGAATGAAAGACAAAACTTCTACAAAGGAAATCACAGTATAAACTAAATACATATGAGCTATTGACAAAATAAATAGAAAATAATCCAAGGAGGTAGAACACTGGAGTGAAGGGATATTGAGAAAGTCGTCCTCTATATTATAGTAAAGGACACTAATCAGAGAGCAATTCATAATGGTCTAAGGAAGAGATAATGAGAACCTGAAGGCATATGGTGGCTTTATGAGTGGAAGAGCCAAGATTACACGATGCTGAATCATTTTTACAAGTTAAAAAATTAAGCGTTGAGAATCATTTGGTTAAAAAAAATTGGGAAAATATGAAAGCAATAGGAAAGAAATTTGGTATAAATCATTATCTTACCCCCTGCCTTAAGGTCAAAATAGGATCAAATAGATACATGACCTTAGTTATAAAGAGAGATATTATAAAAAAATTAGAAGAACATAATATTTGTCAGATTTGTAGATAGGGAAAGAATTTGTGAATACATAATAGAGAGCAGAATAACATGCAAAAGGGATACTTTCATTTACATTTAATTTAAAAATTTTAGAAATATAGCCAAAGTCAGAAGATAAGCAGAAAATTAGGGCAATAGGTTTTAGTTTATTATATAAAGTTCTCCTGTCTCAAATATATGCGAAACTTCATAAAATCTTTAAGAGTATGAGTCATTCCCCAGTTGATGAATGATCAAAGGATATGAATAGGCAGTTTTTTGATAATCCAAACTATTTGTAGTCATATGGAAAATGCTCTTAAATATTAATGCAAATTGAAACAACCTTGACTAAAGTGGAAAGTGACAAATGTTGGAGGGAATATAGTAGAATTGGGACACTAATTCACTGTTAATGGAACTGTGAACTGAGGCAACCATTTTGGAAAATAATCTGGAAGTATGACCAAAGAGTTATTTAACTATTTCCTTTGCGTCAGGAATGCCATTAATAGGGAAAAGGGAATAGAACTTATAAGTTCTAAAATATTTATAGCAGCTTTCTCTGTGGTGGCAAAACACCGGGAATACTCACAATTGTGGGGAATATCCAAATGCAGAGAATTACTGAACAAGTTGTGGCACATGATACTAATGGAATAATATTGTGCTTTAAGCAATGATGATTTCTTTGATTATAGAAAAATATGGTTATACTTACAAAACATAATGAAGAGCAAAATAAGCAGAACCAAGAGAATGCTGTATACAATAAAAGCAACATTATTTTTCTAATAACTTTTAGAGACTGTCTTTTTAACTATTATAAACATCTAAATTCACTAGAAATTATTTAAAAAGAAAGATACTATAGATATTGAGAAATAATTGATAAATTATGAATAGAATAATTTTCAATGTACTTATATATATGCACATATTTCCATGTATATATGTAAATATATACATATTTGTGATTTATTGCATATATTTGTATTTATACTTATGCATGCAGGTGAATACATATAAAACACATACTACATATTTGAGACTGATGGTAGTTATCTCCATAGTAATGGGGAGGACAGAAAAATAAGGAAAAATTACATTTATATGATAATTTTTATATACTTAGAGAAACTCAAATTATATATAATATATTTGCAATTTCATATTCAATCTTTTTTAACTTATTTTATTTGAATGTTTGTTTAATTTCATAAATTAAAAATAAACTAACTTTTTTAAAAGGTATATTGAGGTGGCATCTAGGTGGCACAGTGGACAGAACACCGGCCCTGGAGTCAGGAGTACCTGAGTTCAAATCTGAATTGCCTAGCTGTGTGGCCTTGGCCAAGCCACTTAGCCCCATTTGTCTTGCAGGAAAAAAAAACCCTAAAAAAAGTGATATTGAAAGAAAACTGTCTAGAATTGTCAAAGGATTGGACATGATGGATGTGAGGTAGAGAAAAGTCAAGTATCATTACTGGGTGCCTGGAAGGTAGGGATGCCTTGGAAGAAATGAGAAAATTACAAAGAAGTGTTTATTGAAAATGAAACAGAGTGAATTAGGTGGTGTACATGTTGAGTGAAATAATATGAAGTAAAATTGCAGGGTTGTTTGTAATTCACTTTTCTTTCATTATTAATGATAGAGTAGATTTTCTCATGCTTTTTTATAATGTATATTTCTTCAACTATTCTATACATTACAATATAATCCAAAACTATGGTTTATCCAAGAAGCCATTCCCTAATTGATAAATGGTCAAAGGAAACGCAAACACAATTTACATATAAGGAAACCAAAACGATCCACAGCCATATGAAATATTTCACTAAATCATTTCTTATTACAAAAATGCAAATTAAAGTAATTCTGAGGTACCACCTCACACCTCTCAAACTGTCCATTATGACCAAAAAGGAAAATGATCAATGTTGGAAGTGATGTGGGAAATCTGGGACACTAATACATTGTTGGTGGAGTTGTAAAATCATCCAACCTTTATGGAGAGCAATTTGGAACTACGCCCAAAGGGCAAGAAAAATGTACATACCCTTTGATCCAGCAATACCACTACTGGGTCTAAACCCTGAAGATAATATGACAAAAGGTCAAAACAACAAAATTATAAAAGAAAGAGGAAAGAGAGGAAAGTAGGAAAGAGAGAAAGTCAGTATATGGAAATGGGAAGCAAGGAATAATCTGAATGTCCCTCCAAGATCATAGAAGTAGGGGGAAGAGGGAGGGGCAGAGAATTTGAGAGAAGGTAGAGTTCATATCAGAAATAATAGACAGAAAAGCAAAGTAATCAGATCTGAAATAAGGTGAATAATTGAAAGAAGGAGGGGAGAGGTTCACGAAGAAAAGGTATTAGGTATGGAATAAGAAGTTCAGATCAAACTCCAATGGAAAAGATCAATCAGGGAATACATAGGGTCAGGTTGAGGAGGATGGGATTCAGTGAATATGAAGAGAGGAAAAGGAAATTTTTTATACTAAATAAAAACTAATAAATCATGTCAGGCGCCGGAAAAGAAACAATGCCACCAAGTAATATTGAGTGTCATATGGAGAAAGAGGATTAGTTGTTGAAAGATATAATGGATACCTGCATCTGTTCTGGGTCTGTTCTTATATGAGGTGTCCTTTTTTCTTTGAAAATGTTATACTTAACAATGATACCCTAAATTTTGTGAATAAAAATGTGAAAAAAGTGTACCTCTCTCACCTTTCTCTGCCAGTTCAATTAATATCATTCAAATAGGTCATGGGATTGAAGGTAGAGCTGAGGTACATCCTTGCATACTGGAAGAACTTTTACCAAAATCATGAGACCTTGATTCTCAGTGGTAGGTAGAGCTACAATGAGATCTACTAAAATTTTGTTCTTGACCTTTCCTTCTGGCTCTCTTGTCACTTCTAACTGGCAACAAAGGCAGTTACCTGCCATTCCTATCCTTCTCTTCCA
Source organism: Macrotis lagotis (assembly GCF_037893015.1). Lineage (NCBI taxonomy): Eukaryota > Metazoa > Chordata > Mammalia > Peramelemorphia > Peramelidae > Macrotis > Macrotis lagotis. The sequence continues at coordinate 778,748,823 of NC_133658.1, forward strand.
TTTTGGGGAATGAGGCCAGTGGCATACTCTTGGCATATCTGTGGATCACCTGCCTTCCCAGCTGGCCATGAAGGAATAATGTGACACAGTTTCCTGCTGTCTTGGATCCGCTCTGAGTTGGAGTTGTTCTAAGTAGAAAAGATAATTTTGCCATTTCTGTCTTTCTTTTTTACTCTCACCTCTCCTCTCCTACTATGTTTTTTTCTTTTTCTGTGATAGGATTTGGCAAGTCTCATGGCTGTCATATGTCCTGCAAAACATCAGAGAGGAGTTTGCTTGTGGTAAATCTTTATTCAAGAAAAGATCTGTGCTTTGTTTTTAGTATTATTAAAGATTACATTTTTTGTTTTAAATATGTCATAATGGGTACTCTATATTGTACTGAAGATTTCAACTGATTGTCAAAGTGCTGTTGATAGATCTAATCAGACTAAATTACTCTCTTCATTCCTTTGTTGATGATTTATTCTTTAGTATACATGTCTGATCATAATTTTGTCAATGTTTTAGAAATGTCTACTGTTTATATGTTAACAGTACTGACTAGATAAGAAATAATTTATCATAAACCTTGGAAGGGAATGGATATATCTATAGAATATTTTTCAGTTAAACAAAATGTTTAAAAGATTATTTTACTTTATTTAATAAATCACTTTGGAGGAGAGTGAAAAGGAAAATTTAACAGATCAACAAAATACATCATAAACTCCAAAGTTAAGTTGTAAATAAACAAAACTTATCTTTAAAATTTTCTTTTATATCTGGTGTTGCTAGCAAGGATGAAATTAATTAATCAAAAATCAATTATTAGACCATGATACTACTGATTGTTGAGAAACTGTAAAAGTAATGACAACTTCTTGGGATTCTATTTTCTCCTCTGTATGATGAGGCTGTTGGACTAAATGGTAAATTGGTTTATATGACATCTAAGGGTGGGATTGAGAGTTCATACCAATCATTCCTCATTACTTCCTTGATTTTTTTTTTTAAAATGTTAAGTAATTTATTTATTTATTTTGAATTTTACAGTTTTCCCCTAATTTAGCTTCCCTCTCCCTATGCCCCATAAAAGGCAACCTGTTAGTCTTTACATTGCTTCAATGTATACATTAATCTAAGTTGAATGTGATAATTAAGAAATCATAAATTTGGGGGGGGGTTGTTGGTTTTTTTTTGTTTTTTAGATTTTTCAAGGCAATGTGGTTAAGTGGCTTGCCCAAGGCCACACAGTTAAGAAAGAAAAGTAAAGTATAAGAGACAGCAAAATTATATAATAAGATAATTTTTTAAAATTAAAAGTAAAGTCTTTGGTCTTTGTTCAAATGCCACAATTGTTTCTCTAGATACAAATAATATTCTCCATCGAATATACCCCCAAATTGTGCTGGATTGTTGCCCTGATGGAATGAGCAAGTCCATTAAAATTGATCATCACCCCCATGCTGCTTTTTGGGTGTACAATATTCTTCTGGTTCTGCTCATCTTGCTCAGCATCAGTTCATGCAAATCCTTTAAGGCTTCCCTGAATTTCCATCACTCCTGGTCTCTAATAGAACAATAATGTTCCATGAAATACATATACCACACTTTATTAAGCCATTCTCACATTAATGGACCTTCCCTCGATTTCCAATTCTTTGCCACCACAAATAGAGCTGTTGTAAATATTTTTGAACAAGTGATGTTTTTTACCTGTTTTCATGACCTCTTCATGGTATAGACCCAGTAATGCTTTAGCTGGATGAAAGGGCATGCACATTTGTTGGTGCCCTTTGTGGGTAATTCCAAATTGCTCTCCAGAAAGGTTGGATGAGTTTACATATCCACCAACAATGTATTAATGTCTCAGATTTCCCACATTCCCGTCCAATATTGATCAATGTCTTTTCTGGTCATATTGGCCAATATGAGAGGTGTGAGGTGGTAGCTCAGAGTTGCCTTAATTTGAATTTCTCTAATAGATAGTGATTTAGAGCAATTTTTCATATGGCCATGGATCACTTTGATTTCCTCATCTGTAAATTTTCTTTGCATATTTGCATAATTTTTGCATATCATTATTTCAATTGGGGAACAGCTTTTTTTTAAAATTTGACTCAGTTCACTGTATATTTTAGAAATGAGTCCTTTGTCAGAAATACTAACTGTAAAATTTGTTTCCCAATGTACAACATTTCTTTTGATCTTGGTTACAGTGGTTTTGTCTGTGCAAAACCTTTTTAATTTAATGTAATCAAAATTACCTGGCTTTTTTTACTGATAATTTCCATCTCTTCCTTGGTCATAAACGACTTCCCTTTCCAGAGATCTTACAGGTAAACTACCCCTTTATCTCCTAGTATGCTTATAATAGTGTTTTTTATGCCTAAATCCCATATACATTTTGATCTTATCTTGGTATAGGATGTGAGGTATTGGTCTAATCCAGGTTTTTGTCATACTAACTTCCAATTTTCCCAATAATTTTTATCGAATAGAAAGTTTTTATCCCACTAGCTGGAGTCTGAGTTCATCAAACAGTAGATTACTATAATCATTTCCTACTATTGCACCTACTCCATTCCATTTATCTACCATTCTATTTCTTAGCAAATACCAGACAGTTTTGATGATTGATGCTTTTATAATATAATTTTAGATCTGGTAGGGGTAAGTCATCTATTTTTTGCACTTTTTTTCATTAAGTCACTGGAAATTCTTGACTTTTTTCTCCTCCATATGAATTCATTTTCAATTTTTTTCTAACTCATTAAAGTAATTTTTTTGGAATTTTAATTGGTAGGGTACTAAACAAGTAGTTTTATTTTCTTAGAATTGTCATTTTTATTACATTAACTCGACCTATCCATGAACAGCTGATATTTGCACAGTTATTTAAAAGTAATTTTATTGGAGTGAGAAGTGTTTTATAAGTGTTTTGAAAAAGTTACTGAGTCTGCCTTGGCAGGTAGACTCCGAAGTATTAAATATTGGTTGAATTTAATTTGAATAGGATTTCTCTTTCTGCTGCATCTTGCTATTCATATATATAGAAACGTTAAAGATTTGTGAGGGTTTATTTTATATCCTATCACTTTGCTAAAGTTGCTAATTATTTCTAGTAGTTTTTCAGATAATTTTTATGAGATCCTCTAGGTATACCATCATGATGTCTGTAAAGAGAGAGAGAATTTTGTCTCTTTCTTCCCAGTTCTAATTCCTTCAATTTCTTTGTCTTCTCTTATTGCTGCAGCTAACATTTCTAGTACAATATTGATAGTAGTGGTGATAATGGGCATTCTTGTTTCATCCCTGATCTAACTGGGAATGCCTTTAGTATATCCCTTTTGCATATAATGGTTTTTAATTGTTTCAGATAGAAAGAACCAATTCATTTATTCCTAAGCTCTCTCGGGGTTTTAGTAGGAATGGGTGCTGTAGTTTGTCGAAAATTTTTTCATCATCTATTGATATAATCATATTATTTCTGGTAGGTTTGTTATTGATATAATTAATTATACTGAAAGTTTTCCTAATATTGAACCAACCCTGAATTCCTGGGATAAATCCTACTTGATCATAATGTACTATCTTAGCAATAATTTGTAATTGTCTTGTTAAGATTTTTGCATCTATATTCATCAGGGAGATAGGTCTGTAATTTTCTTTATCTGTTTTAACTCTTCCTGGTTTAGGTATCAGCACCATATTGGTATCATAGAAAGAGGCAGCATTCTGTCTTCACCTATTTTTCCAAAGAGTTTATATAGAATTGGAACCAACTGTTCCTTAAATGTTTGATAGAATTAACTTGTGAATCCATCTGGCCCAGGAGATGTTTTCTTAGGGAATTCAATAATGGCTTGTTGAATTTTTTTACCAAGATAGGGTTATTTGGGTTTTTAATTTCCTCTTCATTTAGCCTGGGCAACTAATATTTTTTTAAATATTCATCCATTTCACTTAGATTATCAAATATTTTGTCATAGAGTTGGACAAAATAATTTCAAAATATTGCTTTAATTTCCTCCTCATTGTGTTGAGTTCAACTTTTTCAATTATGATCCTAACAATTTGATTTTCTTCTTTTTTAATCAAATTAATAAAAATTATATCAATTTTATTGGTTTTATCATAAAACCAACTCTTGGTTTTATTTATTAGTTCAATAGTTTTCTTGCTTCCAAATTTATTAATTTCTCCTTTTACTTTTAGAATTTCTAATTTGGTATTTAATTGGGGGGGGTTAAATTTGTTCTTTCTCTAACTTTTTACTTGCAATTTTAGTTCATTGATTTCCTCTTTCTCTTACTTATTCATGCAAGCATTCAAAGATATAATATATCCCCTGATAGCTGACTTGAGTGTATCCCATAAGTTTTGGTATGTTGTTTCATTATTGTCATTATCTTGGATGAAGTAATTAATTCTTTCTATAATTTGTTATTTAATCTACTCATTCTTTAAAATGAGGTTATTTGATTTCCAATTAGTTTTGGGTCTATATCTCCCTGAATGAATGTCGCATATCATTTCCATTGCTTTATGACCTGAGAAAGATGTATTCATTTTTCTGCCTTTCTGCAATTGATCATTGGATTTTTATGATCTAGTCCATGGTCAATTTTTGTTTTATTGCCATATACAACAGAAAAAAAGTACATTCCTTTCTATCGCCATTCAATGTCCTCCATAGCTCTGTCATGCCTAGGTTTCCTTCTTGTTTATTTTTGGTTAGAATTATCTAAATCTGAGATAAAGAGATTGAAGTCTCCCACCATAGAGCTTTGCTATCTATGTCTTCTTGTAACTCCTTCAATTTCTCCTCTAAGAATTTTGTGCCTACCTATTTAGTAATGAAATTACTTTATTGTCTATGGTACCTTTGAAGAGGATATAGTTTCCTTCCTTATCTCTTTTAATGAGATCTCTTTTTCAACTGCTTTGTCTGAGATAAGGATTGCTACCCCTGCTTTCTTTCACTTCAGCTGTTGCATAATATATTTTGCTCCAACCTTTTACCTTTGCTCTATATGCATCTTTTTGCTTCAAATGAGTTTCTTGGAAGCATAAGATTGTGTTTTTTATTCCACTCTGCTATTCACTTACATTTTAAGGGAGGGTTCATCCCATTCACATTCAAAGTTACAATTAATAACTCTTCATTCATGTTATCTTCCCTTTGTTTGCATTTTCTCCCTTTTTCCCATTATCCATATTCCCCAGTATTTTGTTTTTGAATACTACTACCTTCAGTGTGTTTGCCCTTCTATATCCAAACCCCTTCCCTTTCTTTCCCCTTTCCCTTTGCCCCTTCTTCCTTCCCTTCTTTCTGTTTGTTCCCCTTTTATCCCCCTCCCCTTTTCCCCTTTTATTACTTTTAAAAGGTAAGATGAGTCTTTTAACTTAGCTGAGTGTATATAAATGTTAACTTTAAACCATATCTGATGAAAGTAAATTCAGGTGGCTCTCAACTCCTCCCTTCTTCCCCTCTATTGCAATAAGTCCTTTGCACCTCTTACTGTAATGAGATCTAACCCATTCAATCTCCTCCATCTTCCCATTTCTTTACTGTCCCCAGGTGAGGATATAGGCAATTTCATCTTACTGGATAGCAGTTTTTTTTTTCTTTACCCTGTTTTTACCTTTATATGTATCTCTTGCATCTCCTGTTTGAAGTCCAAATTTTCTATTAAGCTCTGCTATTTTCATCAGGAAAAATTTAAAGTCTCCTATTTCATTAAATGTCCATCTTTTCTCCTGAAAGAGAAGACTCAGTGTTGCCAGATAATGAATTCTTGACTGCATTCCAAGCTCCCTTGCTTTTCAGAATATCACATTCCAAGCCCCTTATTCCCTTAATGTTGATGCAGCCAGGTCCTGTGCGATCCTTACTGTGGCTCTTTGATATCTAAATTGTTTCTTTCTGATTGCTTGCAGGTTTTTCTCATTTTTTTGATGGTTCTGGAATTTGGCCACAATATTCTTTGGTATTTTTTATATTTGTATCCCTTTTCAAAGGAGATCAATTCATTCTTTGAATAACTATTTTGCCCTCTGGTTCCAATTTTACATCACTAAATACTGTAATATTAAGTCCAGGTTTTTTTTTTTTTTTTTACTCTAAACTACTGCGAATTGTATTTATTTATTTTTAGGGCTTTTTTTTGCAAGTCAAATGGGGTTAAGTGGCTTGCCCAAGGCCACAGAGCTAGGTAATTATTAAGTGTCTGAGACAAGATTTGAACCCAAGTACTCTTGACTCCAAGGCTGGTGCTTTATCCACTACACCACCTAGCTGCCCTGCAAATTGGATTGAGGGGAGCAAAGTCACTAGCCTACTCTCTTCTCCCGTCATCTGGGTTCAGTGAACAGATATGGATCAAGATGGATGAGATGACCTTGAATATGCCATGAGACCCTGACCTTTTTAACCTAGTACTTTTAGCAGATGAATGATATTAAGTGGAAAAAATCAGGATAGGAAGAAAAAATTTACATGTATACTCTACACATTTTTAATTTTGTTAAAATACACAAAATTATTGTTTTTTTGTCCAAACCCTGATACCCCTCTCCACCCCCAAATAAAATTTGATCATCCATGAAAGAATCTTTAATAAACCCCACACCACAAATAATCAGTCCCATGGCTAACAGTCTTATTATACATGTCAATAAGTTTTCAAAGAAGCAGACAGATTGTCTCCTTAGAGTTAATTCTATAGTTCACCTTCTTCCACATGTATGAACATACTAGTCTCATATAAATGAACCTATTTCAGCATTTCTTTCAGTTTTATCTCCTTTCTGGGGGGGGGGGGGTTGAGCCAGTGTTAAATTGGAGGAAATTGTTTTCGTTGGAGTAAGAACTGCTGAAAAGTTTAAATAGGAGTATTATATTAGTCATACTTGACTGCCTATAGTTTTAGCATATATATGGATAGATTCCATTAAATATCAATGTTCTCTAAATTTAAAACTTTTAAAATGTTTCTTGGAATCATAGTCAAATAGTATAAATGGTAGAGGAATGCACAATAAATGCCAAAGTTGTAGAAAATTAAGAGAAAATCCAGTGCTTTTATTCAGGGAGTTTAATAACTTTCATCCAGTTTGAAATACTTGTCAAAATTCTAGTTAGAGGGAACTCACTCTGTTTTAGTCTTTTCTGAGTAGCCACAGGGACTACAATGATAATTCTTGCTCATGGTGCAAAAACCATCAATGAATAAAGTAACTGTATGGTTCTCTCAAGTATGTTATTTTGTTGAAGAAAAATGTTGCCTAATTATCTATGCAATTAAGATTTTTAGGTATGTCTTGAGTTTCTCATCTTCCTCATGTTATAGTCCTCCTCCTTTTGACCTCTGGTTTTTCTCAAGATAAGTTAAGGAGATAGTATGACAGAACTTATCTGTGATGAATTCCTCTTCATTCTATTCACATCTATCTTATAGAATTAATAAAAGTTGATAGATGTCATTGTCTTTCAATAATCTTTGAAAAGCACAGAGACTGAGATATATATTTAAAAAAGGATATCTGTTATCCCAATTTTCAAAGAGAAAAAGAATAAAGTAGGGGCGGCTAGGTGGCACAGTGGGTAGAGCACCAGCCCTGGAGTCAGTAGTACCTGAGTTCAAATCCAGTCTCAGACACTTAATAATTACCTAGCTGTATGGCCTTGGTCAAGCCACTTTAACCCATTGCTTTGCAAAAAAACCTAATAAAATAAAAATAAAAGAATAAAGTATAAAAATTATAGGCATGGTGCTTTATGTTGGTACCAGGGAAATTTTAATAAGAAGTAAAAAAGTCCTAGTAGTCGCCTGGTTTTATAGCCAGGAAATGATGGGTTCAAGTTCTTCTGACACTTATTACTTATGCAAGGCTAGGCTAATTATTTAATCTCTTCATGAATTTGTATGTTATCCTTGCTCAGGAACCATGCTAATCTTCTCTGTATCATTCTAATTTAAGTATATGCACTGCCTAAGCAAGCATTAATTGTTTAATCTTTAAAATATCTTGGCAATTATGTAAGATTATAAATCATAGAGAAGTTAGTGGAGTTTCTTCACAAGGGATTTTCTATACAAATGAAATTTCTGGTAGTCTTTATCATAAAAACATTATCTGCTAAATATTTAGAAAGAAAACCTTCCTACCCTGACCCCCAACACCCCTTTCCCCCCAAAAGGTAAAGATTCAAAGGGAGCAAATTATGAATGATCACAAGGTTTTGGTTAATTGCAAAACTGCTAGACTGAGAATACTGTCTAACCCTAATAATGCTGAAATGTCCAAAGTCAATAGGAATTGCTAAGAAAGTACAAGTTATACTATCAGTTACAGTCAGATGCTATAGGTTGCATTGTCTTTCTGAGGGACCCAATTTAGGAAGGACATTGACACACAAGATAAATGCTTCAGAGGAATTAAACCAGGATAGTGAAAGAAATACTGAATTATATATTATGATGAAACATTATAGAAAGTGGTTATGTTTAGTCTGAAAAGGAGAAGATATAGTGGAATCATATCTCTTTTCAAATAATTTCAGGACCAAGACTGGGAAGTGTGATGAAATCATCCTACAATTCAGAACAATTGATGGAAGTGATAAAGTAACAAATCAAGTACTGATATAAGGTAAAATATATCCAAAAGTGAAACCAGTTGTCTTGAATATTACTGAGTTCCTCTTTTCTGAAGTTTTTTTTTATGCTTCCATTCATTCAACAAATATTTATCAATTACTTATTAGCTTTCAGACAATGCTGGGCAAGAAACAAAGAGAAACATAGCCTTCCAACAAGAAGTGCTAGTTCTATTTGGGGAAATAACATTCTCAATATAATTCAATAGGAAATATTAACAAATTTATTACAGAATAACTTTAGGTATATAATTGGAAAACAAATAAAATATTTATATTAAAAACAATTTTAGGCAGTACTAGTTATTGGGGGTGGGGAGCGAATCTGAATAAGCTTCTTTAAAGGCAACTAATTGTGCTTACCTTTGGAGGGAACTAACATTTCTAAAAAGTAGAAGTAAAAAAAAAGTCAGAGGAACCAGTCTTTGCAGACTTAAAATTGGGAAAAGGAATATTATCAATAATAAATAGGAAGTTGGGTAGTTTATTTGGAATATTGGAATATGCTATGGGTGAACAGGATTAGTAAGGTATAAGAAGCCTGGAATATATTGAAATTTGATTGTAATGGTCTTCAAATTATTAACAGAGGAGAATAAATTTTTTCCCCTTGAGACAATTACATGCATTAGTGCATTTTGAGGGACGGTGTCAAGTCTGTGTTTTAGAAGCACATGCTTTGTTTGACAGATATAAATGGTAATATCTCATGCATTTGGTTGATCCTCACAATAAAACATATCTAAATAAAGTGAGGCACATTTTTTGGGGGGTTTCTCAGTGTATAAAAAATTGTTTACAGTAGACTTTAGTCTATTAAAAAGGCTATAGTGTTATGCTTAAAAGTGTTTATACCTTAATTAAATAATACATTATTACTAAAAATGCTAATCAAAATCTAATGCTTCATGAATTCATAATCTCTTTAGCTGGCCTAGGGTCTTGCCTTGAAGTTGATGACTCTTGATACATCAGGGCTGGAAGGCTGGGGTGGCAATTTCTTAAAATAAGACAGCAATGAAGTTTATAGCATTGATTAACATTTCCTTTCATTTGAACACTTTGAGGTCACTGTAAGCTTATTAATTATATCATTTCAATATTATGTCTCAGGGAAAAGAGAAGCCTGAGAAAAAGGGAGAGAAAAATGAAAGAACTACAGGTCTGTGGAGCAATTAAAGCTTATGCAACATTTATTGATTAAATTTCTTGACTTATAGGCAGTTTGTGTAATACCAAAACAATTAAAATTGATACATCAAAGATCACTATAACATATAATAATGAAAAAATTTAAATATTATGAAAATTATCAAATGAAATATAGATACATGTATAAAAATTAGATTTGAATCAGAGAAAATGTCAGTAAATTACTTTTACCTCAGAATGGACATGGGAGAAAAAACGAGTCATACAATTGTAAAAAACAATATTTTTAAATTTTTAAACATTTTAAATAAATGTTAATAGTAATGTTATTATATAGGTACTCTATTTTCCAATACTTAATATAAATAATAACAGATTATTATAATTTAGGTTGTCAAAATGAAATTTATCACTAGGCAGACGCATTAGTGATGGCCTCTCAGCACTTTACAGGGGAGAGATATGCCATCTGTCACTTGACCTGGATCAAAGTTTTCCTTAGATTCATACCATTTGCCCTGATATAACTAGCTTATGAGGCAAAGGGTATACTTAAGGACTCAAGGTTTCAGAGCATGGTAAAACACAGAAGGCAGGGCTTGGGTTGAGAGAAAAAATAATCAAGATTACAACAAAATCACAAGAGTATAGAAAGTAGGAGAGACAGACTTATTCCTATTTAGATCTCAGGGAATAAATGCAGAAATAAATACAATAGTAGATGCAACTTTTTTTTAGTTTTTAAAAGAATTTTTAATTAAGCTTTTTATTCTTTTTTCTCAACTTATTTCTTTTTCCAACTACATGTAAAGATAATTTTTCAATAATCATTTGGTTAGGTTTTGATTTTCCCATTTTTCTCCCTCCCTCCCTTCCTTCCCTGTTCCTCCTGGTTATAATGTATAACTATATTAAACATATTTCCATATTAATCATTGTGAAAGAAGAATCAGAACAAATAAGAGAAAAAATTAGGAAAAATACCATAAATTCAAACAAAATTTGAAAATTTGAAAATAGCAAGCTTTTTTTTTCTGCATTCATACTCTGGATGTAGATGGTATTTTCCATCAGAATCAGCTTTGATTACTGTACTGCTGAGATGATCAAATCCATTGTAGTTGATCTACAATAAATATTTTTAAAGAGTCTACTGTATTCAAGGAGCACCAAGATCTTGCTACAGATTCTTGGATCCACAAGTGAAATTTAAGTGCCAGGTGGACACCAAATGTGGATGAGGGACCCTGAAAAGGGCTCATCAAGTCTATACACCAGATATGTTAGCCCATTTAGCAAATCATTTTGACAGATGGGTTAAATCAGGTTGAGGGTAACTAACAGACCTAAAATCCACTGATGAGTTAGGGGGAAGGTGTTTTCTACCTCAAGCATTTGAAGGCTTCCACATGCAGATGAGAGCAATTGTTTCAATAGTCATGGGAAGTATTGAATCAGGCACTGTGGAGTCCCTAGACCTTAGCTAGGCTCTGAAGACACCAGTGTCATCGGATACCTCCCAGGTCTTCTCAGACTTCTCAATTTTGTCTTACCATAGGAAATTAAGAGACTGGAAGAATGAGTGATGCTGATGATTTTTGCAATTTTTCCTCATAGATATCATAAGATATCTTAAGATATCTTATGATATCATAAGATATCTTAAGAAACAAAGAACAAACATATGCAAGACAAGGGATAAAATGTTCAGATAACTTTGACCTCACCCATGGTAAAATTTGGTTTTATCCTATAGAGCATCCCTCATCACAGGGTGCATCAGGTTCAATCTATATTTAATATTTTGAGAAAGAAATTCTCAAAAACACAAAAGATAAGACTCAGGGAAAAATGAGGATAGAAGATAGAACTGAATTACAAAGAAAGAAGACAGAACATAAGAATGTAAAGTTACTTGTTATAGCAAATGCTAACATTGTTCATTTAAATGGCAGACTTGAGTTGCCTAATGATTTTTGAAATAATCATAATATGTTCATATTTATCATTATGAAAATATTACATTTCCCAGAGTTTCCTGATAAAGTTCCAAATTTTACAGTAATGTAGTTGGAGTTTTTGTTTTTTGATTAGTTTATTTGCAGAAGGATAATATTTCCTGTTGTATAGTCAGTTCTGTGAGGAACTCAGAAATTCTGTGAGGAAATTGAGCAACTGTTGGAAAGTTTTTAAAGATAATTATCTAGAAAATAAAAAAGCTAAGTGTTTTATACAGTCAAAATGTGAGAATTGAGCCCAAATTTCTCTCAAACCAACTGCATTCCCTTTATCATGTTTCTTATCTCTTTATTTGTTAGGAGACTCCAAGTTCTTTAGAGGGAAGGAATATTTCATTTTTCCTTTGTATCTTCAGTGACTAGCAATATGAACAATTCTTCTGACCTTTATGACATTGCAATGGAGATAAAATGTCTAGCAATAACACCTAGTCAAAGACAGGTGTGCTAAGCCTGATTGTAGAGGTAAAAACAGTATTAGCTCACAATTATATAATACTTCAAATTTCTTATTTATACCTTTTTTATTTCTTTGCTAAAATATCTTTATTAGCTAGAAATTTGGCAAAAACAATTTATCAAATTTCAATATATGTACAATATTGAACTTTCATAGTATCCCATGTTTGCAAAAAAGAGAGGAAGATGTTTTGTGCCAATTTTTCATTTTACAAAGCACAAAGTAGTCAAAAACCGGAAGAGTTCAACCAGAAAACCAAATAATAGAGAGAATTCGGTACCAGCATATATAGCACTTCACCAGGCCTTTAGAAAAGTGAATTGGCATCAAATTAAAGAAGTCCATCCTAAGAGAAGCTGTTTCTAACAGAGACTAGCTACAAGTTGAATTAAAAGTTCCTTGGCAGGAAGGAGTTTTGGAACATTGCCATTAAAAGAATAAGGAGGGAGAATATAATGAAATATAAAAAATATAAAATATAAAAAATATAAAAAGCATGAAATATGTCAGTAAAAAGAAAACAATAAAAATTCTTGAGCAAAAGTAGTCAATCCAAGACAGAAAATATAAGCAGAAGGGAAATTTCCCTCCCTTCTGTAAAATAAATGATTTCAGACACCTGTGAATGAGTATTGTAAGACAAAGGAAAATGAATCGACACCTGATGAGGAAGAACATATATATTCCCAAGAGACCATGCAATCACACCAAAATATCCCTCACTGTTTTAAAGCAAATAACAATTGTAACATAAAAATCCTGACAATGGAATTTCTGATTTGAACTGAAGAATATTTTGAAGACTAGAAAAACTTCATCCTTCAGTGGTATGTCTTATCAAAGAAATAAAAAAAGAACACAATGACTGAAAATATAAATATTTAGAACTAAAGAAACATCTACAAGAAGAAAAGTAAAAGGCAATATATTGAAAGAAAACATGATCTCTATACAAGCAAACTGATTTCAAAGACAAGATGCATAAAGACAACTTAACAATTATAGATTTCCCAGAAGAGTTGATTCATAGTAAAAAACAGTTGAGCCAATATAAAAGTATAAATGACAACAGTAAAGTTAACCAGAAGAAACACAACTAAAAATAAGAGTGATTGTCAAAAAATTAGAAAGAAAAGGCATGACCCCCCAAAATGTGATAAGATAAGGGCCACTCCTCATACACACACACACAGAACCATAAATCTTTGTAGGGGTGGGAGGTCACTAAGAATGTTATGATATGCAAATTTTCAGACTTCTGATGATTAGTTTTGTGGATGTTTTGCTCTCATTCACATTTCTTGCCTTTTTTGGTAGTTAAGATTCCATTTACTATATTGGATAAGTGAGAGAAGGAAACATGAAGCATATGGAAGGAAGTTGTAGTAATATTTTTAAAAATGACATTATTTAGCTTTTGAAAAAGATATAATTGGTAAGTTGAAGGACAGTAAGTACTATCCTGTTCATGACAATTAGAACATGACTTTTTACATCTTTGAAAACTGTATACAATTTCCCAAATTCAAAGCACCCAGCTCTCTTTAACTATTCAGTTTTGTCTCAAATTATTCAACATTTTTATCATATTCCTAATATATAATAATAATGATTTAGTTTTGTGAGCAGTCCATCCAAATGAATCTGGACATCCAGGTGTTCTTTATCAACTTATTTTTCCTGAATGGACTATTAATGTGAATAAACACATTTAAGTAGTTGTGGAAATCATTAAAAAACTTCTCCTTTGGGGGCAGCTAGCTGGCGCAGTGGATAAAGCACTGGCCCTGGAGTCAGGAGTACCTGGGTTCAAATCTGGTCTCAGACACTGAATAATTACCTAGCTGTGTGGCCTTGGGCAAGCCACTTAACCCCATTTGCCTTGCAAAAACCTAAAAACAAACAAACAAAATAAAAACTTCTTCATCTGTTATAGGACTTGATGTAATTAGCTGTAAATGAGAGTATGTGGAGGACCTCACTCTTTTCCATTTGGATTCTATGAAGAACAATCTTCCATGACATTAACACACATAGGTATTTATGTTCATTGCTTCACTGAATAGATCAACAAGTAAAATTTCTTTTAAGATTTTTTCTGTCATGGATCCTACATGATCTTAGCATATTTATTTGGGCACCCTGTTAAAAGTAATTCTTTAAAGCTTCATTTTTTTCCTATACTGAATCAAATGCATTATAACCTATGTATTAAATTATACAATGATGGTATATTCTGTGTTCTACTCTTTTCACACAAGTATGTGATTATGAAGAAATGATCTGCCATATATTATCATTTGTGAAAATGTATCTGTTTCCTTATCATATCCTCATTAATCATACCCTTAGAATAACAGCCATTTGACTAGTTAATTATTGATATCATCTTGATTGTTTTTACAGAAGTATGTTTCCTCTTCTTCAATGTCTCCTTTAGGTACAGTAAGTAGTTATCCACCAAAACTTTTCAATGTTGTGTCACTTTCAATATAGACATCTTTCTGCAGAGTTTTGATGTTCAACAGTTCTTTCCATTACTGCCATTTCCACTTGCTCAGACTGCAAATTTTTATAAAAGATAATAGAGTTAAATGTGGGGGTTCCACTGTCATTGATTAGCAAAATAACTTATTACAGAAACAAAGAAATATGTTGTTGGGGGAAAGTAATATTTATATGCCTTTCTCCTTTAAGGATTTGTCACAAGGCAAGGATAAATTATATCTCACTGCAATGAAATTATTTGAATATATAACCATATATGTGTCCTAAGTTAAGATGTGGATAATAAGAATTTTTTTATATTGCTTCATAGTCAACGTTTTTATTTGTTTGACACACTCATCAAATGACCTCTGAAGTCCCTTCTAATTTTATATCAATGATATTATAATCCTAAAAAAATCACTATCTGTAAATTGAGGTTGGTGAGACTAGATGATCTCTAAGTTCCTTTCTAGTTTCAAATCTATGTTCTTATGGAACCTAAGATGTATAAAATTTAGGATTTGGTAATGTGGTAATCAAAGATTTTGTAATAATGTGCTTCTAGTAGAACACTCCAGTCTCTGAAGAATTGTCATCAGGCAGAGCTTCTTGATTTCATATTGCGCACTGTAAAGAACAAGTTTAAGTTATAGAATGAAGTATGAGGAAATCTTGAATGAAAAGGAGGAAAGGGAGAAGAAGGAGGAAGAGAAAGAGGAAGGGAAGAAAAAGACAAAAAGGAGGAAGAGGATTAAGATCATGATGATAGTTAGCATTATACACTTTAGGTATTTATAGCAAAAAAGGTGTGAAAAGAATACCTTCTTCCTTATAGTCAGTGATCAGATATTACCTCTTATTTCTGTAGCCAATATTCAGAATATAAATTCTTCTTTCAAGATATATGCAACAATTTAGCCTTTTTGAATTCAGATGTAACAGAAATTGTAACAGGTTTTATGATGATCTTCGCAGTGCTATCTGGGTCTCAAACCTATTTTTTATTCATTTGTAACATTGAATCTAAGGAGGTGGGGCAGGAAGGACTTCAGACACCATGTCATTTTCTTTTGAAATTTAGTCTCAATCATTGGTGGATTCTTGATCTGTTGGTTCTTTTCCTTCCTTATTGAAAAAAAAAAACAACAAAATGACATCACTATGTTTGAGACAAATTAGTTTCTCTGACTGACTGATCAGAACAGTATGAGTTTGGAATGCTCTACTACAGGTGAGGCACAAATAGTACATGTGAACACCTAGGGTGTTTAAACATACCTTTCTCACATTTCCTTTGAGCTACTTCAATTTTGCCTTGCTCATAGAGTACAGCACCCTCTCTGATGAAGGCACCATGCTGGGCAGTTCTGTACCAGTGTCTCCAATGCAGCACA
Organism: Macrotis lagotis; assembly: GCF_037893015.1. Classification (NCBI taxonomy): domain Eukaryota; kingdom Metazoa; phylum Chordata; class Mammalia; order Peramelemorphia; family Peramelidae; genus Macrotis; species Macrotis lagotis. The sequence continues at coordinate 778,764,984 of NC_133658.1, forward strand.
ATCAGTTCTAAAGTTCTTAAGAGAGACCTTCGGGGTATGCTAGTATCATTTCTTCTGACCTCCTGATGAGTACTTATCCTGTGAGAGTTCTCCTGAAAATAGTCTTTTTGATAATCATACATTTGGCATTCTAACAACTTGACCAGTCGATCCTTGGTTGTCCTCTCTATATTAATATTTAAATGTTTGGCACTTTAACACAAGGAAGGACCTCAGTGTCTAGTATCTTGTCCTGCCAAGTTATCTTCAGAATCAATTCCTGACATCGTACTGGTAGACTGTTCAGGTTTCACAGTCATTCAGCAATGAGGTCAATACAACAGTTCTGTAGACCTTCAGTATGGTAGTTAGTCTAATACCTTCACTCCCATACTTTTCTTTCAAAATCTTCCAAACACTGAGCTAGCTCTGGAAATGCATGTGTCAACCTTGTTATAATTATTTACCTTCCTGAAAAGTTCACTGTCAAGGTAAGTGAACTTTTCCAAAGAATTCATAGTTTCTTCATTTGCTGTAATCGATGATCCCACATATTATTGATATGCTGCTGACTGATGGATCACCTGGGTTTTCTTGGTATTAATTCTTAGGCCAAAATTAGCACAAGCAGCAGAGAATTGAGCCTACTTTATTGTTTCTGCTTCAGAGGCACCATTACTCATCTGCAAACAGAAGATCATGCTACAAATCTCCCACGACTTTGTTCTTGGCTTGTAACCTTTTCAAGTTGAAGAATTGATCATCAGTGCAGTAGCTGATTTTGATGCCATGCTCATCCTCAGTGAAGACATTTGATAATATGGCTGAAAACATCATGTTAAAACCATGGGAGCAAGTATATATCCTTATTTCCCTCTATTGTTGACCTAGAAATCTCAAGAGCATTGTCAACTATCCAGAAACTGAATAAGCATGTTGTCATGATGTGCAATACTGATGTATTTCTTCAGGCAACCAAATTTTTACATAATTTTCCATAAGCCTTTATGACTAATGGTATCAAATGTCCTACAAATGTTGAAAATAGACTTCTTTTCTGCTCCTAGAATTTTACCTAGAGTTGTCAGGTTGCAAATATCTTATAAGCTGTCCCTTGATCCTTTCTTTTCATTGGTTCCCAGGAAGGTGACGATCTTCCAGGTAAAGGATTAGTCTTTTGAGATTGACTGCCAAAAATCTTACAGGCAATAGCTAAAACAGAAACACCCCTGTGATTGTCACAGAGCATGTTATTCCTTTGACCTTTATAGGGGTGGTATATGCAGGCATCATTGAATTCCTGGGGAATAAACTCTTCATGCCATATGACCCAGAAAATTTCAGTCAGCTTTTGAATGAGCAATGAACCCCCACCTTGTAACTCTCAGGTGGAATAGAATCAGCACCAGGTGCTTTTCCTATGTAAGGAGCCTAAGGGCATTCACAATCTCTTCTTTGGAACTTCAGCTGGGCTTTGATTGACTCCCACTTGAGGTAAATTGTCAATGATTTAACATCGATTGATGAAGGTCTATTAAGAACATGGTGGAAGTGTTCAACCCATCTATCTAAGATCATGTTCCTATCATTAATCAATGTGTCTCCATTAGCACTGAGTTGTTGAGATGTACCATAAGTCTTTGGTCCATAAATAGTACTCAGGGTATCATGAAAGCACTTTGGATTGTTACTATCCACATAAAACTGAATTTCAACAGCCTTCTTATTGAACCAAGAATTCTGCATCTCTCTAAGCTTCACTTACACTTTACTTTTAATGGAATTAAATTCTTCTGTCTTAGAAATGGATGAACTATCCTGCTGGTGAACCTTGTGAATATTTTTTCATTTAGCAGTTTCTGTATATTCCTACAATTTTCATCAAACCAGTCTTCATGTTTGCCACTGTTCTGACCCAGATGATCAATTGCAGTGCTATACATAAGATCTCTGTAAGCTATCCACTCTTTTTCTGCTCCATATGGCCTCTTGTATATTGCTTAAGATTTCCCTCCAATTTAGCAACAACCTGTTAGTGCTCAGAGATACACCCTAATCTTTTAACATTAATGATTCTAGTAGTCATTTTGTCTTGGGATCACCACTCATGTTGAATATTTAACTTGGAGAGGATGAGTCTGTGATCAGTCCAGCATTCTGCATTGCATATTGCCTTCATCAATCACATCCTGTCTGTCTCTTCTCCTATCAATCATAAGCATACATTTGGCATTCTAATAAAGTGACCAGTCCATCATAGTTGCTCTTGCATTCTCAACTAATACAAGCAAAATTTCCTGGATGTAACTCACTGTTCATTAACAGTTTCTGAGCACTAAAGAGTCTGCTTAATGTTGTACCCTGGAAGTTATCCTGATCTGAGTGTCAATTGGGGACCATTACATAGTTAGACACCATGGATCCTTTTAAGATCAGGGGATACTTGACTCATTGCTAAACCATTTCTTAAGATTTTCTGATCGACTCTGAGTAGACAATAAGGACCAACTTGTACCAGGCATTATTCTTAGGTTTGCAAAATACTTCATTTTTATTTTGTATATATTTCTATGGTATACAAATTGTCTCCTCTGAAAGACTTCAGAGGAAAAACTCCTTCAGGGGAAAAATATTATTCTAATTTGTAGTGGAATTACTGTTGTCTTCCACTTTATAGATAGTGTGTATGTGTGTGTGTGTGTGTGTGTGTATATGTGTGTTTAATTGATGAGACATGTAAGTGCAAAATTTTGTCCTTCCAGTTCAACCTTTACTTTATTTTTCTCCTGAATAGAACTGTAGTGTGATGAGTATTGCATTGGACTTCAAGTCAGAATACCTATATTCAAATTCTTACCCCACCACTTACACATTCTTTTATCTAGAGAAAGTAATATAAGTTGACTTGACCTAAGTTTTCTTTTTAATAAATTAAAAGACCAGCCTTCATGATCTCCAATGTCCATTTCAAAACTAAATATCTGCCCTATGGCTTTCTCCACATGTAAAATTCTTTATTCCCTAATCTCAGGGTATGCAAACATTAAAGACTGATGTTCTTCAATCTCCTCAAAGACTTGCTTTTAGTTTGGAGTGGAGGCAGAGAGGTTTTATAAGCTAATTTAATATTTTATCTTTCCCAGTTAAAGGTAAAAACAATTTGAACATTCTTTTTTTCCTTGTTTAATCTAAATAATGTTTTATTATCTCTACTTACATGTAGTGATAGTGTTCAACAATGATTTTTGTAAAAAAAAATTTCCTCCCTTTCCTCTTCCCTCTCTGAGACAGCAAACGATCTGATTATATTATAATAATCATATCAAACATATTTTCATATTAGTCATGTTAGTAAAGCAAGAATCAGAACAAAAGAAGAAAATCCTGGAGAAAATTTTAAAAATTTAAAAAGTGAAAAATGGCATGTTTTCATTTGCATTCAGATTCCATAAATTTTTCCTCTCAATGTAAATGACATTTTCTATCACAAGTCTTTTAGAATTGTCTTTGATGATTGTATTGTTAAAGAGAGTTAAGTCTATCATAGTTGATCCTCACACATTATTGCTTTTACTAAATACAATGTTCTCAAGGTGGCAAAGTGAATTCATTAACTTTGACCATATCTTAGCATCACAACCTCATCATATAGTATAGATGTTCCAGCTAGAGGAAAAGAGTCATAGTCAGAGTTATAAATGCCCTAAATCTCATGGCACTTCCCAATTGGAGGGCAACCAGGATACATAAGATTCCGCATACATTCTTATATCCAGTTATGAACTTTTGAATCTCTGCTAACCAATGTGATCTGAAATCTCTTTGCACTACCACTGAACAGGTCTGTTTTAACAATGAAGATGCATTTCCTTTACCTCTGTTTGATTCTCCCAAAGGTTGGACCTTAAATATAGAGTCTAATGAAATTGTATTATAGTGAGTCCATAATTCATATCAGGTGCTCCTTTATAGCCCCAGAAATGCCACCACAACCTCATTTGTCCTCATTTTTACTTTCAAGTTATGCTGTATACTTGTCTAACATAACTGTAATCTACATTCTTATTACAGATGTTTATTTTTGACTATAAAACTATGACAAGAGAAAGTACGATCTATTTTCACTCTCTGATTAGCTGTAATCTAATGATTATTCATCTCTTTTACTTGTTATCAATAAGTTTTTAATAAGTGTCTTTTCACACCACCCACAACCCCAACCCTACCTCCATATACCAGAATCCTTTTTACTCTTTCTGTTATCTGTCCATTCCCCTATTACTGTCTATTTTATAATTTGTTCTAAATTCTCAATATCATTTCCTTTATCCCATGAGGTACCCTAGACTCTGTGACCTTAATAGCTAATAACAAAATTAACTTTCTCACGTTTTCTGAATCTCCTTTCCTGCTTCCCGAGATTTTTTAATGTTTCCTTTTCTTCTTCTCCCTGACAGCTCTCTACTCTTGTTCCACACTCCACATTTGCTCCATTGATATATGGTTCTGTTAACTATTGCTTTGTTTTATTTAAAATCGTACTAGTGATGGGAATGGATCACTTGATGCCTGAAACTCATCCAAAACCTTTGTATGGAATACTGACTTTATAGTTCTTTCCTTTGCTCAACAACCAAAGAATAAGAATTCTTTACAGAACGGTCATGTAGAACAGGGGTTGTGGGTACACAAGCTACTCTAACAGCCATGACACAAATCATCTCCAAGTAAACCACCACCTGCACAGTCTCAGGAGCTGGCTTGCCTCCGTGAGAGATAAGGTGAGCTGGAGTCCTTGGGAGCCAGAGTCCTTGGGAGCTGGACATTCCGCCCCACTGTCCAAGGGCACTAGACACAGCTGTACCTTATCATTTCCTCCCTAACATACCCTCCTACCCTGTAATGCAAGAAGCTGCATATACACTTGGCTTGCACCCCTAACAAATACCTCATTATTCTTTGTTCTACCCCGGAAGACCTAACACTATATATGTAATAGCTAAGCAATAATAAAATTGAGCTGGAGGCATAAGGCAGTAGTGGCTTGACTCCTTATTCTCAGCTCCTCTCCTGGAGGGAGGTCACAGCTGTGGGCCCCAAGGAAGCAAGCCACAATAAATGGTGCCGAAAACCCGGGATCCCCCTCTGAAGAGCTCTTCAGACTCGCACTCCTCCTTGCTGGCCAAGGTAAGTGCCCCATTCGGGCTGGTCTCTCGACAGCCCCCCACCCCAGTGGCCCCACGGCTATTAGAGCCCCCTGTAATCCCTTATCCTAATGGGGAATCTTCCCCCCTTCTTCCCAAGATACGCAAGTAAGGGTTCTTAAACAACTCCTGAGTTACTGTCGCCTGAAATGCACTGAAAAAGAATGTAAGATAACACTCCAGGCAGTTTTGGCTTTGGCCCCCTGGATTGAAGCTGGTCACATCCTGGATCCTGATGTTTGGGGGCGTGTTTTGACACTTGCCCTCGCAGAGCTGAGGTCCATGGCGACTTTTCACCCCCTCTGCCTTTCTATCCTATTGTCACTGCAATACATGCCTGCCTTTCAGGGAGAGAGGAAAAGCCTCAAGATATTTTACAGGCAGCTTTAGATGTAGAAAAGGCCAGAGCAGAGAGCCCGTGCCACCTCACTGAGGCCCGCGATGAGGGCACTCAAACTGATGAGAAATCTACTTGCCTCCCTCCTCCTAAGCCCTCACCGGATCCTCTGCCAGACAACCCCCCCCCAAAAAAGCCTCCTCGTCTCTACCCTGAGTTGCCTCGGGGAGATGACTGGATCCAACTCCCCCAACACTCTCCCCCCAGAGCCACCCTGGGCACACAGTAAAATCCCTGACAAGCCCATTGATGATAACCCCTGGGGCCTGAAACATCAAGATGCTTCCCCTGCCCCCTCAGCACCTACTAATGACTTCACGGAAGCCTGCCAGATGAGAGATTCCTGCTGGGGTGCATCTTCTCCCAAGCCAGAACCTTTCACTCAGGCTTTCCCAGTTAACGTTAACCCTACCCCACAAAGACCCTTAAGGTGGTATCCCACAGATGCTAAGGTCCTGGAAAGGATGAGGAAGGTTGCCAGGGAGGAAGGCCTTAATAGCCCCTACTTGCAAAGCATGTTAGACACTTGGAGTATTGATCTTAATTGCCCAGGGGACTATAAACAACTCATGCGGACCCTTTTAACCCCTGGGGACTTTCTCATGTGGAAGGCAGCCTTTTATGATAAATGTGAACAACAGGCTGAGCACAATAGTCGCACAGGTGTCCAGCTAACCTTTAACATGCTGGCAGGGGAAGGGACCTTTAGTACTATGAACATCCAGTCCCAGGGCCCCCCCAGAGTATTTTGATCATGTCAGGCTCTGTGCACTAAGGGCTTGGCGTCGCACACCATGATCAGGCCCCTCTAAAGAGCCCTTGCGCAAACTCATCCAAGGACCAACAGAGCCCTTTTCTGATTGTGTTGCTCAGGTCCAAGGGGCTGTTGAATTTAAAGTCACTCACACAGGAGCAGCGAATGCCCTTACTAAAGAACTCATTAAGGAAAGCTGCTCCCAGGAATGCCGGAGGCTGATCGATCTTTCTAAATCCACTCACATAGAAGATTGGGATTTAGCCTGCTGGGATGTGGGGTCTATGACCCATCAAGCCTCCGCCCTAGCCCGAGCCCTAGAGACCTTGCAGATACAAGTTCAGAGTGCACAGACAGGGAACCAAGACAGGAAATGTTATGCATGTGGGGGAATGGGCCACCTAGCACGAGAATGTGCTAATCAGCAGCACCAATTCCCTGGTGCTGCCCCCAGACATGGACCCCAGCCCTCACAGGCAAGGAAGCCAAGGACACCATGCCCCAAATGTAAGAAAGGCCTTCATTGGGCTAAAGACTGTCGTTTGGATCTCGCTCACCCTCCTCCTTCCCCCTCGGGAAACGGGATGTGGGGCAACACTCAGCCCGGCGCCTAAGAGGGAACGACCTCCTCTGCACAGCACCCATTCAACTTGGGCAGCCCAGAATGTCCCTAAAATTGTCCAGGTCAGTCTGGACTGGGGTCATTGACACAGGAGCTGACACCACTGTTATCCCTGTCAATCAGGCCCCCAGTGAATGGTCCACTGAAAAAGGACCCACCATCATGGGGGTCTGTGGGGAAACATCCACTCGGATGCTATCCCGAGACGTCCGATGGGAGGACTGGGAAGGTCATTCAGGATCCATCCAACCTCTCCTGGTACCAGGTGCTCCCCATGTCCTTTGGGGAAGGGACCTCCAGAAACAGATGGGTCTCCACATATCCACTGATGTCTCTACTGGTCATCCCCAATTCTAGAGGCCACTGCTCTGCCCCTGCCGTCCTTCCCTCCTTGCCCCCCGCCTACCCCAATGCAATGGAAGGATGAGACCCCCTTATGGACGGATCAGTGGCCATTACCTACTATTAAATTGACTGCTCTCTGCTCCCTTCTCTCAGAGCAGCTTTCCTTGGGACACATTCTGGAACTCCCCGATTTTTTGTTATCCCAAAAAAGACACCAGGAGAATATCGTCTCTTACATGACCTCCAGGGACCCAACAGCCGATTGGTCCCCATGGGCCCATTAGAGCCAGGTCTCCCTCACTCATCGGCTATACCCAAAAACCAACCTATTTTTGTCATAGACATTAAAGACTGCTTTTACAGCATTCCACTGCATCCTCAGGATGCTCCCCACTTTGCTTTTTCCATTCTTGCTACAAACTATGAATCTCCAAATGACTGCTTTCACTGGGTTGTTCTGCCTCAGGGCATGGCAAATAGCTGCACCCTTTGTCAGCCTTCAAACACATCTGTACCTACCCACATCTAACCTGCATCCACTACATGGACGATATATTATTGTCCCACCCCTCTCAGGCCACCCTTAAGATGATAGAGGCCTGGGTTATAGAGTGCTTTTCTAATTTTGGCCTGCAAATAGCTCTGGATAAGATTCAGAGGCACCCCCCATTTACCTACCTGGGCTTTACAGTGCATTCTTCCTCAGCCCTCTTAGGCGGGCCAGTCATTACCATTCCAAAGACCCTCACTCTTACTTCCCTCCAGGAAATTTGTGAGAACATTAACTGGTTTCACCCCTCCCTGCCTGTCTCCACTAAAGATTTGCGGCCTCTTTTCAACTGCCTTAGAAGCTCCCCTGATCCCTCTAGCCCCTGTGCACTAACCAGAGAGGCCGTGGCAACCACTGACAAAGTTAACTCGGCTTTACGCCTAGCTACCATCTCCCGAGGAGACCCTCACAAACCCTTCTCTCTGATTGTCTTTCCACACGTTGCCCTCCTCTGGCAGAGTGCACCCCTGCTTTGGATACACCTATCATGGTCCTGTCTTCCCCATATAGCCTCACTGGTGTTGTCCTTGGTTCATCTCATCCTAAAGGGTTGGAAGGCTGCCAAAGTTCATTTCAGAACCGACCCTGACGAACTTGTCCTCCCTATACCCCTTCCCCATATCCCTCACTGCTTTTCTGACTCCCCTGATCTCGCCTTGGCACTCCTGGGCTTTACTGGGTCTGTTGGTAACCATTACCCACCCTCCTCTCTCCTCAAGGGGATTTCAGCACTCCCTGTCAGCACACTCCCCTTCTCATTTCCCTCCCCTCGACCCATTCCACAGGCTTATGTAGCCTTTACAGATGCAAACAGAAAGCACAGGGGCTGTTATCTACAGAAATGGCTCTGTTTTGTTCACTCTTAAGAGCCCTCACACCCAGTCTGTGCAAGGGGGAGAACTGCAGGTCCTAGCCTTGGTCCTTGTCCTCTTCCCCTCTGATCCCATCAACATTTTCAGTGACAGTGCTTATGCTGTGCAGACGCTTTCTGGCCTCCCCTTTGCGTCCCTGCCCCCAGAAGAGGCCAACCTCATCTCCACTCTGATGTATTCCTGCCAGTCACTTCTACACAGCAGAGCAGCACCATGGTTCCTCTCCCACATCTGCTCACATACCAGGCTGCCAGGCCCCTTGTCTGCAGGCAAGGGTCTCATGGACAATCTTATCTTGTTAACTACCCCCTCTGACCCCCTGCAACAGGCAAAGGAGCTCCACCACAGGTTTCATTTGTCCCCAGCATCCCTTCACCGTCTTTACCCTGATCTAACCATTGAGGCATGCAAACACCTCTCTCGACAGTGCAGTAAGTGTGCACCCTTTTTACCCCTCGGCCCACTCACTAGGACAGGAGTCAACCCTCGCAGACTCCGACCCAACTCTTTGTGGCAGGCTGATGTCACTCATTTTGCACCTTTTGGCTGGCACAAATACATATTTACTTGTATTGACACTTTTTCTCACTTTCTTTTTGCTGAAGCCATGACTTCTGAAACTTCCAGAGCAGTTGTCACTGCTTTAATGTCCACCTTCTGCACCCTAGTGGTCCCTCACACTATAAAAACAGATAATGGCCCTTGCTTTACCTCTTCCCCGCTTTGCCGCACTTTGTTCCCAGTGGAGAATTAAACATGTCACTGGAATCCCTCACAACCCACAAGGCCAGGCAATTGTTGAACGGACTCACGGCATGTTAAAGAACAGTCTCCTAAAACAAAAAGACAGTGATGCCCACAACTGGCATGGCCTGAAAATTGCCCTGCACAGGGCCCTCTTTACTATGAACTTCCTGACTTTTGATTCTGAAGGGTTTTCCCCCGCCTTTAAAGACTGGGGGGGCCCTTTACCCAGTCAAACCTCTGCCCATGGTTCACTGGAAGGATCCTATTTCTAACAAATGGAGGGGACCTGACCCTATCCTAACACAAGGGAGAGGGTTTGCTTGTGTTTTTCCCACAGATTGCACTGCCCCACTGTGGATTCCTGACCGTTTGATCCGACCTGCCTCTTGAGAGGCACCACAGAGAGGCCCACAGCAGCAACCTCCCTCCAGGAGGGGAGCTGAGAATAAGGAGTCAAGCCACTACTGCCTTATGCCTCCAGCTCAATTTTATTATTGCTTAGCTATTACATATATACTGTTAGGTCTTCTGGCATAGAACAAAGAATAATGAGGTATTTGTTAGGGGTGCAAGCAAAGTGTATATGCAGCTTCTTGCATTACAGTGTAGGAGGGTATGTTAGGGAGGAGATGATAAGGTACAGCTGTGTCTAGTGCCCTTGGACAGTGGGACGGATTGTCCAGCTCCCAAGGACTCTGGCTCCCAAGGACTCCAGCTCAAACTCTCCTCAATAGGCAGCTTTCCTCCCAGTGGGACTCCCACTTGCAATCTCTGCTTGCCAACATGACATATAAGGTCCTAGACTTCAATGACATGGTCATCCAACCACGACTAGATAGTGATTCCATAGACATGCTCTTGAATGATTTTTTTTAGCTGGACTTCCCCAACCAAAATTGTTCTTGGGATTTTCATTCTTATTTGTCCATTACTCCTCCTCTGTTCTTTGATTAACCAGCACAGAGCAACCGGCACAGAGCTGCAAAAGCCCTCATCGGCCCCCACATCGCAGCCCTCACCAAAGAGATGCAGAGAATGTCACTGAACAACAGTAGATGAGACCCAAGAGGGAGGGGGAGGAGGCAATTTCCCCAACCTCCCACAGTGCTCCAGCACCAGCTCCTCACCTTGGCAAAAAGAGCAATGGACTTTAAAACCAGAGGACACGTGTTTCTTCACCAGCTCTTCATTACTATGCTTTCCTGCTGAATACCCCTGAAGTACAGGCCACCCCTCGATGGGCACTTATCCCTTCCCCCCAATTCTTTTACCCATAGGTTATGATGCATCTCTCTTCCCTGCACTCTTTGCCAGTAGTGGAACTATGGGTCTCCCCACACTCTCACCAGAAGAACAAGCAGCCACACTATTTCCCGGGACTCAACATTTCCAATTCTGTTGGTTTCACCTTTAACTGGTCCTCTGCACACCCATACTGGGTCCCACTAATTGCTCATTTCAAAGGGACCATTTTGCTTTTGACTCTTCTGACATAAGATTCCCAGCTGGAAGTCTATGGGGATACAATGGTACTGGTGTGTGCTGGCCCAAGGATTTTAGAACACTGTACTATGGACCTGAGAATACTAGACCACCCCAAATTCCACACTCCCCTCCCTGCCTTTTTCTCCCTAATGTTGGACATTGCCCCCGGTTCTGGTCTCCACAGATCCCCTGGGCCCCATGCAGAGGCCCCTATGCATTCTGTATTGGTTCCTGGCTCAGTATATATTCTGCTTTAGATGAGGTTGGGGCACCCCCATTGAGATATAGACCCCCACCATATACAAAATACACCGTCCTGTCTCAGGTCCCTCTGTGTGGCCCTTCAGCCTGCACAGACATTAGACACCTTTTTTCATGAGAGGGCTTGTCTGGTATAATGGAACTTGGGGAAAAAATGGACCCTAGGCAGTCCAAGCTAGCACTGGTTGGGCCCACAATACAGCCAGAAAAATCAGTATTTTTACACAGGCCTGTCTCCCACCCCCATTTTTCTGGGTAGCTACCAATCTGACCCCTGACCACTCTGATATCCTGAACTGCTCCAGTAATAATTCTTGCTATCTTACCTCCTGCAACCTGCCTGATGCTGACACACATGTCCTGGTCCATACACCCAGGTATCTATGGATACCTGTGACCACTGATGGGTGGACTCAACAAGTTAGAATCTATCACAGGGAATCCCAAGCCATTGGCCTACTTACCCTGCTCATAGCATCCCTTATTACATTTATAGCTTCTGCAGCCACCTCTATAGCCACCACCCTTGCCACCACCCCACAGCCGGAGGATATAGAGCACATGGCCAGACAAATGGCTGGAATCTTTCACCAGCAAAATGAGGTTAATAATCTCCTGAGAGGAGCTATCCTTAACGTAAACCAACAGCTAGCCCTCACTAATGAATGAATCTCTTTTGTAGAACAGCAAATTAGGACCATGTGTGATGCAAGATATACCTCCTTTTGTGTGATACCATTCCTTGTAAAAAACCTTTCCCATGCTCAAACTCTCCTCAATAGGCAGCTTTCCTCCCAGTGGGACTCCCACTTGCAATCTCTGTTTGCCAACATGACATATAAGGTCCTAGACCTCAATGACATGGTCATCCGACCACGACTAGATAGTGATTCCATAGACATGCTCTTGCATGATTTTTTTTAGCTGGACTTCCCCAACCAAAATTGTTCTTGGGATTTTCATTCTTATTTGTCTATTACTCCTCCTCTGTTCTTTGATTAACCAGCACAGAGCAACTGGCGCAGAGCTGCAAAAGCCCTTATAGGCTCTGCCATGACAATCCAGGCCCTCCAAGTCCTAAATGAAAAACAGGGGGGAGATGTGGGTACACAGGCTATTCTAACAGCCATGACACAAATCATCTCCAAGTAAACTGCCATCTGGACAGTCTCAGGAGCTGGCTTGCCACCCTGAGAGATAAGGTGAGCTGGAGTCCTTGGGAGCCAGAGTCCTTGGGAGCTGGACAATCCGTCCCACTGTCCAAGGGCACTAGACACAGCTGTACCTTATCATCTCCTCCCTAACGTACCCTCCTACACTGTAATGCAAGAAGCTACGTATACACTTTGCTTGCACCCCTAACAAATACCTCATTATTCTTTGTTCTACCCCGGAAGACCTAACAGTATATATGTAATAGCTAAGCAATAATAAAATTGAGCTGGAGGCATAAGGCAGTAGTGGCTTGACTCCTTATTCTCAGCTCCCCTCCTGGAGGGAGGTCGCTGCTGTGGGCCCCAAGGAAGCAAGCCACAGCAAGGGGTGTTAAGCTAAATTAGAAATAGGGGTCAAGAAAACCTATAAATAAAATAACCTTATAAATAAAAATCCCTGCATGTATATACTGACTGAGCAAATCACATACCACATATATTACTTTTGTTGTTGAGTTGTTTCAGTCATATCTGCCTTTGTAACCCCATTTGGGTTTTTTCTTTTTTTCAGAAAATATTTTATTTATTTATTTATTCAACCACATGCAATGGTAGTTTCCAACAATCTTTTTTGCAAGATGTTGTATTTTACATTTTCCCCATCTTCCCTTTCCTCCTTCCCTTACCTTGACAGAAAAAATCGAATATATGTTATATTTGTATAACTCTTAAACAAAGATACATATTGATCATATTGTAAAAGAATTAAATCAAAATATAAAAAATATAAGGAGAAAAAAAAGAAAATGTTTTGTTTTAAGGAAAACTCCATTAATTCCTATCCTCTCTATAGTTTTTAATAGGAATGGGTGCTGTATTTTGTCAAAATTTTTTTCAGCATTCATTGAAAAATGATTACTTAATTTCTGAATTTCTGTTATGATTGTTATTGATATGGTCAGTTATGCTAATAGTTTTCCTATAATCTAACCAATCCTGCATTCTTTATCTAAATCCTACTTGCACTTAGTGTATTATCCAAGGAATAACTTGTTGTAATTGCTTTGCTAATATTTCATTTAAAATTTTTGAATCCATAATATTCATCAGGGAAATAGGTCTACATTTCTCTTTCTCCATTTTGATTCTTCCTGGTTTCCTTCTTCATCTATTTTTTATATAGTTTATATAGTACTAGAAGCATTTTTTGCTTGAATGTTTGATATAATTCACTTGTGAATCCATCTAGCCCTAGAGAATATTTTTCTTAGGTATTTATACCATTAATAGTTTCTTCAATTTCTTTTGCTGAGATGGGGTTATTTAAAGTATTTAATTTCCTCTGCTTTTAACCTGGGCAGTTTATATTTTCAAAAATATTCATACAAGGGGAAGCTAGGTGGTGTAGTGGATAGAGGACCGGCCCTGGAGTCAGGAGTACCTGAGTTCAAATCCGGCTTCAGACATTTAATAATTATGTAGTTGTGTGGCCTTGGGCAAGCCGCTTAACCCCATTAGACATATAACATTTTCCCTATTCACTGCTTTAACTGTATCCCAAAAGTTTTGGTATATTGTTTCCTTATTATCAGTTTTACATGAAATTATTATTTCTATGAATGGTTTGTTTGACCTCATTCTTCTTTAAAATGCATTTATTTTCATATATTTGCATATATATATATATATATATATATATATATATATATATATATATATATATTTTAAGTTTCAAAATGTCCTTCCAGCCTCCCTCCCAACCCCCTCCCTTCAATGGAGAACAGTCAAGTTAGCAATGTACATACATATTTTTGATAAACATATTTACTGATTAGTCATTTTCTATATGAGGAATTAGGATTAGTTTAAGGAGATACGTAAGAGATAATTTTTATAAAGTGTTCATCAGATTCTGGAGGATTGTTTTTTTCTTTTTTGTTTTTGTTGGGGTTTTTTTTCTTCCTCTGGATGGAGATTGCATTGTCCATAGCTGGTCTAATTGTCTAATTAGTTGTTCTAGCTCTCTGAACTGCTGAGAGGAACTACTTCTCTTGATTCTTCTCCCAAGCTCCTTGTTCCTTAAAATTAAAATATTTTTTCCAATTAATTTTATATCTATCTCTTGGGACCATTATTGCATGTGATTTTCATTGCACCATGATCTAAAAGGGATACATTTAATATTTCTGCCTTTCAGCATTTGATTATAAGGTTTTATGTCCTGGTACATGTTTAATTTTGTGTAGGTGCCCTGAATGACAGAAACAAAGTTATATTCCTTTCTGTCCCATTTCAATTTTCTCTACAAGTCTATCATATCTAACTTCCAAGATTCTATTCACTTCCTTAACTTCCTTCTTGCTTATTTTATATTTATATTTATCTAATTCTGAAAGAGAGAGGTTTAAGTCCCCCATCTTTATAGTTTTGCTGTCTAAGTCTTCCTGAAACTCATTTATTGTCTCCTCTAAGAATTTGGATGAATGTTTAAAATTAAAATTAATTCATTGTCTATGGTACCTATGGGGGGGTGTGGTTTGCTCCCTTATCTCTTTTAATGAGATCTATTTTAGCAATTGTTTTTTCTGAGATAAGAATTGTTATTCCTGAATTGTTTTACCTCAGCTGAAATATAATATATAAAATATAAAATATTCGACTCCAGCCTTCAACTTTATTCTGTCTATCTTTCTTCTTCAAATGTATTTTTTGTAAGCAACATATTGTTGAATTTTGATTTTTAATCTACTCTGCTCTCCATTTCCATTATATGGGAGAGTTCATCCCATTTACATTCACAGTTATCATTACTAACTTTTTATTAACCTCCATTCTATCTCCCCTCCATTTGTACTTTTTTCTGTCTTTCACCATATCCCTCTTCATCAGTGTTTTGCTTTTTAGTACCACCTCTCTTAATCTATCTTCCCTTGTATAAGCCATCCTCCCCTTTCTTCTTTCTTTTCCTTTTTCCTTTCTTCCCTCCCTCCCTTCTACCAGTTATTATTTCCCTTCCCTATCACTTTTCTCCTTATAATTGAAGATTAAGATAATTTTCCAAACCCAACTCAGTGTATGCCTGATTCCCTCTTGGAGACAAATCTGATGACAGTAAGATTCAAGCAGTTCTCAACACCTCCCTACTTTACCTCTATGGCAATAAGTCCTTTGCACCTCTCTAAGTGAGGTAATTTACCCCATTTTGCCTCTCCCTTCTTCCTGTCTCATTACAATGCCCCCTATTTAAATGTCTTTTTTAAATCATTCTATCAAAATCAATTTATGTCCATATTTTCAGCCTAAACATATTCCCTCTGATAGTGTGATGATTCTCAAGAGTTATGAGTATATTCCTCCCAGGCAAGGATGTAACATTTAATCTTATTGAATAGTTGTGTTTTTCTATTCCCCTCTTTACTTTTTCATGTATCTTTTGAGTATCCTGTGTGAAGATGAAATTTTCTATTCAGCTCTGGTCTTTTCATCAGAAAATGTATCAAAGTCATCTATTTTTTTTAAATATCCATATTTTCCCTGAAAGAGTGTGCTCAGTTTTTCTTGGTAGTGGATTCTTAGTTGTAATGCAAGGTCCCTTGCATTCCAGAATATCCTATTCCAGGCCCTTTGATCCCTTATTTTTTTAATTTCTTTAATTTTCTTTTTTTTCATTTTCATTTTTATTTATTTATACATTATTAAAATAGTTTAGTTGTAAGAGTAAACATAATGCCCCTCCCCTACAAAAATAAAAAAAACTTCATGAGAAATAAATTGAAAGAACGAAAGATACCATCAGATCTGTCTCTGAGATGTATCATATTCTTTTTTTAATTTTTTATTTGTTTACACATTACTAATATATTCTTATTTTAAGAGTAAACATAATCCTCCCCTCCAGCCACAAAAAATATGAAACAACATGAGAAGTAAAGTGAAAGAAAGAGGGACAAAATGTTCTTCAGTCTGTGTTCTGATACCATCAGCTCTGTCTCTAGTGTGGATCACATTCTTTATCATAAATCCATCAGAGAAGGTACTTCCATATTTTTCCATAGTTGCTGTTGTTGATTGTAACTCCTCCATCCTCACTACCATTTATTATAATTTCTCTCTCCTTTTATTCTGTCGCCCTTCAAAAATGTGCTGTGGGGCAGCTGAGTGGCACAGTGGACAGAGTACCGTCCCTGGGGCAGGAGGCCCCAAGACTGCATCCCACCCCAGAGACCCAACCTGATCCCACCATCTTACAAAAAGTAAAAAAGAAAATGTGTTATATCTGACTATCCTATCCCATGATCTACCCTGCCTCTATCAACCACACCCTCCCCACTCCTACCACTGTCCCTTTCTCTTCTTTTTCTTCCAGATTTCTGTACCTTATTGAGTATGCATGTTGTTTCCTTTCTGAGCTATTTCTGATGAGAATGAAGGCTCCCCATTCCACCTCACCTTCCCCCCTTCCATACCATTGCAAAAGTTATTTCTTGACTCTTTTACATGAAACATCTTAGCCTATTCTACCTTTCCTTTCTCTTATTCCCAGTACATTTTCCTTTCACATATTGACTCCATTTTTACAATATATTATACCTTCAATTTCAGCTCTCTCCTGTGCCTTGTCTACATATGTTCATTCTAACTGTTCTAATAAATGATAAGGTTCATATGAGCATTATCAGTATCATATTCCCATGCAGGAATATATGCAGTTCAACATTAAATCCCTCATAATTTACCCATCTTGTTCACCCTCTCTATGCCTCACCTGAGTCCTGTACTTGAAGATCCAGCTTTCTGTTCAGCTCTGGTCATTTCAACAGGAACATTTGAAATTCCTATGTTTCATTGAAGATGATGTTCATTTTTGATGGGTAGTTGATTCTTGGTTACATTCCAAGATCTTTTGCTTTCTGGAATATTATATTCCAAGACCTGTGAACCCTTAATGTGAATGCTGCTAAGTTCCATCTAATACTGATTGTAGTTCCATGATATTTGAATTATTTTGTTCTGGATGCTTGTAATATTTTCACTTTCACTTTGGAGTTCTCAAACTTGGCTATAATATTCCAAGGCTTTTTTGGATCTCTTTCAGTAGGAGATCAGTGGATTCTCTCCATTTCTATTTTGCCCTCTGCTTCAAGGATATTAGGAAAATTTTTTTTCTGTAGAAATTCTTCAAAAATGAAGTCAAGGCTCTTTTCCTGATCATGACTTTCAGGGAGCCCAATAATTTTAAATTGTCTCTTCTGAATCTCTTTTCCAAATCAGTTGTTTTTTTAATGAGATATTTAACATTTTCTCATTTTTCATTATATTGGTATTATTTTGCTGTTTCATGATTCTTTGCAAAGTCATCAGCTTACTTTACCTCCATTCCACATTTGAAGGAGTTGTTTTATTCAGAGAGATTTCTTATCTCCTTTTCCATCTGACCAATTATGCTTTTTAAAGTATTCTTCTCCACATTAACTTTTTGGATTGCTTTTTCCATTTCACCTAAACTGGTTTTTAACATGAATTATTCTTCTTCAGCATGTTTTGGATCTCCTTGACTAAGCTGCTGACTTGATCTTCATGTTTTTTCCTACATCTCTCTCATTTCATTTCCCAATTTTTCCTCTACCTCCCTTCCTTGATTTTCAAAATCATTTTTGAGCTCTGTAATAGCTTGAGCCCAAGTCCTATTTTTCTTGGAGGTTTTAGATGCAGAGCTTGAACTTTGTCATCTTCTGAGTGTATGTTTTGATTCTGCATGGAACCAAAGTTATTGTCTATGGTCAGTTTCCTTTTTTTTCTGTTTACTCATTTCCCCAACCTGTGCCCTGGTTTGGGGGCACTTCCTGAGCTTTTGAGAATGATTGGTATATTCTGCAAGACCTAGGTTCTTGCAAGCTCTTACAAGAGGCTCTGACTGCTCTCCTGGCCTGTGCTTTGGTCTGTGGATCATCATAAGCACATCCCTCTGCCTTGGAATTGTGTGGAAGGTCCCTGTTCTTCTATGGTAGTATGGGGGCCCAGACTATGTCCAGGACTTGAATATTTGAATATGGACGAAGCATAAGAGTCCAGTTCCAGGCACAGAGGAGAGACCTTGATAGTCTCCCCCCATACCATTACCTTTTGTGGGCTGAGAGTTCTGGGAGGCTCCCTGCTGGGTGGCTCTGTGGATTTGCTTAAATTCCCTGGGATCTGGGATGCACTGACAGTCATGACTGCACTGAGGGCCACAGCTGCATTGAGGACCAAACTGACCTGGGCTTTGCAGAGGTTTCCCCAGTGAGTTTCCCCATAAAGCCCTGTGTTGGCAGGTCAGGAAACAGCTTTTGTTGTGCTCCCTGGACTGTTCCCAAAAGGCTGAAGGTGCTTTGCTCATGGTTGCACTACCACTCCCTCCATCCCTGTGGAACAGAGCCTTCCCACAATCACCTAGGTTACCTCGGACTGGAGAATTGCCTCACTGGGCAATTCCCATTTTCTGTGGTTTCTGTCTCAAAAAATTAGTCATAATTTTTTACTTTTTTGAGATATTTTGGAGAGAGCTCCTGGAAAAGGCTGTTCTCATGCCACCATCTTGGGTCTGCTGATCCCTTGATGTTGATGTAGCCAAGTCCTATGTAATCCTGACTGAGGCTACTTGATTTTTGATTGATGGATACTTTCAAAGACTATTTTTACCCTCTGGTTACAGGATATCAAGGCAATTTTCCTTAACTATATCCTGAAGAATAGAAAACAGGCTATTTTTTATTATCAAGGTTTTTAAGTGGTCCTATAATCTTAAATTGTCTCTCATGAATCTATTTTCAGAATTTTTTTTCAGGTGTTTCCCACAAGGGCTTCTGCTCTCACCTCTGAGGTTCTCAGGTTAGTTCCCCACCTTATCCTGAAGCCCTTGTGATGAGTCTCTGCTCTGGGCATTCTCAAGTCCCCAGAGACAACCCTAACTGGAAGATATTCCACTCTGTTTTTTGTGGGTTCTATTGATCCAAAATCTGTTAAGATGCTTGATTCTTATTGGTTCTGAAAGAAAGTCAGGAGAGCTTAAATGAGTGCCTAACTTCTCTCCACTATCTTGGCCAGAAGTGTCCCAGGTTATTTTTCAAAGAGGTATCTTCTTCAATTCGTTTTTGCACCTCCTTTTCCATTTGAGCAATTCTATATTTAAAAGAAACTTTACCTATTTCCATTTATAAAATTATATTTTCAAATGATTTGTCTTCTTCTGTCCCTTTTTGTTTTAAGATATGTATTTTCTCTTGCATTTGTTTTCCCAGTTTTCCCATTTTATTTTTAACATCATTTCTTAGTTCTTCTAAGAAATCTTTCTGAACTAGAGACCAATTTATATTCTCTTCTAAAATTTCACATGTAGAACATTTCTGTTCTCCATTTTGCCCATCCTTATATGGAAGGTATCATACAATAAACACTACTTTTCTCTGACCTTTCTTATTCAATGTGGGATTTGGTACTTGATCCTATCCTAGGATTCATAAGTTGGAGGAGGGTATCTCACAGACCTCCTGTGTTTAGAAAATTAAAGACTTGTTTAATGTCCTGGGGCCATTAATGTTAAAAGCTAGAAGGGGTTGCTCACTAGACTGACTGGTAAGGAACACCTGAGGCTGTCTCTGTGCACCATAAGCCCTGGGAAAGTCATCTGCCCACTCCCTGGTTGTTAGGAAAAGTTGGAACTCTTGGGATTATCTCTGGACTGTCTACACAGGGGACCACCAGACTGTGAATGCCAGGGACTTTTCCAGATCTGAGTCAAAATGTCCATATCTACCTCACTGGATGATTGTGGATCCTGGGTACCCACAATGGAGTTTTTCCAGTGTGCAGGAGCTCTCTCACCTTACTTACCCAAATTGAAAAATGCTACAGACACACAGTCAAGAATCTCAGATTAGTTCCCACCTTGCCTGGAGGTCTGTGTGCTGAGTCTCTGCTCTCTGTCCTACATACATTCATGTTCCCCCTGAGTCAGACTTTGCTGAAAGATGCTACACTCTGTGCCTTTGTGGGTTCTGTCACTCCAAAATCTATTAAAAGAATTGATTAATGTCATTCCTGAGGGAAATTCAGGAGAACTTAACACAGTCCCTGGTTTCTCTCCACCATCTTGACTAAAAGACACATTTGGTGTTTTCTTGACAAATATGATACAAGTGGTTTGCTATTTCCTTCTCCATATTTTTTACAGATGTAAAATTAAGGCTACATGGTTAAGTGATTTGCCTAGGGTTATACAGCTAGTATATGTCTGAACTCAAATTTTAATTACTAAACATGAATCTTCCTGATTCCAAACCTTGTAAGATTTCATCAACCTGATCCCACAAACTAATATTATCTTTGTGTTACTTTACATTTATTCTTGTCAAATATTTCCTAATTACATATTATTCTGGTTCTGTCTGTGTTATAGTAATCTTATAGGTTATAATGTGGTTCATGGTCCATTTTTTTGCATCTCTGTTGCAGGGTATGGTACCTTATATGAAAACTCATCACCATTCCTTCTATTACTCTCTGAACTCATTCATCCCAGACTGTATTTATACTGGAAGGTAGGAAGGATTTTCTTAGGATGTTATAGCATGACATCCAGGCACAGGGAGTCTCCCAGTTAAAACTCCCTGTCAGGGTCCTTGAGGAAGCAGTGTAAACTACTATAAGGTAACAATATAAAGTTCTTTTGTGCTGCTAGTAGTCATCAGATGGTACTTGGGGGTGTGATGGGGAAGGGGAAGAAATCAACTATTCATATATATATATATATATATATATATATATATACATATATATATATACATATAAAATTGATGAGCCCCAATTTACACAAATCAATCTTAATGACACAGTTCTTAATCTTGAACCATTTACTGTGAAGACAAAAAGAAGAATGAACAAACTATAACAATCAACCTCACTCCTAAGACTGGGTCAGACATTTTGATAATGAACAATGTTCATGAGTGGAAAGTGAGCACCATCTTATAGAAGATTAGCAGTGAGGTACAAAAAGAGGGAAAACTGTGAGGCAAATCGGGAGTCTAGAATGGAGAATTAGATATATGTGATATCTTTAAGGAATAATTTATACTATAGATATCATTCATGTTCTGAGTGAGATTGCTTCTCTTCTGAGCCTCTCCTACAGCCATTTTAACCCTCTGTTTTAAGACTGTGGATGGAACTGAAGTTCTGTTGCCTTGTCTAAGTGTAGAACCACAGTCTTACTTGTTCAGTAAAAAATATGTTCCTTTAATATTGGGATCTGCAAATCTAATCTTCTCTTACTTTCTATAGACTTTAAGGGCCTGGGATTAATTTGGTTTTAATTTTTGCCTTCCAACTTAGGGGCAATGAAGGACAATGCAAGGTTTCCTTAGTCAAAAACTATATAAAACTGGAAGTTGAAGCACCCACAACAAAGCATTCTTCACTCCTCCAGTCAGCTCCTCAAAACAAGTTTCTTGGTTTTGTCTTCTCTTTTCTCCTTTCCTTAAATAGCTTCCCTTATCTCTCACTGATTCTTTCATAAATGACTCCTTTCTTTGACTCCTACAGCTCTGATAAGAGCTCCTGCTTGCATAGGGAACTGGTGAGAAATCCAAAATCAATTTTTCTGTCAGATGATATGGCTATCTTATTTTATCTCATAGTTCCAAAACAGTTCTTCAATACAATTTCCTAGAAATGAACTTCAAAGTTGTGAAAATCCTATTTAAAATAATTGCTAGGAAACAATACACTTTAGCCAACAGGCAGTAGTATTTCTGCTTGTAAAAATGGTTCTTTTCAGTTTGTAAGAACTGTTGAATTTCTCCTCAGGAAATTTCCTTTTGGAAAAAGCATCTACTTATACCCAAAAAATATTTATAGCAGCTCTTTTTGTAGCAAAAACTTGAAATTGAAGGAATGTACGTCAATTAAGGAATGGCTAAAGAAGGTGTATTATGTGATTGTGATGGAATACTGTTGAGCTATTAGATATGATGAACTGGATAATTTAAGGAAAACAGACATCTTATATTACCAGATGCAAAGGGAAATAAGCCAAACCAGGATAATCTTATAATCTTAAATAATTATATATATATATATATATATATATATGTATGTCTGCATATATATATATATATATCACACAATAAATACGAGCAATATTGTAATGATGATCAACTTTGAAAGACATAACCATCTTGTTCAAAACATTGATCCAAGAAAATACCAGGGATCCATTATGAAAAACGTTGTCCCCCTCCAGAGAGAGAACTGATGAACTCTGATCCTTCTCATTTATATTTGTGTTTCCTTTTGTAACATGACTTATAAAGAAATATATTTTGCATGACTTCACACACATAACTGATATTCTCAAGGGGTGAGGGAGAAACAGGAAAGAATGATAAACCTTGGGATTCAAATCCTTTAAATATGAATCTAAAATTATTAGATTTGATGGATGTAGAAATATTTGTGAACATATGAGCAGAGTTTCACTGGAAAAAATTCTTTTTTGTTTCTTATAAAATGTTCTTTTTCTACCCTTTTCAGTAAATAGTTTACATATTTACATGACTATACACTTACATTAGAATACCTTTTTTTTAAATTCTTTTCAAATATTTCACAACTGTGATTTTATTTGATCTTCCTACATGTCTATCATTCCCTTCATACAACTGAACAAAGAAACAAATTCCATAAGCATTAAATATATTACATACCCTTTTCTCATAAAGATATTTTTACTCAGTCAGGTTTTTCCTCTTTGGTTAAGTGCCTACTGTATGTGCCAACTTAAGTATATATTGACTCAGATATGGGAGGAGACACAAAATTTAGATGAAACAAGTCATATTGTCATGTAACAGAGCATATGTTTCAAACCAGGAAAGCATTCAGGGAACATTTATTTCAACTCCTTCATTTAAAATACAAGGAAACTGAGGTACAAGGTTTTTGCTTTTTACTAGTTCATAAAGGGAATAAGAAGCAGAAATATGACTTGAAACTATATCCTCTAGATCATATGTAATTTTCCATCTAGCGCTCCTCTATTCTAGGGTCTATTCTCTTAGACATTGCAATCAGATAGACAGATAGCACATATGAACAAATAATGAGTCAAACCACATGGCAAGTGCATAGTTGGGGGACAAAAAACAAGTAAAAAGAAAACATTCAGTCCTGGTGAGTTTTAGAGATTGTATTACTAGCCACAGATTAAGGTATCAGAAAAGAATAGTGTGAACAGGGTTGTTTGATGATGAAGGGTAAGTTTTTGCATGGTTACATTCAGGATTCTTCTGTCATATTATAGCTCTAATTCACAACTAATTTATGTTAGAAGCTTAAATACATCAACATTTTGTCAAAGCTGTAGTAAGATAGAGATTTAGAGAATGGAACAAGGAAATTAGTTTATAGACATTGCACCAACTGACTTAAAGTGTTTTTTTTTAAGGTTTTTTCAAGGCAATGGAGTTAAGTGGCTTGCCCAAGGCCACACAGCTAGGTAATTATTAAGTGTCTGAGGCGAGATTTGAAGCCTGAGTCCAGGGCCGGTGCTCTATCCATTGTGCCATCTAGCTGCCCCCCCCAAAGTGTTTCTTACTAAGTAATAGTAACAATTGGTGATGTGTGGGTAAAGCTGTTTTTTTTTTTTACCCAGAGGCTATGCATTCATATGCAGCTACCTAAAATTGACACACAGAGAGGCAACAACAAACATCTCTAGAATCACTTCCCCTTATGCTTGTCTTAGAGAATAATTTTCATTTCTGCCAGAAATGAAAGCAGCAATTTGAGATCAAAGACTAGCATCTCTGCTCTAATTAGAAAGAAGGCACACTGGACTAGAATTGCATCTGTTTATTTCTTTGCATATTAGTAGTTTATTGGGTATAAACTTTAGACTCAAACTATATTCCTGTTCACCTCAATCTCTATATTCAAGGCTTGATCCCTTTTCCATAGGATGTCAGTTGTACAATGTACATACATAGCAAAGAGAAAAGAAACTTTTTTAACCAATTTGATAGTCAAACAGAAATCAAAGAAAGAATATTCAGGAGAATGAATAACAGATAATTAAAAAAAAGAATAAACAAAATAAAAAAAAAATCTCTCCCACTGAGAGGCAATGCAGTTCAACCAAGAAAAAGACTTCCAGAGCTCAACAAAGTGAAAATTCCCCAAAGTCACTAGTGAAGCATGCTGAGACTTAGACATAGAATAGAAATTGTAAATGTCAACTTTATCCCCCCAAGGTTTTTCTCCATGCTGTGATCTGAAGAGGTTAGAAAGCATAATAGAGAGTGCAAGAACAAATGACAAGGTTCACTGGAGAAATGCTGTGGTTTGCCTCTTTTGGTCTGGGTGTCTGGAGTTAGCAAATATCTGCTGGTGATTGGCAACTATATCAGCCCTGCAGAAACAATGATTACAAGTCCGTGTACTTGTTCCCAGGCAAAGATGATGCATGCCAGGGAGCTACATATCTGACCTTCAAATACTGTGCTCAATACCCAGTCCTTAAGAGAATTATCAGTTCCTTAGTAAGTACAGAGAAGTGACATGATATAAGTTGAATGAATGAATAAAAAATTACTTAGTAAATATTTACAATCTTTCAAGGACATTGCTAAGTCATAGGAATACAAATAGAAAAAGAAATTAGATCACATTCTCATGGAGCTCACATTTGAAAAATTTTATAATGAAAAGGTAGAATTTGAATCTAGTTTTAAAGAATGGTTAAGGTTGGAGGGAATTTCAGTCCACAATATGTAAAAGTATATGATGGGAGAGCACAAACTGAAGAAGAAGGGTATATAGAAGTTTAGCTTTTGTGTGTTTGGAATATACAAGAAATTAATCTGAGATAAGGCTAAAAAGGTTGGTGGCAATATTTACAGAAAGATCTTGAATGCCAGGCATAAGAGATTGTTCTCTATATAGGAAGCATTCAGAAGTCATTAATAGGTTCTGAACAGAGAAACAGAATGAACAACAGTTTATTTCAATGTTTCAGGAATTTTTTTTAATTTCATTAATGCTAGTACTAGTTTCACCAATAGAAATCATAATATATCTTTAATTTGCTTAAAATATGTCTTGTCAAGATGCTATAGCTGGAAAATTCAATTATTCAACTCAACTTGGTGATAGCGCTCTCTAACATAATTAAATGACTTATTAGATGGAAAACATTGTAGAATTTACTTTCTACTTATTAGGCCCTGGAACAGAACTTTTGTTCTACTGACACATTTTTGGAAGAGGCCGGATCATGTCTCTCCCTTTCTAAGATTATAAAATAATAGATCTAGAAATGGAAGAGATCTTAAGATCAGCTATCAGGGATGGTTATATTTGCATGTATGTATATATATATATATATATATATATATATATATATATATATATATGTATGTATGTAAGAATATATACATATATATTTGTGTTTATATATGTGTACATATGCATGTGTGTATATAAGCGTGTTTATGTGTATAGGTCAGTAAATAAACATTTATTAAATCTACCAGTGTCAGGCACTGTTAAATGCTAAAAAGACAAATAAACTAGAAGGAAGATAAATAAAAAAGATAATCCCTATGGTAATCTACTGTTTGACAAACCCAAAGACATCAGTTTCTGGGATAAGAATTCACTATTTGACAAAAATTATTGAGAAAAGTAGAAAATAGTATGGCAAAAACTACACTTAGACGCATATCTCACACAGTATACCAAAATAAGGTCAAAATGGGTACAGGATTTAGATAATTTAGATAAATTAGATAAATTAATAGACCAAGAAATTATCTATTAGATCTACGGAAAGAGGATAAATTTATGACCAAACAAGAATTAGAGTACATTACAAACTACAAAATGAATGATTTTGTCTATATGAAATTAAAAAAAAATATTTGCACTAATAAAATCAATGCTGTCAAAATTAGAAGGAAAGCAGAAAGATGGGAAATAATCTTCACAACCAGGAGTTTTGATAAAGGTCTCATTTCTAAAATATATAGAGAATTGCATCAAATTTACAAGGTTACAATTCATTTCCCAAGTGATAAATGGTCAAATTTATAAGTCAAAAGTCATTCCTCAGTGGATAAATGTACAAAGCATATTAATAGACAGTTTTCAAATGAAAAAATTAAAGCAATATACATATATATGTAAATCATATGACAAAATGCTCAAATTATTATTGATTAGAGAAATGCAAATTAAAACAACCATGAGGTATGACCTCACAGTATTCAGATTGACCAAGATGAGAAAAAGGAAAAATTACCAATGTTGAAGATGTTCTAGAAGGATTGGGACATTTAATGCATTGCTGGTGAAGTTGTGAACCGAGCCAACCATTCTGGAGAGCAATATGGAACTGTGGCCAAAGAACAATAAAAATATTCATTCCCTTTGACCCAGAAATTTCAATTCTAGGTCTATATCCAGAAGAAATCATAAAAAATGTAAAAAAGTCCCACATGTTCTAGAATATTGATAGCAACTCTTTTTGTAGTGGCAAAGAATTGAAAATTGAGGGGATGCCCATCAATTGGGGAGTGGCTAAACAAGTTACATACATGAATACTATGGAATATTATTGTTCAATAAGAAACTATAAATGGTCAGACTTTAGAAAAGCATGGAATAACTTATGGGATCTGATGTTTAGTGCAGGGAGCAAAATCAAGAGAATAATATCCACATTATCAAAAACATTGTGAGATTATCAACCTTGATGGAAGCAGCTCTTCTCAGCAGTTCAGAGAGCTAGACAACAGTATTAGACCAACTATTAACAATGTTATCCCCAAACACAGGAAGAAAAGCAAAACAAAACAAAATAAATAAATAAAAATGAATGAATGAATGAATGAATGAATGAATATAAATAAATAAATTGATAAATAAATAAATAAATGAAAACAAAAACAAGCCTTCAGTATCTCATAAGCACTTTATAAAAATATTTATGTATCTCTTTCCCTTAATCCTAATTCCTCATACCAAAAATGACTAATCTCTAAACATATTTATGAAAAATATGTATATGCAATGCTAACTTGACTGTTCACTACTGAGGGGAGGGGTTTGGAAAGGGATGGTGGAAGAAAAGTTTGTAATTAAAAATATATGTGTGCATGAGGATGAAAAATTTTAAATAAATAAAAAAGAAGAAAAAAAGAAAAGTACCCCCCTGCCCTCAAACATCTAACAGTCAAATGAGGAAAAACAAAGACAAATGGGAAGAATGAAGAGAAGGTCTCTGATTGCTCATATGGCAGAGACTTCAGTCAGAGAAGTCCCAAATTAGTGCATCTAGGTGAAAAATGAGAAGAAACTGGACTGTTTCCTTAAATGGATATTTGGATAAAAGGTTCCATCTCAAGTCAGGAAAGCAAAGGTGATCAATGAGGGGAACTATTAAAACTGATGAGATTTTACAGGATGATAAAATTATCTCAGTAATAAGCTTCCACAGCATGATGGTTCAGTCAGGTAAAAGAAGTTTCATAGTAGTATAGACGTGTGGGAAGTGAGAATATGTATAAGTGAGAATAAAATGTATAAAGATATGCATTTATGAATATACATATATATAAACCACTTCAACTCCCTTTTCATTTTAAAATTCAGTTTTATATTATTCTCAATTCCATATATTCTTCCTTCAAAACTCCTTCCCTGATCACTATCCCATGATAAAAAGAAATATGAAAACCATTACAAATATGAAAATTATGAAAACATGAGAGAGAAAAATTGAAAGAGAGAGAGATATTGAGAGAGAGAGAGAGAGAAAATGCTTCAGTCTATACTCTGAATCTTATCAGTTTTCTGTCTGGAAATGGATAGAATTTTCCAATATATATCCTTTGCAATTGTCTTGGATTATTATGCTTATAAGCATTACTAAGTCTCACAGTTGATTATCTTTACAATAATGTATTAGTTGCTCCTAGTTGGACTCACTTTATTTTGCATTAATTCAAATAGTTCTATCTGAAATCCTCCTCCTCATAATCTCTTGCAATAACATGCCATCTCATTCTTATACAGCTTGTTCATGTATTCCCCAATTTTTGTATCCACTCAATTTACAAATCTTTGCCTCCACAAAAAGCTGATATAAATATTTTATACAACTAGTTTCTTTTTTCTTTGATCTCTTTCTAGAATTGCTTTATTTTTGTGTTTTGTTTTCTAGTATGCATTTTTTTTATTAATTTTAAAAGACTACTTTGAAAAGAAGTCCATTGGTTGCAACAGTCTGACAAATAATTTAAGGATAGAAAGCCACTCAATTTATGTGGGAGAAATAAAGTTTTAAGAAAATAAAGTTATGGTGGCCATTAAGTAGCATGGTAGGTAGAGTGCCATCTCTGGAATCAGGAGGACCTGAATTTAAATCTGGCCTCAGACCCTTAATAATTACTTACCTTTGTGACCTTGGGCAAGTCTTTTAACCCCATTGCCTTAAAAAATAAAGAAAAGAAAGTTACTTTAGGGACATCACATAGTAAATTTCAGAAGCAAGATTTAAACACATGATCTCTTACACTAGAGCTGATGATGTTTGGATTATTCCTTGTTATGGCAGATTTTCATATATATCGTTACATAAAGAAAATTAATCTGACATTAAAGTGAAGAATGGCATAAATGGGCGATTTGTGGAGGAAGGAAAACCTATTAGATAGCCAATTAGAAGTTCCTAGATGCGAAATAGCAAGCAATTCTCCTAGGCTATCAGCAGTGGGACTAGAAAAGGGAGCAGATTCTCTTTCGATTCTTTTCTTAGTATGTATTTCATGTCCCAGATTCCAAGCTCTCTGATCTCCATTTATCAAATTCTCAGAAGTGTTCATTAAATAAATTTTTTCTATGTGCAGAACCCCCACTTGATGGTGTTTGTTAAAACTTCCTTTTTGAAGGGTGGTGATGCCATGACAAGCACGTGAATTGGATTTGAGTGAGGGAGTGGTGTACTAAGTTATAAATCTCATTTTCTCCTCTGGAGTCATCTGTGATCAGATATCAATCAAGTCAACTGGAGATGGTGCTGGATGAGACGCAGTCAGGGTTAAATGATTTGCCTAAAGTCATACAAGTATTAAGTGCTGAGGAAGATTTGAACTCAAGTCCTCCTCAGGATTAGTGCTCTATCCACTGTGCATGTAGCTGCCCTAGAATATTATTTACTATGAGTGGAAATATGGAGAATGAAACAAAATTGTAATTTACTCTCAAAAAGTTTACCTTATAATGGAGGAAAAACCCAAGCATATTAAAAGTATATAAAATATATACATCAATATGCATCAATAAATATGAAAAGTCACTTAAATGCAAGGTACTTTGTGAGGAAAGTCACTAGTTCTTTGGGAGGAGAAATCAGGGGAAAATTACAGATAAGATGTGAGTTGTTTTAAAGGAATTGGGACATCCTATGAAAAAAAAAAGATGCTTTCCAGGCATCAGACTAGATACTGTAAAGACATGAAGACCCTAGATGAAATATCATGTGTAAAGAACAAAGAAGAAGTGAATTTGATTAATAGGATGTGACAAGGTAAATGATGTCCTGAAAATGGAAAAGATAGATTTCAATGCCTTTAAAAGCCAAACAGAAGAGTTTGTATTTGATACTGGAGGAAAAAGAAGTCAGTGGTATTAACTGAATGTGGGAGTGATGTAGTAAGATCTGTGCTTAGGGATTGTTGTTTTGTAGCAGTGTGGAGGATGAATTGTACTGGGGAGAGATTTGGGCAGCTGTCTCCATTCCAATGTTCAGTTCCAGTCATAAAATTATGGAAAATTATAAAACTCACAAATGCAGAACTAATATTTACAGCATAGTCATAAAAGAACTTTAACCTTAGTCTCTTGAGGACATCCTTGGAATCATGTAATGGGAAGGACAAATAGAAAAAGGAAGATGTTATTCATTCCAAGCAAAACAACCTCAGATTTGATATGACTAATTGGTATCTAAATTAGAAAAATAATCTAGGCCCCAAATCAGGTTTCTTAATTTGTAACTCTTACTGTCCCCCAACCCCCATGGAGGTGAAAAGGTAGGCTTAACATAGGAAGAAAAAGGAGGAATTCTATATTAGCTTCGTTTTGTATTATTAGTGACATTGCATATTAACTAAGATAGTTTTTAGAAGAATCCACTAGAGAGTCATCAGGAAGTGTGGTGTAGGCATTTAATAATAGGGGAGACAAGGAACACACTGAGAGTAGTTGCACTTCTAAAGAAAAGTATTATCTTAGTATTTAAACAGTATTTCCCTTAAAGCAATAAAAATAGTAATTCAATTATCTGTTCAGATTAATTACTGTGTAATATAGTTAATTGATATACTGTAATTTTGGCCCTGTTAAATATAACAAATCTCTAGTGTGAAATATTCTTAATGATCAACATAAAAATAGAGATCTCATTAGTGTAATTTTACATTCAGAGTTGTTCTTATAGTAGAATTTAACCTACAATTAAAACTTACATTATAAACGTGAATGGGTATGTTCTCTTCAAATTGTATGGGTTTAAAAACAGTTGCCCTTTTAAGTTATAAAGATATGTGCATTTATTAAATAAATTTAATGTTAATTTGCCCATGAAAATAAACTAGAAAATCTCCAACCTAGTTCAAATTTTTACTTGCCTACTGAATATTTGCTAGCTTGTACACATAAATGATAACTTCTAAGGCTGCCCAGGCCATTTATAGCCTGTGCCTTTCTTCCTGTATTCCTTACAGTCTTTGGTTAAGAGAATCTAAAAATATGACCAAGGTCAAATCTTATATTTAGTCATTTCCCCTAAAATGTCAAATCCTTAATCCAATGGAGAAAGAAATTAATGCAATATTCATTACTGTTTTGGGGCCTATGACTACTCTGTTTGAGGCTGGAGTATTAATTCAGAGGAAATTCATAAGGAATATCTTATGGAAATAAATGATATTGTGAAGAAGATCCTAGAATAAACTGCATTGTTTAAGGACTAGGTTCTCTGAATGTGCAACCAAATAACAGTTTTTATTCTTTAAGTAAATTGAACACAATAAAATAATTTTAAAATGCCTTTATACCCTCAGATTAGAACAGGTCTCATCATTTATGAATGTCAATCATTGCTTTAAACAATAGACTGTTAGATTTTGAAGGAAACCCAAAGATATTGTCCAATACTCACCTTTTTTTTTTACTTATAAAGTAACATAGGGAGCTGAAGAATTAGTATGGTATAGTGATAAGAGATATTTTCTGTCCTTTGATCAACTTATCAGTAAGAACTCATTTACTAGATTCCAAAATCATTAACTGACCAAAATTTCTGTATAACTGGATAACAGTCTGCATTTTATCCTCACAAAAATTATGGGAGATGAGCATTCTTAGTATCTCCATTTTAGATAAGGAAGTTGAACCAGAGTTTAAAGACATTTCTTAGTCACATACTTAGGAAGGGTTTGAGGTAGCAGTTGAATTCATGTCTTTTATACTGTGGTTCCAGTACCCTATGGATTATGCAAACTTTTTCCTTCAATAACCACTCAACCAATAATTCAAACCATATACCAAGATAGTGGATACAAGACTTAAAAATAAAGGTGATGTACATAAAATAAGGGAATAATAAAGAGCATAGATAATGCAACAGGCAGCCTTGATTATTTAATATTAAAAAGGTTTTGCACAAGATCAAATAATGAACAAAGGTGCCAGAAATCTTACCTGATTTCTCTTGTAAGCAACCCATATTGATTGAAAAGGATGATGTGGGAATTAAATTTGACTGACTACATATCTTTGTTGCAAGACTTTTCTTTTTTCCCTAATGGGAAAAAAATTCTGTCAAATAAGAAAAATTGAATAAACTTTAAAAATAAAAAACAGAGCTGCTTTTTCAATAACGTTGCCTAATTTTGCATTCTAGCTCTAGTACTTGTGACCTTGGAAAGTCACTTCTCCTAGTCTTCATGATAAATGCAAGAACTGAACTAAAAGTTCTCTTCTGTCTCAAAATTCTTTGATACTGCTTGACAAATGATTTGGTCAATCATATGACTCATTATTCCTAGTTTTAGATAAGATCTTAAGTGCTTAATTTATGAGAGTGCTAGATTTGGAGTCTGAAAATGTAAGTTCAACCCCTGCCTCTGCTACTTATTATCTTTATAAATTTGGGGAAGTCATTTGGCTACAATGTCCTTATCTGTAAAGTGGGAGGGTTACTAGATGAATCCTGATTTCCTTTAGTTCCATGATACTATAATTTCTCATTCAGTTCTCTCCTCACTAACATCCATTTCACTCAGAGAAAAGGGAAACACATTCCCTCTCTTTTTGAAGGAACTTGCTCTATTCCAAAGTAATCAGTCTTTCAATGCATCATAGTTTGGCAATAGTGTCCAAAATATTATTGGCTTCAGAGTTTCAAAGTACCAAAAAACTATCTTGTCTTTCATTTTGTAGATGGTGGGCCCAGAATTTGAATTAAAGCCCTCTTTCAAATGAGCTTACGTATTATATTCCATTATTAGTTTGACAGGTGCTGACCAATTGAAATAATAAAAACATTTAGGAGGAGAGTAGCTTCTGTCTTAGGAAAAAGAAGAGGATGGTGGCAAGCAATGAAAGTGAAGGGCCAATCCTAGAATGTGTCCAATGAGAGAAAATAAAGGAAAGCTTATATTTCAACGTTTACTATTTAGTGTGAAAATAAGTGAAAGGGTAGAAAAAAAAAACAATCAGCTAAAGTTCATGACTAACAAGGCATACAGGACAGGATTGAGTTATTGTATGTACTCCTACCAGAGTGATTCATATCCCTTCAGAGAATGTAGCAAGGACGTTTTCAGGAGCATCAGAAAGGTATATCTGCCATGCTATTTCACAGCTTTCAATGGGTCATAACATTTTAATTGGTGTTTCAGCCTGCACTTGGAGTGTTTCCTGTATTTTATCAGTGTCCTTCTCTAGAACAGTTGAAAGTTTCTTGGCAGAAGAAACACCATTGGCACGCATCCAGCTTCCCCACCCATTCCAGTGGCTGCTTTTGGGATTTAGATCATAAACTTTTTTGCAAATGGCACAAGATCACACCTCTCTCCCTATGAGTTCTTTGAACTGACATTTTTCTCCTCACCCATGCCTCTTTGGGGTCTTAGCAATCTACTTCCAACTGTTTGCAGAATCTATGAGCAGTTTTCCTTTATCTGATTCATTTGGGAGGTTGGTTTCACAATAATTGTGTCTCAATGCTCCCAGTGAAGGATCATAATATCTAAAACATAATTGTTTAATAAATGCTTGTTCCCTTAAGAGTCTAATGTTGGCTTTAGATACTTCATGTGCTGAATACTGTCAAAATTAGAAGTAAAGGACAGAGCTGGAAACAATCTTCACAGCTAGGAGTTCTGATAAAGGTCTCATTTCTAAAATATATATAGAGAGAATTGCAACAAATTTATAAGGGTGCAAGGTATTTCCACAATTGATAGTCAAGGGATATGAATAGATTAGTT
Organism: Macrotis lagotis; assembly: GCF_037893015.1. Lineage (NCBI taxonomy): Eukaryota > Metazoa > Chordata > Mammalia > Peramelemorphia > Peramelidae > Macrotis > Macrotis lagotis. The sequence continues at coordinate 778,798,947 of NC_133658.1, forward strand.
TCAAATGAAGAAATGAAAGATATATATATATATATATATATATATATATTATCACATGAATAAATGCTCCAAATCATTATTGATTAGAGAACTGCAAATTAAACCAACAATGAGTTATCATCTCACTCCTATTAGATTAGCCCATATGAGAAAAAGGAAAGATGATCAATGTTGGAGAGGATGTGGGAGGATTGAGACATAGATGCATTACTGGTGGAGTAGTGAATGGCTCCAACCATTCTGGAGAGCAATGTGGAACTATTCCCAAAGAGAAATAAAACTGTTCATACCTTTGACCCAGCAATTCCAATTCTAGGCCTATATCCAGAAGGAATCATAAAAAATGGGAAAACTCCCACATGTTTCAAAATACTCATAGCAGTTCTTTTTGTAGTGGCAAAAAAATGGAAATTGAAGGGATGCCCATCAATTGGGAAATGGTTAAGCAAGTTATGGTACACGAATATTGTGGAATATTATTGTTTTATAAGAAACCATAAATGACTGGACTCTAGAGCAGCATGGAATGAATTACAGGATCTGATGCTGAGCAAAAGGAGCAGAACCAAGAGAACAATGTACACATTAACAACAAAACTGTGGGATGATCAACCTTGATGGAAGCAGCTCCTCTCAGTAATTCACAGAGCTAGGACAACCCTATTAGAACAGCTATAGACAATGTATCCATATCCAGGCAAAGTAGAATAAAACAAAACAAAACAAAATATAAAACAAAATGAAATGAAATGAAATAAAATGAAAATAGGTCCTTCATAATCTTATGAATACTATATCACTTAAAAAATTCATGCATTTCTTTCCCTTAACCAAAAATGTAATCTGCAAACAAGCTTAATGCAAATGTGTATGTACAATATTCACTAAATTGTTTGTTCTGAGGGAAGGGGGCTGGGAAGGGGGAGTGTAAGGAAATTTTGTAACTTGAAAATATTCATGTGCATATGGATGAATGTGGAAAAACTTTTATAAGCTATATTTGGAAAAATAAAACATCATTAAAAAAAAAAGATGCTCCTTGTTCTATGCCAAGTCTCAGCAATGTCCACAAGAAGATTCTAGGATGTTTTGAGGATGTTTTCACATTGCTAGGAGCTTCTAAATATAATCCTTAAAATATTTTACCAAGCTAATTGCTTTGTTAAATAGTAAACAGTATATAAACATGAATGCATTAATGTCACTCAAATTCAAGAGGAGTAAAATGACTCTAATTTTAGATTGTGTCAACTCCTCAATATGACTTTTTCTTCTTCACTGGATAGTCCCTATACTTGAAACACAATCCTTTTTAACCTGGTTCTCTTAATTTCTCTGGTTTCATCAGGAATCGGCTAAAACCTTAACTATTCCAGGAGTCCTGTCTTGTTCATTGCAGGTACAAATGCTTTAACCACAAGTCAACTTCAAGTCACTCTGTACACATTTTGTTTGTATGTGGTTATTTATGTGTTAGCACTAACATTCCAATGGGAGATCCTTGAGGGCAGAGACAATTCTTTCTTTGTATCCTTAAGTGTATTGTACAATGTTTAGCACATTACAGACCTTTAAATTCTTCTTCATTATCTGAGTGGCATTTCTTTATCACATTAACATTTGAAAGCCATTCTGTATATGTTATCTCTTAGACTTTACAATGCATCTATAATGTGATAGATGTGCTAGTGAATGCTTAGCAATAAATTCTCTTTAAAATGTAGTCAGTACATATCTTATATGTATCATTTACATTTTTCTTAAATAGTATCTTAAACCTGGAAACCTGATAGTTAATGTGTTTTGATTTCTGGGGTGTAAATGCATGCACTGAAAATCTAGCAATTGTCTCTCATAGAGCCAAACTTAACTGGTTCCAGTATATCCAGGAAGTAGTATATTATTGTTATCATTTTTGTAGTTGAGGAAATAGATGTTCAAAGAAGTTATCACTTAAATAGTAGAATATAGCCAGTAAGTATTTGAGGTATAATTGGAGTCCAGGTCTTTTTTTTTTTAGTTGAAACTACTTGATCCACCCAACCACACTCTCTCTATTTTGCAATGTATCACTGAGCTATATACTGAGGGAGAGGCCTAATTTACATAAAATATAATGGATTTCATTCTTTATGGATCCCATATCACATGAAGGTTATATCACACATAAACACACACATGTACATACATGTATACACACAAAAAGATATAAAAAGAACATGTCCAGTCTGTTGAACTTGGCAAACAAAAAAAGTAAATTATGACTTATACAACTAATGGCTTGAACAGACATGTTATGATGGCAGTAATAGCTTAGATTTATTTTGAAGCATTTGGAAACAATTTAATTCACCTGCAGAAATGTGGAAGCTCCTCCATTTGCCTAATAGGATCATATTTTTATTAAATGAATTTATTATGATCATTATATTATTTTCCATTCCCTTTTCCTTTGTATTTCCTTGTTCTCATGAGCCTCAAAGGCCTGTACAAAAATCAATCAATCTTTGCTGCTGTTCTCAGGATTCCATGCCCTTGACCAAAGTGATGCATATGTATTCCATCTTTTTTAATTTAATTTTTCAGTTCCAAATTTACTCTCTCCCTCTAGTCCTATCACTTTCCATTGATAATATACATAATACAATACTCATTGTACAAGTGAAGTCATGCAAAACATATTTTAATATTAGTCATGTTGTAAAGAAAAAAGAAAAAAATAGGCTTCAATCTCACTAAGTTAATCTGTTCCCTCTTTAGAGGTGGATAATATTTTTCATCAGTTCCTTTGGAATTGTTATATGTCATTGAGTTAATCAGAGTAACTAAGTTTTTCACAATTGATTTTCATGACAATATTGCTTATAACACATGCATTACTTCCCTAATTTTGCTCATTTGACGTTTTGTCAGTTCATATAAATCTTTCCAGGTTTTTTGAAATCATCCCTTTCATCAATTGTTGTCCATCACAGTCATATAACATAATTTGTTCAGCTAACTCCCAGTTTATGGGCATTCACTCTATTTCTAATTTTTTCCACAAAAAGAACTGCTATAAATACTGTGTGAGACAACTGCCACTTATATTTCAGAGATCTCTCAAGGTATGAAGAGAAAGCTTTATTTGTTTCTCACGGAACAGACCCCAATCAATTACAGAGATTGAGGCAAAAGCAAAAGACCCAAAAATCACATTTATCCTAACTCGATCCCCCTTCCCCCCACTGATCCACACTCATTAATTAGGAATGTGGTCTTACAATCTCTTTGGGAAGCAGACATAGTGGTAGAATTTTTAAATAGTATTTTTATATTTCCCCAATTACATCTAAAAACAATTTTAACATTAAAAAAGTTCCAAATTTTCTCCCTCCTCAACTTCACTCATCATTCTCCGAGATGGCAAATGATTTGATATGGGTTATGAATGTTCAATCATGGATAGCAGTCATGCTGTGAAAGAAGACAGAGACCTATAAGGGGAAAACCACAAAATTAAATGAAGTGAACAATAGATTGTTTCATTCTTCATGCATATTATTTGGGCTATTTCTTTGAAGTTGGAGAGCATTTTTGTTCATGAGTTCTTTGGAGTAGTCTTGGATCATTGCTGAGATGGACAATTGCTTGGACCTTGCTGAGAAAAGCTAAGTTATTCATCATTGATCATCTTGCAGCTTTGCTGGTAATGTTTACAGTTTTCTCCTGGATCTGTTCAAATCTTTTTGCATCAGTTTGGGTGAGTTTTGCAAGATTTTCCTGAAATCAATCAACATCTCATTTCTTAGAAAATAGTAGAATACCATTGCAAATATATAGAAGAAATAATTTAGCCATTCTTCAATTTATAAGCATGTCATCAATTTCCAATTTGAACATTTCAAAAAAAAGAGCTACTATAAATATTTTTGAACAAATAGATCATTTTACTTCTCTTTATCTTTTCAGAATATAGAACATTATAATGGTATTACTGGATCAAATGGTTTGGGCATAGTTCCAAATAGTTTTCACTTAATGACAACTAGGTGGCCCAGTGACTAGAGCACTGGTCTTGGATCAGGAGGTCTGGAGTTTCAATTTGATCTCAGACATTTGCCCCTTATTAACTGAGTGACCTTTGACAATTAATTTAATCTTGATTGCTTGCAGCCATGACCATATCCAGTTATCGTGATTCAAATCTGGATAAGAAAGTGAGGTTAGTGACTTAGTACAGCACCCCCCTCACTCAAATCCAATTCATGTGCTAGTCATGGAAACAACTCCATGATGTCATGGTCTTCTTCAGAAATGAAGGACTCAAAGTAATTTATTTGAATTCCAATTTTCCCATATTCCTTCCAAGATTTTTGTTTTTTTTCCTTTTTTTTTTCTTAATCATATTGGGCACCTCAGTTTTTAATTTTCATTTTTCTAATCAATAGTGATTTAGAGCATTTTTCACATAACTATAACTTTGATTTCCTCATCTGAAAACTGCTTGTTCATATCTTTGGACCTTTGATCAATTGAAGAATATTTTGAATTTCTATAAATCTGAATCTTTTAACTAAATGTTTGAAAATTGAGGCCTTATGGAACAGCTAGGTGGCACAGTGGATAGAGCACCAGCCTTGGAGTCAGGAGGACCTGAGTTCAAATCCAGTCTCAGACACTTAATAATTACCTAGCTGAATGACCTTGAACAAGTCACTTAACCTCATTGCCGTGCAAAAACTAAAAAAAAAAAAAAGAAAGCAAAAAGAAAAATGATACCTTTATAAGAGACAGTGGATATAAAATTTATTTCCCATATTTCTCCTTTCATTCTAAACTTGGTTGCATTCATAATGGATGTGCAAAAATGTTTTAATTAGATAGAAGCAAAATTATCTATCTTACTTCTCATATTCCCCTTAATCTCTTGTTTTATCATATATTCTTCCCCTCCTTCATAGATCTGACAGGTAAACTGCTCCTTGCTCTCCTAATTTGTTTATGGTATCATTCTTTATGTGCAAATCATATGCATATTTTGAACTTATCTTGTTATACAATGAATATTTGTTAGTCTATATCTTGTTTCTGTCAAAATGTTTCCCAGTTTTCCCAGGAATTTTTGTCAAATAGGGATTTTCTAACCCAGAAGGTGGGGTCATTAGCTTTATCAAGCAATAGATTACTAAAACTATGAATCTTTTGTACCTGGTTTATTTCCTTGATCCACCATTCCTTTTCTTAGCAACAGCACTGCTAGAATGTTATTCTCATAAAATTTGTCTCAAAGAAGGAATAACATATATACTCAATTGTATACAGAAAATTATTTAAAGCTACAGAAAAGTAGGAGTGGAAAGGGGAAAGGAAAAAAAGGGGTCCTGATAGAAGGGAGGGCAGACCAAGGAAGGCTGAGGTCAGAAGCACAGCATACTGTTTTAATTTATTTTTTGTGAGATTTTTATTTATCACACAGTTTTTTCCCTTTTGTTCTGATTCTCCTTTTATAACATGATTAATATGGAAATATGTTTAACATATGCATTTATGAGTATATTACTTGCTGTCTTGGAGAGAGGGGAGTAAAGGAGATGGAAATTTTGAACTCAAAAGACTCAAAACTTTTCAAAAATGAATGCTGAAAACTATCTCTACATATAAATGGAAAAATAAAATGCTATTTAGATAATCATACAATTTCTGTTAGTTTTGTTAATTTCCCTAATATTTTTTTATTTCTGTTTTAAATCCCATTTGATCATAGCATATTTTATGTGGATTATGTTATGTTGCTGTAATCTTGCTAGTATTATAATTTTTAATCAATATTCAATAGGAAAATGATCTATAGTTTTCTTTCTCTGTTTTGGCTATTCCAGGTTTAGGTGTCAGATTCATTTTGGGGGAGAGGTGTTAAAGGAATTTGGTAAGAGTTATTGCTCACCTACTTTTCTAAATTGTTTATATAGAATTAGAATTAATTCATTCATGTGTTTGGTAGAATTCACTTGTGAATACAACTGGTCCTAGGAATTTCTTCCTTTTTAATCTTATTTATGTATTTAATCTTCTATTTATTTGCTTGCTTAATTATTCATTCATTTATCTATTTATTTATTTTCCAGCAACATGTAATTGTAATTTCCAGCAATCATTTTATTTTTACATTCTACTCCTTCTTTCCCTTTCCTCCTCCTTTCTCCTGACAGAAAGCAACGTAATATGGCCTCTACATCTATATCAGTATCAATAAATATTAATTATGTTGTGAAGGAAGAATCACAACCAAATGAAAGGGGAAAAATTAGAGAAGAAAAAAAGACATAATCCCATAATACAATTTGGGGGATATTTTCTTTGGGCATTTATTAATGGGTTGTTCAATTTCTTTTTCTAAGATGAGGTTAAATATTCTGTTTCCTGTTCCATTCATCTAGGCCATTTATATTTCTTTAAATATTAATTCATTTTACCTGTATTGTCAGACAATTGCCCACAACTGGACAAAAAACTTTCTAATTGTTGCTTTAATTTCTTCTTCATTGGTCAGCTGAAATTTTTCCTTTCTGTTTCTGGTAATTTTTTCCCCTTCCTTTAAAAAAAAATCAAATAAATCAATGATTTATCTATTTTTTCACAAAATCAGTTCCTATTTTTATTTATTCAATAATTTTCTCACTATCAATTTTATTAACTTTTCCTTTGATATTCATGATTTCCAATTTTAAGTTTAATTGACAATTTTTAATTTGACATTTAGCTTTTTTTGTTCTCATTTAATCTGGAATAGTTATGTTATTATATCTTTGTGAAGAATTTGATCTACATTTTATTTTGTTGTCCAAAAGGATTGAAAGATATAAATTTTCCCATCAATATTGTTTTGATTGGGCAGAGCCAAGATGGTGGTGTGAAGGCAGGAATTCCTGGGAACACTTTTGCCAAAAAATTCCAAAAACTGTCAAATTATGTCTCTAACCAAAAGTTAGAGGGGCAGAATCCACAGAAAGACAGAGTATTACAATCCAAGACAACTGAGAAGTTTTGCAGGAAAGGTCTCTTCCACCAGGATGGGGGTTGGAAAGAGTTGCAGTGCAGCTGCAGGCACAGCACAGCCATGTTGGGTGCCTGGGTCTGTGGCAGAGGGGGATGTTCCCAGATCTCTTGGTCCGAGGATCAATGGGGACAGCAGGAAAGGGTGATGAGAGAACCCTTCCTCACCAAAGTGAGTGCGAGCAGCCTGCTATGAGAACTTTCAGCAGCAGTCCACAGAGCCACCCAGCAGAGCTCTTAGCTCATATATTTATCCCCTCCTTCATATATCTGACAGGTAAACCACTCCTTGCTCTCCTAATTTGTTTATGGTATCATTCCATATGTGTAAATCATATACAAATTTTGAATTTATCTTGTTATACAATGAACATTTGTTAGACAGTAAGGGGTACAGGGGAGACTGCAAAGATCTCTCTGCAGTCATTGGGGCAGGACTCAGCTATTTGCCCACATTCAGATCCATGTCACAATCTGGGCCCCCACAACACCACCATAACCAGGCAGGGACCATCCTCACAGTTCCAGGGCAGAGGAGAGGGCCTGAACACAGACAGGAGAGCAGTCAGAGCCTCTCATAAGAGCTTGGAGGATTTAAGGTCTATGGGTTGTCCCCCAAAAACACCAAAGCCTTGGAAGTGCAGTAAATTACTCATGGGTTGAGGAAATGGGCAAATAAGAAAACAAAAAGGATCTGACCATAGAAAATTACTTTGGTTCAATCAATGATCAAAATACATACTCAGATGACAACGAAATCAAAGCTTCTATATCCAAAACCTCTAAGAGAATTAGAAAATGGGCTTAGGCTCAGGAGGAGTTAGAAAAAAAAAAAAGCTTTGAAAAGTAATTAAGGGAGCTAGAGGAAAAATTGGGAGGAGAAATGAGAGAGATGCAGATAAAGCATGAAAACCAAGTCAGCAACATGGTGAAAGAAATACAAAAAAAAAAAAAAATACTGACAAAAACAATATATTAAAAACCAGTTTAGGACAAATAGAGAAAGTAAAACAAAGGCAAATGACAAGAATACCTTAAGAAGCAGAACTGGACAGCTGGAAAAGGAGATAAAAAAAGCTTCCTGAAGAAAATAACTCCTTCAAATCAAAATGGAACTAAAGGAAGCTGATGACTTTACAAGAACTCAGGAAGATATAAAACTATACCAAAAACAAAAATTAAAAGAAAATGTTAAATATCTAATTGGGGGAAAAAAACTGACCTTGAAAACATATCCAGAAGATATAATTTAAAAATTATTGAACTACCTGTGAGTCATGACCAGGAAAAAGCCTAGGCTTCATTTTTTAAGAAACAATACAGCATAATTTCCCTTCTATCCTAGAAGCAGAGTATAAAAATAGAAACGTAGGGACTTCACTGATCACTTCTTGAAAGAAATCCCAAAAGAAAAACTTCCAGGAATATCATGACCAAACTTCAAAACTCCGAAGTCAAAGAGAAAATATTAAAAACTACTAGAAACAAGTTATTCAATTACCATGGCTCTATAGTCATGATTACATAGGATCTGGTAGCATCTACATTAACGGCTCATAGTGCTTGGGATATGATATTCTGGAAGGCAAAAGATCTTGTGTACAACCAAGAATTAATTACCCAGCAAAACTGAATATCCTCTTTCAGGGGTAAAGATGAACATTCTATGAAACAAGGGACCTTCAAACTTTTCTATTGAAGCAACCAGAACTAACAGAAGTTTGATCTCCAAGTACAGGACTTGGGGGAACCATAAAGGGAGTGGACAAGAAGGACTGATTATGAGGAAGTTAATGATGTTGAACTGCTTGTATTCCTGCAAGGGAAGAAGATAATGATAATTTATATGAACTTTCTCATTTATAAATGCAGCTAGAAGGAGCATATATAGACAAGGCATAGGAAGGAGCTGAATATAATGGTATAACATAGTAAAAAGATGGAGTCAATGGGTGCTAAAGGAAAGTACTGGGAGGAAGGGAAAGGAGAGGAAGAATTGGCTAAGATATTTCACATAAAAGTCAAGAAAAGGCTTTTACAATGAAGTGGAATGGGGAAAGGTGAGGGGGGATGAGTGAGCCTTCATTCTCATCAGAAATGGCTCAGAGAGGAATCAACATCCAACTTAATAGGATATAGGAATCTATCTTACCATAGAGAAAAATGAGAGGAAAGGGATAGGATGAGGGGAAATGGTGGGAGGAAAGGGGGGAGTAGGTGATAGAAGAGAGGGAAAATCATGGAAGAGGGTACTCAGACACAACAGACTTCTGAACAGGGACAAGATGAAAGGAGTACAGAATGGAATAGATGAGAGTGGTGAGGAATAGAGTGGAGGGAAATACAGGTAGTGATAGCAACTGTGGGGAAAATATTGAAGCAACTTCTCTTGTGGCTAAGTTAAAGAAGGCAATTAATCCCAGAGACAGAGCCGTTGGAATCTGAACACAGACTAAAGTACATTTTTTTCCCTGTCTCTCACTATTCTTGAAGTTTTTCATTTTTTTGTGGGTGAGGGGGGTTTATGATTATTCTCACAACAATATTGTTACAATAATATAAAATAAACAAAAATTGTTTTTATTGCATCCAATAAATTTTGATATTTTTTCTCATTGTCATTCTCTTTAATAAAAATTATTGTTTCTATGATCTGTTGTTTGATGCACTCATTATATAGGATTGGATTATTTAGTTCCCAATTAATTATTAATTTATCTTTCCATGGCCCTTCATTAAATGTAACTGTTATTATGTCACGATATGTAAGGGCTATATTTAATATTTCTGCCTTTGATTGTGAGGTTTTTATTCCCTAATACATGGTCAATTTTTTTCTACTTCCATGATCCACTAAGAAAAAGGTGTATTCCTTTGTATCTGCAATTATTTCCATTTCTATGTCTATCATATATAGATTTTCTATTTACCTCCTTAACATATTTCATTCTTGTTTTCTGGTTAGATTCATCTAGTTCCAAGATAGAAAAAGTGAGCTCCTCCACTATTATAGATTTGCTACCTGTTTCTTATTTGTACTCATTTAACTTATCCTTTAAAAGATTGGACACTATGCCATCTATTGCATATATGTTAAGTATTGATATGACTTTATTGTCTATATTGCAAAATTCATAGGATGTAACTATTTTCCTTATCTCTTTTAAATGGATCTAGTTTTTTTTACTTTGTATGAGATCTTGATTACTTACCATGCATTTTTTTAAAAACTTCAGCTGCAGCATAATAGATTCTTATTCAGTTTTATTTACTTTAACATCTTTCATTAAATTAATAAGAAAAACTTCAGGGTGGCTAGGTGGCGCAGTGGATAGAGGACTGGCCCTGGAGTCAGGAGTACTTGAGTTCAAATTTGACCTCCGTCACTTAATAATTACCTAGCTGTGTGGCTTTGAGCAAGCCACTTGACCCCATTGCCTTGCAAAAAAAAAAGAAGAAAGAAAAAAACTTCCATGATATTCTAGAACCAAAAGGATAAAAATAGTCATTGAAAAATTCTATTGATTTCACCTTCTAAAATGAATCCCAAAATGAATATGACAAGGCAATATTAAATATATTCTTTTCAGATCATGATGTGATAAAAATTGCATGTAATAAAACACCATGAAAAGACAGACTATGAATAAATTGGAAACTAAATACCCTAATTTTAAAGAATGGGTGAATCAAAACAAAGTCTTGGAAATAATTCATAATATTCTACCAACATCTAAAGAACACAGAACAAATAACAAATCTATGCTAATTGTTTTTAAAAATATGTGAAGATGGGGCAGCTAGGTGGTGTAGTGGATAAAGCACTGGCCTTGGAGTTAGGAGTACCTGGGTTCAAATCCGGTCTCAGACACTTAATAATTAACTAGCTGTGTGGCCTTGGGAAAGCCACTTAACCCCATTTGCCTTGCAAAAACCTGAAAAAAATAGGTGAAGAAAGAATTTTGTCAAATTCCTTTTATGACAACAATATGGTATGATACCTAAACCAGGAAGAGCCAAAACACACACAATAAATTACCAATTTCCCAAATGAATATTCCTTTCTTTCTTTATTTTCCAATTACATGCAAAGGTAATTTTCAACATTCATCCTTTCTCAAGCTTTAGAATTCCAAATTTTTCTACCACCCTTCCTTCTCATTTTCCTATTCATGACATAACAATCTGATATATGCTGCACATATAAATCACATTTATATATGACATACATAAAATTACATTGAACATATTTCTATATTTGTTAACTTATGAATGAATTTGGGAAAAACCATGAAATTCATTAAAAATGAAAAAATATAGGCTTTCCTCTGTATTCAGAATCCAAAAGTTTTCACTGGATGTGGATGGGTCAGAATTGTGTTTGATAATTGAACTACTGAGAGGAGTTGTGTCAAGCATAGTTGATCATCTCATAATATCGCTGTCTTTCCAATATTTTCTTAAGTCAGAGTATTCATGATTTCTTCCAGAACAATATAACTCCATATCATTTATATACCCCAGCTTTTTCAATCATGCTCCAATTGATGGACATCCCCTCAATTTCCACATCCTTTGCAAGCCAAAGAGTATTGCTATAAATATTTTTGTACATGTGGTTCTTCCCAATTTTTTATAATCTCTTTAGGATATGGATTTAATAGTGGTATTGCTGGAACAAATGGTATCTAAACATACCTTTTGTGTAAAGAACCCAAACAAAGAGTGCATCCTTTGGCCATAGTTCCAAATTACTCCCCAGAATTGTTGGAACAATTTGCAACTACTCAAATAATGAATTAGTATCCTAGATTTTCCTATGTGCTCTCCAAAATTGATCACTTTCCTTTTTTTGTCTTCTTAGTCAATCTGGTAGTATGAGATTTTACTTCTCAGTTGGTGTAATTTGCATTTCTCTTATGGATAATGTTTGGAGAATTTTTTCACATGACTATAGATAGTTTTAATGTCTTCATCAGAGAAAAAAAACCTGTTGAGATGCTTTGACCATTTATCAATTGAAAAATGACATGTATTTTTCTAAATTTGACTCAACTCTATATTTTTGAAATGAGACCTTTATCAGAAACGCTAGTTATGAAAAATTTCACATTTTCTGTATTTCTTCTAATTTTGTGTGCATTGTTTTTGTACAAAATCTTTTTAATTTAATGCATTTGTAACTATTCATTTTGCAATTTTTTATGTTCTATTTATTTTCTTTGATTAAAAATTTCTTCTCATTCCATAATCCTGACAGACAAACTATTCCTTATTCTCCCAATTGGCTCATTTTATGAATTCAACCTTACCTTGGTATAGGGTAAGAGCTGTTGAACTATGTCTATTTGGGGCATATTTTTTCGAGTTTTTCCTGCAGTTTTGTCAAATACTGATTACTTGTCCCAGATGTTAGTTTTTGGTTTTATTATACAGCAGATTATTAATTATTTATTACTGATTCTTTTATGATAAATCTTTGCATTGATGCATATTCAGTTTTTTTTAGTCAGTACCAGACAGTTTTGATGATTACCACTTTATAATATCTTTTTGAACTGGTAGAGATAGGTCACTATCCTTTGCATTTTTCTTCAGTAATTCTGATATTATTCTTGACATTTTGTTCCTCCAAATGATATTGGTACTATTTTTTCTAGCTCTGTAAAATGATTTTTGGTAGGTTGAATGATATGACACTGAATAAGAAATTTAATTTAAATAGAATTGTGATTTTTAATATAATAGTCCAGACTACTTATGAACAATTGGCATTTTTATAGTTTCTTTGGTTTGACTTTATTTGTATGGAAAATATTTTTTAGTTGTGTTTATATAGTTTCTGGATTTGTCTTGGGAGGTATATTACCAAGTATTTTATGTATTCTATAGTAACTTTAAATGGAATTTCTCCTCCTTCCATCTCTTGTTCTTTGACTTTATTCATCGTATACATATATATATATGTATATATATATATATATGGTGGAAATTTATGTGGGTTTAATTTAAGTCCTGTCACTTTACTAGAGTTGTTGTTTCAAGTACTTTTGAAATTTTGAAATTGATTTTCTAAAGTACTCTAAAAATAACGTCATATCATCTGCAACAAGTGAAAGTTTTATTATTGAATTGTCTCTTCTAATTCCTTCAATTTTTTTCTTGCCTTTTTGGTAAAGTGAATATTTCTAATAAAATATTGAATAATAGTGACGATAATGAACAATTTTGTTTGATCCCTGATCTTATTGGGAAAACTAGTTTATTTCCATTTCATATAATGTTGACCTTTTCAATAAATACTACTTATCATTTTAAGAAAAATTGTATTTATTCCTACTCTTTCGAGTGATTTTAATAAGAATAGGTACTGCATTTTTTCAAAGGATTTTTCAGCATCTATTGAGATAGTCATATGATTTCTGCTAAATTTGTTGTTGATGTGATTAATTTTTCTAATTGTTTTCCTAATATTGAATCATCCCTGCATACCTGGTAAAAAGAAAAACCTATCTGATCATAATGTATTGTCCTAGTGGTAACTTGGTTTAAACTCTTTGCTCACCATGTCTCACACCCAATACTGAGATAAGGTTGAAATAGGTATAGGATTTAGATACAGTGGGGGGATAAAATGAGCCAGTTAGAAGAAGGAGGAACAGTTTATCTGTCAGATCTACAGAGAGAGGAGGAGGAGGAGGAGTTTATGACTAAACAAGATATAAAGAAGATGATGAAATGCAAAACAAATCATTTTGATTACACTAAATTAACCAATGCAGCCAAGATTAGAAGGAGGATATTTTTTTTTCACAGTTAGTGTTTCTGATAAAGGAATCATTTCTAAACTAAATAGAAAACTAAGTAAAATTGATAAAAATATAATCATTTAAAATTGATAAATTATTGGAGGATATGAATAGAAAGATTTCAGATAAAGAAAAAAATTAAATTGATATTTTATTTTTTCAAATAGATGTTATGAAAGTTTTTCAAGATTCATCCATATGCATATTTACATTTCTAAGTTATAAAATTTCCTTCCATCTTCCTTCCCCCCCCCCTTCCCTCAGCAGTGAACAGATAGGTTAAAATTTTACATATACTTTTCTGTTAAGCATGTTTACAGATGTCATTTTTGGTATGAGAAAATAGGGTTAAGGGAAAGAATTAGATAAGATATTTAAAAAAAAAGTGAATGTGGGGCAGCTAGGTGGCACAGTGGATAGAGCACTGGTCCTGGAGTCAGGAGTACCTGACTTCAAATCCAGCCTCAGACACTTCATAATTACCTAGCTATGTGACCTTGGGCAAGCCACTTAATCCCATTGCCTTGCAAAAAATCTAAAAAATAAGTGAATGTAGTGTTCATCAGATTCTGAAGAGTTTTTTTTTATTGTTTTGTTTTGTTTTTCTTCCTCTGGATTGGCATAGCATTGACCAATGCAGGTGTAAATGGATTGGACTAGCTCTGTAAACTGCTGAGAGGAGTTGCTTCCATCAGGATTCGCTTGATTCAGCTCCTTTCACTCAACATCAGATTCTGTAATTCATTACATGCTTCTCTAGAGTTATACCATTTATGGTTTCCTATAAAACAAAAGTATTCCATAATATTCATATACAATAATTTATTCAACCATTCCCCAGTTGATGAGCCTCCCCTCAATTTCCAATTCCACTACAAAAAAAGACCTGCAATGAATATTTTGAAACATCTGGGATTTTTCTAAGTTTTTATGATTTCTTCTGGATATAGGCCTAGAATTAGAATTAGTGGGAATGAATATTTTTATTGCTCTTTGGACAAAGTTCCATGTTGCTCTACAGAATGATTGGATCAGTTCATAACTCCACTAGCAATACATAATGTTCCAATCTTACCACAACCTCTCCAACATTGATTTTCCCTTTTTGTCATCTTGTCCAGTCTAATAGGTATGATGTTATACTTCATAGTTATTTTAATCATTTCTCTAATCAATAATTATTTAGAACATTTTTAAATGAGTATACAGTTTTAATTTCTATTCATATCCTTTGACCATTTATCAACTGGGGAATGTCTGGTAACCTTATAAATTCGATGCAATTCTCTATATATATATTAGAAATGAGACCTTTATCAGAACTCCTAGATGTGAAGATTGTATTCCAATTTTCTGCTTTCCTTGTAATTTTGACAGCATTGATTTTATCAGTGCAAAAACTTTTTAATATAATAAAGTCAAAATCGTTCATTTTTGTAATTTATAATATACTCTATTTCTTGTTTGTTTATAAATTTCCCCCCTTTCCATAGATCTGATCGATAGAGTATTTCTTGGTCTATTAATTTATCTATGGTATCACCTTTTATGTCTAAATCCTGTACTTCATTTTGACCTTATTTTGGTATAATGTGTGAGATGTGGGTCTACGCCTAGTTTTGCCATAGTATTTTCCAGTTTTCCTAATAATTTTTTGTCAATCAGATGAAGAAATTAAAGTCATCTATGCTCATATGAAAAAATGCTCTAAATCATTATTGATTAGAGAAATACAATTCAAAATACCTCTGAGCTACCACATTTATCCAATTGTCTAAAATGACAAAAAATGAAAATGATCAATGTTGGAAAGGAAATTAGAAACTGGGACACTGATTCACTGTTTTTAGAGTTGTGAATTGACACTATCATTTTGGAAAAACAATATGGAATTATGCTCAAAGGGCAATAAAACTGTCTATACTCTTTGATCTAGCAATAAAGTTATGATCTCTTTCCAAAAGAGATCATTAAAAAGGGGGAAATTATTTTCACATACAAAAATATTTATATCAGGTCTTTTTGTAGTGGTAAAATGATGAAATGTCCATAAATTGAGGCAAAGTTTGAACAAGCTATGGTATATGCATGTGATGGAGCACTATTTTTCTGTAAGAAATCATGAGCAGGCAGATTTCAAACAAGCCTGGAAAGATGAACTGATACTGGAATGAAGTAAGCAGAACAAAGAGAATTTTGTATATTGTAAACAGCAACCTTGTTCTACTTGGCTTCTCTCAGCAGTTTAGTGATCAAAGAAAATTACAAAAGAATTGGGTTGGAAAATGCTATTGGCATGGGGGGAGGGGAAACTGTGGAGACTGAATGCAGAGCAAAGTATTTTATTTTTATTTGCTAAAACTTTCTTTGGTTTTTTTCCCTTTTTCTCTTTTTTTCACTTTAGTTCTGATTCTTCATTCACAACATGACTAATATAGAAGCATGTTAAACATGATTGTACATAAAAGTTATATTAGATTGCTTGATTGCAAGAAAGGGGGGAAAAGTGGAAGATTGAGAATATGTAACTCAATAACTTATAAAAATATGAATGTTGAAAAGTATCTGCATGGAAATAAAAAATAAAATAGAATAACATTTCACTTTATTTGGAAAAAAATAAATACATTAAATTAATTATTTTTTAAAAATCCTTTTTGAAAACTTCCTGGAAATCTTTTTGGGTTTGAAATAAATTCTTATTTCTTTATGGCTTTTTGCAAATAAAGTATTTTGATCTTGCCCTTTTCTGAGTTTGTGTTTTGAACAAAACCTGTTGCCCTAGTTTTCAAGGAACAGTTTATTTTTTCTCATTTCCAGTGTATTTCATGACTTCTATGATTGATTTTTTTCTCTCCTAGGTTATAGTTGCCAGTGTCTAAGCTTTGAAAGGGGACCACGGACTAAGTTACTGGTCTTTTATGCTGGGATCGTCAGTCTGGTTATGTCTGCTGTGCTGGGCTTCCAAGATTGCAGTTTGCTTTTTGCACTAGGGCTGAAGTTCTCATGGCTGGTCTGATGCTTAGTTGGTCTACTTCACAGGGTCTCAGATACTGATTTTGGATGGGCCTGGGACCATTCAATGACTTGCTTGGAGACTACCTCTGCTAAACTCATTCCCTTTTTACCTAAATGAATCACATCTTTCTTGTGATCTTTCTAAGTCATCTTGGCTTGGGAAATTGTTTCACCCTGTCCTTTTGTGAGTTCTGGTAATCTATAATTCATGAAGTTGTTTGGAGAGGAATTCTAGGGAACTCAGACAAGTCCCAACCTTTTCTCCACATTTTGGGTCTACTTCCAGTGTAGCTTTTTTAAAGCTTCTCTTCTTACAAAGCCATTCACTTAATAGAGAAAAACCTTTAGTGTAGTTTAAATTATTGCAGGGCAAAGAGGATTAATATTCATTGTAATATTTATCTTTCTTAGTGTTTATTCTTAAGTTCTGAAAGGATATGAATGAATGGATGAGTGGATGAACAAATATTTGCTGCATAACAAGTGTTTAGTGTAACTTGAGATGCAAACAAACGAACAAACAAAAAAAGCAGGCCAGCATGATCCCTTGAGGAAGGGAGTGATTTTATTCTATATGTACTATTCATAATAGTCTATAACATTCTAATGGAGGTTGCAAGGGAACTCTGGCAGGAAAGAGTTGATTTTGAAATTTGCCATAATAAGTGGTTTCCTCAGAGGAGTGGAGTAGCATATTCTTTTTCTTAGAAAGGACAATGTTGATTTCATTAGAGTTCCAAACTGTAAATCCACAGTGTGGTTGTGTGTGTGTGTGTGTGTGTGTGTGTTTGTGTTTGTGTTTGTGGATTTGTGTGTTCACAAAGCACCTCTGGAGAAGTTTGTTGGGAATAAAAAGAAACTTCAGTTTCCTAGATAAATTATAACACACTGACTAATTGAGACATGAGGTAGTTCTAGGGAGAAAAAAAATAATTAAGTCCTCCAGATAAGGTGAAAACCAATATCATATTTTTATACCATCTTTTTAATCCTATGGTATTAGATTTATAGACACTTTTAAAATTCATTAATATACAAAAACATGCATATATCCATACATTTATAATATAAATTATAAAAAGCAAAGAAATAAATGTTATATACAGTTCTGTGTTTCAGAAAAAATATTTGGATTGAATAAATATGAATAACACAAAATTTGTTGAATTTGCTTGAATTTATGTGCCTTCTCATTTGGGTTATATCTTTCAGCAAAAAAAAAAAGACAAAGAATGTCTCAGATTGTTTTTGGGTTTTAGTTGATAATGGTATATAGGCTACTGAGTGTAAAATATCTAAACTACAGATTAAATTTGCCAGGAAATTCAAATTTAGGCATTTTCTAGGACTAGATTTCTATGGCTTTATAATCCCTACAAGAGCATTATTTGTTTGGGAGAAAAACCACAATTAGGTCATTATTTAATATTAGTGGGTTATTTAATAAAATGCAGTATATATGTTTAGTGAAAGACCTGTATTTCACAATTGGTTTTGTTTCTTGACCCATTTCAGCATCATGAAATCACAGGTGCCAGGTTGGAAGTGATTAGTTCCATTGCATTGCCTGAACACTTGGCAGACTCCTCTAGAACCAGTTGTTCAGACCAGGAGCTCATAAACTGCCTTCAGGGTTGTCATATGCCTTGGCCACTGGTGAATTCACTGAATCTTTTTAGAGTTTCTGACCCATAGTCCCTTTGTTTGAATGCTCAGGCAAAAGCAAGTAAACTTTTAACAAGTTAACAATTCTCTCATGAGATAAAATTATCCATTTCTAAATTCTATTTTGTTTTTCTATTGTTTCATTCTGGACAAAAGTCACACTTATATACTTCATCTTAGATTATAGGTGACCTTGGATTCTTGTTGGCAAAGGATTTCATGGATGGACCCAGTGAATAGGTTGTACCTGTTGTTGAAGGAACAGGTGTGAAAGGGGCTAATTATCAAGAAGTTTGCTATGAAAGGGAGGAACATTTTGGTTACAGAAACTCTTTAAAAGGAAAAAAAAATCACAATTTATGATGAACTTTATTTGTCCTCTTCTGTTTTCATAATGAAGGCTTGTAAGTATCAGAAAATAGGGAAGAGTATGTTGCATTTGAAAAGCTTTTAGCCATTCTATCTACAGACCCTAGTATAACTACTGGTGCTCCAAAAGTATGATCTCTGCCCAATGAAAAAAAATGACTTTATGACTTACTGGCAATGCTGAATCATTCTCAAAATAAATGAAGTCAGAACACATAAAAGATTTGCAGCTAATAAAGTTGATTTGGGGGTTTTTCCACACAAAATTTTAAAAAAGGTTGAAAGATGTTTTTATCATTGAAGGAAAGTAGAATTGCCAACTTATAATTTTACCTTGAACTCCTCTAAAGGAATATGGGTAAGAGATCACTACAAAAAATAATTATAGTTTATGTATAAAATGGAGAAGAATAGAAGTATATGAAACTCTTGAAAATAAAACTATCTAAATTAAGAAAATGCTTAGCATGCTATTCAGGGACTGTTTTATGAAGGTGAACACAGGGAGGAAAACAAAAGTTGACAAAATTGAGGTCAGGAGCAAGAAATTAATGAGGCTAAATGCTTAGAGTCACTTAGAAGCATCATGTTCATTTTCTGTAAATATTTTATTTAATATATGAGTCAAGTTTAATCAAGGGGAAGAGAGGTGGTACAGTGGAAAGAGCAACAATTCTGGAGGCAGGAGGAAATGAATTCAAATGTGGCCTCAAGATGCTTCATAGTTACTAGATGTGTGACCTTGGCCAAGTAACTTAACTCCATTGCCCTCAAGAAGAATTTATACAGTACATACTGTGGACCAAAGAGGTACCAGATAATGGGACGTTTAAAAAATATACAAAGAAAGGCCAAAACAGACCCTACCTCCAAGGAATTAAGATTTTTTTTTCTTTTTCAGGTTTTTGTTTTTGCAAGGCAAATGGGGTTATGTGGTTTGCACAAGGCCACACAGCTAGGTAATTAATAACTGTCTGAGACCAGATTTGAACCCAGATACTCCTGATTCCAGGGCCGGTGCTTAATCCACTACACCACCTAGCCTCCCTGGACGTTAGCTTCTAATGGCAGAGGCAACATTTAAAAAGTAAATACAATTTATGAGAAGAGTAGATAAGATGTATTGCAAGGGAGAAAGATAATAATAGATTGAGAAAGATGAGATGAGTATAAAAATAATTGACATTGCAAATATTAAATAATATCACATTCAAAAAAGGTATTTGATTTTATAATAAAACAATGAATGTCTCATTATTGATAAATGAGTCATTGCAGAATCACTATTCTGCATTTATTCATATCATTGAAAGATGAAAAAATAAAAGTAAATATTAACATCAATCAGAAGAATGAATAAGCACTGTGCATATTCTAAGTATCAAATTATGGGGTCTTGTTTCCTTATCTAAGCTGTTATACTTTTGATTGTTTCATCTCTTCATATGTTAGGTTATGAGTGTTAGGTTTATATTTTTCTTCATTTATTCCCTATAATTGATTTTTTCCAAGTTTTTAGTTTTCTCTTTAAACATAACACTATATCTAATCAGTTACTTTAACTTCATTTTTTATGGTAACTCTACTCTCAGTCTTTTTCTTCCCCTTACTCTTTTTCCTTTAAAGTTTGTTTAAAAATTCCTATTTTGGGGAGCGGCTAGGTGGCGAAGTGGATAGAGCACCTTCTCTGGAGTCAGGAGTACCTGAGTTCAAATCCAGCCTCAGACACTCAGACACAAATCGTAATTGCAGAGGACACAAGGCAGCAAGGTATTTCAGTGATTAGAGTGCTGGGCCTGGAGTCAGGAAAGTCTGAATTCAAATTTAGCCTCAGATGCTTACTAAATATGGGGCCCTTATCAAATTACTTCTCTTTGCTTTCATTTCCTTCACTGTAAAATGAAAAAAATAATAATAAAGCTACCTCCCAGGGTTATACTGAGGTTCAAAAGAGATAAAAATTATAAATTTCTTGGTATATAAGTAAGCACTATATAAATGTTAGCTAACATTATTAATGTTAACTGGCAGTTTAAGGAGCTACCTATGTATGTCAGTGAAATCAGAGACCCAAACTATTCCTATAACAATCTCTATGAACAATCTCTATGTAATTGGCCTTCTTAAACCTTGCCTAACTGTAGCATTGCACACAATATATGGACATATAGAGATGGTTTAATGGTATTTAACAATATATGTATAACCCTTTCATTAAAAAAGATAATAAAGAATGTGTTTGATATAAATGTACTTATAGGATTTGTAGAGAATTTTGCATAATTCCTCAGCCAAGACGAAAAGGGGAACTCTTAAGAAAGTATATTGGACACACAGACAAGATTCAGGTGATGTAGTTGAGAAATAGCCCTGGTGATATTTGCAGTTTCCCCCTCAAATCCAACTCTCCAGTAATTATGAAGAGAAGAAAGCCAAGATGGCAAAAAGGCTGGAGTTCTGAGGGAACAAGCAAACAATCAAAAACAGGGAGGAATCAGAAGTTCTTGTTCATTTCAAAATGTATTCTTTTTATTCTTTTATATTTTTATTTGAATGATCTGATCTTATTTTCCATAAATACTTATATTTGACTTTGCCCTTTGAATTTTCTCATTTCTCTTTGTATCATGAAGGAAGTTTTCAAAGTCACACAGAGTTGACCTTTCTTTGGATACTGGAATGCCAGTACTGAAGGTATTGCAAGGTCATGGAAGAGCTTCCATAATATATTCATCTTTCATAACCACAATTTTGAGAGTAGAATTAATGCAAACTAGACATTTAAAAGCTGTCCCTATGAGATCACAGGACAAAGTCATTGATATTAATGCCAATGATGAAATTCCTTAAATATTAAGTTGAGGGATTTAATCCTAGATAAACATTTCTACATAATTTCTAGATAAGATAAAAATAATAAATTATATTTAAGAACCATATATCTCTCCACAGCAATTTATAACCTCTAATTCTCAGTGAACTATAGTGGAATTCCAAATTCCCAGAACTTCTATCATTCCTATCCTACTAATTTTAGGGAATGAATAACCATTACTCAATATGATTCTTCTATGGGTTGCGTGGTATAAGGAAGCAATGTATTCAAGTCCTATCTCTGATTCATACTGACTGTGTAATCAAGGAAAAAGTCACTTAAATTTTTACTGTCCCAGGCTATTCTAAACCTTATGCTATAGATAGTTGCTGATGTGCAACCTGGAGTTTCCATATCAGGAGTTTACTTCATGAATGAAATTACAGGTCTAAACCCAAGCTAAAACCAAAAGGAATTAATTCCTTCCACCCTCCACTGAGTATTCTTAGGAATAGTTCCAATACTGAGATATTTCTCCTACTATGAATATTTGAGACATAATCTTACTGAGGCCCACCCTACTACTGAAGTATAGTACTACATTATTCTTATTTGTTTTCTATCTCATTTTCCCATTGCAATAGTTACAAATCTTTTCCTCTCTCCTCAAGTCTCTCATTTGCATACTTATTTTACACATTTTAAATAGCTCATTTAGTCCTCTCTATCACAGAATCAGTGATTTAGCTGAAGTGAAGCAGTTGAAAGAGACCTAAAAATAATGTAATTCATCCTTCTTCCCTCTACCTTCCTATCCATCTTTAGACTGAGAAATTTCATTTCCCATGTGTTATTTAATTTTTAACTTTTTAAACAGTTTTATTTAAAGTTTTGAGTTTCAACTTCTGTCCCTATCTTCCTCATCTTCCTTATTCTCTCTCTAAAATGGCAAGCAATCAGATATATGTTATAAATCTGCAATTATTTAAGACATTTCCTTATTTATAATTTTGAACAAGAAGATCCATAAAAAGAAAAAAAATTGAAAGTGAAGTATAGTATGCTTCAGTCTATAATCAATCAATAGTAGTGTAGGATATGATCAAGGAAGACTAGTACCTTTGGTGTGAGGGCTGGAAAACCCTTTTCAGTGCTGCTTTTGAAGTCTGATATGTACCTGAGCCACCTAGTTCTCACCTTTGGTGGGTGATTTTAATGCTAGAGTAGGCTCAGATTACAAAACATGGCAGGGCATTCTTGGCAGCAATGGAATTAGAAAAAGCAATGTTTACCTCCTATTGGAGTTCACACATTACATGGCCATCTAATCATAAAAACTATCTTCCGTTGACCTAAAGGTAATAAAATATCTTGGACATACCCTCATAGCAAATATTGGCATCTAATAGACCATGTGATTGTAAGAAGAGAGAGATAGGATATGAGAATGACAAAGGAAATGTGTGGTGCAGAGTACTGAACTGACCACAGACTCATCCTCTCCAAGCTAAATATTTACATTCAAGCAAAGCAGCAGCCCCAAGGCAAAATGACTACTAGAAGAATTAATGTCAAGATATATTGCTATCTCAGACATAATGTCTGACTATGAACAGTTTGTTGCTCACTTGGAGGAGAAAATGATCCCACACACAGTTGAGAAAAGTTGAACAGAAAAAGAGTGTGCAGTTATCAGAGATCTGGTGTACAGAGTTGTATTTGCTCATCTAGGTCAGTATATTTGCAAACATGAAGACTAGTTTGATGAAAATAATGGGAAAATACACAAGCTGCTAAATGAAAAACAAGAACTCCACAGGGTTTATCAGGATAGTTCATTCAATTTTTTTTTAAAAAAAAAGTTTATTTATTTTCATCCATTTGTACATACATATTTCCAAGTTACAAAATTTCCCTCTACCCTCCCTTCCCACCCCCTCCCCTCAGTAGAGAATAGTCAAGTTAGCATTTACATACATATTTTGGTAAACATATTTACAAATTAGTAATTTGGGGCATGAGAAATTAAGCTTTAGGGGAAAAGATACATAAGAGATAATTTTTATAAAGTGTTCATCAGATTTGGAAGGATTTTTTTTCTCTGTGTTTTATTTTGTTTTGTTTTTCTTCCTCTGGTTAGGGATAATTTGTTCCATAACCAATCAAATACAGTTTCCTAATTCTCTGGACTGTGGAGAGGAGCTGCTTCCATCAAGGTTGTTCATCTCATAATGTTGTTGATATGTACATTGTTCTCTTGCTCTACTCCTATCACTTTGCATCAGATCCAGTGAGTTCATTCATTTCTAAAAAGGCAGCATTTAACTTCATCAAAGGTAAAGTAGAAGCAAAACTTAGAGAGATGCAGGACTTGATTCAATAAGAGGGCAAATTAAATTCAATTTTATGCAGATAATAACAAACTGAAGTTCTTTTATGATGCCTTGAAGGCTATTCATAGGCCAAAGACATATGGTGCATTTCAACTACTCAGTGTTGATGGATCCACATAGATTAATGATAGAGACATGATCCTAGAGAGATGGGCTGAATACTTCCATAGTGTTATTTAAAGGCCATCATCAATCAATGAAAAAGTCAATAACTCAAGTTAAAGTCAATCAGTCTTTAGGAGAAGCTCCAACTGAAGAAAATATTTGAATATAATTAGGCTCAAGTGAAAAGCTACCTGGTCCTGATTCTATTCCAGGTGAGAGCTACAAGGTGGGGGGGGGGGGGGAGTTGCATTTCTCATCCAAAAACTGACCAAAAATTTTCCATTTTATATGGTATAAAGAGGATGTCCTCCCAGAATTCAAGGGTGCCTTCATTGCCCATCTCAATAAATGATAATATGAATAGATTGTACTGTGTCTATCACAGGAGTATTTCTCTTGTCATTCCTGGTAAGATTCTTGCCAGAGTCCTACTCAATAGATTGATCTTTCACATGGAAGATGGTCACCTCCCTGAGAGATGATGTGACTTCAGAAAGTGTCTAGAAACACTTGATATGGTGTTTACTACCTGACAACTCCAGGAGAAATGCCAGGAACAGGACAGAGTATATTGCATTTAAAGATCTGACCAAGGCCTTTGATATCATTAGTCATGAGAATTTATGGAAAGTTATAGAAAAATTTGGTTGCCCAGAGTAGTTCATTAGTATTGTACATCAATTTCATGACAACATGCTTGCCTGAGTTCTGAGTAATGGACAATGATCTCAAGATTTCTCAGTCACCAATGGAGTGAAACAAGGATGTGTCTTTCCTCCCATGCTTTTTAGCATGACATTTTCACCCATGTTATCAAATGGCTTCACTGAGGATGAACATGGCATCAAGGTCAGTTACTACCCTGATGGCAAATTTTTCAACTTTAAAAGCTTACAAAGGCCAGAATGAAAGGAGTGTTGGTGCATGAACTTCTGTTTGTAGATGACCATGTTCTCAATGTAGCCTCTGAAGCTGAGATGCAACAAAGAATGAATCAATTCTCTGCTGCTTGTGATAATTTTGGTCTAACAATTAATACCAAGGAAACACAAGTACTCCATCAGCCAACCCACACCATCCATAACTGAATTTATTGATTACAGCAATTGGAGAAGTTTTGAGTACTGTGGACAAGTTCATTTATCTTGGCAATGCCCTTTCCAGGAAGGATCACACTGGCAATGAGGTTGACACACACACATTGCCACAGTTAGCACAGTATTTGGAAGGCTCCAAAAGAAAGTGTAGGAGAGAAAAAGTCTTAGACTAACTACTAAACTGAAAGTCAACAGAGTCATTGTGTTGACCTCATTGCTGTATGCTTGTGAAACCTTCACAATCTATCAGCACCATGTCAGGAAAATAAATCGTTTCTATTTAAATTTTCTTAGGAAGATTCTGAAGATCACCTGATAGGAAAAGATACAGTAAACTGAGGTCCTTTCTTGAGCTAAACTGCATTAATATTTCAACATTACTTGTTCTTGTCCTTCATTATAGAAGAAGACTAAAATTGCATATATTTGAGATAAATTACAGTGTGTCTGACTGTGACTGTTAAGACCAATACTGAGCTTGGAATGCTCTACCACAAGTTGGGCCCAAATAGTCCATGTGAACACCTGAGGTGGGTACTCTAAACTTGTGGATGTTCAAGTGTCTCATAAGTTGTACAGTCAATTCTAAAATTCTTCAATGAGATATTCCAGGTGTCTAGATATTATTTCTTCTGAACCCCTTGTGAGCACTTGTCCTGTGTGCCACATGGGATTCACTGGCACAGGACTGCCCAACATGATATGTCCTCATCAATGAGTGTGCTGCATTCAATGGGGAAGTCATAATCGAAATAGCTCAAGGGAAAAGTGACATATGTAAGTTTAGAGTAACTCAGATGTTCACATGAAACATTTATGCTCAATTGATAACAAAAGACAAAAACCATTCAATCAATATCAACTTTGGAGGAGATTAGTATGCTTCATCATTAGTACTTTGGAATAGTCTTGCAAAGTTATGCCAGTCCTTCATCAAATAATATTGTTATTATGTGTAGTGCTCTCCTGGTTCTTTTGATTTCACTAAGCAACAGTTTATGTAAGTATTTAAAAGTTTTTCTTAAATCATCCTGCTTGTAATATCTTATAGCACAAAATTCCATTGCAATCATATGCCAGAGCTTGTTTAATCATTTCTTCATTGATGGATCAAAGATCAGGCACATTTGGAGCAGTCCAAAAATACACTATTAATGCATGATTATTTCAGCTTTTCCACAGTTCCTCCAATATCCCACATTGTCCTTTTTTTTTAATATTAACCACTTTGATACTTGTGAGATGGTACATCAGAATTGTTTTAATTTGCATTTTCTCTGACCAGTAATGACTTAGAGAATTTTTCATATGAATATAAGTAGTTTTATTGTTTTCATCTAAAAACTTCCTGTTAATAACCACCATGAATATGTTGAACATATTAATAATGTTAATTACTTCCCAGAAATATTGAGTCACTTATCAACTGTACCAACAATGTAATAGTTTTCCAGTTTTTACCACATCCCCTCTAACGATTATTTTTCTTAGACCAATCTAATAGGTGTGAGGTGGTAACTTGGAGTTGTTTTAATTTATATTTTTGTAATCAGTAATGATTTAGAACACTTTTCCATTTAATTATAAATAACTTTAATTTCTTCACCTGAGAATTTCCTGTTATTATCCTTTGATCATTTCTTACTGGTAGAATGCCTTGAATTCTTATAAATTTGACAGAATTCTTTCTATTATATTTATATTTAGAAATGAATCCTTTATCAAAAATCCTAGTTGTAAAAATTGTTTCCCAACATACTGCATTATTTTCCTCTTTGTTGCATTGGTTTTATTTGCACAATTTTTTAAATTTAAGGCAATCAAAATCATCCATCTTGCTTTTTCTAATGTGTTCCATCTCTTCTTTGATCATAATAAGTTTCCCTTTCCAGAGATCGGACATATAAACTATTCCTTATTCCCCTAACTGGCTTATACTCTAATTTGCTTTTTAAAACCCCTTCTAAACTCTCCCAGATATTCTTTTTGAGCCTGAGAACAAATTACATTTTTCTTTAAGGCTTTACATAAAACCATCTTGACTCTATTCTCCTCTTCTAATTTTATATCTTGATTGTTCCTATCACCATAATGACATTCTATAGATAAGCTCTCTTTTTGTTTGTTTGTTTTATTAATTTTTCTGGATTTTTGTGACTTGGTGTTCATATGTGAGGGTTGGTCTCTGATCCTGCATTCTCCAAATTTTTAGTGCTGGGTTTATTTTTTTATTCTCTGAAGGCTAGGCTTTCCTTCTATTTGGTATTGAGGGATTGGACTTCCATAATGGCATGTCCTGTTCCAGGGGTGCAAACTTGCTGCTAAATTGTTATGGAAACTTAGGGTCTCTCCACTAGCATGCCCTGGAGTAGTAATTTTGTTCTCCAAATGCCTGAGGAGTAGATCCCTACTACTAGGTTTTTAAGGGAATGATCTCTCTGTTGAGCCCCAGGTTGGGGCTTCACAACTGGTTAGCATTCAGATCAAGACTGGCCAGCATGGGGTGGCTAGGTGATGTAGTGGATAAAGCATGGCCTTGGAGTCAGGAGTACCTGGGTTCAAATCCAGTCTCAGACACTTAATAATTACCTAGCTGTATGGCCTTGGGAAAGCCACTTAACCCCATTTACCTTGCAAAAACCTAAAAAAAAAAAAAAGTGTATCTTTGCTGAATTGCACAAATTGATCACTTGCCTAGGTGGATGCTGATTTGCAGGAGGCTGGGATCACAACAGCAGATTGCCACAGACTTGGAAATTTGTGGCAGTATCCTGCTATGAGACTGGCAACTGCTGTTCTTGGACTTTGCCTCTCTTTCACCCCATCAAGACAGACCTTTTTTGCCAGGTAAGCTGCTTTCCTGGTCCTAGCTCTATTCTAAGATGTTGTCCTAGTTATTTGAAGAAAAATTTGAGAAAGCTTCAAAGCGTTCTTTCCTCACTCTGTCAACTCAATACTGGAAGAGCTAGATTGGATTGTCCTTGGATTCAAGCTAAGTGAGGATGATGATGATAATGATGATGGTTATGATGACAAATAAAAAAAGCTATTTTAGTACTGTTTTTATTTCCCTTTGTACTGGAAATTCCTTCAACTGATACTGATCACAAAAAGACTATGACTTAATATATAAGTTCTAGAGTTTTGCTTTGGATCATAGAAGCTGTGAGTTTCTGACAGAGGATTTATAACTGAAAGATACCTTAGAGATTATTTATTCCAGTGCGTTTCACTTAAAAAAAACTCAGATTGAGAAAACTTAAGTGACTTGTCCCAAATAACATAGATAATAAATGATAGTATTGAATTCCAGAAGCTTAATTTCCCTTTAACATATTTAAATTAAAATATATTTATTAATCCCATCTTATAATAAATGTGATACATCATTTTCCTAAATTTGCCAGACAGTAAAAATGTCCCAGCTATAAAAGTTTCTCATTCCTTCCAAAAAGTGATCCTTATCATCCCTTTCCACAGCCTTCCTCTTCTCAACTACACATATCTGTTTTTTTTCAAAACTATAATTTTATTAAATATAAAATCTTGTCCTTTTACATTTTAAATTAATCTTACTTCAGGAAGTTCATCTTATGAACTTTGAATTAAGTCTCAGAAGCCTTCCAACATTTCACCAGAGTAACATAACACATATTAGGGATGGAATTTTCACACGGGTGTCCTTGATTGCTATTTTCTGAAACTATAGTTACTAGTTCTACTTCCTTTATAGGGCAAAATACACAAGACATTAAAAGGTGTAGGATACTCATCCAACATTTCTGGAGAGCAATTTGGCATTATTCCCAAAGGGCAATAAAAATGTGTATACCCTTTGATCCAGCAATACCCACTACTGGCTCTATGCCCTGAAGATATCATAAAAAAGAAAAAAAAACATCACTTGTACAAAAATATTTAGAGCAGTTCTGTTTGAGTTGGGAAAAAAATTGGAAATTGAGTGAATGTACATCAGTTGAGGAATGACTGAATAAATTGTGGTATATGTACTTTATGGAACATTATTGTTCTATGAGAAACCAGTAGGGATGAGAATGCAGAGAAGCTTGGAAAGATTTACAGGAACTGATGCTGACTGAGATGAGCAGAACCTGAAGAACATTGTACACCATAATAGCAACATGGGATTGATGATGAGTCTTGTTGGACTTGCTCATTTCATCAGTGCAACAATTTTAGGGTATCTATGATGGAGAATAGCATCTGTATTCAAAGAAAGAATTGTGGAGTTTAAACAAATACCAGATACTAATGCCTTTAATTGTTTTTAAAAGTTAACTTATTGTGTAATTTTGCTATCTCTTATATTTTATTTTTTTCCTTTAGGATATGATTTTTCTCTTAACATTCAATTTTGATCAATGTATAATATGTAAACAATGTAAAGACTATCAGACTGCTTCTGTGAGGAGGGAGGGAAGTAAGATTAGTGGAAAAATTTTAAAATTCAACAAAAATTAAAATAATAAAAAAGGTGTAGGATATGAATCCTCACTGAAATCTCTCTTTTTTTATTTTTAGATTTTTCAAGGCAATGGGGTAAAGTGGCTTGCCCAAGGCCACACGGCTAGGTAATTATTAAGTGTCTTAGGTCGGATTTAAACCCACAGGTACTCCTGACTCCAAGGCTGGTGCTCTATTCACTGCACCACCTAGCTGCCCCAATTTCACTGTGCCACCTAGCCACCGCCACTGAAATCTCTTAATTTTATATCACAGAATATGACTGTGATGGTTTTATTTTAAATTATTGAAAAAGTTAACCATTTCCTGATTTAAACTGGTAAAATCTTCAAAGTTAAATTCTCAAATGAATTTTTTCTACCAAATTAAAATGAAATAATGTAAACTTTCAATGTGATAACTTCTGTTTCCATGAAAATTTTAGTTCTGGCTAGCAAAGCCTGAACTTTTGAAATACCCTGAGAATAAGCAAAACAAAATAATACAAGCTATCATCCAGGAAGAAATCATTTGACTCTATAAGGATTTAATAATAGAAATGTTATAACATCACAACTCATCCCCTGAAGGATTTTTTTTTTAAATGAAAACTGAGTTAGTTGTTAAAGTCCAATGGAAAACTCATATAATCATTGAAAATATATGCTTCCTAGCTAAGCAAAAGATTTCATGTAGGTGCTCAGAAATAAAAATGAATGCATGAAAAAGATAATCACTGGACACAGATTATGTGATGAACTTTTTCTATTAACTTATTGCCTCAGTGTTTCTGCCAATGCTGTGCTTTCAAATAGAATATGGCTTTGTCTTATTTTTTCCTTTTGATTTAATTTAATTTTTCCTATTATATGCAAGAGTAGTTTTCATTATTCATCCATTAGAAATTTATGAGTTATATATATATATATGTATATATATATATATATATACATATATATCTTCTATTATCTTCTCCCTCCCCATGTAGGCAAACAATCGGTAAAAGTTGCATATGTACATTCATGTTTAACATATTTCCATTTTACTCATATTGTGAAAGAAGAATTAGAACTAAGGGGGGAAAGCACAAATAAGATAAAACATAAAAGAAGTTTTGGAAAGTGAACATAATATACTTTACTCTATATTCAGACTCCATAGTTTGTTTTGTTTTTGTTGTTGTTAAATATTATTTGTTTAAGGTAATGTGTTAAAGAGTGACTTGCCCAAGGTCACACAGCCAATTATTGTCTGAGGACAGATTTGAACTAAGGTCCTCCTTACTCTAGGGCCATTGCTCTATTCATTGTGCCATTTAGCTGCCCCTAGATTCCATAGTTTGTTGTTGTTGTTGTTGTTGTCTTTTCCCCCTCTATGGATGTAAATTGCATTGTCAATAGCAGATTTCTCAGAATTTTTAATCACTGAACTGCTGAGAAGAGCTGCTTCGACCATTGTTGACCATCTCACAATGTTGTTAACATGAACAATGTTCTCTTAGTCTGCTAATTCACTCAGCATCAGTTCAGGCAAATGTTTTTATGTTTGTGAGAAGTCTGACCACCATGATTTCTTTTTTCTTTTTGTTTTTGTTTTTGTCCTAAAAGTTCAGCTAGTTCATTTTTTTAACATTCATCCATATGCATTATATATTTTTAAGTTACAAAATCTCCTTCTATCCCTCCCTCCCAGCCCCCTCCATCAGCAATGAACAATCAGATTAACATTGTACAAACATATTTTTGATAAACATTATTACAGATTAGTCATTTTTGGTATGAAGAATTAGGATTAAGGAAAAGAGATACATCTGATAATTTTTATAAAGTGTTCATCAGATTTTCAAGGTGTTTTTGTTCTTTTTTTGTTTTGTTTTATTTTTCTTCCTCTGGATGGAGATAACATTGTCCATAGCTGGTCTAATACAGCTCTCTGAACTGCTGAGAGGAGCTGCTTCCATCAAGGTTGATCATCTCACAACGTTGTTGATGATGTGTACATTGTTCTCTTGGTTCTACTCCATTCATTCCTCATCAGATCCAATAATTTGTTCCATGATTCTCTAGAGTCCAACCATTTATGTTTTCTTATAGAATAATAATATTCCTTGATATTCTTTTACCATAACTTATTTAGATGGACATCCCCTCAGTTTCCAATTTTTTTGCCACCACAAAAAAGAGCAGCTATGAATGTCTTGGAAATTTTTTACGATTTCTTCTGGATATAGGCCTAGAATTGGATTTGCTGGGTCAAAGAAAATGAATATTTTTATTGCTCTTTGGGAATAATTACATATTACTCTCCAGAATGGTTGGGTCTGTTCACACCTCCTCTAACAATGCATCAATGTCCCAATCCTCCTACAACTTCTCTAACGTTGATCATTTTCCCTTTTTCTCAACTTAGGCAATCTGATAGTTGTGAGGTGATACCTCATTGTTGTTTTAATTTGCATTTCTCTAATCAATAATGATTTGGAGCATTTTTATATGACTATATATTGCTTTAATTTCTTCATTTGAAAACTGTTTATTCATATTCTTTGTTTATCAATTGGGGAACGAATTGTAACCATATAAATTTGATGCAATTCTCTATATATTTTAGAAAGGAGACCTTTATCAAAACTCCTATTTGTGAAGATTGTATCCCGACTTTCTCCTTGCTTTCTAATTTTGACAGCATTGATTTTATTGGTACAAAAACCTTTTTAATTTCATGTAGTTAAAATTATTCACTTTGCAGTTTATAATGTACTCTAATTCCTGTTTGGTCATAAATTTGATAAGAGAAAGTATTTCTTGTTCTATTAATTTATCTATGGTGTCACTCTTTACATCTAAAACCTGTAATTATTTTGACCTTATTTTGGTATAAGATGTGAGATGTAGGTCTATGCCTAGACCTTATTTTGGTGTAAGATGTGAGATGTAGGTCTAAAATATTTTCCTGTTTTCTCAACATTTTTTTGAGTTCTTATCCTAGAAGCTGATGCCTTTGGGTTTGTCAAATGATAGATTACTATAGTCATTTACTATGGTTACTTTTGATCCTATCCTAATCCACTGATCCATCACTCTATTTCTTAACCAGTACAAGGAAGTTTTGATAACAGCTGTTTTTTAATAGAGTTTTAAATCTGTTACAGTTAGACTACCTTCCTTTACAATTTTTTTAATCAGTCCCCTTGCTATTCTTGACCTTGTGTTGCTCCAGATGAATTTTGTTAGTATTTTTTATAGGTTAGTAAAATAGTTATTTGGTAGTTTGATTGGTATGGCACTGAATAAGTAAGAATAAGTAAAATTGTCCTTTTTATTATATTAGTTTCACTTAATCCTGAGCAATTGACATGATTCCAATTATTTAAATCTGACTTTGAATGAGAAGTGATATATAATTTTGTTCATACAGTTTCTCTGCCTTGGGAGGGAGATTCCCAAGTATTCCCAGTTACTTTAAATTCTCTATCTCTTGCTCTTCAGCTTTGTTATTTATATGTAGGAATGCTGATTTTTTTAATGTGGGTTTATTTTATATACTGCCACTTTGCTGAATTTCTTTACTTCCTCATTGCCAATCCTGATTCCCTCAATTGCTTTTTCTTCTCTAATGGCTATAGATAGCATTTCTAATACTATATTGAAGAGTAATGGTTATAATGGGCATCCTCGTTTCATCCCAAATTTATCCCTTTGATGGTTTTAGATAGATACTATTCATTGTTTTAGGGAAAACTCCATTTATTCCTAAATATTCCTAATGTTAATAGTAATGGATGTTGTATTTTATCAAAGAATTGTTCAGCATTTATTGAGATAATCATATAATTTCTGTTGGTTTTGTTATTGATAAGTTTATTTAAATTGAGTATTTTCCTAATGTTGATCCATCCCTGCCTACCCAGTATAAATCCCACCTGATCATGGTATATTATCCTAGGAATAACTTGCTGTAATATCATTGCTAAAATTTTATTTAAAAATTTGCATCAGTATTCATTAGGGACATTGGTCTATAATTATCTTTATATGTTTTAGTTCTTCCTGGTTTAGGTATCAGTATCATGGGATTTGGGGGGGGGGGGGGGGGTTGCAAAGCAATTTGGTTAAGTGACCTGTCCAAAGTCACAAGCTAGTTAATTATTAAGTGTCTGAGGCTGAATTTGATCTCAGGTCCTCATGATTCCAGAGTCCAAGTTCTCTCCACTGAGCCATCTTGTCACCCCCCCATCTCCCAACTCATGATTTATTGTAGAACAATACTTGTCCATAAAATTCATATACCATAACTTGTTCATCCATTCCCCAATTGATGCAAAGTCCCTTATTTTCAAAATTTTTGGCAATACAAATAAATACTTCTTAAATGTGTGGAACTTTTCACAGGTTTTTATGATAGCTTTCGGATATAAACCTAGTAGAGATAATACCAGGTCAAAGGGTATGCATAGTTTTATTACCCTATGGGCATAGTTCCAAATGGCTTTCCAAAATGGTTTGATGGTTCACACCTCCATCATTTTTCCCACATCCTCTCCAACATTTATCATTTTCTTTTATTTTTTGTCATCTTTACCAATCTGGTAGGTATGAGGTAGTACTCAAAGATGTTTTCATTTATACTTCTCTAATCAATAATGATTTGGAGTATTTTTTCATAAGAATTTAAATAGTTTTGATTTCATTATCTGAAAACTGCTTGTTTATATCCTTTGACTATTTATCAATTGGAGAATGACTTGTAATCTTATAAGTTTGATTCAGTTCCGTATATATTTTACCAATAACTCATGTATCAGAAACACTAGTTGTGAAAATTGCTTCCCCCATTTTCTGCATTTCTTCTAATTTTGACTTCATTGAATTTATTTATGTAAAACCTTTTTAATTTAATATAGTTAATTCCTTTTGCAATTTATAATGTTTTCTCTATCTTGTTTGGTCATAAAATTCTTCCCTCTCCATATATTCAACAAATAGAATATTTGTTCTCTTAATTGATCTAAGGTATCACCCTTTATGTCTCAATCATGTATCCAAGTCAACCTTATTTTGTTAAAGAGTGTGTAATGTGGGTCTATGCCTAGATTTTGTCATACTATTTTCCAGTTATTCCCAGCAGATTTTGCCAAAGTAGTGAGTGCTTATTCCAGAATCTAGTGACTGAGTTTATCAAACAATAGATTTTATAATCATTTACTGTTATTTATTTTGTACTTAATTTAATTCATTAAACCAATTTTCTATTTATTGGCCACTATCATATAGTTTTGCTGACCAGCACTTTATAGTATAGATTTACATGTGATACAGCTAGGCTGCCTTCACTTGCATTTTTTTTAAATCTCTTGACATTCTTAACTTATTGTTGATCCAGATTAATTTTGTTATTATCTGTAAAAGAGTTTTTTGGTAAGTTTTTTTGTATGACATGAATAAGTAATTTAATTTGGTGTGAATTGTCATTTTCATTATCTTAACTCTGTCCAACTACAAACAATTGACATTTTTCCAGGTGTTTGGATCTGACTTCATATGAAAAGTATTTTGTAATTTTGTTAATTATAGTTTCTGGGTTTGTCTTGGAAGATAGAATCCCAAGTATTTTATATTTTCTACAAATACTTTAAATGTGCCTTCTTTTCTGTCTCTTCCTCTTGGACTTTATTGTCCTGATATAGAAATGCTGATGATTTGTATGTATTTGTTTTATATCTTGTTACTTTGCTAAAGTTGATAATTATTTCAAATAATTTTAACTGATTTTCTAGGGTTCCCTAAGTATAACATCATATCATCTGCAAAGAGTGAGAATTTTGGTTCCTCTTCCTCATTGCCTATCTTTAGTTTATTTTCCTTCTCTAATTGATAAAGCTAACATTTCTAATAATATGGAAGAGTAGTGGTGATAATGGGTACCCATGTTTCGCCCATGATCTTATTGGAAATGCTGTTTTTATCACACTTATATGAAATGCTTGTTGACTGTTTTAGATAAATAAATGCTACTGATCATTTTAAGGAAAAATCCATTAATTCATATATTCTCTAGTATTTTTAATAGGAATTGTTGCTGTATTTTGTTTAAGTTTTTTCAGCATCTATTATAATAATCATTTGATTCTGTTTATTTTATTATTTTATGGATAGTCATATTGATTATTTTCCTAATATTGAACCATCCCTTTCAACCTGGTATAAAACTTACCTGATCATGGTATATTATCTTAATAATAACTTATAATCTCTTTGCTAAAACCTTATTTAAATGTTTTTCATCAATATTCATTAAGAAGATTGATCCTTAATTGTCTTTCTCTGTTTTGGCTTTTCTTGGTTTAGAGTTCAGAACAATATTGATGTCAAAGAATTGACAGAACTCCTTTTTTACCTATTTTTTATAAAATTAGAATATTTTTTTTCTTGAAAAATTGGTAGATTTCACTTGTTAATTCATTTGACCCTGGAAATTTTTTCTTAAAGAATATATTGATGGTTTCTTCAATTACCTTTTCGGTAATGTAATTATTTAATTATTTTATTTCTTCTTCTGTTAATCAGAATAGTTTACATTTTTGTAAATATTCATCTATTTCATTTAGATCATCAAATTTGTTAGCATTCAGTTGGGCAAAATAGCTCAGAAATATTACTTTAGTTTTCTGCTCATTAGTGGTAAGTTTACCCTTTTCATTTTTTCATATGATAATTTGGTTTTCTTCTTTATTTTAATCATATTAACTAAAGGTTTTTTCATAAAAACTCAGTTTTATCATATAATTAAATTATTTTCTTATTTTCAATTTTGTTAATTTGCTTTTGCTTTTCAAAATTTCTAATTTGGTATCTAATTGGAAATTATTAATTTGACTTTATTTTCTAGATTTTTGAGTTGAGTTGCAGTTCATTGATCTCCTTTTTCTCTATTTCTTTTCATGGAAGCAATCATAAGATTTCCTCTAAAAACTACTTTGGCTGCATTCCACAAGTTTTGACATGATGTCTCTTCATTGTCATTGCTTTGTATGAAATTGTCAATCATTTCTATGATGTTGTTTGATCCACTCATTCTTTAAAATTATATTATTTAGTTTCCAATTAATTTTTATTAATCTTTCCTTTGCCCTTTATTACATATAATTTTTATTTTATCATGACCTGAAAAGGATGCATTTAATAGTTCTGCTTTTCTGCATTTGATTGTGAGGGTTTTTTATGCCTTAATACTTGGTCAATTTTTTTTTTTCTGTAGGGGCCATATAGTGCATAAAAAAGGTATATTCCTTTCCCATCCCTTTCACTTTTTTTCAGAGGTCTACCATATCTAAGTTTTCTCAAATTATATTTGCTTTCTTTACTTCCTTATTTTTTTGTTTGTTTCTGGTTAAATTGATCTAATTATGAGTGATAGTGATTAAACTTCCTCATTA
This sequence comes from Macrotis lagotis, assembly GCF_037893015.1. Lineage (NCBI taxonomy): Eukaryota > Metazoa > Chordata > Mammalia > Peramelemorphia > Peramelidae > Macrotis > Macrotis lagotis. The sequence goes on from NC_133658.1 coordinate 778,836,152, forward strand.
TTATAGTTTTATTGTCTGTTTTCCTCTTACTCCTTAACTTCTCCTTTAAGACTTTGGATGCCATACCACATGTTGCATATATTGTTAATATTGGTATTATCTCACTGTCTAAGGTTCTTTTTACAAAGATGTAGTTTTCTTGCTTGTTCCTTTTAATGAGATATATTTTTACTTTGACTTTTTACTCCTGGTTTTCTTTTCTACTTCAACTGAAACTTAATATATTTTTCTCTTTTACCTTTACCCTGTGTGCATTTTTTCTGCTTCAAACTGGTTTCTTTTAATAACATACTGTAAGTTTTTTGTTTTTAATCTACTCGGCTATCTGCTAATGTTTTATGGGAGAGTTCATCCCATTCACATTTACAATTGTGATTTCTCTCTATTTTCTGTATCTTCTCCCATTTATACACTTCCCTTTCTTTTTCCTCTTATTCTTTTATACTAATATTTAATTTCTGACTGCTGTCTTTTAATTCTATTATTTTCTATTATTTTCCATTATTTCCCTGAAAAGTCATCTTTTCCCCTGCAAGAATATGCTGAAATTCATTAGGATGGTTGAGTCTTAACTGTGATCCTAGGCCCTTTGCATTTCAGAATATCATATTTCAGGCACTCTGATCCTTTAATGTTGATATTGATAAGTCCTACATTATCTTGACTGTGGTTCCTTGGTATTTAAAATGAAACTTTTGGGCTGCTTGAAATATTTTCTCCTTTAGATCTGAATTCTGAAATTTGGCTACAATATTTCTTTGAGTTTTTATTCTGAGATCTTCTGGAGATGATTGGTGAATTCTTTCAAGGAATATTGTGTCTTCTTGTTCTAGGATATTAGGACAGTTTTCCATGATAATTTCCTGAAACATAGGGTTTTTTTTTATTGAGGCTTTTAGATAGACCAATAATTTCTAACTCTCTTGGATCTATTTATTTCACTCTTTGGGTTTTTTTAATGAAATCTGAGTTTCTCAGATTTCTTTTTTTACTTTTCTATTTAAATTTTACTTTATATATTAATTGAATTTTACTTTAACTTTACCTTTATCTTTACTGTTTTCTTTTGACCTCCCTTTTATCAGTCCCTTCCTCCCCTTTCTTTTCCTTTCTCTCCCAAATCACTACCCTGAAGAACAGGATAATTTTCAAACTTAATTTGGAGTATATTATTTCCCCCTTGGGTGAAATCTGTTGATACTAAGATTTGCTTATTGTACATACCCTTTCTTTTTCCCCTCTACTATAATTGGTCCTTTGTGCCTCTTCATATGGTGTTATTTACCCTCTAATGCCTCACCTTCTACAATAATCCTTCTTTTTAATAGTTTTAAATCTGTCTTGTATCCACAACCTCTATCAGATATACTTTATTTAATAAATACAATTTTTAAGTATATAGAGAAGTTTAATTTTGAACAGCTGGTTGATTGACCTATAAGCCTTATTACTTTACAGTCACTTCATACCCACAAACTCTGTCCAATTACATTCCCCTTAACTGTCACATTAGAAATATAATTCCCAAGTCATATGTAGCATCAATTTATATTTATTTTATACTATACCCTCTTTCCTTGTATCTTCTGTAGAAATACAAATCTCAAGAGGTAAAGTATCATGTAAATAGTTCTTTATCCAGTTATAATCACAACTTCCAAGTAACTCACTGCAAGTATCAGAATAGTATCAGTATCAGTAAAGCAAAATCAGTTCAAGATCCATTTATATCCACACCCTCTAAGTACATCCCCTCCAACTATATTCAACCCTCATGAACTAAAGTATCAGCCAAAGCTGATCAATCTATACCAATCATGATCAATCTATACCAATACCCTCTAAGTATGTTTTTTAAAGTTATTCTAGGAGAAATAGAGTTATCAAGAGTTATAATTCAGAGCAAAGGGAGTAGAATCAATAGAACAATGTACACATCAACAACAGCATTGTAAGATGAACAACTTTGTTTGAAGCAGCTCCTCTCAGCAGTTCAGAGAGGAAGACAATTGTATTTGACTGATTATGGACTATATTATCCCCATTCAAAGGAAGAAAAAAAAACACACAAAAAGCCCTTCCTAAGCTGATGAACCCTTTATAAAAATTATCTTTTATGTATCTCTTTCCCTTAATTCTAATTCGTCATATTGATAATTACTAATTTGTAAACATGTTTATCAAAATATGTATGTACAATGCTAATCTTCACCACTGAGGGGAAGAGAGTGGGAAGGGAGAGTGGAAAGAAATTGTTTAACCTTAAAATATACACGTGCATATGGATTGAAATAAATAAATAAAATTAAAATACAAAGGAGAAAATAAAAAAATAAATTCCATATCAGTCAAAACCTCAAAAAAAAAAAAGAAGTATAAATACTGTCTTCCCATGGAGTGATGTATCCAGTTTAATGTTATTGACTTATGTTTTTCCACTTTCTGTTTATATTTTTATGCATCTCTTTAGTATTATATCTGATGATTGGATTTCCTCTTCAGTTCATGTCTTTTTATCAGATAAGTCTGAAATTCCATTTTTCCCTGAAAAGTCATCTTTTCCCCTGCAAGAATATGCTGAAATTTGTTAGGATGGTTGAGTCTTAACTGTGATCCTAGGCCCTTTGCATTACAGAATATCATATTTCAGGCACTCTGATCCTTTAATGTTGCTATTGATAAGTCCTACATTATCTTGACTGTGGTTCCTTGGTATTTAAAATGAAACTTTTGGGCTCTTTGAAATATTTTCTCCTTTAGATCTGAATTCTGAAATTTGGCTACAATATTCCTTTGAGTTTTTATTCTGAGATCTTCTGGAGATGATTGGTGAATTCTTTCAAGGAATATTGTGTCTTCTTGTTCTAGGATATTAGGACAGTTTTCCATGATAATTTCCTGAAACATTTTCTAGAGTTTTTTTTTTTTGATTGAGGCTTTTAGATAGACCAATAATTTCTAACTCTCTTGGATCTATTTTTCAGGTTGAGTATTTTTTCTAAGATATACTTCTCCTTTATTTCAATCTTTGGGGTTTTTTTTGATGAAATCTGAGTTTCTCAGAGTCATTCATTTTAGGTATTTTTATTTTCTTTTCCAATGGTTGATTTTACTTTTTAATGTGTTTTCATTTTCCATTTGGTTAATTTTACATTTCTGTAAGCTACATTCCTTTCCAGTTGATCAGTTTTACTTTTTCAATGAATTACATTCTTTTTCAAGTTGGTCATTTTTAATTTTAAAGGAGTTGATTCCTTAAGTCAATTTCTCTTAATTCTCTTTCATGGCTCTCATTTCTTTTCTCCATTTTTTCTTCTCCCTGTCTTATTTGATTTTTAAACTGCTTTTTGAGCTCTTCCAAGAGGTTTTTTTGGATTTGAGGATGATTCATAAATTTCTTTAAGGCTAGGGGTGGCTGGGTGGCGCAGTGGAGGGGTGGCTGGGTGGAGCAGTGGAGGGGTGGCTGGGTGGCGCAGTGGAGGAGTGGCTGGGTGGCACAGTGGATGAAGCACTGGCCCTGGAGTCAGGAGTACCTGGGTTCAAATCCGGTCTCAGACATTTAATAATTACCTAGCTGTGTGGCCTAGGGCAAGCCACTTAACCCCATTTGCCTTGCAAAAATCTAAAAAAAAAAAAAACAAACCCCAAAAAATTTCTTTAAGGCTTCACATGTAGTCATTTTGTCATTGCATTCTTCTTCTGAGATGGCATTATTATCATTCCTATCTGATTAATAACTATATATAAAATTATTTTCTTTGATTTTTGTGCTCATGTAGATAGTTGAGCTCTGTTCCTGAGGCACAGGAAGTATAGTACTAATCTTTCAGTGCTGGGGCCAGAAACTAATCCCTGTCATATTGCTTGCCTGTGGTATTGCCTATGTGTGTTTTGTGCCCTCCTGTAAGTTAGCCCTGGCTTTCTGTTCACCAAGTCAATTCAGTAGCCCTGGCTTTCTGCTTACCTATGGTGTTGCTTATACAACAGGTTGTTCCCTGTATTAGGGTAGCCCAATCCAGTACCATCATTTGCACCAGCATTTCTCATCCTTGAACTATGTTTTCTGAGGTGGGGTTGGGATCCTCACTGCTGGCCTGCTGTAACACTGACTTGCTGAGCCATGACCTGAACTGTGCTGTGATTAAGTTTCCTGGTGTCTATCTAGCCATTTTTTCTATGTTGGGCTTTTTACCTAAATAAGATGTAGCTTTACTGAACTTCCTTCATGATATTTTGAGCTGAGAAATTGTTTCACTTTATTTTTTTTGCTGATATTTGAAACTTTAGGGTCTATATAGAGACTTTATTTAATGTTATTTGGGAAAAAGCTCCAGGAGCTTCCCAGCTTCACACTGCCATCTTGGTTTTACTCTGGAAGTCCACCTCAACTATTATTGGGGCCTTTTGGAAGTAGATCTGCCTGTACCACGATATCTGTGAAACTGGAAGCATTTCAAGTGTTGATTAATGCATTATACCAGATGAAACTCTTTCCATTAAAACTCATTTTATTCATTATAGTGGAGTGGGTTAGTGAAGACAAGATCATTAATACATTGTATCTGGAAAACTACAAGGACCTTGCAATTAGGCATTTTATATTTTAATGAGCTATCAAGTTGTCATCTTGTTTTAGGAAGTACCTCCTCTTCTACTAATAATACTTCCATACACTTATATAACATAATTGCTTTGCCCACTACTGGAAGTGATTGTCCAACAGGCTGGGTTAAGCACCTATGTTCAATAGCTTCTAATTTGTTTTCTTAAAAATACATATTTTCCATCATATAATCATTAAATCAGGCTTTAATACAAATTTCTAGAAAAAGAAATATCTCTAAATAGCAGAAAGAAATTATGTAAATAAGGCCCAATTTTTTTATAGTTGAGATAACCCCATTAGAATTCATGTTTGAAGGAGAAATTTTTGTGGCAACTTAATTTGTGGGTGAACCAATTAGTACTTGTTCCTGCTAACCACACAGAATTAGACATCTCTCTTCTGGACAGTAAACTCTTCTCTCCTCACAATGTTCAATTGTATATCAGTCCCCAAAGGTGACTTGCTGGCTCTTTCTGGCTAGACTTTTTTCCCCTAGTGTTCACAGACATTGATCACTCTTTGCTTACTTGGGTGGGAAAATAACTCATTAGATTAGTTTTTGAGAGAAGCGGTTTTCCAGATTCTTTCTACACAATATCTTGGCTTTTTTCCTGATAACAAATATTTATTAAATAGCTACTATATTTCAGGTAAGTTGCAAGGCAAAAGATATGTAACCATAATGAGTATAACAAAAGTAACATGCAAAATGAAGTATTTCAATAAACAAAGATATGAAAAGATAAAATCTTGAAGTAGGTAACAGTTTACCTGAATATCAGATAAAGAGATAATTTAGTAAGGAAATGGGGTAAGGTAAGACTGGAAAGGTAGGTTGAAGACAAACTGAGGAGAGTGCTAAATATCCTTCTAAGTAATTTTTGTAATTGTAAGTAATTTCTTTTTTCTTCCATATTCTATGGGGGAGCCACTGAAAATTTTTTGAACAGGAAAGTGGTCAAATGTATACATTAGTTTGATAGTAAAAGAGAATTTAGACTGCTTAAAATGAAAAATAATTGAATTTCATCTATATGAGAGCAGAGGGTAGAACTAACAATAATAGAATAAATTGTTTCCACATACTTTTTAGTTCTGAGTCTATGATTCTGTGAAATAATTTGCAATTAACAATTTTTGTCCTCTAAAACAGGTGAATAACACAATATAACTTAAACTAATTTATTGAATGACACTATTTTAAATGGCTACAAGTTAAAACATTGGACGTGGTTCATATTCCAAAGGAAATATATTTGGAAACTTACTGAACTATGCAGTGGTCTGACCTTTCTACCTTCAAAGAAGGTAATAATGCCTAGAGGGGAGAAAGTCCTTCTTTTTCAACTGTCCCTGATTACTCCCTTTTTAGAATATCTTCACTCTGCAAAGTTTACAATAGTATACTCTTTAGCTTGAGGGTCACAATATCAGAATCATAATTCTTTCCATGTAATTTATTTGTGCACTAGGTTTATAGCTTCCACCTTGAAATGCCATTATCAGTGAGACTGAGTTATTATAGAGCAAATTGAAATGAATCAGGAAATGTGTTTCTCCCAATATTTCAGTATTCCAAATGCAAGTACAGCTTCTTAGAGAAATCCCCCCAAATTGCCATCAAGGTCCAAATTGAATGTGAACCAGAGAATGCTTCAATGCCTGTTATTAAGATCTATTACTACTTTGGATTTGGCAGAGAATCAATCTAATGTTGAAATCTTAATCTGTTGAGTTGCAGTTTGGATATCCATAAATAATTCAGATCAAAACTCATTTATGATCAGCACTTGCTATCTAGAAGTGTGGCAGCTTAGGGTGAAGCATCTTGTCTAATTAAAAGTGAATAGCTAAACAAATACTCCTCCCCATTCTGTTTGCTTGCCCTAGATTTTGGTCACCATATTTTAACATTTTATAATTATTGACTATAGTCCAACATAATTTTCTCCGTCTTTGCCCTGGAAAACTGAGATAAACCTAACAGCAATTTGTCATTTAATCATGACTAACCCATTGTGACACCTTTGGGGGTTTTCTTGGCAAAAGTATTAGAATGTTTTTTCATTTCCTTCTTCAGATTATTTTGCAAATGAAAAAAAATTAGGCAAAAAGAGTATTTATCTTTCTCAAGGTCACACAAAATAGAAGCCAGTTTTGAACTTTAAAAGATATCTTCCTCACTATTGTTCTATTAGAAACCAGGAGAGATGGAAATTTAGGGAAGCATGAAAGGATTTGCATGAACTGATGCTGAGCAAGATGACAAGAACCAGAGAAACATTGTACAACCTGACAGCGGCGGGGAATAATCAAATTTGATGGTCTTGCTCATTCCATCAGTGCAACAATCAGGGACAATTTTGAGCTGTCTATGATGGAGAATATCATCTGTATCCAGAGAAAGAATTGTGGAGTTTAAACAAAGGCCAAAGACCTTTAATATGGGGGGCGGTGTTATCTTATTATATAATTTTGCTATCCCTTATACTTTATTTTTCTTCCTCAAGGATATGATTTCTCTGTCATCACATTCAACTTAGATCAATGTATACCATGGAAACAATGTAAAGACTAACAGACTGCCTTCTGTGGGGAGTGGGGGAAGGGAAGCAAGATTGGGAATAATTGTAAAATTCAAAATAAATAAAATCTTTAAAAAAAAAACAAAAAAGATATCTTCATGACTTCAGGCTCCACATGCTTATCTACTGTGCTATCTGGATGAAATAACTATGAAAAAAACTAAAAACAAACCTTGAAAGGTGGACTATCCATCAATTCACAAACATTTATTAAGTACTAATTATGTTTGGGATGTTTTGCAAAGCACTAGAGATGGGAAAAATAACAGAGTAAGAAGCCTATAGTAATTGAGGGGCAATTTTGTTGGAAGTGAGACATGAATAATTAAACAGTATGAAAGTGAAAATAAGAAGTGTGTATGGAAGAGAACAAACAAAGAGACCTTTATTATATAAAATGGCAAAGGACTAATAACAATAAAGTAATCTGGCATACTTCAATTCAGCAATTCAATCTAAGAGCAAGTCTGATGTATCCGTCTTTTGAGAATAATGCAATGCTAGGTCACAACTAGAAACATCTAATTGGGGTAGTCTTGACCAAAGGTAATCTTTTTTTGTTTGTTTGTTTTTATTTTTTCAAGGTAATGGGTTAAATGACTTGCTTAAGGTCCCACAGCTAAGTAAGTATTTACTAACTGAGGTCAGATTTAAACTCAGGTCCTCCTGACTCCTGGGTTGTGTTCTATCTACTTCCTTACCTGGCTGCCCCATTCAAAGGATAATCTTAAAGATGATTTAAGATTGAGAGGAAAAGGGACAGAAAGAGAATTTTGTTGAGGAACTCTTCTAGTTGTTTTTGCTGTTGTATAAATTTTCCAAATACTTTACTGTTTCCACAATTTTTGGATGTTTCATTGATAAACTATGGGAAAATGTTGCTTTTAAACAGCTTCTTTCACAATTCCACTTAGTTTCTGGATTTCGAATCTTGTAGACATATCAACATATTTCCTTCCTATATGAACAATTATTCCTTACATGACTGAAGAGTCCATCTTAACCTCCATTTTCAGAACTTGACCTTTACTTAGGAAGTTGTTCAGGACTGTTTTTAATTTTGAAAAACTTGCAATATCAAAGTAGATGTAGTAGTAACTGAGCATTGTACACATTCATGATACACATTCATCATGGTAGAAAATACTGAAATGACTCCTGGGGGAGTATTTAAGTGAGCATTTTCAGCAAGCAATTTCATGAGGTTAATTGTGATGGGAGAAAACTTTTCCTTTGCTATGATGTCACTTAGGGTTTTGATCCTAACAGAATGTTTTATATGAGGAGTCATAATAGAGTCAACCATTTTTGGATCCTTCAAAAAAGGTTGTTACTCGGATTAACTCCTTTCCTACCATGTGCAGCTTATCCTGCTTAGATGCAGCAGGAAAAAAGGTCAGTAGCATATAAATCTTCTAGACCATACACTGGAGTTAGAGGCCTGAAAAGGTCTGTCCACTGATTATGAAACAGTTTATCTGATGGATTATCCTGGATACATCTCCTGTGGTCATGTAGGTCAGTAGGAGCCTCCTAGGTGTTTTAATAGACAATAGAAGGAAAAATAATTTCAACTTCTTTATGAACTAATTTTATTCTATTTGACTTTTAACTAGGAGATGAAGGGTAGAAAAATGAGAGAAAAGTTTGAGACTCAGTAGTCCTTTTTCTTCTAATCATGGACTTAATCAAAAGTTTCTTAATAGAAAAGCAGCAAAGTTATTGTACACCTTCAGGGAAGTTTCTCAGCTGATAGAATCAAGTTCCCTCGTTATTACACTATGAACATTTATTACACATTTATCTTGTAAAAAGCATTTTGCTAGATGATTTTCAGTACAAAGTCGAAAGTTACCTTTAAGCAACTGACTTCCTACTAAAAAATATTGCATCTACAAAAGAACTTGAGAAGGGAAAGAAATCTGGGTAACAAAGTAAAGGTCAATTAAAGTGTTATCAGTACTCATCATTATCACTTCTATCAAATCTATGAATGTCAATTCCATTCTAATATGAATAAACTTTTAGTGACTATATATAAACATATTCATGTATATTATATAATAACTAATTAATAATAATGAACAGTGATCAGAAGTTAGCATAATCCTGATCATATTTGATAGAATAGCAATATTGCTAGTTTACAAATTAAAGTCTCCTTGGAGAACAGTGAGGGGAGAAGAGGCTAATGTCTATTATGCTTCCCTTTAATATGTCATGTGGAGTTTGAGCTCCCACAAATAGAAAAGGGTTCACCATATGTAGTTTTATATATATATACATATACACAAAACTACATAAATAAGTTTGTATATATACATGTGCATGTGTTTGTGTATGTGACTGTGTGTGTATTTGTGTGTAATCTCACAAGGATAGGGGAAGAAGGGGATATGCATGTCTCTATAGGTGTATGTATTCAGCTATATATATATATATATACATAAAAATATACATATCCATGTATATGTATATTGTATATATGTGTGTGACAAATGATGTTAGTTCTACCAAGAAACAGCAGTTATGTAGTATCAGTTTCCAGGGAAATCTTAAAAATTTCAGCCCCTTCAGCAGCTGCAATAGGACCAGTTCCTCAGTAAGCTTGAAGGAAGTTTCTCAGCTGATCAAATCAAGTTCCCTTGTTATTGCACATCAATTATTATTAAACATTTGTCTTATAAATAATATTTTTGCTAGCTGATACTAGTAAGTCGAATGTTGCCTTTAAGCAATTAACATACTGGAAGGACACTGAACTTACCAAAGAATTTGAGAAGGGAAAAAAACACTAAATAATGAAGAAAAGATCAACCAATGGGTTATCAGTTCTCACGATTGTCATTTCCACCAAATCTATTAGCATTGATTCTACCATTCTACTATGAATAAATTTTTATTTATTAGATAAAAATATATATACACATCCATATGTAATAACTAACTAATAATAATGAACAGGGATCAAAAGATAGCATAAACTTCATTACATTTTCTAGAATAATAATATCTAAAGAATCAAAAATTAATTCTGTTCTAGTACCTCTTCACTTCAAGAATAGCAGAGTATATTGCAAAACTAACTTCCAGATTACCGCTTTTTTTTTATTTTTGCAAGACAATGGCATTAAGTGACTTGTGCAAGATCACACAAGCTAGGTAATAATTAAATATCTGAGGCTGTATGTGAACTCAAGTCCCGCTGATTCCAGAGTCAGTGCTCTAATCACTGCACCACTGTGCTGCCCCCCATACTTCCCCTTTTTACAGGAATTAAAATCTCCTTAGAGAAGGCTGAGGGGAGAAGAGGTTAGGATGTGTATAACTCATATATAATAAAAATTCATATGTTTGCTATATATATGTGTGTGTGTGTGTGTGTGTGTGTGTGTGTGTGTGTATAAATGTCTATATATACATGTGCATTTATGTGTATTGTGTACTCATGTATGTGTATGATCTCAGATGGTTGGTGGTATACAAAAGGAAGAAGTGGTCCAGGATATATGTGTGTGTTTCTCTGTGTCTATGTATTTCAATGTCTGTATACATATACATACACACAATTATATCTTTTAGATGTGGATGTGTATATGTTTTTATATATGTGTATCTGAATGTATATGTATATATACATATATGCATCTGTGTATATCTCTATTCATGTATGTATATATATACATATATATATATATATATATATATATACATATATGTTTGACAAAGGATTTTAGCTCTATTAAGAAGCAACAGTTATATTGTAGCCACTGGTTACTTGAGTTCAGGACTCTGGAAAGAAGGGTGGAAATAAAACAAAAATGTATTGAAAGAAGTTACAATACATAGGGAGAGAGAGAGAGAGAGAGAGAGAGAGAGAGAGAGAGAGAGAGAGGGAGGGAGATAAAAATAGCCAAGCAAAGTTGGCTGGGCCAATAGGTCAGAGAAAACTACAACCCTGACAAGTCCAACCCAGGTTTTTATGAGGGCAAAAGCTGAACTCTATTCTCCTATACTGGACCTGGAATTAGGTAGAGGGTAAAGCCTTAGGAAATCAGGATACAAATTTCACATTAAACAATGACTCAATGGTAATGGGGATCTCTACTTAATTTGAACAGCCTTTAAGATTATGAATTGTTTCTGTTACAATCACACTTCTCTACTTCTAGTCAATTTACATCTCAAGAGTTGGTGATAGTCAATTTACCTCTCCACCCAGTTTCTACATTCACAGTTCTCTTCATCTTTCTCCTGCATTTTTATAGTATCAACTTCCAAGGAAATCTCATAAGCTTTAGTATGTTGGATAGTTACAGTAGGATCAGTTCCCCAAAAAACTTTTGTTTCTTTTCAAAATGATGACATTATGTATCTTAGGTAGGAATAATAATCAAAAGAAAGAATCATGAAAATCTTTCTATTTTTGTCTATCTCTCCCTTGCCCTGCCTTTCTAACTTGCACTAGGAAAATGGAGATAGGGGTAAAGGAGTGACATAGATGATCATTTATTTCTTGTCCTATAAATGTTTGTTTTTGAAGTTAGACCACTGAGAATCTCATCTATGCTAGAATATGGCATTTTCATTTTATCTTGTAAGAATATGAAGTCATTAACAACTTTTGAGCAGAATGATGTGTTCAGAGTGGTACATTAGGAAGATTACTTTGGCAGCCATATGAAAAATGGATTGAAAATGAGAAGGAATTGATACTTCTACTACTAGCCAAGGGTATGACCTCAGAAACAATCTTAGGCAGGAATCCATGAATTGTCTGACATCATCTCTTATTTGTGTTAGTTTTCTGTTAGGTGACAGAGTATACTGTTCACCTTCAGCTCCTAAATGATCAGACTTCTACAGAATAATTCCACTTTTCTATAAACAAACAACAAAAATGTCACCTGTTTTTTCTTGATCAATGCATGCTAAGGATAATGACCTCATAATCTAGAGCAACAGACTTGGCTATTGAATCATAGGTACAGAACTCATTAGAAAAAAAATCATTCCAATTAAAAGTTCCTTAATTCTAGTTGACTTAGAAACATTTCTACATCTTCAAAAATTCTCCATCAAGACTGAAGATTCACTGGGTTCTGAACTTGCATATTGCCATTAAAAAACTTGCTTTAAAATAAAATAAAGTTTTATACAACTCTTTTCGGATTGGAGAGGAAACTCCTTTGTGAAGTGGTTCTAGCATTTGGCTATGGTCCCAGAGTAGCCTTTGAAATCCTTTCCAAATCTCATGCTTCCAACTTGGACATTCTATTAGCAGGTGTGACAGCTTTGAACTTCTAAGGAAATCTACCTTGTGCCTCCTTATTCCTCTTATACCATCTTCTCCTCATACTACCAGTACTTTTCATAGTAAAAGAACATCTTTGATATTTTGTAGTTTACAAACCCTTTCATAGATACTAGAGACTCACAAAAGACCAGCCTCATTATGCCCTTAAAGGAGATACTTTTGTGATGAGAGAAGCATCCTGAAAGAAAATGGGTTTTAGGATCAACAAATCTTATATCTCTGATGTTGTAAGGAAAAGCATGGGTCCTCAGAACAATAGGCACTGCAACAATTGGCTGCTGTTTCCTTCACTAGACAATGGTGACAATCAATGCAACATTTACCTTATATAACCTTTGAAAGGGGCCAGCTAGGTGATGTAGTAGATAAAGCACTGGTCCTGGAGTCAGGAGTACCTGGGTTCAAATCTGGTCTCAGACACTTAATAATTACCTAGCTGTGTGGCCTTGGGCAAGCCACTTAACCCTGTTTGCCTTGCAAAAACCTAAAAAAAAAAAAAAAACTTTAAAAGGTCTCTTGTGCAAACACTGATATATTCATGCATTCTATTCACCTTAGAAATGAAGAAAATGAGATTCACACCATTTAGATGATATATCCCTGACGATATGCTTGGTATACAATACTATTAACTCACATTTTTACAAGATTCTGAGGTTTCCGAAGTATTTTTTCTTATGGTTTCTTGATTGATACTTGAATCAAACCACTGAAAAGGGTGCTATTAACATGTCAATTTGGGGGTGAGGATGAGAGATCTAGAGACAGAAGGAACCCAAGAGACTGTAGTAAAATTCTTTACTTTTAAAAATGAAGAAGTTGAAGCCCAAGGAGGTCTTGCTCAAGGGACTGCTGAAATCACCCAGATAGATGATAAGCAGAAATAGGATTGCTCTTTCCACTTAGTGTATGCTTTGCAGTAAAGGTTTCTAAATGTTTCTTGGTTGATAGGTTGAACAAAGTCAGAATTTGAATCTAGATATTCTAAATAATACTATCTGTTCTCTGTTCCATGTTGACTTTTGAAATGAAACGGTGCACCAACTACTTTGAGTCCTTTGATCAGCAAAGAATTTGTTCTCAGCTACAGTGAAAGGAAGAAAGACAGGAGCCTCTTTTCGTAGGAACAAAAGACCAAAAGACCACTTTATTGCTTTATTGAGTATCCTTAACATATATATATATATATATATATATATATATATATATATATATATATATATATATATATATATCTTACCAATGCCCTTCCACAGCACAAACATATCTCCTGAGATAATTAGTGGGAGCCAACCATACAAACAGATCATAAAGTTGTTTGCCAAAATTCTTGTCATACTTCCTTATCTTTACAGTTTTACTATAATCTGATTATCTCAGGATGAGCCCCTTCCTGGACAAAAACAAAAGTAGGAGAATGAAGACATCCGGAGATACCAAGCCAGCAGTATTGGAAAATAACAGATGGGCTGCTCGGGGACCTATCCCGAGCCTTTGCCTGGATACATACCTTTCCCCTGTCTTCGGACGCACGGACCCTCCTTTGGGGAAGGAGGGCAATAACTGGACAGAACACCAGGTTGCAGTCTAACAAGCAGGTCTTTATTGCTTACATAGCAGGGAAAAAAGCCTCTCCTCTTCCCCAGTCCCCTCCCTTATCTAGTCTTCTGTTCCTCCCCGGAGCTCCTCCTCTGTTCCTCCCTCATGGGCGGAGCCACTCCGGTTACTGGGGCGTTCCCAGCACCCATGTGGGCGGGTTCACACCCCCAGGCGTCTCCTAACCCATAGGTGGCCAAGGTCCAGAGCTGGGTCCAGAGCAATGGGCAAGAGGGTCTTGGAGACCTTTGTCTTTGTTATCTTACAGCTGTGGTCCTCAAGGATCACTAACAGACTTTGAATTCAAGCATGCACCTGAAAACCAGATTTTTTGAGTTCAAATATATTGTGCTATGTATTATGCTCCATTGTCATTCTTTTTTTAAAAAATTATTTATTTATTTTCATTGATATGTACATGCATGTTTCCAAGTTACAAAATTTCCCTCCACCCTCCCCTCCCACCCCCCTCCCCTCATCAGGGAACAGTCAGGTTATTTTGTTAACTATGTTTACAAATTAGTAATTTTTGGCATGAGGAATTAGGATTTAGGGAAAGAGAGACATAACAGATAATTTTTTTAAGTGTTCATCAGATTCAGGAGGGTTTTTCCTCCCTGTATATTTTATTTTGTTTTCCTTCCTCTGGGTGGGGATAATATAGTCCATGTTATAAATGGCTGGAGAATACTTAGTCCAGAGTGATTAAAATGCTTTTTATTAAGATATCTAAACAAAATGGCACATATCTCTCATGTGGGGAGAGAGGGGTGGGGAAATCCCAACATACAACTCTTTTGTGTACTTTGAAAGACTTTGTTCCTGCCCCATTCATGCCAGTCATAGAAGAATAGATAGATCTCTTTAAGCATGTGCAAAGGAGAAGGTCCAGACTAGGTTACTCTTGACCAGTTAAGAACTAGTTTCTTCTAATCTAGTTTGTCAGTTTGGGAATGGGATTAGGAGCACTCTCCCAGTTTTGTGATTGACTGAGGCCATTCCCCCTTTGTAATGGATTTCAAAGGGGGCCCCCCTCCACACCCTGTGAAGACCAACAATGCCCTTCATTCCTCACAGTCTATAACCAGCTTCATTGTCATTCAATGAAAATAGTCTTCCTATGTAGTAAAATCATCTAATTTTTCACTAAATCAAAGAACTATTTCAGTGGAAGCCTGACATGAGCAGGAGTTTGCTCTTTCTAGTTTAGATATCCCTGAGTGGAATATTCCCAATAAAACCATTTCAGGGTTAATATTTCTAGTGAAGTCCTCTCAGGGTTAAGAAATATTAAAGAAAGAACAAGCTATATTCTTAAACTATTTCCAGAGGAAAGACACTTGTATTCAAAACAGGTGGCTCACTGTCCTACCTTTTGATAAGACTACTTTTACTGAGTACTTGAAGGATAGTAGACGTTTTCCTATGAGAAAAACCTTGCATTCCAAAGAAGCTCATAAACCTCTTGTTTGATAATAAGACTATTTTTACTGAGTAGGAGGATAGTAGAAGTCCTTGCATGCTGAGACATTATTTCATTTAGATAGACATAGAAGTGCGTTAAAAAGTCTTTTTGATGTTTGCCCCATCTGGATGGTTAGGTAACATTTTATGAAAACCTTTCAGTCTTTCCTTGTTGCTAGAGTAGATTTTCAAGAGTAAAAAAGTAACTCTGAAGACTAACCAATGAGTGTTAGGCCATATAATCTTGCTTGACTGTCAGTTCAGGGCAGCTCCTTGGTCTTCACTACCTTTATGAGACTTGGATTATGCCCCTCTCTCGAGAAAAGCCAAAATATTTTTTTTTCTTTTTGCTCAAAGGTGTCTCTCAATATTTTTTAAGTGGCCTTTTTTTAGCCCACACAGTTTGGTGTATTGGTCAGGAAATCATCCCTCTTTAAGACTCTCTTGGACATAGATACGAAGGCACACATCTTGAGGGGTGGGAAAAAACCTAGAGGAGAGACTTATTTTTATTTATTGACCAAAGGCTCTGGAGTTGGCACTCTCAAGAGAGAGGGAGAAATGCCCCCTCCCCCTCACAGAAGCTGAACCAAGAGGCTATTAGAGTCAAGATTAAGTTTATATACACAAACCCAGAAGAACATCTCTGAAAGACCAGTATGCTCCAGGGTGAGCCCCCCTTTCCTTTTAAGTCCAAAACAGCCAGGGTCTGTGAGATACAAAGAGGAGACGTATTCTGTCACATCTGCAGACAAGGCAGGAGGAACTTTGGCACAGGTCAAATTCACGTTATGGAGGCAAGAATCTGAAAGGGATGGGGAGGGCAAGTTTAAAACTAAGTGGCAAGAAGACATCATTCCCAGGGGTGCCAGTTGATAGTACTTTAGGGACTAGACTTAGAAGTTGAAATTAGATCCCAAAGTACCAAGGAAAGGATAAAAAGAGCATGATTAAATATTGTTGTCTAACTTGGACTGGGGCCCATCTCCAAGGAAACAATTTCTGGCCAAAGTTCAGTTCCTTTGATGATTTGATGTGTCAAAAAAAATGAATATATGTATATATAAATTCAAAAACTCTTCACAATGAGAAAGAAGTGATCTATACAGCCCTATGGTTGCCCAAGATGGTTCAATTTGTTGTGAAGGACAAAGGTGAGAAGGAGGAGAAGTCTAAGCAATAGGAACCTTTGCTGTTGCCACCCCCTCCTTACATTCCTCCACTGTTATCCCCCCAAGTTGAGAGTCTGCAAACCCCTCCCTCAGCACCTCCTGAACAGTCAGTAGGGGGAGCAGATGGAAGAGCTTTGATTGATTTAGGGGAATCCATCACAATTTCCTTATATTCATTCCTTAGGGGAGAATTGGAACAGCTCCTGAATATCAGATTTTTTTTCTCTCTTTCAATGGCACAGGAGTTAATTGCAAACTGTAGGCATCTTCTTTAACTCTTCTCTGCTGATCTGTGCTGCCAGATGCTGGTTTTCCCTCCCTCCTCCCACCTTCTCTTCTGCAGCTGGCCTGCTTATCTTTCTACCTTGATGTTGGCAGAGAGAGAGAGAGAGAGAGGAGAGAGAGAAGTGTTTATTAAGACTTGGTAAAATAAGTGTTAAAAAGAACCTTATTTGAAGTTCAAGAAACAGGAAAGAAACAGTGAAAGTTACCAAATATGTAGAATAAAGAAATCATAGAAAGAAATGCTATTTTAACATGAGAAAGTTTTGAGGAAGCAAATTCCAGAAAGACTAGAGTCACATTCATTTGTGAGTATATAATGAGGTTACAAAGAAACATCAGAATAAGAGAAACTAGATAGCCAATGTTTTACAAGAATGACCTGGTAATATTATAGCTTCAGGAAGTTATTAGTATAGATTCTGGTAATGTTAGTTTTTACAGAGAATAATGGAACAAGTGGGGATCTAAGAACTGAAGAGCCCCCAGGAAAGATTTTGGACCTGCTTCCTTATGAGGGAAGTTTTTTTTTTTTTTTTATCTGGATAAAAGCAGGGGATATTCTAACTGGGCTGCAGATTTGAGTGGTTATTTGCCTTCCTAAAAAAGTATACAGTTTTAAATATTAAAACTTTTGAATGTAAAATGTATTGTGAAAAACAGAATCATGTATGTGTTTTATATAGCAATGGGAACCTTTATATAAGCTGTCTAAGCTATGTGACTCTAGTTCAGAATGTGTTAAAATCAAAAAGAGTTAAAGGAAAAAATAGTGGAACAGTATATTAAGGGAAAATGTTGTATAGTATGAGTAATATAAGCTTTGAGAGACTTGGGAAGAGAATAAGAGAAGAATGTATAGAGAGCTATAGGTTTTATTGGATATATATTTAAATAAGGTTGGGATAATCTGAAAATTACATTTGACTGTTACTTTTGCAGTATCTGGCAGTGAATTGATTAGAAAATTGTAAACCCAATAAGATGAAAAGTTTGATATGAAAGCAATTGCTAGGTAAATGTTAATTTTTTATGTTATTATTGAGTCTATAATATGCTAAATTGTCTGTTCAAAGTAATATGAAAATACATATAACTGAATTAAGGGATTTGTAAAAAAGATTGGGCATTTTGGTTATAATGCATTATGATTCCTCCAGAATCATAGGAGGGAAAAGAATGAATGGAAATGCTCTGATAGGGACAGAATTTTCTTGGTGGAGACTTGGAGTCTGGCAAAAAATTGTCAGTGCAGACGTGTGAGTTATGTGCTCTTAAGCAAGCTTTAGAATTACTAAACAAGGGGGAGGTAATATTTACATCAATTTCACATATGCTTGCGGTATAGTTCTTATATTTGGAAAAAATCTGGTGTGGGCGAGGAATGATAAAAAATAAAGATGAATTGGTACATACTACTTTGACTTCTCAAAAAGTGGGGAATCTCCAATTCCAAGAACATTTCTAATATTGAGAAATGTTGATCATTGAGGATAGAAAGTGTTTAGTAAGTTAGAGCATTGAGAAATTGGAATTGCACTGATAAAAATAAAAAGAATTTTCAAACATTTTAGGTTTTGAAAAGAAAATAATTTAAGGTTATTTTTGAATAAAATTTTTGGAATTTAAGAGAAGTATAAAGAAAATCTTGTAACCATGAAAATGGATTTTTAGTAGCATGTAGTCTTAAGAATTTTTCTGTGTTGAAAAATTCTAGGGAGTAATGGAAATATACATGGAATTGAAATGAGTTATGAATAATTAGTAATATCTGAGAGCAGCTTCAAACTACGAATTCTTCGGAGAATTTAAAGTTGTGCTGTAATCTTAAACAAAGAACGAGTTGAAGTTTCATGCATCACATTTGTAAACATTTTTTTATGAGAAAACTAAAGAATACTATGCCAACAAGTTATGTGAGTCTAGTTCTTTTTGGTCCAGAGAATTTGTGAAAATCTTTGTTTTTTTAATCTCCTATTTATGAAAGGGAATATTTATATGTAACATCAATGTAGCTAACTTAATATATGTTATTTAGTAAGAAGGAATTATATGTGTAAATGTAACACTGGCATAGGTAAAAGGTGTACATATATATGCATATATATATAAGACTAAACTCATAAAGAATATTATTTCCTTTGTTTTGAAAATAGAAATGCATTTGGAATAAGAGGCAAATAGAGATTTGTGTGGAAAGACACTTAATAATAAGGCTAACTTTAAGAGAAATTGCTCTTTTGTTTTGCTTTAAGAGAATGAAATGTTAACATGGAAATCATATATTTCAAGGAGGTTAAGAATTTAATGTTTAAATTTTAAAGAAGTAAAATGGCACATTTCTTCCCCCATGTTAAATTCAGGCTCAGAAGGATAGTTTATGAGATTGGGAAGTATATCTTAAATGCAAGATACCCTTTTGAATAATGTTGAATAAATATGAGGGGCTTTGGAAAATAATTAGGAAATTTAAAATAATGTAACCCTAATTACATGACATGTTAATTAGTAAGATGTTAAAAAGTGTTATCAGTCATGTGATCTACTTTTTGAAATATAAGCTGTTTTACTATAATTACATCAAAAGCTGGAATTAATGATTGATTTCTTTGTCGGGATAATGAGGGAAATTATCAAAGGTCATGACCCTCTGAGTTCCCTGAAATTTTTAAATAATGTGTTTAACCTTGCTCTAGATCTGTAGGTCCAGGTATAAATGTAATAATGGGAAGATTGTTTTGTGAAATCTAGTACTTAATGTGTTAACACTTATTACTGTTTTATTAAATTTGTAATTAATAGCTCATATTGAAAAATTTAGAGACCCTTAATATATTCTAATGGATTGAAATAATTCTGAAAAGTCATAATTTGTATTTCAAATGTGGCTAATAATTAAACAGTTTTATTGTAAAGAATTGTTTGCATAAGAACTTCCAAATTTTATATATATGTGTGTGTGTGTGTGTGTGTGTGTGTGTGTGTGTGTGTGTGTGTGTGTGAATTAGAATTTTGTGGTTAAATTTATGTATATCTATCTAGATAGATAAACATATATCTCAAAGTTGCGGGTATTTGCTTTGAAGTAAAAGTACCTGAGTAGCATGGGAAAGACAATAATGATAATAATTTGTGATTTTTTTTTCCTGTGTCAATCACTGGCTAGTTGTTACATGAGAATTCTGAGAATATGCTCTTAGACAAAGGAGGTATTTATTTATTGTGTGATACAGCAAGCTGAAAGGAAGGGCTTCTAGACAAGAGACTTCTAACATACCATTTTATCCAGATATAAAGCAGATGTTATTTCAAACAAATGGATGTGGGTCCACAGATCAGAAGTTAGTGTCACCAGAAGGGTAGACCATCCAGTTAAATTATGGAACATAGGTGTGAAGAATATTTTTGTATGTGAATATACATATTCCCCCATGCAGATGCTAGGGGAAATTGACTGCTCTTTGAAAGTTTAGAGAGTACCCTATTTAATGTATTCTGATAACAGGGACACCCAGAGTAGCTATATGTGATATATGTGTAGGAAAGGGAGCTGATTGATTGTGACCCCACCCATCCAAATTAGAATCAACATTCAGTCCTTGTGAAGTGTATTCTCTTGGAGATTTAATTAGATGGAATTATTATTTTAGATCAAAAGACGTTTAAATGGCTTTTGTTTTGTGACTGATATCAGGCTTTATAAGCAATGGAAGTGCTGTTGAGTCAATGCTCTCTTGAAATCTGGAAGCCCAAAGGAGGTTTGGAGACTACATAGGTGACAGGTGTAGTGTGCTATAAGTTGAAGGGGTAACTTTTTAATACAGTCTGAGGTTGGACCCTTTTGACTTGACTTACCAAAAAGTGACGTTTGAATAATGTCTTACTGGATAAATCTAAAATTTGGCTTAAGAAATTTGATTATCCAAAGGACCTCAGCCTGGAAACCAACACTCAAAATGATATGAATAAAGGAATTTTCTTTTGATGTCCTGGATCTTTATAATAAATCACTAAAAGTCAAACTGATATAGAAATTTTATATCAATTGGAATTTAATAGCTAGATAACCCAGCATGTGGTTTTAACCTCTGCTATAACCTATATTAGGTTTTGAAAAGAATTAATTAATTGTTTTATTTTATTTTATGCCAGGAAAAAGGATATTTAGGTAAAAAAAAGAAGAAAAAAATGTTTACTTAATCTCAAGATATACTTCTGTGCAGTAGGAATTTCAAGTTCTACTTTAGAAAGGGAATGTAAGTCAGTTGAGTATATCAGGGAAAGATTCATTTATAGTTAGAAACATTTTGGGAAGGAAGGAAATTATTTTAGTTAAGGATGCTTGAGATTATTTTAATAAAGAACAAGAGTTTAAAACTGTTTGTATGTTACGTGCTTGAAACTGTAGTAAGATAAACAACTAATGTAAATGTTATAAGCTCAAGTTAACTTGATAATTTTCAACATATTCATTTGGGAGGTGAGATGTTTTATTTTTGTTAAAGTGAAGTATGTTTATCAATGATAGTGAGTAAGGCAAAATAAAATGTGAATTGCAATAACTCTAGAATTTTATGATCTAATGATGAAAACGTGAGTCTAAGTAGATAAGATGTTGTGTTAAGAAGCTGCTTTACCAGAAGAGAAGATCTCAACCAGTCATCCAAATTGGAGATTGGAATGGACTCTGCAGATTCATAAAGATATTGAAGAATATCTTCGAGAGAAAAAAGTTCATCTTCTTCTATTGCATCTATGTGTGTGTGTGTGTTGTTTGTTCAGGGGTTCCAAAAACAAGATGAGTCCCAAGTGGACAAGAAGAGAGAACAGAACCTGAAGGGGTATCAAGGATCATATGAGAGGACTTCGAATGTTGAAAACTAAGAGGAATTGAGTGGAATATTCCCAATAAAACCATTTCAGGGGTAATATTCCTAGTGAAATCCTCTCAGGGTTAAGAACTATTAAAGAACAAACTATTATTCTTAAATTATTTCTAGAAAAAAATTCCTTTGTATTCCAAAGAGGAGACTCATTCTCCTAACTTTTGATAAGCCTACTTTTACTGAGGACAAGAAAGATAGTAGACTTTTTCTATTAGAAAAATTTTGCATTGCAAAGAAGCTCATAAACCTCTTGTTAGATGATAAGACTATTTTTACAGACTAGGAGGATAGTTAGAAGACCTTACATACTCAGATATTATTTCATTTAGATAGACATAGGTCATTAAAATTCTTTTTGATGTTCTTACCATCTGGATGGTGAGGTAACATTTCATGAAAACCTTTCATTCTTTTCTTGTTGCTGGGGTTTTCATGAGTAGAATGTAAGTCTGAAGACTAACCAATGAATCAAAAGAAAGAGAGGATAGGGAGGAGGAAGGGATCGTGTTAGGCCATATAATCATGCTTGACTCTCAATTTGGGGCAGCTCCTTGATCTTTACTAGTTTTGTGAGACTTGGAGTATGACCTCTCAAGAAAAAGTCAAAGTAAAGTTTTTTTTTTCTCTTTGCTCAGAGGAGTCTCTCAATATTTTTAAGTGAATTTTTTATCCCACACATCCTCAAAAGAATGTACTATTAACTTTTCAGTATGAACATTTATACTTCAGAAATTGGAAACTGTTAATATCAGGACATGATTTTTTGTTTTGTTAAAGTTGCTTAAGAAAGTGATGGAGAAAATGTTAATAATGCATATTAAAATTTAAATCTTTCTAGGTATGTACATAGATGGTGTAAATATTTACTAGCATATTGCTGCCTTTTGTAGTACTTTTAAAAAGCCATTTTGTAATACTTAATGTGAGCAGTTCTGTGAAACTGTTTCCTTAGAATAAAAGAAAGTGCTGAAATGATAATAGAATGATCCCCCCTATTGTATTTTATCTATACATGTCATGGACTAATTTTTTTGAAGTTTTTCTCTCTGTCTTTTTCTCTCTATCTTTCTCATTTGTCTTTTCATCTTTATAGTTTGAAAAGTTTTTGGCAAATTGTAGCTTAATAAATCATTTGATTATGAATATAAATAAGCATATTTTTTTCCAGGATCAGATTGATTTACAAGTATTCTACCAAACCTTTAAAGAATACTTAATTGCAATACTATTTCTTTTGGAAAAAAATAGATGAGGAAGGAATTATGGTTCTGATAACTTAATCAGAAAGAGTCAAAACAGGGAAAGAAAATTATAGTCCAAATTTGCTGATGAATACTGATGCAAAAATTTTGAATAAAATACTAGTAACGAGATTACCCAGTACACCACAAGGATCATACATTATAATCAGATGGGACTTATACCAGGAATTCAGGTCTGGTTCAGTATTAGGAAAGCTATCAGCATAATTGATCATATTAATAACAAAACCAAAAAAATCACTTAATTATTTTAATAGATGCAGAAAAAATACCTTTAGATGTAGCAGCTTTTATGAAGATTGTTTAGCATTGGCTTAGAAATAGAGTAATACATCAGTAAAATAGGTTAGGTAAACTAGACAAAGTAGTAAATGACTAAAGTAAACTTCTGTTTGATAAAGTCAAAAAGTACAGCTTCAGGGAGAAGAACCCACAATTTGAGAAAAATGCAAAGGAAATTGGAAAAAATCCATGAATGAAACTAGGCATAGACCAACATCTAACATACTATAGCCAGATAAGTTCAAAATGATTGAGACATGCAGGGTACCATAAACAAATGAGGACACCAAAAATAGTTTACCTGGCAGATTTATGGAGAAGGAAAGAATTGATAACCAAACAAATGATAAAGAATATTATGAAATGCAAAATGATAATTTTGAATCAATTTAAAAGTTTTTGCACAAAAGTACTGCAATCACAATTAGAAGAAAAAACAGAAAATTGGGAACATTTTTAATGCCAGTGTTTCTGATAAAGTTCCTATTTCTCAAATATACAGAAAGTGGAGACAAGTTTATAAGAATACACATTTATTACAAATTTTTTAGTGGTCAAAAAATAATGAACAAATAGTTTTCAGAGGAAGCTCTCTATAGTCATATAAAATGTTCTAAGTCACTATAGATTAGAAACATTCAAATGGAAACAACTGTGAGGTCCCAATGTATATCTATCAGATTGTCTGTTATGACAGGAAAGGAAAATTCTTTATCAGTGGAAACAAAAATGTTGAATTGTTTAACTCAAATTTGTTTAAATTTCCATCCAAAGTCAACATAGTAAATTCCCAGGGTAGGTATGTCTCACTGATTTGTTGATGATCCCTAAGGGAAAAGCATAGACTTGGAATGTAATATTCCAGAGGATTTACAACCATTAAGAACATATCCATCAATTCTGGACATAATTCTTATGTGGGGAGAGGGATTTAATTAAAAACAGATTTTCAAACATTTCTGATGAAAATATCAGATTTGAATAGAAAATTGGACTTTCAAATAAAAGAAACAAGAGAAACAGAAAGGTAAATATGAAAGAGACATGAAGGAGTCAATAAGGTTAAAAAGTTTACATTCCTATATGGGAAAATGATAATTATAAACCCTAAAATCTTTATTATAATTAGGGTAGTTAATACATTAAATATTGAGAAAGCTGGTACAGAATTTAAATGATATTCCATGGACTTCTGGGGTAGAGCCAATATGGTGGTACAAAGCTAATATGCTCTTGGAGCTTTCCCCTACCAAAGATAAATGAAGCCCCAACTCTGACATTCATACTTCGGATCCAATCAAAAAAAAAGATTTAAAGAATTTTTCAACTGTAGACATCATGGAGAATCTTCAGTGAAGATCTCTTTTGGGGAAAAGGGAAAGTAAAGTCCAGGAGGCAGGAGAACATGGAAAGCCAGCAGGCAGCTTTTAGCCACAGTGCAATCCAGATCCTGACAGCTTAATAAGGGATCCTGGTAGACAGATAGAAAGCCAGTAAGGACTTCAACCTCAAACAAAGTCTGAATCCTGAAAACAATAGGATAAAAGACAGGACTAGGTTGAGAACAAACCACTGTTAAGTCAGAACCTAGACATAAAAGATGAAAAAAAATCACTGCAAAAGCAAGGCCTAAACTGCATAGGCAACATCTTGGCCAGCAACAATCAGGGATCAGACCCCTAGCCCCAGCAAAATAAAAGCTTGGATCTATACTCCTTATACCAGGAGCAGAAATTCAACAACAAAAATGATCAAAAAAGTTAAAAGAGTGCTCACTATAGAAAACTACTTCAAACAAGAATGACAGCAATCTCATGCAGAAGAAGAAAGCAGCAAAAAATCACTCACAGGAGAAGTAGCAAAACAGTCTATATATTGGACTCAATTATAAAAGCTCATAAAAGATCTTAAAAACAATTTAAAAGCCAAAGAAGAGAGGAAGAAGAAAAACTGAAAAAAGAAATTAGAGTTATGCAGAAAAGTTGTGAAAAGTTGATCAATGAAATCAACTGCATTAAAAATAAAAATAACGAACTGAAAAAGGAAACAGAAGGTAATTGAAGAAAATAAAACCATAAAAATTGAAATTGAACAAATAGAAGACAAGAATACAAGATTTCATCCACCAAAAAAAAAAAAAGGCTGAAAAAGTTGAAGAAAATGTAAAGTTCCTTTTAGGGGAAAAAAATTACCTGGAAAATAGATCCAAGAGAGACAATCTATGAATAATCAGACTGCCAGAAATCATGGACCAACAAGAGAATCTGGAAAATATCATGCAGAAAATTATAAGGGAAAACTGTCCAAATCTACTAGACAAGATAACAATATAACCACTGAAAGAATCCACAGAACCCCCCAGAAAGATAAAAACTCCCAGGACAAAAACTCCAAGGATTGTAAAAGGCAAATTCAAGAACCTGCAGATAAAGGAGGGAATATTGCAAGCAGCAAAAATAAAATAATTCAAATATAAAGGAAATGCAGGACTTGTCAGTCTCAACACTGAAAGATTGGAAGATCTGAAATAGCATATCTCAGAGAGCAAAGGACTTGGAAAGAACAACTCGGAATATAGTACCATGCAAAATTCAGCATATACTGTCAGGGGACAAAAGATGGATGTTCAACAAAATAAAGGACTTACAAAATTTCCTGACACAAAGACCAGAACTGAACAGAGAATTCGATTGCCAAATACATGACTGAAGAGTGGTGTTAAAAAAAAAAAACCAAGTAAATGAAAAAGGAAAGGGAAAGGAAAAACCAAAACAAAACAAATGTTGC
This sequence comes from Macrotis lagotis, assembly GCF_037893015.1. NCBI lineage: Eukaryota > Metazoa > Chordata > Mammalia > Peramelemorphia > Peramelidae > Macrotis > Macrotis lagotis. The sequence goes on from NC_133658.1 coordinate 778,862,391, forward strand.
TCAAGATAATCAAATTGCATAAAACTCTGAATGGGAAGATATAACTCTTGTAATTCTTTTTTTTTTTAACAAGGCAATGAGGTAAAGTGACTTGCCAAAGATCACTTAGCTAGGTAATTATTAAGTGTCTGAGGTAAGATTTGAAGTCAGGGCCTCCTGACTCCAGGGCCAATGCTCTATTCACTGAGCCACCTTGCTGCCCCTACTACACCACCTAGCCTCCCCCCATCACTTCTAATTCTTTAGATCATTACTTCTCTTAGCAGAAAATAATTGAAGAGAATGAACCTAATGTATATAGGTATCATGGGTCTTATCTCTCAATTGAAGAGGTCCAAGATGACATCAGTATATTTGAGACATAAAGCCCTGAAGAAAAAGAGGGATGTTAACTTGAAATATAAGTGTCTCATTATCCTTTGACTCACATTAATCACAAGGTGCTTAGCACATTGTCTACTGAGGGCATCATAAACTGAGTCAGAGTCTTTGTATCTCACAATCATTTGTAAAGTTCTCAGATGAGACTCCAGAGCCTTCCAGTATTTAGAGCCCTTTAAACTTCATAAACTGCAAGGATCTGAGTCAGTGTCCCTGTAATTTATAATCAATTATAAGGATCTCAAATGAGACCTCCAAGACATCCCAGTACTTAGAGATCTTTATAAGATTCTTACAATTCCTTAGGCCAGGGTTTAATTTAACCCTGCTTTCACTTAACAAGGGATCAAGTGCCCTGAGAGGGGAAGGGGGTAGAGTGGAAGAGAAAATAAACCTTGTTTCACTTAACAAGGTGTTAAGTACTCTGGGTGGGGAGGGGTTAGGTAAAAGGTGAAAGAAAATTGGTTTGGGGGAAGGGGCACAAATAGTTCAAGAAAACATTGCTTTGGATATTCTGGCTCTTGAAGAGGATTGTGTGTAGTTTAAAGATACTTGAAAAGGCGGTAAGGTAAAAATAATTATAATTAAAACTTGATGCAATTTGAGTCAATGTTGCTTATCAAGAAATCAAGTAAACAATCAGAGATTATATCTTGATAACAATATGAGCTTATCAAGCAATCAAATAATCAAACTGTGATTGGTAAAACCTGATTATTAATATTAGAGTGATAGATAACACCAAAGGAATAGGCATAAAGATTTATAATTTTAGAGGGAAAGAAAGTAGAATGTAAATTCTTAGTAAATTCTATTCAATACATTTAGCCCAGTGAGGGAACAAGATACATTCCCACTTGGTTTTAGAAAATCTAACTTAATCTACAGGGAAATGGGGGGGGGGACTAGGAAAATGAAAGAAAGGGAAGAAAGGACTCATAAAAGGGAAGGAAAGATATAAGTGAAAATAAAATTTTAAAAAATTTAAAAGAAAAGTCAAAGAGGAAAAGTAGTAAAATTTTGGTGTGGAGAAATAAAAGAAAAGGAAAGGAGAAATGAAGCAAAATAAGAGAAAAAGGAAATGAAGAAATCCTGGAGGGAAATAAAGAATTAGTAACAAGAATCCTACAATATGTTGTTTTCAAGAAATACATTTGAAGAAGAGACACACTCACAGGGTAAAGATAAAAGGTTGGAGCAAAATATATTATGCCTCAGCTGAAGTGAAAAAATCTGGAATACTGAACTTAATCTCAGATAAAGTAAAAACAAAAATCAATCTCTTTAAAAGAAATAAGGAAGGAAACTAAATCTTCTAAAAAGGCACCATTGGTAATGAAGCTATAACAGCTATATAGTGGTATAGCATCCAAATTACTGCAAGAAAAGATGAGTGAATTACAAGGAGACATAGATGGCAAAACTTAAATAATGGGAGATACCTCAATCTTTTTCAGAACTAGATAAACCTAACAACAAAATAAACAAAAAGGAAGTTAAGAAAATTAATGAAATCTTAGAAAACACAGATATGATAGAACTCTGGAGAAAAATTAATTAGGAAAGCAAAGACTATACCTTTATCTTAGCAGTACATGGCACCTTTACCAAAATTGACCATATACTTGGGCACAAAAACATTATAATCAAATGCAGAAAGGCAGAAAAATAACTACACATTTCTCAGATGATGTTGCAATAAAAATAACATGTAATAAAGAGTCATGGAAAGATAAACCAAGAACTAATTTTGAAAGTAAATGACTTTATCTTAAATAATGTGTGGATCAAATAGCAAATAATAGAAATAATCAATAATTATAACCAAAAAAATGATAATAATGAGACATCATGCCAAATGTATGGGATGTAACCAAGATAGTTTTGAGGGGAAACTCTATATTTCTAAATGCTTATATGAATAAAATAAGAAAGAGATAATTGAATTGCATCTCAAATTAAAAAACCTAGAAAAAGAACAAAAATTAAACATCTCCATTAAATACCAAATTAGAAATTCTGAAAATCAATGGAGACATTAATAAAATTGGAAACAAGAAAATCATTGATCTCATAAAGCAAAATTAGAGTTGGTTTTATGAAAAAGCCAATAAAATAGACAAACATTTGGTAATCTGATTGAAATAAAGAAAGAAGATAATCAAATTACCAATATCAAACATGAAAAGGTTGAACTAAACATCAGTGGAGAAGAAATTTAAAAGATAATTCAGAGCTACTTTACTGAACTGTATGCCAATAAATTGAATAACTTGTTGAAATGGATGAATATTTACAAAAATATAAACTGCCCAGATTAAACAGAAGAGGAAATAAATTACTTAAATAAGCTCATTTCAGAAAAAGAATTTGAAGAAATTGTCAATAAAAAAAAAGTCTCCAGGTCCAGATGGATTTGTAAGTGAATTCTACAAAACAGTTAAGGAACAATTAATTCCTATTCTACATAAATTATTGTAAAAAAATAGGAGAGGAAGGAGTTTTGCCAAACTCATTTTATGACACCTACCTGGTTCTGCTACCTAAACCAGGAAAGACCAATAGGAAAAAAATTATAGACCAACCTCCCTAATTAATATTTATGCAATAATCTTGAACAAAATTTTATCAATGAGACTACAGCAAGTTATTACCAGAATAAAGCACCATGATCAGGCTGAATTTATACCAGACAGGCAGTGATGGTTGAGCATTAGGAAAACACTCAACATAAATATATCAATAATAAAACCAACAAAAATCAAATGATTATCTCAATAGATGCTGAAAAAGCCTTTGATAAAATGCAACATCATTTCTATTAAAAATAGTAGAAAGTTTAGAAATAAATGGAGTTTTCCTTAAAATAATAAATGGTAACTATCTAAAGCCATCAACCAATATCATTTTTAATGAGAATAAATGCAGAGTACTTCAAATAAAATCAGGGGTGAAACAAGGATGCCTATTATCAGTATTGCTATTCAATAGAGTATTAAAAATGATAGTTATAGCTATAAGAAAAGAAAAAGAAAGTGAAGGAAACAAAATTGGCAATGAGACAGCAAAAATTTCCCTCTTTACAGACTATATGATAGTATACATTGAGAACCCAAGTAAATTTTCCAAAACCCTTCTTGAAACAATTAACAAATTCAGCAATGTACCAGGATATAAGATAAACACATAAATCATCAGCATTTCTATATATGAACAACAAAGCCCAAGAGCAAGAGATAAAAAGGGAAATCCCATTTAAAACAAATGTAGACAACATTAAATACATGGGAATCTACTTCCCAAGACAAGCCCAGAAACTATATGAGCACAACTATAAAGCACTCCTCACCCAAATAAAGTCAGATCTAAATAATTGGAAAAGTCTCAAATACTCCTGGTTAGGTTGAGCTAATATAGTAAAAATGACAATTCTACTCAAATTAAATTACTTATTTAGTGTCATACAAATCAAACTACTGAGTTACAAAAAACCAGTAACAAAATTCATCTGAAGCAACAAAAGGACAAGAATAGCAAGGGAACTATTGGAAAAAAAATGTAAAGGAAGATGTCTTAACTCTACCAGATCTAAAACTATACTGTAAAGCAGTAGTCATCAAAGCTACCTGGTACTGGCTAAGAAATAGAGTAATAGATCAATGTGATTATGATAGGTTCAGAAGAAACTGCAGTAAAAGACTACAGCAATCTACTATTTGACAAACCCAAAGACATCAGCCTCTGGCATATGAACTCATATTTGGCAAAAATTGTTGGGAAAATTGGGAAATAGTATGGCAAAAACTATGCACAGATCCACATCTCAAACCCTATTCCAAAATAAGGTCAAAATCCATACAGGATTTAGACATAAAGAGTAATACCATAGATAAATTAATAGACCTTAAAATACTCTATCTGATGTATGGAAAAGGGATAAATGTATGATTAAACAAGAATTAGAGCACATTATAAACTTCAAAATTAATGATTTTGATTCTATTAAATTAAAAATGTTTATGTATTAATAAAATCAGTGCTACCAAAATTAGAAGGAAAGCAGAAAACTGGGAAACTTAGCTTCACAACTAGGAGTTCTGATAAAAGTCTCATTTCTAAAATATATAGTGAACTGCATCAATTGATAAATGGCTAAAGGATAAAAAAAGACAGTTGTCAAATGAAGAAATTAAAGTTATATATAATCATATGAAAAAATGTTCCCAATCTCTAATGATTAGAGCAATGAAAATTAAAACAACATTGAGGTATCTATCATCTCACACCTATTAGATTAGCGCAGGTGAGAAAACGGTATGATGATCAATGTTGGAGAGGTTGTGAGAGAAATGGGATTCTGATGCATTGCTGGTGGAGTTGTGAACAGATCCAACCTTTATGGACAGCAATAGAGAACTATGCCCAAAGAGCATTAAAACTTTTCATAACCTTTGACCCAAAAAATCCAATTCTAGGTCTCTATCCAGAAGAAATTATAAAAAATTGGGAAAAGTCTTACATGTTCCAAAATATTGAACTCTCTTTGGAATAGCAAAGAACTAGAAATTGAGGGGTAGTCATCAATTGTGAATGGTTAAAGAAGATATAGAAATGAATACTATAGAATACTGTTGTTCCATAAGAAATCATAAATGGTTAGACTCTGGAGAAGCATGGAATGACTTTTACGATTTGATGTTGAGCAAAGGGAGTAGAACCATGAGAACAATGAGCACTTCAATAATATTATGAACAACCTTAATGGGAGAAGCTCCTCTCAGCAGTCCAGAGAGTTAGGATAACTGTAATAGAATGGCTATGGACTATGCTATACCCATCTAGAGGAAGAAAAACAAAACAAAAGAAAACACCCCCCAAAAAACAAGCCTTTCATTTCTGAAGAACTTTGTAAAAATTATTGCCTTTCCCTTAATCCTAATTCTTCATGCAGAAAATTACTAAATTGTAAATATGATTATCAAAGCACATGTGTAAAATGCTAACCTGACTGCTGCCTGCTGAGTGGAGGGGAGTGGAAAGGTAGGGTGGAGGGAAAATTTTGTAACTTGGAAATATGCATGTGCATATGAATGGAAGTAAATAAATTTATAAAAAAAGAAATGTTAATTTTACGTTGATTAAAAAAATGAAAAGTGAGAAGGATGAATGGGAGAAAAATTGGGGAAATAATCTCACATCAAAGGCAGATATTTTAAGATGCAAGGGAAGATGGGGATGTGGCTGACAATACTTGAATCTTACTTTCATTAGAAAAAGGTGACAATATATAGATTTAATTGATTATAGCAGTCTATCTTAACCTTCAGCAATTTAAGAAAGAAAAGGGATAAGAGGAAAAGACAAAGGCTAATAGGAAGGGAAAGTCAATTAAATAAGTTACTGGCAAAAGACCAAACAGACTTTTAAGGAAAGACAGACTAAAAAGAGAAAGAGAAGAAAAAATCTGAGAGGAAGGATTAAAAAAAATCAATAATCATAACCTTATTGTGAATGGAATTCCTTCACCTATAAAGTGGAAACATAGCAAAATAGATTTGAAACCATAATCCAACAATATATTATTTATAAGAAACACACTTGAAACAATGATTAAAAGGGATCTGGAGTAAAATCCATTATTCTTCAATTGAGGGCGGGGGAAAGTGGTAGCTAACATGATCTGAGACAAAGTAAAAGCAAAAATCTATCTAGTTAAGAGAGACAAACATAGAAATCATATTTTGTTAAAGGAACTTTATTTTATTTATTTTGGGAGGGTTGCAAAGTAATGGGGTTAAGTGGCTCACCCAAGTTCACACAGCTAAGTAATTATTAAATGTCTGAGGCTGAATTTGAACTCAGGTATTACTGACTCCAGGACAGGTGCTTTATCCCCTGTGCCACTAGCGACCCCACAAAAGGAACTTTAAACAAAGAAATAATATCAATACTTAAAATTTGTGTTCTAAAAGGCATAGTATTCAAATCCTTAAAGGATAATTTAAATATTACAGGAAAAATATAGAAAAAACTTAAAAATAGATGATTTAAATTTTTCCCTCTCAAAACAAGATAAATATAACCATAAAATACTTAAGAAGTCAAGGAGATTTATGGAATTTGGTGAAAGTCATATGTCAAAGACCTCTGGAGAAATCTGAATGGGAATAGAAAAGGAATATATCTTTTTGTCAACTACAGATGGTACCTTCACAAAATGTGCACAGGCATTAAGGGATAAAAAAATAACAAGCAGATGAAGAAAAGTGAATATTAAATTCACTCTTTTCAAACCAAGATGTATTAGAAATCACAATGCATCAATATAGATATGGTTCAGGAAGATTTCAGGTCCAAGGCTGAACAGCCCTTCACTAAGAAAGTTCCTGGATATAAATCTTACTGCAATTCCTTCTGGGAAGGTTCAATACTTACATGGAGATTGGGAGTCTTAATCCCTTTATTGCTTACCATTAACTGTTACAGTGGAAAAAAGAAAGTTTTATCCACACAAATAATTTATATTTCAGAAATAAAGAAGACTCAAGGCTCTTGGTAAACTAAGGACTCAGGACCTTGTTTTGCATATGTTATAAAGTTCTTGTTGTTGTTGTTATATTAAATCAGTTAATTATGAGATTTATGCGAAAATATCTGAGTTATCTGATAGAATGAAAATATGCAAGATTTTATAGTTGTCACTCTCTTTTTATAGTCAACTCCACATTCCATTATTTATATATTTATGTATAAGATTAAGTTCATGAAATTTCTAATTATTTCTGGATTATATAGGGAATGAGATATAAATTTTAACATTTTTAAGAAAAAAGTATAAAACTTTTATAATGAAATAGAGAAGCAAACTTTGAAAAAGTAAGGCCATATTGTTTTTCCTAAGAATTAGATGTAGATAGAAATATATAAAATAATATATTTTTCTATATATATATATATGCAAATATGTATGTATTACATATAAAATTTCATTGATAATTGTTAAGAAAGTGAAATTATATTCGTATTTTTTGTGTCTGTTAATTTCAAAAGGTCTTTCAAAGCCAAGCCCTCACAGATTCTTTTTAAAGATTCCTCCTTCAGCATATTGATGGTAGTGTCCATGTCAGGTAAAGAGTTTAGGTAAAGAGGAAGCTACTACTTTTGATATGTGAACCACTTATTGGGGAAAAACAAATTTAGGAGGTTTTGCAATATTCTAATAAGTCTTACTGTCAGATTTTAACAGAATTATCTATGAATCTTTGCAAGTGACATGAAACCAAAGAAGCAATTTTATTAGGAAAAGTCCCTTTTAGAAATGCCCTGAAAATAAGACTTATTTCAGAGTATCTAAGAAAAGATGTTTCCAAGGACTAGACAGTTAATGGGGATGTCTGAGAATCAAGATGAAATGTGTTGATTAAGTGGACATTTAGAGTGGTTTACCCTCTTAGAAAGAGACTTAATGTTATTCAGTGTTGATGACTGCTTCTGTCATTTTGTTTCATAGTATTTATTCTTGCTAATTTTTTTGTTACCTTGATGACATATAAATTTTTTCTCTCATCACAGAGTCTTCAAAGTAGTTATAGGTATATAACCTGATTTATTTTACCTATAAAGTCTATTTAACAAGGTTTGTCTCCTTAGGGGGATATTTAAGATTGCAATTATGCTTGTACTCATTATACCTCTCATCTCATCCACTTGATGCCCCTTAAGGTAAGCTATCATTTCATCCAGTATCCCTAATAGGTGTTAACTAGATCTGAAGGTATACACAGGTTGTTATAGAACAAGGATTTAAATTCAAATCTTTAAGCTATACTTTGCTGAGTAGTTGTGCTCCAAGTCACAGACCCCTCTAAAAAAAAAATAGAAATTTAATTCAGTCTTGTCATAAAACACAAATGAGATGATGTAAGTAAAGCGCTTTGAAAAAAAAATAAAGCACTTTAGATATGTCAACTATATATAACCATTAGGATGAAAATCAGTAGTTCTATATTCACATCTAAAGTTAACTATATTACTATCATGATGGATTATCCTAAACATGTAATCCATAATTTATTTTATTTATATATTGATAGATGGTTTTTTCCTCCATTAAACTGTAAACTATTTGAAGAGTGGAGACTACATTTTAATTGTAAAGATGAAAAGCCTCTCAGTGACTCAAAGCAACTATAATTCTGGAGAAAATAAATTATTATTTATTAGAATAATATTTCCAAGGAAGTCAGCATTCCTATTCCATAGACTTGGCCTTTCTACTGTTGTCCCCCACTACAGAGACTATAGAAACTCGTTCAATTGTTACTGAATCATAATGATGGTTGTCCAAAGTGTTTTTTAGTTGAATGTATTAGCTGACTTCTACTTCAACATTATTTTACAAATTGTTTATCATTTAAATTTACCTCAGCTAGGGAAGCTAGGTGGTGCAATCTATAGAGCACCTGCCCTGGAGCCTGGAGGACCTGAGTTCAAATGTGACCTCAGACATTAATTGCATAGCTGTGTCACTTAACCCCATTGCCTTAAATAATAAATAAATAAATAGATGGATAGATAGATAAATAAATAAATAAATAAGTTTACTTTAGCTAAATAGGCTAAATACCAAAATAAGCATACACATAACTATTCCCACCAGTGATTTTTTCCAATGAAGACTAAGTTTACCATTGTTGAATTTTAAGCTTATTTCGTTTATGAAATAAGGGACTTTATGACTTAGGAGCACCATCATTTAATCTTAGAACCACTAAATGGACAAATTTTTACAAGTAATGGTTATGTTTTATATGGGATTATAATATAGGTCACCTCCTCATTTCTGATTTGGTTCCCTTCCAACATCTAGTAAGACTCTCTGTCTCTTTGTCTCTGTATGTATCTCTTATTACTTTCTGACCTCCACCCCTCTTTCTTCCTTAGTCGTCACTCTTCCGCTTTTTCCTGTCTCTCTCCTGGTCTATTTTCCTCTCTCTCTCTCTTTCTCTCTCTCTCTCTCTCTCTCTCTCTCTCTCTCTCTCTCTCTCTTCCTTTTTTGGTGATGAGCTCTATTTTATGCAACTATAAAATAACAATAATAAACCTACTACTACTACTACTACTACTACTACTACTACTACTACTACTACTTGAGCTACTGCTGCTATTTAATATTTATATGCCACTTTTAAATTTTCAGATTTTATGAATAATAACATCACAACATCCTGTGAGATAGATCTCATTAGAACATTTTGTTGAAAAGGAAACTGAGACTTACAGAGGTTAAATAACTTGCTCAGGGTTAAATTACTAATGAATGCCTGAGGCAAAATTTGGTGTTCATCACTCCAGGTTCAGTGATCTCTCCACTGGGTCACCTAACTGTCCCAGAGCTGTAAGCAGAAATATTCTATGTGGATGAAATAACTTATCTGGGAAGTGATGACTACCAATCTTGAGGGACTGCTACCAGACATTTATTTATTCAGTGCAGACTTAGATCAAGAAAACTCTTATGTGCTTTGTGAGACTATTTACTGGACTGGAGATTGCCTAGCTTCAAAGAGGTGAGTGATAAAAACAGACTAATGTTATTCAGATTAAAATTCCCAATACATTGACCCAGAAGGATAGAGTGAGAATAGTTAAAACACATGGGACTATATGGATGGCATTCAAAAATGAGAGGGTAGAGCATCTGAAGTAATTCCAGAGGGATAATGTAGTGTTACATTTGGATTCATCAAAATTAACTTCATAAATGTAATATGTAGGAGGCATGACTAGCAAACTATCTCCTAAAAATGATTTGTCAATTTTCTCAGTCTAGAAACTATGAATTAACAAAAACAAGTAAACTACTAAGGAGTCATGAGTTGAATTATACAAATAAAAGATTGTTCATGTTTTCCTTTTCTCTGGTTTTACAACATAAAGAGTATTAATTATAGTCAACTATAGAATAAGAAGGACAATTTTTAAGTTAGTGAAACCATATATTTTTATTTTTTGTCAGATGAAAACTGTTTAAAGGAACTGGGAATATCTTCAATGGAGAAAAGAATGTTTGGGTTATTGTAAGTGGTTATAATAATTGTGTATTAAGTATTTGAAAGGCTGATATGCCAAAGATGGATTTGAATTATAAGAATTAGTCTCAGAATGTTGAACCAAGAGAATGGAAAGAAATTGCTGTCCAAAAGTAGAAGGGTTATCTAGTAGGTTCCCTCTCATTGGACATCGTCAGAAAAAAGTTGCAAGATTCTCTCATCAGGTATGCTAAAGTAACAGATTATTTTCATTTATGGGCAGAATGACTTTTTCCAAGATGTAATGAAAGTCTTTGATTCTACATCAAAGTTATCATCCTTGTTATGTGGAAGGAATGGTGGCTTTGAAAGTCTTAAATTTCTTTCCAAAACCAAATATTGAAGATGAAGACCTGTTAGCCAGAAAGTTCATCTCATATTATAAAGCAGAGATAATTAATGATTCTGATAAGAACTGGATATTCAAAAAGAATTCAAAAATATTGCCCGAGTCATCTTTTAATATACAAAGTCCCAATCAACCCTTACTCTTCAGAATTTGTTTCCTTAAAGGCTCCAAACTTCATTGCCTACTAATGAGCCCCTCTTTCACTATCTTTAATAACCATCCTTAGAGTCTTATCATCTTAGTTCTCTCTACCACCAGGTGGGGTTCTTCTACCTCTTCCCAGTCTTCCATATTCATTAATAGCAATAGCAATTGAATATTTAAAATCAGTTTAGGAAATGTCTAACATATGACTCACAGTTTTGCTATACCTTATTGATAAATTTCAGTTAAGTATGTTTCTGTGTCATGTGTGGGCTTTTATATGTCATATCTGGTTTTTACAAATCTCTCCAAAATAATTGCCATTTAATTTTTTATGCTGAGTCATCATATATCAAAACTGTGATGGGGAAAGTCAAGATGTGGAAGGGATAGCTATGTCCTCTCAAGCCATTTAGTCAAACCAGTATAAGAATAATAATTCTTACTAAACCATATCTTTTTGAAGGGTGTATATAGTCTCTGCTTGAAGATCTGTCATGATTAAAAGGCTGTTAATACCTCAAAATACTATTCCACTATTTATCTATTTAAAATTATCAAAATCTTATGAATTCAAGGTCAAATAATATTAAACAAATGATTGTGGCAATGGAAGGGAATGAATGAGTAGATGAATGAATAGATGATGAAATTGATGATGAGTGAAAAATCATTTATCAAGCAGTTGCAATGTTCAAGACCACAGTGATTTCCTAGGAGATAGTGGTTTACCTCTTACTGAAAGTCTTTAACATAAAACATATTATATGTTGAGCTATTTTTAATATATAAAATTATATGAGGTTTATTTTGTCAAACAATCTAATTGTTTTGCTCTATCCTAGATGTGAATTTCAGCTATAAATATTAAGATAAAAAGAAATATATCTTATTTATAATATACCTTGAGAAATTTTGGAGGCAGTATACAGTCATGTAGACAGGATGAGACTTTGCTGATGGGTTAAAGCCTGGTTGTCTGACTGGACCCAAAGAGTGTTGATTTATAAGTCAAAATTGTAATAGAAATAATAATAGTAGCATTTTCATAAGACTTTAAGATATGTACAGCACTATTTATTTATTATATCATTTAAACCTAAAGCTACTTTGCAAGGAAGATGCATTATTCTCTCCATTTTTACAGAAGAAGAAATTGAAACAAATTCAATAATTTCTAAGAAATTGTGGGAATGAGGAGAGGAATCATGGGATTGTAAACACAAAAGTACTGTCTTGACTAGTTTTTTAAGTGGAGAAAGTCAGTACGTCAAAATAAAGACTAGAAAGCTTGACATCAATATTTTAAAAATATTATAAATCAACATAATGGGAATTATATTTCTTCTTTTGAATTCTGATGAGATTATACCGAGATTCCAGTATATATATATATATATATATATATATATATATATATATATATATATATATATATATATATATATATAAATATAGGAATTGAAATAATTCTAACAGGTTGTGCAGAAAACAAATAGTAGTTACTAACATTTGTATAATTCTTTAAAGTTTACAAAGCAATTTAGAAACATCATGCTACTAGAGTCACATATTAATTCTTTCAGTCTGATACTAATGAAACCATACTGATTTTTACAGAAGAGAAAACTTAGGGCCAGCGAGGTACAGTAGTTTTATTTATTACTGAATATTTGGAAAGTGTCCATCTTAGAATTCACACCTAATTTTACTGAATCTATACCCTGAGGCAATCCACTACTGTACAATGGTAGTCAAAATTATTTTACTGAGATAAGCCCTTACTGCAATTCTGTTTTATAAATTTTTTATTTATTTGTTTTCATGCATATTAATATGTATATTTTTAAGTTACAACATTTCCTTCCACCTCTCTTCTCATCCCCCCCTCAGCAGCAAAGCCAAGTAAGCATTATACATACATATTTTTTTACTAAATATGTTTACAGATTAGTTATTTTCAGTATAAGAAATTAGAATTAAGGGAAACAAATAATGAGAGATAATTTTTATAAGGTGTTCATCAGATTCTGAAGGGTTGTTGCATGAGTGTATGTTTGTGTGTGTGTATGTGTGTGTGTTTGTGTGTGTGTGTGTGTGTGTGTGTGTGTGTGTGTGTGTGTGTGTGTTTTGTATTGTTTTTCTTCCTTTGGGGACAGCATTATCCAAAGCCAGTCTAATACAATTGTCCTATTTCTTTGTACTGCTGAGAGGAGTTGCTCAAGACTGATCATCTCACAATGTTGCTGTTAATGTGTACCTTATTTTCTTGATTCTGCTCCCTTTGCTCAACATCCAATTCTGTAATTTATTCCATGCTTCTCTAAAAGTCTGACCATTTATACAATAGTACAATAATATTCCATAGTGTTCAATTACCATAACTTGTTTAGCCATCCCCCAATTGTTGGGCATCCCCTCAATGTTCAATTCTTTGTTCATCCAAAAAGGGCTGCTATGAATATTTTGGAACATGAAGGGCTTTTCTAGAATTAGAATTGCTGGGTCAAAGGTGATGAACAGTTTTATTGCTTTTTGGGTATATAGTTCCGTATTGCTGTCCAGAAAAGTTGGATCTGTTCACAACCAGTAATGCAGCAATATCCCAAACCTCCCATGATCTCCCCAACATTGATCATTTACCCATTTACCCTTTTTTCTTATCTTGGTCAATCTTACAGGTGTGAGGTGAAATCTCATTATTTTTTTTTTAATTTTCATTTCTCTAATCTATAATGATTTCAAGTATTTTTCATGTGATTTTATATATTATATAGCTTTATTTTCTTCATTTGAAAACTGTCTATTCATATCTTTTGGCCATTTATCAATTGGGGCTCCAATTCTGTTTTGTTGTAAAATAACAATAACATTCATATGGTAGCCAAAATTTGCAAAACTTGTCACATATTTTACTTTTACATTTCAGAGGATTTGTGATCTTATAGATGAGTGTATTTCCTCCACTGATGAAGGTAGAAATCAAACTGCTCAGAACTTTTTTGATATTATCTCATGTAACTAAAGGGATAATTTATTTTGTTTATGTAATTCAAAGGCAGTTGCAAAACTAATTACCATACAAAAGGGTATCATTTAAAAATTGATTAATCCTCAGAAATAAAGAAGGAAAACATACTAATTCAAGTCAATCTTACATTGCAGAAGACTGGAATTATCTTTTTTATTTAACTAACACATCAAGAAATGGACTCAAATGTGGATACAGTTTACTAATCTATAATGGACATTAGAAAAATATTTGTTAAAGTTGATCAGAAACACAAATGAAATAACTGCATCAATCTCATGGCTCTAACCATTGAATAGAAGTGATAAGCTTAATCTTATATTTTTAGAAAAGGCAGATTTTATGAAGATTAATTAGGAGAGTGGAGTCAAGATGTTGGAGAGCAGCCAGGAAACTACCAGAGCTTTTCCCATTTTCTTGCTGAAACAACTTTAAATGAATCCTCTAAATAGAATCCACAAAGTGATAGAGAGAAACAATTTTGCAGCTCAAGATATCTTGGAAGAACTTCACAAAAGTTCTATCTCCCTTGGGAAAAATATGAGCACATCTTACCATCAGCAAAGATAAGGAACTGAGATTCTGGGTCTTTTTTCCATCTGGTTAATTTTACTTTTAAAATTATTATTTTTTAATTACGTTTTCATAATTCTGTATGACCCTCATTACTTTTCTGCATTGTTCTTGTTCCTATGATCTGTTTTAAAAATTTTTTGACCTCTTCCAACAGATCTTTTTTTCTAATTGAGGCCAGTTTATCAGTCCCTTAGAAGTTTCACAGGTAGACATAGCTTTTTTTTTTCTTCTGAGATGATGTTTGTTTTATCCATCTCAGAATAGTAGCTATCAATGCTTAGTGCTTTTTTTGGTTTTTGTGTTTTTGGTCATTTTGTCAGTTGAGTTCTGTTCCTGTGGATATACTCCACAGTTTTTTTTATTATTTGTTTGTTTATTTGTTTACTGGAGACTGGAGTTCTTGTCCTTGGTTTACAGTTCTGACATTCCCAGTGCTCACTGTTTGCTCCCTGGGCCAATGTAGTCCAACATTGAATCAACTTCCCAGGGCTGGAATCCTTCTTCTTCTAGATGGAGTTGGGACCTCACTGCTGTCAGAACTTTGCAGAACCTTAGCTGTGCTAAAAGTCTCTCATGAACTTCCTAGCTCTCCCACCTACATTGGGCTATACTTCCTTTTTATCCAAGAGACAGACATTTTCCTGAAATTCCTCCAAGGTATCCCCACTGTTTCATTAGTTTTTTCATGGGGCATCTTGTGGCTTTGGAACTGTTTAGAGGGTTCATTCAAAGTTATTTTGGGAAAAACTCCAGAAGTGTCCTAACTTTAGGCCACAATTTTGCCTATGCCCCAAAGTATGGAGACTTTTTCTCAGGGAGTTCATTGATGGTTTGCTCAATTTCTTTTCCCTCTTTTTTTGACCTACTTCTGCTAATCAGAACAATTTAAATTTTGTAAAATTTCATCCATTTAACTACATTATTAAATGTACTGGCATACCGTTGGGCAAAAGAGCTCCAAAATAATAGTTTGATTTTCTCTTCATTAGTAATAAAATTACCATTTTGTTTTTGGTAATGGTAATTTGGTTTTCTTTCTTTTCTAAATCAAGTTAACCAAACGTTTACCTAATTTCTTGGTTTTTTATCTTTATTTATTTCTGTTTTTCAGAATTTCATCATTGGTGTTTGAGAATTTTTAATTTCTTCATTTCCTAGTTTTTTAATTGTTTGCCCAATTCATTGATCTCCTCTTTATTTTAATCATATAAGCATTTAGAGCTATACAATTTCCCCCAAAACTTCTCTGGCTGCATCCCACAAGTTTTGTCATGGTATTCCATTATTTTCATTGTCTTGGATGAAATTCTCTTATTTGTTGTTTGATACATTAATTCATTAAAATTAGGTTAGTTAGTTTCCATTTAAATATTAGCTTAAATTTACATAGGCCCTTTATTAAATTATTTTTCCAATTACTTGCAAAGATAGTTTTCAACATTCATCCATTTGGAAATTTATGAGTTCCACATTTTTCTACCACCCTCCTTCCCTTCCATTCCACTCCCCAAGGCAGGGAACAATCTGGAGAAAGTTGCATATGTACAATTGTATTTCACTTATTTCCATACTTCCAGGGTGAATCCAAGATTGAGAGATGAAGCTAGGAAACTCCTGGAGCTTTTCCAGAAACAATTTTCAATGAAACCTCTACATAGACCATAAAGCTATAGATGCCACACACAAAAAAAAATGTATAACAAGTTCTCAACTCAAGATATTATGGAGGTACTTAAGGAAAGATTTGTCTCTTTTGGATGAAAAGGGATGTATAACCCAGCATTAGCAGGAAAGCAGGAAAACCAGTGAAATCACCTAGCCATATCATAGCCCAGGTCAAAGCACAAATCAGTATTACAACAGGTCAGCAGTGAGAGTTCCAACCCCAACTCAGGAGAGAGTTTGCACTCTGGGAATGCTGGTGCACCAATATGGGCCTGGGTTGGGCTACCCTAAAACTCAGGGAATCAACCCATTGCATAGGCAATGCCATAGGTAAGGGGAAAGCCAAGATTACCCTAAAGGAGGGAACAAACTTTTGCATAGGCAGCACCTTAGATAAGAGGAAAACCTGGGATACCTTGAGATGGTGTTCTGATCTTTCCTCTGTGTTTGTTTGGCTTTTTGCTTATTTTGAAAATAAAATTCTGTCCTTGGGACAAGATTGTTTTTTGTTTTGTTTTGTTTTTTACTTGGGAGTTGGGGCAGGGTGGAGGCTGGGTGGAGGGAAGGACACAATTTTCTCCCTTTCTTTTCATATGGAGTCTCAGATGATCTTGACCCTGCATTAGAATAGTCTGATCCAACCTCTCACTGGTTTTCCTGCTCTGCTTAGACAATATTGCACTTCCCTTTCAGCCACATTAGAGAAAGCTTTCCTGAAGTACCAACAAGATAACTTGAGTTGAAGTATTGATTCACTCTTTTTTTCTTTTTGTGAGTTCTGTCATATTAGGATTTGTTTAGAGGCTTCATTTAAATTTGTTCAGAGAAAAATTCCAGGAGCAACTTAGCTTCTAGTCACTAATGACTCCACTTTGGAAATTCTCCCACTTTAATTTTTATCAGACCAATAGTACTCTATCACATTTATATAAAATAATGTGTTCAGGCATTCCCTAATTGATGGGGATTGCCTTATTTTCCAATTCTTTACCAAGACAAAAAGAACTTCTATAAATATTTTTGTACATGTGGGTCATTACCCATTTTTATTATCTCTTTGGAATATAGATCTAGTAGTATTTTAAAGGACTGAAGGAAATGCACAGTTTTATTGTCCTTTGGGTATAGTTTCAAATTGCTTTCCAAAATGTTTGGATTAGTTCAAAACTCCATCATCAGGGCTTCAGTGTACAACTTTTCCTACATCCCCTCCAACATTGATTAGTTTCCTTTTTTTTAGTTATTTTAATCAATCTGATAGGTGTGATAAAATATTTCAGAGTTGTTTTAATTTACATTTTTCTAATAAATAATGATTTGGAGCATTTTTTCATAGGACTATTGATAGCTTTTATGTCTTTATCTGAAAATGCCTTTCCATATCCTTTGACCATTTGTCAATTTGAGTCTTATAATTTTGACTCAGTTCTCAATGTATTTAATAGTAACATATACTTTATCTAAATACTAGCTGGAAAATTGCATCCAGGCTTTCTTCATTCATTCTAATCCTGTTTGCATTGGTCTTATTTGTGCGAAATCCTTTTAATATAATCAAAATTATCCATTTTGTATTTTATAATGTTCATTATCTCTTATTTGGTCTGATAGAAGATAAACTGATCCTTGTTCTCTTAATTGACTTATTATATCAACCTTTACATCTAAATCCTGTACCTTTTTGAACTCTTCTTGGTTTAAGGGGGTGAGATGTTGGTCTATACCTTGTTTCTGTCATTCTATTTTCCAGTTTTCCCAGCAGGTTTTGTCAGATAGTGAATTCTTAGCTCAGAAGTTAGAATTTTGGGGTTTATAAAAGAGTAGATTATTTTCAGCATTCACTACTATTTCTTTCCATACTTAATCTGTTCCACTAATCCACTATTATAATATATGTTTATGTCTGATATATCTAGGTCTCCATACTTTGCATTTTTTATTAATTCCTCTGATACTTTTCAACTTTTGATCCTCCAGATGAATTTTATTATTTCTTTCTAACTCTATAAAATAATTTTGGTAGTCTGATTTTTATGGTACTGAACAGATAATTTTAGTTAAAATTGCCATTTTTCCTTATTTTTGTCCAGCCTACACATGCTCAATTTCCAGTTGTTTATACCTATTTTTATTTATGTGAAAAGTTGTTTATAATTGTGTTCATATAATTTATGGATTTTTCTTGCCTTGAGCAAGCCACTTAACCGCATTGCCTAGAAAATAAAATAATAATAATAATAATAATAATAATAATATAAAAAATAAAAAGGATGAATTAACCACCAATGAGGAGGAAATTAAAGGGATAATTCTGAGCTACTTAATTCAAACTATACCAATAAATTTGGTAACCTGAATCAAATGAATGAATATTTGTAAAAACAAAAACTGCCCAGATTAGCAGTAGAGGAAATAGCATACATAAATAATCCCATTTTAGAAAAATAAGTTGAAGAAATAATCAAGAAAATATCTCCATGTCCAGATGGATTTGCAATTAAATTCTACCAACACTTAAAGAATAATTAATTTATATTCTACCTAAGCTAACTAAAAATAAGAGGAGATGGAGTTCTGCCAAATTCCTTTTATGACACGAACATGGTAATGATACTTAAATCAGGAGAAACCAAAACAGACAAAGAAAATAAGAGACCAATCTCCCTAATGAAAACTGATGCAAAATCTAAAAATTGTAGTAATGAGATTACATCAAGTTATTACAAGGATAATACACCATGATTAGGTTGGATTTACATCAGGTAGGCAGGGATGGTTCAATATACGGGAAATATTCAACATAATTAAATATATCAATAGAAAACCAACAAATCATATGATTATCTCAATAGATGCTGAAAAAAAAGCTTTTGATAAAATACAATATCCATTCCTATTAAAGAACCACTAGAAATTGGGCAGCTAGGTGCCACAGTGGATAAAGCACCGGCCCTAGAGTCAGGAGTACCTGAGTTCAAATCTGGCCTCAGACACTTAATAATTACCTACTTTAGGGCCTTGGGTGAGCCACTTAACCCTAGTGCTTTGCAAAAAAAAAAAACACTATAAATTTTAGAAATAAATGGAGTTTTCCTTAAAATAATAAAACTATAAAGGTAAAAGGTAAAATAATAAAACTAACAAAACTAAAACTATCAACAAATATTATACATAATGGGGGTAAACTTGGAGCATTTCCAATAAGATCAGGGGTGAAACAAGAATTCCCATTAACACCACTAATATTCAGTGTAATATTAGAAATGTTAATTCAGGTTCTGGTCAAGATGGCCAAAAATTTCCTGGCTTTCCCTCAGAAGTAATATGAATCAAAACTCTTAGCATAATTTACATCCACAAAACCCAGAAAAGAAGGTAGGAGAAGAATATCTACCAACAAGGTTTGTCTTAGGGAGCTGGGGGCAAAGAGCACAGAGCCAGCAAAGGGGTGGTGGGGTAAGGCCCAAGGACTAACCTGAGAAAAGCCACATAAGCTTTGGCTGTGTGAACTGTGGGAGGGAGAGCTCCAGAGTGAGGCTAGACATCAATCTGATCAGTTCCTCTGGCCTGGAAGATCAGGGGCATGAGCCCTGATGTTTTCACTGGAGTCCCCTTGTTTTCAGATGAGTCCTCCCCATCCCTGTGGGAGAAAGAGACTCTTCCCAGGAGAAGTCCATCCTCCCCCACCCCTCCCCAGGCCTAAGGAATGGATCACAAATCAAGATCACAGACCCTCCAGAATAATACAGCAACCTCAGATGGTCAGCCAATTTGGAGTTACTAAACTCAGTCAGCAAAACTTCAAGGGATTTCAACACCAGGTCTGTGTACCAGTGCCCCCCCAACACAAGATCCTAGGCAAATGAAGAAAAGCCAGAGAAATTGGGGTCCATCAAAAGCTACCTTGAAAACAAAGATCCTAATTCAGAGAGAGCTAGAACTTCTGAGAAAATGAATTGGGCTCTAGTCCAGAAAGACTTCTTTCTTAGAAGAGATCAGGAAGGAGTTTAAAAATCAATTGGAAAAATTGGGAAAAGAAACACAAAGAGAAAACTAACATCTTGCAATTAGACCTTCAAAGATACAATTGTACAAGTGCAAAAGGAAAATAATTCTCTCAAAAGCACAATTGGGCAAATGGAAAACTGCTTCAAAAATAGAATTGACCAATAGGAAAAGGAGTATGGATTCAAAGTAATGAAGAATGTAAATTAAGTAAATGCAAAAGCAAATGAAGAAAATTCTTCTCTAAAAAAGAGTGGCAACTGTGGAAACTAACAACAAAAATCTGTCAAACAAAAAACAAAGAAGAAAATTTAAAATATCTCATTGGCAAAAGAACCAACCTAGAGATCCAGGAAAGACAAATTAATAATCAATGGGTTTCTTGAAAACATTGAGGATAAAAAAAAGTCTGAATCAATGCTTCAGGATATATTGAATGCTCATTTCACACAGCATCAAATAATGGAAGTCTTTTAACGCTTTTCTGAAAACCCACACCTCATGATTTCTTATAGAACAATAGTATTCCATCACATACATATACCAGTTTATTCAGCCATTTTGCAATTGATGGACATTCCCTCAATTTCCAATTCTTTGTCTCTACAAAAAAAAGAAGCTGCTATTAATATTTTTCTACATGTGATTTTTCTCCATTTTTCATGATCTCTTCAGGATACAGACCTAAGAATGGTGGATCAAAGGGATTACACATTTTTATTTCCCTTTGGGCATAATTCCAAATTTGTACAAACTTTTTAAATTTTAATATAGTCAAAATCATCCATTTTGCAATTTATAATATTCTCTATTTCTTACCTGGTCATGAACTTCTCCCCTCTTCAAATATCTGACAGAGTCTTTCTTTTTCTTAATTGGTCTATGGTATCACACTTTTTTTAATCTAAATCCTATACCCATTTTGAACTTATTTTGGAATAGGGTGGAAAATGGAAATGCATGCTTAGTTTTCAAAATTCTTTATTAGAATTTTCTAAGCAGTTTTTGTGGAATAGTGAGTTCTTATGCCAGAGCCTAATGTCTTCAAGTTTATGGGACAGTAGAATACTATAATAATTTGCTACTTGATCCTTTTGCACCTATTCTAATCCATTATTTTATTTCTTAACCAATATCAGGTAATTTTTGATGACTGCAATTTTTATAATGCAGATTTGGATCTGGTACATCTAACTCACTTTCCTTTGCATTTTTTCATCATTTTCCTTAATTTTTTTTGACTTTTTGTTGTTCCAGATGAATTTTGTTACTATTTTTGCTAGTTCAATAAAATTGTTTTCTTTTTTCAGGAAAAAAAACCTATTCAGTTTTATAGCACTGAAAAAGTAATTTAATGTGGATAAAATCATCATTTTCATTATATTTCTTGGCCCAATCTTGAGTAATTGACATTTTGCCAGTTGTTTAGATCTGTCATTATTTGTATGAAAATATTTTGTAATTGTGTTTATATAGTTCCTGGGTTTGTCTTGGGATCTAGATTCCCAAGTATTTTATGTTCTCTAATGTTTGATTGAAATTTCTCTTTCTATCCTTACTCTTAGGCTTTATTGTTCATATATATATAGAAATGCTGATGATTTATATGGGATTATTTATATTTTGCTATTTTGCTGAAATCATTATTTCAAGAAACTTTTACTTGCTTTTCCAGGTTCTTTAAGTATAACATCGTATCATCTGCAAAGAGTAAAAATTTTGTTTCCTTATTTCCAATCCTAATGCCTTAAATTTCTTTTTTCTCCTCTGAATACTAAAATTTGCATTTATAATAACCACTTGCTGAGTGAGATGAGCAGAACCAGAAAAACACTGTACACCCTAACAGCAACATGGGAGTGATGTTCAACCTTGAAGGACTTGCTCATTCCATCATTGTAACAATCGGGAACAGTATTGGGCTGTCTGCAAAGGAGAGTGCCATCTGTATCCAGATAAGGAGCTGTGGAGTTTGAACAAAGTGCAAGGACTATTCCCTTTAATTTAGAAAAAAACGGATATCTTATTGTTTGATCTTGTTACCTCTTAGACTTCTCTTCTCCTCTTTAAGGATGTGATTTCTCTCTCATCACACCCAATTTGGATCAAGGTACAACATGGAAACAAAGTAAAGACTGACAGAGTGCTTTCCTTGGGGGGTGGGGGGAGGGAAGCAAGATTGCGGGGGAAATTGTAAAACTCAAATAATATCTTTAATAAAAATTAATTTAAAAAAATAACATCACTGAATAATAAGAGCAACAATGACATCCCTGTTTCACCCCGATTTTACTTGAAATATTCCTTATTTATGTCCCTTAAATCTAATGCTTACTGATAGTTTTAGATATTATTTTGTCTTATTTTATTATTTTCAGGAAAACTTCATTTGTTCTTATACTCTCTAGTATTTTTTTTAATAGGGATAGGTGTTGGATTTTTTAAAAGACTTTTTCAACATCACTTGAGATAATCATATGATTTCCTATTTGTTTAGTTACTGATATGTTCAATTTTGCTGAGTGTATTCCTAATATTGTATTCCTTCCCACTTGGTATATGAATCATACCTGATTGTGGTGTATTATCCTAGTAATAACTTATTGTAATATCTTTGCTAAAGTTTTATTTAAACTTTTTGTTCAATGTGCAT
This sequence comes from Macrotis lagotis, assembly GCF_037893015.1. Classification (NCBI taxonomy): domain Eukaryota; kingdom Metazoa; phylum Chordata; class Mammalia; order Peramelemorphia; family Peramelidae; genus Macrotis; species Macrotis lagotis. The sequence goes on from NC_133658.1 coordinate 778,885,286, forward strand.
TAGAGAAATAGTTCTATAAATTTCTTTATATATATTTTGACTCTTCCTGGTTTAGATATCTGTATCTCATTGGTATTATAAAAGCAATCTGGCAGAACTCCTATTTCTATTTTTAAAAGTAGTTTATATAGAATCACAATTAATTATTCCTTAAATGTTTGGTAGAACTCACTTTGAATCCATCTGGTTCTGCTGAATTTTTTGTTTATTTTGTGGAAATTTTATCTAATTCTGAAGTCCCCTAATACTATAGGTTTTTTTCCCTACTATTATAATTTTGCTGTTTATTTTTCCCTGGAATTTATTTAACTTCTGATCTAAGCATCTGGATACTGTACAACTTGGTGCATATGTGTTTAATAATTATATTACTTTACTGTCTATGATGCCTTTAAGAAGACATAGTTTGCTTCCTTATCCCTTTTAATGATATTTATATTTTCTTTTGATTTTTCTGAAATCAGGATTGCTAACCCTGTATTTTTTTGCTTCTACAGAAACACAATATATTTCGCTCAAGCTTTTTTCCCTTTATTCTGTGTGTATTTCTCTGCTTCAACTGTGTTTTTTGTATCAACATATTGTAGGATTCTGTTTTTTAATCCATTTTATTCTCTGCTTCCATTATATGGGGTGGATTCATCCCATCCACATTTACTGTAAAGATTACTAACTCTGTATTTCATTCCATGTTATCTCCCCCCTTATCCCTCTTCACAAAATTTTGCTCCCTTTCCCCCTTGACTTTTCTAATTTTAATTTAAACTTTACTTTTAATTTTGTCATCCCTTTCATCATTCCCTTCTTCTCCTTTCTTTAAATTTTCCCCACTACTGCCCTGAAGAGTAAGATAGATTTTTAAACCCTATCAGGAATGTAGGAACCAATAGTGGTATTCCTGGTTATTCCCTCTTTGGGCCAAATCTATTGACAGTAGTAATTACTCAATGTTCATACCCTCCTTTCTCTCCCTTTACTATAATAAGTCTTTGTGCTTCTTCATGTGGTCTTACTTTTTTGGAGGATAAATATAAATAGCTTTATTATTTTGATTCTGTCATGTGCAATCCATCTAACAAAATAGAATTGTTTTATCTGTCCTAGTAGAAGTACAATTTCCATGGATTGATGATTAATTTATAAGGAACATTGGCAAATAGTCACTTCATACCCACAGCCTTTGTCCAATTATTCTCCCCTTCTATTCAATTAGAAATAACTTCTTTAGAATTATAAATAATCAAATTATAATCAGTTTATGCTACCACTTTCAAGCACCCTCTATAGACATAATTTTCATAACATAAAGTATGATGTAAAACAAAATCATTTCATGAACCATTTTTATCCTCCCCTGTAATACACTCTTTCTAATGCTAGCTAAAATATCAAGGAAAGACAAATCATTTAATGATCTATGTATATCCAGGCCTTGTAAGTACAGTTTCTCCCTCTCTTCATTTAATATTACAAACCTCATTTAAGTATTGAGTACACTCTCTCCCTCTGCCCTTATGGTATTTTTTTCAAGGTATTGGGGTTAAGTGACTTAGTCAAAGTCAAGATAAATGATTATTAAGTGTCTGAGGATGAATTTGAATGCAGGTTTTCTTGACTCCGGGCTCAGTACTCTATCCACTGAACCACCAAACTGCCCCTGCTCTGTAGTATTTTAACCCTGTTGAACTAAAGTACAGTGTAACACAAAATCATTTCATGATTTATTTATTTTTAATATTTACATGTTATTGGAGTTAAGTGATTTGAAATCAGATCCTCCTGACTCCAGGGTTGGTGCTCTATTCCCCTGCACCACCTAGCTGCGCTTAAAAAAATTTCTTTTCTTTTCTTTTTTTTAGACGGAATTGGGGCTAAGTGACTTGTCCAATGTCGCATAGCTGGGTAATTATTAATTCTTTTCATGATATATTTATGTTCAAACTTTCAAAGTACCCCCTCTCTCCCTCTGTCCCTATAATACTAAAATAAACTATGATGTAAAGAAAGATCACTCCATGATTTATTTATATACAGAACCTCTAATTACACTCCCTCTTTCTGTAGATAGAAATGCAACCCTAAAAAGCAAAAAAGAAATAAAATCTTCATAAGCAAAATCACTTCATGAACCACTCATATCTATACCCTCTAAATATATTCTTTCCAAGTATATTCTTTGGAGGGGGGTGTTACAATGTCAATCACAGCTGACAACCTTGATAACAATTTTTAAATTTTTATTTACTTTTATTGAATTTTACAAATTTTCCCTACTATTGCTTTCTTCCTTCCACATCCCTCCCCCACAGAAACTAATCTGATAGTCTTTACATTGTTTCCAAGCTACAGATTGATCAAAACTGAAGGTGTTGTGAGAAAAAAACATGTCCTAAGGGAAAAATAAAATATAAGGACAGGAAAATTGCAGAATAGTATAATTTTTTTTAAAAAAAGTAATAGTCTTTAGGCTTTGTTTAAACTCCACAATTCTTTTTTTTGGATGCAGATGAAATTCTCGATCACATATACCCTAAAATTGTACCTGATTGTTGCACTGATGAAATGAGCAAGTCCATTAAGATTGATCAACAACCCCATGTTGTTGTTATGTTGTACAAAGTTCTTCTGGTTCTGCTCATCTTGCTCAGCATCAATTCATGCAAATCCTTCCAGGTTTCTCTGAATTCCCATCCCTCCTGATTTCTAATAGAACAATAGTGTTACATAATGTACATATACCACAATTTATTCAGCCATTCCCCAACTGACAGACATGCATTCAATTCCCAATTCATTGCCAACACAAACAGAGCTTCTATGAATATTTTTGGACAAGTGATGTTTTTACCCTTTTCCATGATCTCTTCAGGGTATAGAACCAATAGTGGTATTGCTGGATCAAAGGGTATGCACATTTTTATGGCCATTTGGGCATAATTCTGAATTGCTCTCCAGAAAGGTTGGATGAGTTCACTGCTCCGCCAGCAATGTATTAGTGTCCCAGATTTCCCACATTCCTTCCAACATTGATCTTTGTTCTTTCTTATCATATTGACCAGCCTGAGAGTTGTGAAGTGGCACCTCAGAGGTACTTTAATTTGCATTTCTCTAATCAGTAATTCTTTAGAGCAATTTTTCATATGACAGTGGATAGCTTTGATTTCCTCTTCTGTAAATTGTCTCTTCAAATGCTTTGACCATTTGTCAATTGGGGAATGACTTATTTTTGTTTGGTTTTTTTAATAAATTAGTCAGTGCTCTATATATTTTGGAAATGAGTCCTTTGTCAAAAGTACTAGTTGTGAAAATTGTTTCCCAATTTAATACATTTCTCTTGATCTTGGTTACAGTGGTTTTGGCTTGTTCAAAAGCTTTTTAATTTGATGTAATCAAAATTATATACTTTGTTTTTAATGATGTTCTCCACCTCTTCCTTGGTCATAAACTTTTTGCCTTTCCATAGATCTGACAGGTAAACTATTCCTTGATCTCCTAGTTTGCTTATAATATTGCCTTTTACATTTAAATCCTGAACCCCCTTTTGATCTTATCTTGGTATAGGGTGTGAGATATTGGTCTAATCCAGGTTTCTGGCATACTAACTTCCAATTTTCCCAACAGTTTTTAATTGAAGAGAGAACTTTTATCTCAAAAGCTGGTCTCTTCAGGTTTATCAAATTGTAAATTACTATAATCATTTCTTGCAATCTCTTTGCACCTAGTCTAGTCCACTGATCCATCACTATATTTCTTAGCCTATACCACATAATTTTGATTACTGATGCTTTAAAATATAATGTTGGATTGGAAGGTCTGAGTCACTTTCCTTTGCATTTTATTAAATTAAATAGCTGGAAATTCTTGACTTTTTATTTCTCCATATGAATTTACTTATAATATTTTCTAGCTCATTAAAGTGATTTTTTAGAATTTTGATTGGTAGGGCACTAAATAAGTAGTTTAATTTAGGTAGAATTGTTTATATTAGTTAGGCCTATTGTGAGTGGTTGATATTTACCCAGTTATTTAAAGCCAATTTTATTTGTGTGAGAAGTGTTTTGTAGTTGGTTTCATAGTTTCTAAATCTACCTTTGCAGGTGAACTATCAAGTATTTTGTATTGTCTGAGGTTACTTTGAATGGAGTTTCTCTTTCCATCTCTTGCTTCTGTATCTTGCTAGTAAAATATAGAAGGGGATGGGAGATTGAATAGTGTTTATTTTATATCCTGTGCCATTGATAAAGGTGCAAATTGTTTCTAGTAGCATTTTAGATGATTTTTTAGGATTCTTTAGGTATACCATCATGTATCTGCAAAAAGTGAGAGTCATGTTTCTTCCTTTCCAATTTTAATTCCTTTAATTTTTTCTTCTCTTATTGCAGAAGCTAATATTTCTAACATAATATTGAATAGTAGTGGTGATAATGGGCATTCGTGTTTCATTCCTGATCTGAATGGGAATGCTTATAGCTTATCCCTTTGCATATAATCCTTATTGATGGTTTCAGATGGTTACTGCTAAACATTCTAAGGAACAATCCATTTATTACTAAACTGTCTAGTATTTTTAGTAGGAATGGGTACTGTATTTTGTCAAATGCTTTTTCAGCATTTATTGAGACAATCATATGATTTCTGATATTATAATTAACTATATCAATAATAAATCCAGCAGTTTTCCTAATATTGAACCAACCCTAAATACCTGGGATAAATCCTGCCATAATAGCTTTGCTAAGATTTTATTTTAAGATTTTTGTATCTATATACATTAGGGAGATAGATCTATATTTTTTCTTTCTCTGTCTTGACTCTCCCTGGTATAAATTTTTTGGTATCAGCACCATATTGGTGTCATAGAAAGATTTAAGCAGGGATAGCTAAATGGCACAATGGATAAAGCATCATCCCTGGAGTCAGGAGTACCTGAGTTCAAATCTGGCCTCAAACAGTTAATAATTACCTAGCTGTGTGGCCTTGGGCAGGTCACTTAACTCCATTGCTTTGCACAAAAAAACTTAAAAAAACAAAGAGTTAAGCAGAGTTACATCTTCACCTTTTTTCCAAACAGTTTATATTGAATTGGAAACAAATGTTCCTTAAATGTTTGATAGAATTCACTCGTGAATCCATCTGGCCTTGGAGATTTTTTTCTTATGGAGTTCAATAATGATTTGTTGAATTTCTTTTTCTAAGAAAGGATTACTTGTGCGTTTAATTTCCTCTTAATTTAACCTGGTAACCTGGTATATTTTTATAAATATTCATTCATTACACTTAGATTGTAAAATTTATTGGCATAGAGTTAGGCAAAATAATTCCGAATTATTATTTCAATTTCTTCCTGATTATTGGTTGTGATTTCATCTTGTTCATTTGTGATACTAGCATTTTGGTTGTCTTTTTTTTTTTTGTTAATCAAATTAACCAGAGGTTTATCTATTTAATTGTTTTTTTTTCATAAAGCCAACATTTGGTTTTATTTATTAGTTCAATAGTTTTTTGCTTTCAACTTTCTTAATTTCTCCATTAATTTTTAGAATTTCTAATTTGGTATTTAATTAGGGGTTTTTAATTTATTCATTCTCTAAATTCTTTTAGCTGCATGTTTAGATCGCTAATTTCTCCTTTCTCTAATTTACTCATGTAAGTATTTAAAGATATAATATATCTCCTGACAACTTCCTTGCCTGCATCCCATAAATTTTGGTATATTTCTCATTGCTGTCATTATCTAGGATGAAATCATTAATTCTTTCTATAACTTGTTGTTTGATCCACTTTTGATCCACTATTCATTCTTTAAAATGAGGTTATTTAGTTTCCAATTAGTTTTAGGTCTATGCCTACATGGTCGATTATTACTTGTGGTTTTTTATTGCATTATGATCTGAGAAGGATGTATTCACTATTTCTGCCTTTCTGCAGATTATTATGCCCTAGTAAATGATCAGTTTTTGTGTAAGTGCCATGTGCTGCAGGAAAAAAAAAAGTATATTCTGTTCTATCCCCATTCAATTTCCCCCAAAGGTCTATCATTTCTTAGTATTCTAAAATTCTATTCACCTCCTTAATTTCCTTCTTGTTTATTTTATGGGTAAATTTATCTAAATATGAGACCAGGAGTTTGGGGTCTCCCACCAGTAGGGTTTTGCTGTCCTGTAACTCATACAGCTTCTCCTCTAAGAATTTGGATGCTCTACCACTTGTATTTTGCATATTTTGTATTGAAATTGCTTCATTATCTATGGTAACTTTTAGGAAGATACAGTTTCCTTCTTTATCTCCTTTAATAAGATCTATTTTTGCAGCTGTTTTATATGAGATAAGGATTGCTATCCCTGCTTTTTTCACTTCAGTTGAAGCACAATATATTTTGCTTCAACATTTTACCTTTATTCTATATGTATCTCTTGGTTTCATATGAGTTTCTTGTAAGCAGCATATTATAGAATTCTAGTTTTTAATCTACTCTGCTATTCATTAAACATTTTATGGGAGAATTAATACCATTCACATTCAAAGTTATAGTTACTAACTCTTTAATGCCCTCCATGCAATCTTTCCTCTGATTGTATTTTTCCCTTTTTTTCCCCTTTATCCACATTCCCCAGTATTTGCTTCTAAATATCACCACCTTATGTGTGTTTGCCCCCTTATTTCCATCTCCCCTCTTTTTTTCCCCCTTTCCTGTTGTGCCTTCTTCCTTCCCCTTCCTTCTGTTAGTTCCTCTTTCCCCCTTACCCTTTCCCCTTTTAATACTTGAAAGGTAAGATGAGTTTCTTAACTGAGTGTGTGTGTGTGTGTGTGAACTTTAATCCAATTCTGATGAGACTAAGATTCAGGCATTTCTCCCTCTTCCATTCTTCCCCTCTATTGCAATTTTTCCTTTGTACCTCTTTATGTAATGTGATTTACCCCATTCAAGCTCCTCCAGTCTCTTTATTGCCTCCCCCTTTTTAAGGAGATATTGTTTTTAAATCATTCTATTAGAGTCAGATAAGTCATGAGTGTCTATCACTTCTGGTTAAGTTTATTACCTCTAATAGCATTACAATTCTTAAGAGTTATAAGAATCTTTCTCCCAAGTGGGAATATAGCCAGTTTCATCTTATTAGATAGCAGTTTTTTCTTTTCTCTCTTTTTACCTTTTCATGTATCTCTTGAGTCTCCTATTTGAAGTTGAAATTTCCTGTTAAGTTCTGGTTTTTTCATCAGGAAAAGTTGGAAGTCTCCTATTTCCTTAAATGTCCATCTTTTCTTCCTGAAAAGAAGTCTCAGATCTGCCAGATAGTGATTTCTTGGCTACAATCCAAGGTCCCTTGCTCTTTGGAATATTGCATTCCAGACTCTTTGATCCATTAATGTTGATGCAGTCAGTTACTGCATAATCCTTATTGTGTCTCCTTGGTATATAAATTGTTTCTTTCTGGCTGTTTACAAGATTTACTCTTTTATCTGATAGTTCTGGAATTTGACCCAATATTCCTTTGTGTTTTCATTTCTGAGGCTGTTCTGAGATTAGTCCTGGGTCTCACCCCACCCCACTGGCTCTCTGCTCTCTGCTCCAAGCTCACCCAGGTTTCTCTAAGACAGACCTTGCTGGTCGGTATTCTTCTCCTTTGCTCTTTCAGGATTTTTTGGATTTTAATTCTGTTAAGAGACTTGATTCATATTAATTCTGAGGGAAAGCCAGGATACCTTAACTTGGCTTCTCTCTGTCATCTTGCCAAGTATATTCTTATTATCTAAAGTATTAGTTAAATGCTCACACTTTCATGGTATTCTTATACCTATAACTTGTCTCTAATTATGTTTCTTTTAACCATCATAAGAGAAATTCTTAAGAATTACTAGTATTATCTACCCTTGTTGGTTTATATCCAATTTAATATTGTTGACTAGAGTTTTTTTTTTTATTCCCCCTTTGGTAAATACCTTTTTGTGCATCTCTTAAGTTTTTTATTTGAAGACTAAAGTTGCTGTTCAGTTCTGATCTTTTTATCAGAAAATTTGGAAGGGCCTGTAATTCATTGAAAATCCATCTTTTCTCCTGAAAGAATATGCTGAATTTTGCAGTTGTTGATCTTGGTTATAATCCAAGCTCCTTTTCCTTCTGGAATATCATATTCCTAGCCTTCATATCCTTTATTGTTGAAACTGATATGTCCTGTTTAATTCTAATAGTGATTCCTTGGTTCTTAAATTGCTTCTTTTTGACTACTTGTAGTATTTTCTCCTTACCACAGAATTCTGAATTTTGGCTAAAATATTTCTTAGACTTTTTATGCTGGTATTTCTTTTTGATGATGATGGATGATTTTTTCAAGGGCAATTTTGTCTTCCTGTTTTAAGAGGTATTAGGACAGTTTTTTTAATTATAATTTTCTGCAACTATCCAGGGTACTTTTTTGTTTGTTTTTCTTCAAGGCTTTCAGGTAGGCCAATAATTCACAAATTATTCTCCTGGAAGACCAATAATTCATAAATTATTCTCCTGGATCTATTTTCTTAGACCTTTGTCTCCCCTAAAAGACTCTTTACATTTTCTATTTTTTCAGGCATTTGTTTTGGTTTGATAGAAGTTTGGTGTCTCATTGAGTCATCAGTTTCCATTTTTCCAATTCTAATTTTTAGAGTTTTATTTTCTTCAGTTAGCCTTTGTGTTTACTTTACCAAATGGTTAATTTTGCTTTGTGATGAGTTGTTTCCTTTTACAGTTGATTGATTTCTCTTTTTGATGAGTTGCATTCCTTTTCTAGTTTGTCATATCTACTTTTAAAAGATTTTATTTTTTCAATCAAGTTTTCATCATTCTCCTGCATAGCTCTCATTTCCTTTCTCCACTTTTTTCCTCCCTCTCTTCTCTGTTTTTTTAACATTCTTTTTGAACTCTTTCAATTGAACATTCTTTGTGAACAATTCCAATTAGAGGTCCCATTCATAAACTCCTTTGACACTTCACATATAGGCAATTTATTATTCTTTTCTCTTCTGAGATGGCATTTTTTTTATCCTCATCAGAGTAGTCATTTTCTATGTTTAGTATTCTTTTCAGTTTTTTGCTCATTTTCATAGTTGAGCTCTGCTCCTGGGATACAGGGATTATAATTCTAATCTTCCTATCTGCTATCTGGGCCCTGGTTTATAGCTTGCCAAGGTGTTGCCTATGTAGCCCACTTGGTGCCTATGCAGAATTTCATTTCATCCTTTATGCCAAGTCTTTGCCCATGCAGCAGTTTCTTCCCAACCCAGTCTCATCTGCGGAACCAATATTCCCAGGGCTTGTACTTTGCTTTCCTATCTGGAATTAGAACCCTCATTAATGGTCTGCTGCCACACTAGCTTTTTGAGTATGAACCTGAGCTGCACTGTGGATTCCAGGCTCCCATTTCCTTCCCTCTCTCCCACCTATGCTGAGCTATATTGCCCCTTTACCCAGAAGTAACACACATTTACTGAAGATCATTCACAATCTTGAGTTCAGTAGAGTCTTTAGCTTTAAGGTCTATATAGGGGTGGCTAGGTGGCACAGTGAATAGAGCATTGGCTCTGAAATCAGGAGAACCTGAGTTCAAATCTGAATTCAAACACTTAATAATTACCTAGCTGTGCGGCCTTGGGCAAGTCACTTAACCCCATTGCCTTGCAAAAAAACCTATAAAAAAGGTCTATATAGAAGTTTCATTTAAAGTTGTTTCAGCAAAAGTATCAGAAGTTTTCTAGCTTTACATTACCATCTAGGTTCTGTCTGAGAATTCTCAGCTACTGTTTCTGATAAAAGATTCTTTTCTAAAAATTTAGAGAACTGAGTCAATTTTATGAGTGCTAATTATTATCAATCAGTAAATTATAATGATATAAATAGGCAATTTTCAGATGAAGGAATTAAAGGTATCTATAATCATATTAAAAAATGTTCCAAATGATTATAGAATAAAAATGCAACTTAAAACAATTCTGTTATACCACTTCAAACCCATTAGATGGCTAAAATGACAGAAAAGGATAAAATCTATGTTGGAGGGGATGTGGGAAAACTGGGACACAAAAGACCTGTCCATAGAGTTTAGAACTAACTCAGTCATTCTGCAGAACAATTTTCAACTCCGTCCAAAGGGATAGAAATTATGTTTATCTTTTGATTCAGTAATACCCCTATTGGATTGTATCCCAAAGAAAGTATTAAAAAGGGAAAAGGAGCCACATGTATGAAAATATTTATAGTGGATTTTGTGTGTGTGCATGTGTGTGGTGAAAATGTATATGAAACTGAGGAGATGCAATTGGGGATGCAAATTGTGGTATATAAATGTTATGGAATAATACTGGTTCATAAGAAACCAAGAGCAGGTAGATGTAAGAAAATCCTGGAAAGACTTACATGAACTGATACTGAATGGAGTGAGCAGATTCAGAAGAACATTGTACCCAGCAACACCACTATTGTGTGATAATCACCTATGATACACTTACCTTTTCACAACAATATAATGACAAAAAAAAATTCCAAAACATATATGATGAAACATGCCATTCACATCCAGAGAAAGAATTATGGAATTTGAATACAGACCAAGCATCCTATTTTCACTTTGAAAAATTTCCTATTTCTTTCTCATGTTTCTTTTTATTTTCATGTTTTCTTTTCTTCTAATTCTTCATTCATGACATGACTAATATGGATATACTTTTAACATAAATTAATGTTTATAACATATATATAAGATCACTTGCTGCTTTGGGTATGGGGAGGGAAAGAAGAGAGGGAGAAAAATGTTGAACTCAAAATATTTCAATAACTGAATGTTGAAAATTTAAAAAATGAAATAAGAAAAAAATGGGAATAGACAATAATTCTTGGAAGAAACCAACATATAGAAGACTAGCAAATGGATCATGACCTTTATTCTTTCTAAATTGATAAAATAGATTCTTGAGGAAGTTTTCCATTCCATAAGATCTGGGACTCTCTTCTCTGAATCAGAAATCTTACTCTCAAGACTTTTTTGGTATTTATTCTTATCTGTAGTCCTCCTCTGATTTTGATTTGCAATCAAGTTGGATAAATGCATTTGTTTGTCATTTACTGTATGTATTCATTGTAAAATTGACATATGGAGAAGTCAAAGTTTCGTTATGTTTTTGGGATTTATATGCATTTATACATACATATATACATATGTTATATTCCTTTCCTATGGAGAGTAATTTTTGATGACTGAGGTATAAAAACCCCTTCCCAATGAAATTGTTAAAAGCTTTACATTTGTTTCTTATCTACTTGCATAGGATTCCTTATAAAATGCTTGGTTTTAGTTTGTTGTTTTTATTCTGCTGAATGAACTGAGCAGTATTATTTATTTTGATCCTAAATCCTTTCAAATTTATTTATTTTTACTCCTATTTATTAAAATGTTTTATAATTCAGTTTTCATGTTCCTCAAATGCTTCATTGATTTTGAATTTTTATAGATGATTTATTAGTTGGATCTAATTTGATTAGTGAAACTATTTTTCCCTATCCCATGCAACAATTATCAGTTTGCTGTTTGGTTTTATTAGGCAATCTGATATGAGTGAAGTGGTAGCAGAGAGCTGTTTTAATTTTCATTTCTCTAATCAATAGGATCACTTTGGATACTAAGTTTTCCTTTAAACAAAGGTATATCCTTAATATACTAATATTCTTCCCATTATATTGAATGGGTGCTTACCATGTGATACTAGATTCCAAGGAATTTAAGTTGAGGATTATAAGAGCGCAATTGTTAGGTGTATTTTGAAAAAATTAGACTATAATACATTATAAAATTTTATAAAGAAATTATTAAAAGATATCAAATAAGTGTATAATTGAATTAGATGAGCATATATATGATAAGAGTAAGGGAAAACTGACTAACAACCTGAATCTTCCACTTCTACTATGAAGTTATGGTTATTGGTCCTATTTGTATATGTAAATATAATGAAACATAATAATTTATAATAATTTATTTTATAGGGCTTTTTTTACAAGTCAAACTATAAAATAACATAGCACTAGGCTGAACAATAATAAAGTTTATTTAAAAGAATAAAAGTGGTTTCCCTAGAAAATTATGCAATAATAAAGGTATAATCAAATTACCAGAGTTCAAACTCAAACTTTACTGAGCAATACTTGTTTGCTCAGAGTTGAAAATTTGTGCAAAATACCTTAGTAGAAGAGATTAAACAACCAAGAAATCAACAGTCTGTCAAAGTATCCCAGTGATTGTACTGGAGAACTTACACTACTAGAGAACAGAAAAGAAATATTGGGAAATCTAGGCAGAAAATAGATTTAAATAAGCATCTTACTTTGTGTGCTATGATAATTTCCTAATAGTGATATCACCTAAAAAGTAACTTCAGCAAAAGAGACAAAGATAAAAACATAGAGACAGAGACAAAAAAAAAAACGGTAGAGATAAAGAGAGAGATCAGAAAATAGAACAAAGTACATCTCACAACTCTAAGGGGAAATATTTAACTGACTAAGAGATATAGATGATCCTATTAAAGAAATTAGATGATTAAGGGGCGGCTAGGTGGCACAGTGTATCCACTGAGCTGGAATCAGAAATACATGTGTTCAAATTTGGCCTCAAACACTTAACAATTACCTAGCTGTGTGGCCTTGGGCAAGCCAGCAAAAAATGTAAAAAAAAAAAAAAAGAAATTAGGTGATTTAAAATATAGAAAATTAAAACTTTTCAGTGAACAAAGCCAATGTAGTTAATATATAAAGGGAAGCTAAATATGAAAATGTGTTTATAATAGACATCCCTTTAAAATTTTTATTTCTAATATTTAGGAAATTAAAAGAGGATATAACAGTTTTCAATGTATAAATAATACATGCAAATATAAATTATAATAGCAATTTAGCATATGTTATTTATTTTTTTAAAAAATCAAACTATAAAATTACATAGCACAAGACTGAATAAGAACAATGTTTCTGAAGGGCGAAGGGTTAAATTGAGATCTTCTCTATCAGCTGAACACACTGAACTGAGGCATTATTTATCAGGACATGGTTCAGGTACATTGAGCCAAGGCGTGTTTGACCAAGACATGTTCCAGGGCAGGGAGTGCTGGGAAACATTCCTAGCAAACATGTTTGGGGGTCCACATTTGGGGACTTGGTTTTTCAAGACTCCTGGAGAAAGTGATTGTACTAAGGATATGAGGATGTTTTGGCCAAAATTTATGGATCATTGAGTTCAGTCAAGAACCCTTGGATCTGTACCACTTTTATGTGAGCACTATAAAAAGTTTTACTTGGTAACGTGTCTTTTGGAAGTCCATCCCTTTGGAGAGGATGCTCTGCTGGAAGGACTTTCTGAATCAAGACCCTAGAAGCTGCATTGTGACTTCTAAGGACTTTGCCAGCCAGTCCAGTTTCTTTGGAGCCTCCTTGCTTGGATAATTAATTCTTCCTCTTTTATCTCTTATCTTTCCTTTCCTTTATCTATGCAAATGGTTTCCTTCATATATGCATATATGTAAGATTCTATCTTTTGGATTATAAGTATAATAATATTGAGTTATGATCTTGTTTAATAGTCAAATATACAATTGCATATCTTTTGAGTTATTCATAAATTATTCTTGGGTTATAAGTATTTTCATCATTAAATTCTCATTTAAAGACTTGAGAGAGCATGTCATTGTGGGACATAATTGAGCTGAACAAATTAAAAGTCTACGCAGCATATGACCCTTTCTGTTGCAGTTTCCTTAAAAGAATAAAATATTTTTTAAGGTTTTTATTGCAAGGCAAATGGGGTTAAGTGGCTTGGCCATGGCCACACAGCTAGGTAATTATTAAGTGTCTGAGGCTGGATTTGAACTCAGGTACTCCTGACTCCAGGGCCAGTGCTCTATCCACTGCACCACCTAGCAGCTCTAAATAAAAGATTTTTCAAAGGGAATGAAGCAATAAGTGAAAGGACAATTAACTTAAAATGCTTTTAAAAACAAGAAGAGCCATTCATTCATTGTTTTATTTTTATTCAGTTCAAAACATGTTGATTTGGGCCTAAAATAAGATATTTCTTTTCATTTTTTAACTTCCTGCAACATTATCATACTTTAATAAATGTTTTTAATCATTCTTTTCCTTACATTCACAATGAAATCAGAGTTTAAAGGTGTAGGTTGATTGAATGTTAAAGCCTTTATATTTTCTTTATGTAATTTTTCATTTTTTTATCTTCTTCAGCTAAAGCTGCTCTATACCTTTCTTTTAAATTTTTGATCATTGGCCTATTTGCTTGACCAAATGAAATAACTTTGCTTTTTTCTTTTGTATATATCAGATTGATTTCACCAATTCCTTTATTGATTTTAGTGAAGAGAACCTATGGTTTCTCCTTTTATAAATTTACATATATCTTTAGGTCTCTTGATTTCATTTGAAATATGAATTGAAATTCTTGCAGTAATATCTCAATTCTTCAATGTAATTCAGTTCAACAATCATTTATTATGTATGTCATATGTATTAAATTCTTAGATATAACAGATACAAAAACAAAAACAAATTAAATAACTTTTCCCCCCAGGAAAAATTTATTGGGCTAAAACACAAAAAACTTGATGTTCGTAAAGGTGTTATGAGATGGGTATTTGAGCTGAACCTGGAATTATAAAATTAACTGCTTCTCTATCAAAGTTCACACATTAAAAATGTTAGGTTTTGCTTTAAATGACTTGAGAACTCTCTTTTTTTATTGAGAATTCTGTCATTCCTGGTATCTTTTGGTCTTTTCTCTACCATTCTGTCATAATAATAGAAAACTCTTAGTGATCAAGTGATGACTTTTTGCCAAGAGAATTCATGAACTTTTGAGCAAAGTGGCCAACTTTACTGTCCTAAATTCTTCAATTTACCTAACCTGGCATATAGCAAATTGTCAAGCTAATTCATATTTTTTTCCAATTTTTACTAGTCATATTAGTCTGATAAAACTTCCATACCATGAGAATTCATGAGAATATGGTTATTACAGGACAATCTTTCCATATTACCGGGGTGGGGGAAGAGAAAAAAGGACAATACTGAAGGAAGTCAATTGTCTCATTTTTAAAAGTAAATGATAAGTCCATTGATAAACTTAGGAGTAATAACAGAAAATGAAGTGTGCAACAAAAAAACATTTAAAAGAAGAAATGTGAAACACTATGGCAAATACTATCCTTAACTATTTTTCAGATGTAATACTATGTGTAAATGGTATTCCAAAGGAAGCCTAGTTTAAGCCAGTTTAAGGTTTTTGCCTTTATCAGTCACCATGGAGCATGGCTGGATATAAATTGAATGCTGATATAATTCTTGGATAGATTAGCTAGCAATAGGGATTCTGAAGCTTGATTAAACTGACTGATTACAAATTTCTGTTCTTGACAACTTAGTCATTTTTCTCCTCATAGGAAAATTATTTTATTTAAGAAGGAAATGAAATTGTATTGGAAGCAATTGCCAACAAAAGCTATACTTTCCAGATTGATGATAATCTTTAATTTTCCTTAGCAACAAGCTGTGATTTATTGGGTACCACAAGTTGCCTCTCCAGAATTCAAGCAATGGGAAACCTTGAAAAACCTCGTCTTACTTAATCTTCTTTCTGGAAATTGTGATTTTTGACGTCTTTTATTTTTAGCCATTTGCACATTTGTATCCAACATCAACAGCCCTTGCTTATTTAAACTAAAGTTCAAATTATTTAACTATGTTCCTAACTTGAGATAAATATGTGTCCATGAGTAAAGGAATACTGAAGAGAGGAGACAGATAATACATAAGAAATAGGCAACTTGGTGAAGGAGATTTTAGTAAGATCTGATACAACTATGAAAGTTCTTTTTTTATCGTTATCAGAATGTATTGTAGATCATGTAGGAATCATCAACAGCAATTTGTGGAAACTAATTTCCTTAGCTTCTGGATGAAAAACTTGAAAATAAAACTTTATTACTTGAAATGTTTCAAATTCATAATCAAATTCATTGAACACATAAGCACAAAATTATTCTTGACTAAAGGAAAAGGTTTTAGTATTTATTTATTTTAAATGTTATCTTTTATTTACACATTACTAAAATATTCTTGTTGTAAGAGTAAATATAATACCCCCTCTCCCCACAAAAATATAAAACCTCATGAGAAATAAAGTTAAAGAAAGAGAAAAATAATGTGTTTCAGTCTGTGTTCTGATACCATCAGCTCTGTCTTGGGTGGATCACATTCTTTATCATGAGTCCATCATAGAGGTTGCTTCCATATATTTCCACAGTTGCTGTTGCTGATCCCTCCCTCCATTCTTCCCCATTACCTTCTATCATATTTTCTCTCTCCTTTCACTCTGTCCCTCTTCTAAAATGTGCTGTGGGACAGTCAAGTGTTGTAGATGACAGAGCATAGGCCCTGGGACCAAGAAGCCCCAAGCCTACATCCCACCCCAGAGATCCAGTAACCACCCAGCCCCAAGGTCCCAATGAGGTCACCCAATCCTACCACCTTGCATAAAGCAAAAAAGAAAATATGTTATATCTGACTATCCCCTCCTGTGATCTACCCTCTTCTCTATCAGACATATCCCCCTTGCCTCCCCCTGTCTCTATTCTCCTTTTTCAGCTAGATGTCTATAACCTATTGAATGTGTATGTTGTATTCTCTCTGAGCCATTTCTGATGAGAATGAAGGCTCCCTCATTCCCCCTCACCTTCTCCCCTTCCAATCCATTGCAGAAGCTGTTTCTTGACACTTTTACATAAAATATCTTAGCCTATTATACCTCTCCTTTCTCTTACTCCCAGTATATTTCTCTTTCACTCATTGACTCTGTTTTTATAATATATTATACCATCAAATTCAGCCCTCTCCTGTTCCTTATCTATAAGGCTCCTTCTACCAACTCTATTAAACGAGAAGGTTCATATGAGTATTATCAGTATCATCTTTCCATGCAGGAATAGACACAGTTCATCCTCATTAAATCTCTCATAATTTACCTTCTCATACACTCTCTTTATGCTTCACCTGAATCCTGCTCTCTAAAGATCAAACTTTCTGTTCAGCTCTGGTCATTTCAACAGGAATATTTGAAATTGTCTTGTTTCTTTGAAAAACCATCTTTTTCCCTTGGAAGAGGATATTTAGTTTTGCTGGGTAGTTGAATCTTGGTTACATACCAAGCTCTTTTGCCTTCTGGAATATTATATTCCAAACTCTATAAGCCCTTAATATAGTGGCTGCCAAGTTCTGTGTAATCCTAACTGTAGGTCCATGATATTTGTTGTGTCCTTCTGGCTGTTTGTAATATTTTCTGTTTGACTTGGGAGTTCTGGAACTTGGCTATAATTCCTGGGGATTGATTTTTTTGGATCTCTTTCAGTAGGAGATTGGTGGATTCTCTCAATTTCTATTTTGCCCTCTGCATCTAGGATATCAGGGAAATTTTTCTGTATAAATTATTTTAAAATGAAGTCAAGGCTCATTTCCTGCTCATGACTTCCAGGTAGTCCAATAATTTTTAAATTATCTCTTCTGGATCTATTTTCCAGAGCATTTGTTTTTTCAATGAGGTATTTCACATTTTCTTCTAGTTTTTTTTTATTCTTTTGCTGTTGAATTATTGTGTCTTGATTTCTCACAAAGTCATCAGGTTCCTTTAGATCCATTCAACATTTGAAGGATTTGTTTTTCTCTGAGAACTTTGTTATAGCCTTTTGCATCTGGGCAGAGGTCAAAATTGGTGAGTCCAGGAGGAAAAAGAAAGACAATTTGTTTACAAAGGGAGGGGATTGAAAAAGACTACAGAAACATGTGGTGTATAAAGAGGATAGGTGTATTTGCATTTGTGTGTCTGTTCAGGAAGATAGAAGAGCTTGTAATATGCTTCTCAGGAAATGCGTTTGATGATCAAAAAAAGAAAAATTAAAAATAGAAAATTAAATGAAAATCTGTCACAGACCTTGAAGAAAACTAGAAGATAAACCAGGTATTGTACACCACAGGTACCCTAAAATTATCCCTGATTACTGCACTAATGGAATGAATAAGTCCATTAAGGTCCATCACTCCCATGTTGCTGTTAGGATGGATAATGTTCTTCTGGTTCTGCTCATCTCACTCAGCATCAATTCATGCAGGTTTTACAGGATTCCCTAAAATCCCACACCTCCTGATTTCCATTAGAACAATAGTGTTCCATCACATACATATACCACAATTTGTTTACTCATTCCATAACTGATGGATATCCCCTCCATTTCCAATTCTTTTCTATACAAACAGAATTACTATATTTTTGTATAAGTGATGTTTTTACCCTTTTTTATGATCCCTTCAGTAGTGGTATTTCTGGGTCAAAGGTTATACATATTTTTATTGCCTTTTGACCATAATTCCAAATAGATCTCCAGAATGGTTAGATCAGTTCACAGCTCCACCAACAATGCATCAGTGTCCCAGATTTCCCACATCCCTTCCAATATTGATAATTGTCCTTTTGGGATATTTTGACCAATCTGACATGTGTGAAGTGGTACTTCCTAGATGTCTTAATTTGTGTTTCTCTAATCAGTAATAATTTAGAGCAATTTTTCATATGAGTATAGATAGCTTTGATTTTGTTGGCTGCAAATTGTCTTTGCATATCCTTTGACCATTTCTCAATTGGGGAATGACTTTTTTTTTAATTTGATTCACTTCATATATATTTTAGAAATGAATCCTTTGTCAGAAGTATCAGTTGTAAAAAACTGTTTTGCAATTTACTACATTTCATTTGATCTTGGTTAGAGTGGTTTTATTTGTATAAAAGCTTTTTGATTTAATGTATTCATAATTATCCAGTTTGTTTTTGATTATATTCTCTATCTTTTCCTTGGTGATAAACTGCTCCCATTTTCATATATCTGACAGGTAAACTATTCCTTGTTTTAATCTACTTATAATATTGTTCTTTATGTCTAAATCCTAGACCCATTTTGATCTTTCCTGGTAAAGGGTGTAAGGTGTTGGTATAATCCAAGTTTCTGCCATACAATTTTGCCAGCATTTTTTTTAATCAAAGAACAAGTTCTTATCCCATAATCTGGACTCTGTTTATCAAATATCAGATTGGTATAATCATTTTTTGCTATCTCTTTTGCACCTGATCTATTCCACTGGTCCACCATTTTATTTCTAAGCCTGTATAAGACAGTTTTGATGCCTGATGCTTTATAATATAATTTTAGATCTGGTGAGGCTAAGCCACCTTCTTTTGCATTTTTAAAAACTAATTCCCTTGATATTCTTAATTTTTTGTTTCTCTGTATGAATTTAGTTACATTTTCCAGCTCACTAAAGCAATTTTTGGAAGTTTGATTGGTAAGGCACTAAATAAGTAGTTTAATCTAGGTAGAATTGTCATTATTATTATATTAACTCAACCTTTCCATAAGCAGTTGATATTTGCCCAATTGTTAAGATTTGATTTTGTTTGTGTGAAAACTGTTTAATAGTTGATTAAATAGTTTCTGAGTCTACCTTTGAAAGAATTTTATGTTGTCTGAAGTTATTTTAAATGAGATTTCTCTTTCATACTTTTATTGCTGTATCTTGTTAGTAATATATAAAAGTGCTGAGGATTTATTTGGGTTCATTTGATATCCTGTGACTTTGCTAAATTTGCTAGTTATTTCCAGTAGTTTTTTTAGAGGTTTTTAGGGGTCTCTAGGTTTACCATCATGGGATTTATAAAGAGAGAGTTTTCTTTGTTCCTTCCCAATTCTAATTCCTTCAACTTCTAAGAAGCTAACATTTCTAATGCAATATTGAATAGTTGTGGTCATAAAAGACATCCTTTTTTCACCGCTGTTCTTATTGGGAATGCCTCTAGTGTATATTCATTGCATATAATGCTTGTTGTTGGTTTCAGATAGATACTGCTTTTCATTTTAGAGACTAATCCATTTATTTTTAATCTCCACAGTGTTTTTACTAGGAATGGGTGCTGTATTTTGTGGAAGGCTTTTTAGCATCTACTGAGATAATCATATGATTTCTGCAAGGTTTGTTATTGTCATAGTTACTTATACTGACAGTTTTCCTAATGTTGAACCAACCCTGCATTCCTAGAATGAATCCTTCTTGGTCATAGTTTATTATCCTACTGATAATTTGCCATAATTATTTTGCTAAGATTTTATTTAAAATTTTTGAATTCCTTATTCATTAGGGAAATTGGTCTATAATTTTCTTTCTCTGTTTTGACTCTTTCTAGTTTAGGTATCAGCACCATATTGGTGTCATTGAAAGAACTAGGTAGAGTTCCATCTTCACCTATTTTTCCGAAGAGTTTATATAGAATTGGAAACAATTGTTCCTTGAGTGTTTGATAGAATTCACTTGTGAATCCATCTGACCTTGGAGATCTTTTCTTAGAGTGTTTAATGATGGTTTGTTGAATTTCTTTTTATGAGTTAGGGATATTTAGGTATTTAATTTCCTTTTCATTTAATCTGGGAAACTTATATTTTTGTAAATATTCATCCATTTCATTTACATTATCAAATTTATTAGCATACAGTTGGGCAAAATAATTTCAAATAATTACTTGAATTTCCTCTTCATTGGCAGTGAGTTCACCTTTTTTCATTTTTGATACTAGTAATTTGATTTTTTATTTCTTTTTTAATCAGATTAACCATACATTTACCTATTTTATTAGTTTTATCATAAAATCAGCTCTTGGTTTTATTTATTAGTTCAATACCTTTCTTGCTTTCAGTTTTAAAAATTTCTTTAGTTTTTAAAATTTCTAATTTGGTATTTAATTAAGGGCTATTAACTTCTTCTGTCTCCATATTTTTAGTTGTATGTTTAGTTCATTGATTTCCTCTTTATTTTATTCAACTAAGTAATTATAGTTATGTCCCCCTAATGATTGCTTTGGCTGGATCCTATAAGTTGTGGTAGATTGTCTCTTTATTATCATTGTCTAAGATGAAATCATTAATTCTATCTAAAATTCAGGAATGAGGGATGGCTAGGTGGCACAGTGGATAGAGCACCTGCCCTGGAGTCAGGAGTACCTGAGTTCAAATCCAGCCTCAGACACTTAATAATTATTTAGCTGTGTGATCTTGGGCAAGCCACTTAACCCTTGTTGCCTTGTAAAAAGTAAAAAAAGATAATAATCCAGAAATGAGCCACTCATTCTTTAAAATTAATTTATTTAGTTTCTAATTAGTTTTAGGTCTATCTCTCCATGCACCATTATTGCACATGATTTTTATTTATTATAGTCTGAAAAGGAAGTATTCACTATGTCTGCCTTTCTGGATTTGATTTTTGAGACTTTTATTCCCTAGTACATGTTCAATTTTTGTTCATGTGCCATGTACTAAAGAAAAAAAGTATATTCCTTTCTATCCCTGTTAAATTCTTTTTTTCCAAAAGTATAGCATTATCTTACCTTTCAGATATTCCAATTTTCTAGCATTCTATTCACCTCCTTAACTTCCTTCTCATTTATTATATGATTCAATTCATCTAATTCTGAGAGAGGAAGTTGAGGTCTCCCACCCATAGAGTTTCGCTGTCTGTGTCTTCCTGTAACTCATTCAGCTTCTCCTCTAAGAATCTGAATGCTTTACCATTGGAGCTTTCAAATATAGTATTGAAATTGTTTCATTGTCTGTTGTAACTTTTGGGATTATATAGTTTCCTTCCTTATCTTTTTTAATGACTTCTATTTTTTCATCTGTTTTGCCAGAGTTAAGAATTGCTACTTCTGCCTATTTCACTTTACCTGAAGCACAATATATTCTGTTTCAACCTTTTACCTTTACTCTGTATGTATCTCTCTCTGCTTTAAATGAGATTATTATAAGCAGCATATTGTAGGATTCTGGTTTTTCATCTACTCTGCTATCTGATTATGTTTTATGGGAGAGTTCTTCCCATTCATATTCAAAGTTAGAATTAGTAACTCTCCATTGCTCTCCATGCTATATTTCCTCCATGCTATTTTCCTCATTTTACCTTATCCCTATTTACCAGTATTTTGCTTCTAAATACCACATCCTACAGTGTGTTTGCCCCAGTACATCCAACCTCCCTCCCCTTTCTTTCCCCTTTCCCTTTGTTCCTTCTTCCTTATATTCCTTCTGTCAGTTCCTTTTCCTCTCCATTTGCCCTTTTCCCTCTTAATATCTGAAAGGTAAGATAAGTTTCTTAAACTCAACTGAGTGTGTGTGTGTGAGTATGTGTTTGAAATCCTTCTTTGAGACAAATATGATGAGAATAAGACTCAGGCAGTTTTCACCTCATCCTTTCCCCCCTCTATTGCAATAGCTTCTTTGTACCTCTTCATGTGATATAATTTATCCCAGTTAATCTCTTCTCTCCTCCCATTTCTTTCCTGCTCCCCCTTTTCTATGAAGATATTTTAAAATAATTTTATCAAAGTCACAGACAAGTTATGAGTATTCATTGTTTCTGACTAAGTATATTTTAATAGAGTTACAATTCCAAAGAGTTATGACAATTGTTTTCCCAGGTGGGGATATAGCCAATTTCATTTTATTGGATAACATTTTTTTTCTTTTTCCCCTTTTTCCCTTTTATATGTTTCTCTTGAGTCTCCTGTTTGAAGTCTAAATTTTCTATTTAGCTCTAATCTTTTCATTAGTAAAAGTTGAAATTTTCCTATTTTGTTAAATGTCCATCTTTTCCCCTGGAAGAGAAGGTCCAGCTTTGCTGGATAGTGAATCCTTGGTTGCATTCCAAGCTCTCTTGCATTTTGGAATATCATATTCCAGGTCCTTCGATCTGTTAATGTTGATGCAAGTCAGGTCCTACTGTGTCTCCTTGGTAATTAAGTTGTTTCTTTCTTGCTACTGCAGTATTTTCTCTTTTTTTTTCTGATAGCTCTGGAGTTTGTCTACAATACTCCTTGTATTTTCATTTTTCAATCCCTTTCAGAAGGGAAATAATATTTTTTCAATAACTATTTTGCCCTCAGATTCCATGATATCAGGGCAATTCTCCTTCATTATATCCTGAAATATCAAAAGAGGTTTTTTTTCTCCTCAAAGTTTTCAGAAAGCCTAATGATCCTTAAATTGACTTTCCTGGATCTTTTCCTCCAGGTCAGTGGCTTTGCCCATGAAGTATTCCCTTCTTTTTTTTGGTTTTTTTAGTTTCCTTTAACAGATGCCTATTGCCTCATGAAGTCATTAATTCCACAGTTGCAAATCTCTTTGTTAAAGAAGAATTTCTTTGTTTACCTTTAGTAACTACTTTTCCAGTTGTTCAGTTCTATTTTTGAAGGAGCTATCCATTTGCCCAATTGTGATTTTGAAATATTTTCTTTTTGCACTTATCCAAATGAATTTTTGGAGGATTTTCTATCTTGTTATAAGATGCTAATTTTTCTCTTGCAAAGTGTTTATTTACTCTTGCAATTCTTTCCTTAAGTTTTTCATTTGATTTTTACACTCTATCCTAATCTTTTCTAAGAATTCTTTCTAGTCTGGAGAACAATTCATATTCTCCTCTGAAGCTCCAGTTCTCTCTGAGCTAAGATCCCTTTATAAAGGTAATATTCAAGCACTCCAGGTTTCTGCTGGTCTTTCTTCTTTTCCCTAGGATCTGGTATTGGGGGAAGGAGTGATTCACAGATCTTTGGTGTTGAGATTCTTAGAAACTTTGCTCACTGGGTTTAGTAACTCTAAGTGGGCTGTCACAATAGTGTTTGCTAGAGGCTTTCTGTGACCTTGATTAGTGGCCTATTCCTAGGCCTGTGGGGATCAGGTGGGGCATCAAGATCTGGGTTATCTTTGAACAAAATGAGCTGGGCCCTTGGCCATATAATTAATCTACTTAATCCTCAATCAGCACTGGGGGAGATCTGTAGTCCATGCCTGAGCCTGGGGAGGGGGTTAGGGAGACTGTTACTATGTTTGAGTATATCACTTTCTCCCACAGTAATGGTTGGGGGGGAGAGGAAACTTAACTGGAAACAAAGGATTTCACTGAAAAACTGGGGGCTCATAGCCCTGGTCTTTCAGACCAGTTGAGTTGACAGGATAGATGTCTACCTGCTGCACTGGAGCTCTCCTGCCTGCTACACACACAGCTAAATCTTCTGCCACTATTTAGTTTAGTGCCCAGGCATTACTCCACTGCCCCTGCACTGGATCTCTGTTCTCTGCCCTGACTTGTCCACACTCCCCTGTGACACACATTGCTGTATAATGTTCTCCTAGGTTCTTCTCTAGATTCTGTGGATTTAAATTCTTAAGATGCTTAGTTCATTTTACTTCTGAGAGAAAACCAGGAGAGCTTAAGACAGTTCCTGGCTTCTCTCTGCCATCTTTTATGGAAATCCTAGAGAGGATTTCAAATTTCATTGGTTGAAGCAAGTCCTCAATGAAAATTTCACTATATCATTAAACTAATATCTTCCTATAAATAAAATGAATACATTTTATTTGATTAATTTGGTTAGTAATACCTTCCCATAATCTTCAGAAGGTCCTCATAGGGAGGCTGCATATGAATGACAAATCTCATTCTTCATATGGAGCACTACTGGTTCTGACCCTCAATGTCCCTCAAAGTAACACCTGCTTAAATGGCCAGGACAAGTCAGCAAGTGTCTCATGCTTCAACTATCCTTCTGTATTGACTTCCTTTCTATTTCATAAGCCCATGTATAAAGAATGGTACTAAAAAGAACATTCAAAACACTTTCTGAAGTGCTTTTTCTACATCTTTTTTTGTCAAATATTTCACTCAGCCCAGAAATGAGTTTGTTGTCTTTTTGCAATAGTTATTTCCAGAATGTCTGGGTTAGGTCACTGAGTCATTGTGCTTTTAGTGTTTTTAAAAGGATGACATTAATCTTTTAGCTGTCTCTCCTCACACAGATCTCC
Source organism: Macrotis lagotis (assembly GCF_037893015.1). Classification (NCBI taxonomy): domain Eukaryota; kingdom Metazoa; phylum Chordata; class Mammalia; order Peramelemorphia; family Peramelidae; genus Macrotis; species Macrotis lagotis. The sequence goes on from NC_133658.1 coordinate 778,910,252, forward strand.
TTGAATGATTGTGCAGCATCTGCTCTCACATGGGGAAGAACAGATGCAGATCATTCAGGCAGAAGCTGGATGGAGCAGGAATATTCATGACAATTTGTGTTTGTTAAAAGGAACTGTAATGTAAGACTGACTTCTTTTCCTGCTTTTCCATGAATTGGCTTAGGAACTGGGAAGAAAAAATCCAATTGTAATTAATTGCTTTCCTTCTTATCAATACTTATTTCATTCTTTAGGCAATGGGAATGGCTTTCAATCTTCAGAAAGTCCCTTTCCAAATTTATGTCTTTAAGCTTCACAAATTCAAATATCAGTTCAATTCCAATGTTCCAAATTATCTTGAATTTCTTTAGGCGTCTCAAGAACAAATTTTCTATACCTCATCTCTTCCCTCCTCCTAAATGTCATTTCTCTTGAAGATTTTAACATTCTTGTACATCTCTCCATTTCTTTTTTTCATTTTATCTTACTTTTCCAAATATATGTTATGAAAGTTTTTTTTTAACATTCATCCATATGCCTATGCATATTTCTAAGTTACAAAATTTCTTCCCCACCTCCACTGCTGCCCCCATACCCTCAGTGGCAAACATCAAGGTCAATATTGTACTTATATATTTATGTTAATGATGTATGCAGGTTAGTCATTTTTGGTATGAGGAAATAGAATTATGGGAAAGAAATAAAAAAAGGATTTTTAAAAAGTGAATGTAGTTTTCCTCAGATTCTGAAGGATTTAAAAAAAAAACAACCTTTTTTGGTTTGTTTTTTGTCTTCTGGATGGGGATAGCATTGTCCATAGAAGGTCTGATAGGATTGTCCTGGCTCTCTGAACTTCTGAGAGCAGCTGTATCCATCAAGGTTAACAATCTCACAATGTTTTTGTTAATGTGTACATTGTTCTCTTGTTTCTGTCCTTCACTCAGCATCAGATCCCAGAAGTCATACCATGCTTCTCTAGAGTTTGACCATTTATGATTTCTTAAAGAACAAAAGTATTCTATAATATTCATGTACCATAATTTGTTTAGCCATTACCCAAGTGATAGGCATCCCCTCAATTTCCAATTCCTTGTCACTATAAAAAGAACTCCTATGAATATTTTGGAAAATGTGGGACTTTGCCCATTTTTATGATTCCTTCTGAATATAAACCTAGAATTGGAATTGATGGCCCAAAGGGAATGAACAGTTTTATTGTTTCTTGGACATAGTTTCATATTGCTCTCCAGAATGGTTAAATCAGTTTACAGCTCCACAAGCAATGAATTAATGACCCAATTCTCCCACAACCAATCCAACATTGATCATTTTCCCATTTTGTCATCTTAGCCAATCTGATAGGTGAGAGGTGATATCTCAGAGCTGTTTTAATTTGCCCTTCTTCATTTGAAAACTGAGGGAATGACATTCACCCTTATAAATATGAAGCAGATAACTATGTATTTTAGAAATGAAATCTTTATCAGAATTCCTAGCTATGAAGAAAGCTTACTGTTTTCCTTATAATTTTGGCCCATTGATTTTATTAGTGCAAAATTTTTTTAATTTAATATACTCAAAATCAATCATTTTGCAGTTTGCAATGAACTCTACTTCATGTTGATCATAAATTTGTATACTTTCTATAAATCTGAGTGTTTCTTAGTCAATTAGTTTTATCTATGGTATAGACTTTATATCGAAATCCTGTACTAATTTGACCTTATTTTGGTAGAAATTATAAGATGTGTGTCTATGCCTAGTTTTTGCCATACTATTTTTCAGCTTTCCCAACAATTTTTGTCAAGTATTAAGTTCTTATCCCTGAAGGTAATGTCTGTGGGTTTATCAAACTATAGATTATTGTAGTTATTTATTACTGTTTCTTTTGAACCTATCCTAATTCATTGATCCATTATTCTATACCAGGTAGTATTGATAACTGATATTTTTAGAATACTTTCAGACCTGGTAGAGCTGGGCCATCTTCCTATACATTGTTTTCATCACTTCCCTTGCCATACTAGAACTTTTTTTTTTGCTCCAGATGAATTTTGTTACTATTTTTTCCAGTTTGGTAAAATAATTATTTTGTAGCTTAATTGGTATGGCAAATAATAAATAATTTAATTAGAGTAGAATTTTCATTTTTATTATATTGCCTCAAACTTTACATGAGCAATTGACATCTTTCCAATTATTTAGATCTGACTTTATTTGGGTTAGAAGTGCTTTACAATTATGTTCATAAAGTTTCTGGGTTTGTCTTGGGAGGTAGATTCCCAAGTATTTAATGTTTTATATAGTTATGTTAAATGGACTTTCTCTTTCTATCCCTTATTTTAGGGCTTTGTTGTTTATATATAGAAATGTTGATGATTTATGTGAGTTTATTTTATGTCCTACTATTGTGATGAATTTATTAATTGTTTCAAGGAATTTTGTAGAGAATTAACTCAAGTTCTTTAATTATATCATCATATCATCTGCAAAGAGTGAAATCATTTTTTTAAATGACATTATTTAGCTCCCAATTAGGTTTGGGTCTACATTGGCCCAAAATTGCGTATGATTTTTATTGCAGTATGATCTGAGAAAGATATATTCACTATTTCTACCTTTCTGCAATTGATCATTAGATTTTTATGTCCTAGTACATGGTCAATTTTTGTGTAACTTTCATGTACTGCAAAAAAAAAGTCTATTCCTTTCTATCCCCATTCAATTTCTTCCATAAGTCTATCATAGCTAGGTTTTCTAACAATCTATTTAGCTCCTTAACTTCTTTCTTGTTAATTTTATGATTAGATTTATCTAAATCTGAGAGTGGGAGGTTGAGGTCTCCCACTAGTAGAGTTTTGTTCTCTATGTCTTCCTGTAGCTCTTTCAATTTCTCCTCTAAGAATTTGGATGTAATACCATTGGGTGCATACATATTTAGAATTGAAATTACTTTATAGTCTATGGTACCTTTTAGAAAGATCTAGTTTCCTTACTTATCTCTTTTAATGCTATCCATTTTTGCAGCTGCTTTGTCTGAGGTAAGGATTGCTAGCTCTTCTTTTTTCACTTCAGCTGAAGCAAAGTATATTTTGCCCCAATCTTTTACCTTTACTCTATATGAATCTCTCTGATTAAATGGGTTTCTTGTAAGCAGGGTATTGTAGGATTCTGGTTTTTAATCCACTCTGCTATTTGCTCACATTTTAAGGGAGAGTTAATTCCATTTACATTCAAAGTTATAATTACTAACTCTTTACTGCCCTCCATAAAATCTTCCCTGTTTGTATCTTCCTCTTTTTTTTCACTTTATCCATATTCCAATACTGCTACCATCAGTGTATGCCTACCTATATCAAAGCCCCTCCCCTTTCTTTCCCCTTTCCCTTTTCCTCTTCTTACTTCCCTTCCTTCTTGTAGATACCCTTTTTCTCCCCATGTCCATCCTGCACTCCCCCTTTTGTGCTTTAATACTTGAAAGGTAATACAAGTTTCTTAACTTAACTGAGTATTTCTATAAGTTAACTTTAAGGCAAGTCTGATGAGAGAAAGATTCAGGTGATTCTCACCTCCTCCCTTCTTCATCTCTATTACAATAGGGCTTATGTACCTCTTAATGTAATGAGATTTATTCTATTCAATCTCCTCCATTCTCCTGTCTCTTTACTATCATCCTTTTTAAGGAGGTATTGTTTTTAAATCATTCTATCTGAGTCACAGAAAAATCATCAGTCCTCATCACTTCTGGCTAAATATATTCTTTCTAAAAGAATTACAATTCTCAAGAGTCATGAGAATCTTTATCCCAGATGGGGATATAGCCAGTTTCATTCTGTTGGATAGCAGTTTTTATTTTCTTTCCCCCTTTTTTTAACCTTTTAATGTGTCTCTTGAGCCTTCTATTTTATGTCCAAAATTTCTATTTAGCTCTGATCTTTTCATCAGGAAATGTTGGAAGTCTTGCATTTCATTAAATGCCCATCTTTTCCCTTGGAAGAGAAGGCTCAGCTTTGATGAAAATTGGATTCTTGGCTGCATTCCAAGCTCCCCTGCTCTTTGGAATATCATATTCCAGGCCTTTTGATCCCTTAATGCTGCTGCTACCAGGTCCTGCATAATCCTTACTGTGGCTCCTTGGTATTTAAATTGTTTCTTTCTGAATTCTAGCAGGATTTTCTCCTTTATCTGAAGTTCTGTAATTTGGCCACAACATTCCTTGGTGTTTTCATTTTAGGATCCCTTTCTGGAAGGGATCGATATATTTTTTCAATAACTATTTGTTTCCAATTGCACATAAACTCTTTGGAATAATAGGTGAAGACAGAACTCTGCCTACCTCTTTCTGCAACACCAATATGGTGCTGATACCTAAATTAGGAAGAGTTAAAACAGAGAAAGAAAATTATAGACTTATCTCCCTGCTGAATATGGATGCAAAAATCTTAAATAAAATCTTAGCAAAATGATTACAAAAAGTTATAACTAGATAATACACTAATGACCAAGTAGGATTTATTCTAGTGATGCAGGATTGGTTCAATATTAGGAAAACTGTTAGTATAATTAATTATATCAATAACAAACTTAACCAGAAATCAGAGATTTTATCAATGGGTACTGAAACAACTTTTGACAAAATACAGTACCAATTCCTACTAAAAACACTAGAGAGTATAGGAATAAATGGATTGTTCCTTAGCTTAATAAGCAGTATCTATCTGAAACCATCCACAAGTATTATATGCAATGGGGATAGGCTAGAGGCATTGCAATAAAATCAGGGGTGAAACAAGGATGTCCATTATCACCACTACTATTCAATACTGTATTAGAAATGTTAGCTTCAGTAATAAGAGAAGAAAAAAGAAATTGAAGGAAATAGAATAGGGAAGGAGAAGACAAAACTCTCACTCTTTGCAGATGACATGTTGATATGCCTAGAGAATCCCAAAAAATCATCTAAAAACCTACTGGAAATAATTAGCAATTCTAGCAAAGTGGTAGGATATAAAATAAACCTTCATAAATCCTCAATATTTCTATATATAACTAGCAAGATATATTAAAAAAAAAAAGCTAGAAAGAGAAATTCCATTCAAAGGAACCTCAGACAATATAAAATACCTGGGAGTCTATCTGCCAAGGCAGACTCAAAAACTTTTTGAAAAATATTACGAAACACTTCACACAGAAATAAAATCAAATTTAAATCACTGGGCAAATGTCAACTGCTTATGGATATGACAATTCTTCCAAAACAAAGCTACTTGTTTAGTGCCATACCAATTAAAATTCCAAAAAGTTAATTTAATGAATTAGAAAAAGTTGTAAGTGAATTCATATGGAGAAATAAAAAGTCAAGAATTTTACAGGGATTCAATGACAAAAGGTACAAAAGAAGGTTGCTTATATATACCAAATCTAAAATTATATTACAAATCATCAGTCATCAAAACTGGCTGTTAGTGGCTAAGAAATAGAGTGATGGACCAGTGGAATAGACTATGTGCAGTAGCAGGAAATGATTTGATAAACCCTAAGAGTCCAGCTATTGATATAAAATCTCTCTCTTCAATTAAAAACTGTTGGGAAAACTGAA